>NC_081185.1:151301766-152017931 GCF_029867415.1 Vicia villosa
GGAACTCTATTTGAAAAACATATTGCTCTTCTAAGGGTTGCTGGTTTAATCCTTGAGCTTCGTGCATGGCATTCATCAAAGAGGCAAGTTGTTCAATTTGTGTTTGCAAAGTCTGAAGAGTAGAATCTATTTGTTGTTGATACTTGAGATTATTTGCGGCCATTTGTTTGACACTATCCTCTAGTGAAGGTTCAGAAGGTGTAGAGCACACAACCTGAAATTCACTCAGATGCATATGCGGATCCTCAACTGCAAAACCATTAAACCTAGGCAACAAATGTGTTAAGCCGTATTCCAATTCAAAAGGTGCATCATCCGCATGATCGTTAATACGTAAACCATTATAGTTCACATTAGGGACAACCAACTGCGTCAAAGTTCTTTGTTCAGCCATGGTTTCAACAAATACAGAAATACCAATTATGTCCCAAACAGGAAGAAACAAATAGAAAGAAGGAAAACGATTAAATTAAATTCATAAAAATATAAAAACACAGAATTTCATCTAATTAAGACAAATAAGAATTTTGGAATTTTTTTGGATTTTTTCTAAAATGAAAAACCAGTAAACAATTATTTAAAAATAGAAAAAAGAGGAATTTGGAAATTTTGGTTCGAATTCCCTTACTCTACAAGAGTAAGGGAGTATTGCTTGCACGATTTTTTTACTTCCAGTAGGCAAAAACATTTTACAATCGAACACAATTTTTTCAAAAACTGAAAATTTCGTCTCTAAACGCGGATTGGCCAAAACTGTGAGGAAACTATGGCCTAAACGCGTGAACACTAAGCCTATGACTCTAATATCAGTTAATAACGACAAGAATCCCCGACAACGGCGCCAATTTGATCCGCTGTCGCGCACGGATCAAAACGAGTAACTTTAAAATGCGTAGTATAGCGACAATGACTCGAGTCGTATCACAAGGATTCTTGTTTTGTTATTAACTAATATAAATAAAATTGGGGGTTTATGGTTTCAGGATCGATTTAAACGAACAAAGTAATTAAGCGATTAAAATAAGTAGTTATAAAATTCGCCACAATTCGCCACCCATCTTTGATCATTCATAGCAAGAACCTGCTGCCTAGAAAAATCGTACTTTGTCAGAATACCATAAAAAACAACCCCCATACAAAAATAAAGACCTTCAGTGGCACATCCTTCAACCACAAATTTTGGGAATTAGCCTGATTATTGTTGTCGTCAACTTCAACAAATTTTTATAAGCACTTCTGACTATATAGCAATAAGAGTGATGTAAATTCCAAACCTAGTGATCTTCTACGTCCACCTGCAAATAAATTGAGGTTAACAGACACTCTCCCACTAACTCCTCCCCATATGCAAGCAACCTTCTATGCCACGTCTATGCCTCACCATTCTCCCACCCCAACTCATTCATCTTTGCGCTGACGCCATCTTATTCTCCGCTAATTAAACAAACTACTAAACCTTACCTTCAATAAATACCATAAAGCCAAGGGTCTTTCCAAAACAAAGAAGAAACCTCATTTCATATCTTCTGATCAATGTATCGAGCAGCCACCCTCCATCAACCAAACCAACACCATCCCTTTTGTTTTCCAAATTCCTCCATCAAATAGATCCACCACCTTCCCAAAATATTAACACCTCTTCCTCACCATATCGAACACTCAATACCTTATACCAAAGACTTCTTGTCTCGTTTAGAATCTTCTAAAACCATTTATCAAGTAAGACTAAGTTAAACTCATTCAACCTCCTAATCCCCAAACCACCATTTTATTTTTTCAAAAAAACAATATCTCATTTAATCCAGGAAATTTTTGTCACTTCATCACTCCTCCCCTAAAAAATGCATTAAAAATATATTCAAGAAAATATATGATACTTGAGGGCGCCTTGAAGAAGGAAAGAAAGTAGATTGCAATGGTCAAAATGAGTCGACACATGACTTACATGTGTTGACACATGTTGTGAAAATTTGAAAAATATGCATTCTTTTTCTAAACCTCTATTTTTTACTTTTGCCTCCAAATTTCACACATATAAATACCTCATACATGCATCATTTCAAAGTTTATGAAACCATAAAACATACAAAGAGTTCTCTTCATCTTCAATCATTTATGCATACACACAAAAATTACTCATAATCATTCTTGTTGGGTTCCCTCTATATAAGATCGACAATATCTAATTTAGATTGTTGAATTGTAAATTGGTTTGAGAATATTTGAGGGGTTCTTTGTGAAAAACCAGTTATGGTTTGTCCCCTTAAAATAAGGTGTTAGAGGGTTTTGCACAAGACTTCGCAATTCAGATTCAGCCGAGTGAAAACTTCGAAGAAGGTGGTTCTGTCGAAGGAGTAGCGGTAACCAGAGGATCGCTTGGAAGTCTTAGATCACGATAATTCACAATTGGATTTAGCCGAGTGAAAGCTTTGAAGAAAGTAGTTATGTCGAAGGAGTAGCGGTAACTATAGGATCAATTGCTATTATCGGGTTACTAGATTGAGATCAAGATCAAGGGAAGAGTTATGATCAACATCAACCATAGGGTTTGATTGCTACATATCTCTTGTAAAATATTTTTGCAAAGTAAGATTGATTATCTCAATTCCTTTGAAATTGGGGGCAGACGTAACAATAGCAAGGACGATTGGTGAACTGTATAAACATATCCTTCCTTGTGTCCTCTTTCTCTCTCATTTACTTTCAATTGCATATTTTTAAAATATTATAGATGGAGAAGGCCTCTCAGCTGGAACGGATGGAGAAGACCCCTCGGCTGGAACAAATGAAGAATGCCCGACTGGAACGGGTGTAACAGGTACATCAGCCGAAACGGAAGCTCCATCAATCACATGTGATACTACACGCATTCGTTCACACCGCATGAATGCATGGTGTGCAGCCCTCCCATGTATAATGCAGTCTGGATGGTCGGCCATAATATTTGCATTGTGGTACAAATAAAATCGAGTTAGATAATATGTACATGTACAAAACAAAACAAAGTTTAACAAATAAAAAGTGCTTTCCGAAGATACATATCTATGGAAGCATGAGAGAATTTTAGACAATTCGTATGGTGGGTGAGAGGTCCAAGAGCGGGATACGATATTTTCAATGATTAATGGGTGTGAAGAATTTCTTAAAAAATAATTAATTAATTATTTAACGTGACATTTAATAACTAAATATATTTAAAAAATAGTTTTTAAAAATATGTTACTATAGACGGATCATTTTAAATTTCAATAGTAAATTTTTTCGTTCCCTTATACGCATTAAAATTTGATTCTAATTTGATTTGATAAATATTTTATTATAGATGCATAGTACCACAGCATTAATATTAGTAATAGTAAAGGTTGAATCTTACACGTAAAACCCTGAAATCGGCGGAGATAAACGCCTCAATGGAAAGGAATAGAAGTAAAACAATGAAAGTGATCTCCGCAGAATGTTTATATTTACCGGATGATTGCTGGGAACATGTATTCACATTTCTCAAAGACAGTGAAGATGACTATCATCATAATCCTTGCCTGAAGTCTATGTCCCTCTGTGATAAGAACTTGTTCTCCATCATCGACAGTGATGATTACGACGAGTATGATCATAATCGTAACCTGAAGTCTCTCTCCGTAGTCTCTAAGCAATTCTTCTCCATCACTAACCGTCTCCGATTGTCTCTCACTGTGTACGATCCAACACTCCCTTTCCTCTCCCGCCTCTTCCATAGATTCACAAATCTTACCTCCCTCGATCTCACTCACTTCCCTGGAGACCTCGACCTACTTCTCCGTCAAATCTCTCTTTTTCCATTGAAACTCACATCACTCAATCTCTCTCACAAAACCATCATTATTCCCGCTAATGGCTTGCGAGCTTTCTCCCAAAATATTACAACTCTAACCTCTCTCATTTGTTCCAACTTACCTTCCTTCACAAGCAACCACTTGTTCCTCGTTGCAGAATGTTTCCCTTTACTCCAAGAACTCGATCTCTCTGACCCCATTTTAAAGATCAAGGATTACCATTGCAATAAAAGTAGCTTTCTTGATGGGGTTGAGGCTCTTTCATTGTCACTTTCCAAACTCCGCAAGATTAATCTCTCTAGCCACTTATATATCAATGACAAGTCCATTTTTCACTTGTTTAACAACTGTAAGCTTCTCCAAGAGGTCATCTTGCCTCACTGTCATGAAATAACCAAAGAAGGAGTTGCTTCTGCTCTCAGTGAGAAACAATCAACATTGAGGTATTTATCCCTTCCCCTGTTCCGTGCTGCACAAGTCATCAACTCGTTGTTGAGTTTGAAGGGGTTGACTTATATTGATATGAAATTTTCTACTATTTCGGATGCACTGCTCACCTCTATTGCAATGGAAGGTCTTCCTTTGAAGAGGATTGGCATCGGTTATTGCAAAGGATATACTTATACTGGACTATTTACTTTGTTATCCAAATGTCAATCTATCCAATATTTGGATCTTCAGTTCACCGAGTTTTTGAATGATCTTCATGTTGTGGACTTGTCTTTATATCTTGTTGGTTTGGTTTCTGTAAACCTTAGTTTATGTCGCATGGTCACAGAGTCATCCTTGTTTGTACTAGTTAGGAAATGTCCTTCACTTAGTCAGATCATAATGATAGGTATTGCGGTTAAGAGTATTCAGAATTATGACTATTTGATGGATTTTGGAGTATACCCTCAATTACAGTCTCTCAACATGTCTAACCATTTATGGTTAGGTGATGAAAGCATCAAAATGTTTGCTTCTGCTTTTCCCAATCTCCACCGGCTTGACTTGAACTCTTGCATCAAAATATCTGATGAAGGTATTGTTCATGTATTAAGGACATGCCGTAAGATAAGCCATTTGAATTTATCATCTTCATGGTTGAAGCTACTTGGAATGAACTATGAACTTCCCAAGCTTAAGGTTTTGAACTTATCAGGTTCAAAAGCCGATGATGAAACACTCTATTCAATCTCAAATAATTGTTGTGGGCTTTTGCAATTGTTCTTAAATAGTTGTTACGTATGCACAGAGAAGGGAGTGAAACATGTTGTAGAAAAATGCACACAACTGAGAGAGATCCATTTGAGATACTGTTCGAAAGTGCATACAAATGTTGCTGCTTCGGTGCTATTTTCAAGTCCATCATTGAGAAAGATAACTGCCCCACCTCATATCCATTTCAGTGAAAGTGAGAGGAAACTCTTCTTGCGTCGAGGATGCGTTGTTTGCTGAAGTTTGAACTCTAAAATGTAAGATGTCTTTGTTTTTGTATTTACTTGATGACTGGGCCACACTTCTATGAGAATTTGTTTGTTTTTTTTTTTTTTTTATGTCAAGTTATGGGGTCATTTGATCTGTACAACAGTCGCTGTTTTTGTTTATTTTTTTAACTGTTTTGTTTGTTCAAAGGTTTTTTGCACATAGTTTTTTTTGGGCATGGATTACTAGCTAGAGCATGCAAGTGTTATGCTATTAATAGAGAGGAAATTGAATTAATCACATGTAAATTAATGATATTGGGAATTTTCTTAGTGTAATGAAGTATATTCTTAATGTCTCAAATGTTTGAATTTTGGTATTTGGTATGTATTTGGGTATTCTAATGGCAGAGTGTTTACATTTTCGTATATGGCAGTTTGGTATGTATTTGGGTATATCTTTTTATATTTTGAGACTAAGGATGACAATCTTTTTAGACTGCCGATGCTCTCTGCTAGTATTGTAAAGCCAAAACTGTAACTGTTTTTTGAGTTATTTAGAACTCTTTTAGTGTAATGAAATGTTTTACGTTGTTGTTGTTCTAACGAAGTGCTTTATGTCTCAAATGTTAAACTCAATATTTTAGAATTTTAATGTTTGGTATCATACTAGTTACGTTCTATTTGGATATTTCTGATGGTAGGGTGTTTACATTACTAGATATGTCAGTTAGGTATTTCTATATTGGCTTCATAATTTTGTGCTTAAAATAGATACATTCATTCATTTATTTTCTTCGGCCTCACACAGGGAATGGTGCTGGGCGCATTTGCAGCAGTTTGTGTCATTCAATCTCGTCATTTGAAGTTAGACGCGGAGGAGCACACCGAGGAAGCAATGCAGAATATTTTGGTTTGTATGGAGATGGTGGTCTTTTCTATTCTTCAACATTATGCTGTAATAATGTTGTGGTAGGCCGTTGCCATAAAGTCACATTCTGGACTGAAACGTATACTATCTAGGCTGTGACATTTTGCTTAGGATAGTAGTTGTTTTTAATTGTGTGTTTATTTAGTTATTTATTGTTTCAATCAATTAAATAATCTAGATATAATAAGTGTTAGCAATACTTATTTACTCAAACTTAAGTTCATGATGTGCCTTTAGGTTTTTGTGTTTCATGCACGCCTGAAGCGTCTTCATAAATTTATCTGAGGCTCTAAGCAATAAATTTTTCTTCTAAGTTCTAACTAACAAAGAGATTGACAGAAACAGTAATTCACTATGATTTCGGGTGAAGTTATTTTTTTTGGAGTTTTAACAAAATTACAAAACCATGTTGTTTTTGCCAAATTCATTGGTCCACAATTTTGTCTATGTTGTATATTGTAAAACTTCTAATCTCAAAATTCATGTAACTGAAATAGAATTCTATTAATCTCAACATATACAGTGGTTTCTCAAGTTCTCTTATACATAGCGACTCGACATATTATTGGCCAACTAGTTTGTTATTGAGTTGTAAATCGTTAAGTCCGACTCAACCAGTTTTTTTTGGTTGTGTGGGTTAATTATGGGGTTTAATCATTAGCTCACAATATATTCCAAACCTTTCTTGGTGCTCCTAGTCACAACATATCACATCATTTATCTATGTTTTTAGTTAAGAATTCTTGAACGCCTTCATAGTTTTTACACTCACTTGTTTTTGAATGAGTGAGATGTTTGAGTATTTTTTCCTTTTCAAAACTGTTATGGGCTGGTCGGAACAACCATCAGCCGTAGTTCAGAGAAGACAATAAATCGCTCGTTATGTAGGGATTACCCTGGGAAAGAACAAAGGAGATCCAAGATCAGAATACATTCAATTGTTCCCCGCATCCCACATCTAGAGAATAATGGTTTTTTATAGGCACTCCATTATATAAAGAGCACACACGCCAATTTCGGGTACACTATTTCAAATTCAAACTTTATTCATTCATCGAATTCATATATTAATTTGGGTGTTGAAGTGCTAATTTTGTAAGTTAACCCCCTCTCCACCGCAATAGAAGCTCAAATACACCGTGTTGATTATTTGAATTATGTGATTGGAATTTATGTTTGGCTAAAATGTAGTAGCAGCAATATGTAATAGGATGTATAGAATTTGCAAATATAAACAGGTAAAAAACAGGTACAACAACTAGATGTTCTATGGAATGTTAAGACACGTTCTGTGAAAACATGTCTTATGAGATGTCATATGCAGAAACTCATGACATTGCACCTGCTGAGCTGGAATATGAAGATTCAGTATGTACTCAACTGATGCAGAATATTCTATGGAATATTATGCAATCCTATGTGGCGCAGGTTTAAAGGTCAAAAGAATCAAGTCAGAATTTTGAAGATTATGTAGTTTCTAATTATGGAGATAAATTAGGAAACTTATGATTGAAGACCTTTCTTTTAGCAGAAGTTTTCTACTGATTTGTAACAGTAAACAAGGTTGTGATTGAAGGCCCAAGTCAAGTTGGGAATAAGTTATAAATAGGAAGCTTTGTAACCTAGTTTGAGGAGCTAGCCGGTTTTAGAAAGATGTAGCCTTTAGGGTTAGCCATGTAAGTGAACCACCAGAATTGTAAAATGGTCACTGATTTGTACCTCGAAACCTGTAGGCAAGAGGTTTATTTTACTCACTCAGAAGCCGTGAAGCAATGAGTGCATTTTTATTCTTGGAGAAAACTTGTAAGCAACTCCATTATAGGCATTTAGAATTGTGGTTGAATTGTGATTTCAATCTAGGATCCAAGTTCGTGGGTACAAATCCTTGGGTAGGAAGACTGTACAACATTATTGAGGTGATAGCGAGTGGAATGGAGATTTTCCATATCTATGAAGAACCTAGGTAGAGATTGCATTGGGTAGGGTTTAAGTGAGAAGTTGTGAATGGAGAAGTTCAACTTCAAATTAAGACTACTGATAGTGAATCTCATTCATGGATTGGTAGCCCCAAGAGTAGGTATTGTTGTATACCGAACTGGGTAAACAATTATGCGTGTTGTTTATTTTCTGCACTGGCTTATTAATCTGGTATAAGATGTTGTAACATCTAATATGACATCAGGGAAATACTTCCAAAGCTTGTGCTTTTACAGAACCACCCCAGATCAAAATATGTTTGTGATAACCGAGCTATCATTATGCATAAATGGTTCCAGTATTCTTATGATTGTTTAGCATACTAGCGTCGAACCAAAATTGAAGAGCATCCTATCCTACCATTGCAGCTTTTATAACATACCAGATGTCTCGACATCATATACGACATTCGGGTTCTGTCATACCAGAATTTCACACCGTAGTATACCGTAACCTCCATCCTTCGATTAATTCTAGTTCCATAACAGAACAGTGGTGCAGTTCATGGAAATCGACTTTTGAATCCCGCGTTTTCCATAATATTATAGTTTCACTTTGATTCATTGATTCAAAACTCTCAACATATCAGATCATAGTTCCTAAGATCAAACTTAAGATTCACAATCCTCGGTCTATTATGATAGTAGATAAAATCTAATTTCTAGAATTTCCAAGTCTCTGATCTCCAAATCCTCCAACGATGGTCGGATCTAAAGTCAGATATACTTTTGGCAAGTGTACTAATGTTATTGGAGTAATAAAATAAATTTGTATCCACATAGATTGTTTTATCTTGACAAAATGATTAAAGTGCCATTCAAAGTAAAATTGGAGTTTTTAAATGTTTGATTTGAAAGAAAAATTGTAAAAAAAGTTTGATGGAAAATTAATCAGATTAAAGACAATTAGTCCAACTGCAATGGAAAATTTCACATTCAAAATCATATCCAAAGTGTTTGCCGATAGGTTGGCGCAAATTCTTCAATCTATAGTTTCATCTAACAAAGGGGTTTCATCCATCAGAGATAAATTAGAGATTGTATGTGTCTCAAATATGAGGATATCAACATGTTACATCATAAAAACTACAATGATAATCTTGCAATCAAGATTGATATTTGTATACTTTTTGACACATTGGGCTGACGCTTACTTATTAAAGTGCTAATGACTTTTGTACATATTTGGAATGTTTACCCCGACCAAGCAAGTCGGTACCTGAAGGAAATGATGGTTACATGACAACGGCTAGTGCGACACCAAAAATTCGGACCAACCCGACATGAGCATGTGACTAGGGTTGACTCTAAACTCGGGTGTGGTCCTTTACCCAGTAAAAGACGGCTCTCTAGGGCAGTGAATAATGTCACAAGTAGGCTCTTAACCGTTCTCCCCAAGCCAGTCATAAATGCCACCCACTCATAAAGAGCTTCCATCGTTATGGAAGTTACGACTCTTTAAGAGCCAGACGACGGTAGTTACATCAGTTTGTTCATTATGGAGAGAATCCAAGATCCCTTCATTAATGACATTGACTATGGCTCTAACAGCTCTAAATAGAGCTCCCAGCCGAGGGATAAGCAAGATTCACTATGATTTTGGGTGAAGTTATTTTTCGGAGTTTCAACAAAATTACAAAACCATGTTGTTTTTGTCAAATTCATTGGTCCACAATTTTATCTATGTTGTATGTTGTAAAACTTCTAACCTCAAAATTCATGTAACTGAAATAGAATTCTATTAATCTCAACATATATAATGGTTTCTCAAGTTCTTTTATACATAGTGACTCGACATATTATTGGCCAACTAATTTGTGAGTTGTAAATCCTTAAGTTCGGCTCAACCAGTATTTATGGTTGTGTGGGTTAATTATGGGGTTTAATCTGAAGGATAGAAAAACACTTAGAAAGGGGGGTGTAACTCGGTGGGAGAACTGACTTTATATTTTAGCAAACCATGTTACGGTGAGCATGAGTTGCCACCAGCTTTTATTTTATCCAATAACTCATAAGGGAAAAAAGAACAAAAAAAGACCTTTTTAAGAAAAATGGGCTTGGGGGGTAGATTATGAAAAGGGAAGGTGTAAGCACCATTTTCATCCGTAGTTGTCTACGGGCTCTTAATTTGCTTAGCTCATTTTTTTTTTGTTTTGAAAAGAAGTTTAAGAAATTTAGCTTAAAAGCGTAGCCTTAGTCTTTGAAAAGAGAGGTGCGAAAACTTAACTCAAAATACACTAACATGTAGAACGGCGATAATATCGCATCAATCCCTGAGGAGACGATACTAGAAATACTTATCCTATGCTTTCTAACAGACGCTCAGAAATCTAGTCAGATAGTATATCAGAAGACTATTATTTTCTCTTGTCCTTGGGATACATCAGGGTCAGATCACTTAAATTACTTTCATCCCCAAGCAAAGATAAAAAAAATCCCCAACTGGATATCCTCGAATGGAAGACAGGAATTCTCAATCCTCTTGTCATCATCTCCAGTAACACACAAAGATGTATTTTCTCAACAAACAGTTGCTATACAAATCTACTAATATGCTTCGACTATATTGTTGAATGCAGTATAGGGCAAGCAACAAACAAGATTTGGAAATATTGATCCGGGAATTATCGTCCACAGAGATGGAGAGATGCCATTCAACAGTTTCTACGGTTTCAAGCTTGGGTTTGAATGAGCAAAAAGTAAACAAAGATATCGACAGGAAAAGAATAAACACATTCTTAGAAGAGAAATAACTTATCAGGACTGTAAATATATTCACTCTTCACAAACATACACTTACCAACCCGTTATACTTAACCTACGATACTCATCTATGTCATCACGTATCTCTCACATAAGCGTCCATCTCTGGAGCACAAACGAGATCATCTCACAACTAAGGTTATCTCTAACGCGAAGTCACGAGAACATCCGTATTCTCGCTTCAGCGATCTCTCGCGCGCCGCTCAAACACGAAAGCATTGAGTACAGATACCCACAGTGAATGCTAGCTCTAAATCTATCTCTAGAGTTTAGAACCAACAGATTATCATCCTAGATAAGGATTCAAGAAGTTTATCTCTAAAGCAACCCAAATCCCCAGCATAGAGCAAAAATCCAAGATAACATCAACACCGATTTGTAAATCAAGTTAAACATAACATTATAATCGGTAAATATACATAAGATTCAAGTAAATATACAAACAAAACCCAACCAAAGAGAAATACACAGAGAAGAAGAGAAATGAACCGAAAATCTCTCGGTTTGTCAGCTCCGTTCGATGCTCAATCCACCCTCGATCATCCTTATGCAACTTCCGAAGTTGTTTTCTAAGCTAATTTTGATCTAAGAATGAAGTTGATGGTGTTGGGACTCAAAAATACCCAATCCATAACCTAAAAATGTGATTTTTGCCCCTTTTAACGAGTTGCTGTCTTAGCAGGCCCGCTTAGCGGACCCCCTCCGCTCAGCGGACTCAAAATTGCATTCAGACGCTGATTTGCTCCGCTGGAGCTCCGCTCAGCGGACCCCCCTCCGCTTAGCGGAGTCTGCTAAAAATCAGATTTTGTTTTCGCCATAACTCGAGAACCGTAACTCCGAATTGCGCCCGGTTCGAAGCGTTGGAAAGCTTATTCAATGCTCTATCCAATAATGAATGAGTGGAAACCAAAATGATGATTTTGGTCATCCTTATTTTGAGTCTATGGAAGTCCTCTCGTTGGTGGCTAAGCGGGCTTGCACCAAAACTGCGAAATCGAAGTCGTGCCTTTGACACTTTATTCCTTAAGGCTCCAATAAGCATGAATACCTATAAAAACAAAGGAAAAACTATCAAATGGTATAAAAGTATATGAAAATACAATTATTCACAAAGTATACGTATTTATACACAAAACGGGGAATTATTCAAACGGTATTAACAAAAGTATCGATAAGTGCCACTATTTACATACACAAAATAAGTATATTTTGGCACTTATCATATATAGTCCATCCCTGCATTATTCATAATACATACATAACATTCAGCATTCTCATTTATTACATGCATCATGATATTGCATAAAACTAATTTCGTCTTTTCAGGTCACTTCATAATCAAAAGAACATTATCATCCAAGTATGATGCAAAGACAATCGTATCAATGATTCAATCTTAACATTTATTCAAGACAAATACATTTCTGATGCTTCATTCCGGGTATTTCTTCAAAGATTATTCAGAAACAATCAAAGAACTTCTCATCCTTTCTAGGAGCCTTTCTAGGTTAGTCTTGTTCAAGACATTCCTCATCCTTTCTAGGAACCTTTCTAGGTAGTCTTCTCTAAGACTTTTACTATCCTTTCTAGGAGCCTTTCTAGGTTAGTCTTGTTTAATACATATCATATCCTTTCTAGGAACATTTCTAGGTTAGTCTTGTTTAAGACGTTTCATATCATTTCTAGGAACCTTTCTAGGTAGTCTTCTCTAAGACGTTTATCATCCTTTCTGGGAACCTTTCTAGGTAATCTTGCCCTTTTAGGGAGCTTTTTAGTTAGTCATCTCTAATACATTTCTTCCCGAGCTTTGTTTAAAGCCTAATCTTATTTACATCAGTCATTGATATACCCTATTCAGGAACCTCTCCGGGTAATCTTATGCAAGACATTACTTCATCTCCCTTCAGATACGATCAATGCATACGATCCGGCTTGAAAAGCGTATGCTTTAGACAAACATCTTGTCAAACAGTTGGATAGCATCTTTAAGCCCATCCCCGACTAACACTCTGTCAATATCCAGATGGCATATTTAAGTCCATCCCCGATGATAACATCTTCTACACCAGCAAGCACAAATTTCTGGGTATTATAATGTTCAATCCTCTTCCACCTTCAGATTCCGACAGGAACACAGGCCAATCAACATCTTCAGGTTTAAGAAGATTGAACAGGGGCAGATGTCATACCCCAAAATTTTCCCACTATATTTCAAGCTTTGATTCGCAAAACAGCTCAAATGGTCAACAGTCGACTAGTTTGACCTAAAAGTCAACTGTGGTTAAAGTACAGTCAAAACTTTTGATATTTCGTCAAAATCAATGTTTTGAAGTAATATTCATCATTTGATCAAGGGTTGATCATGATTTATCAAGAAAAGTTCAGAAATCAACAAAACTCGAAGTTCCTAAATTAGGGCTTTTGACTTAAAAGTCAACTAAACTTTGACCAGCCATAACTTCCACATGGAACATCAGAAATTTTCCATTCAAAGCTCATTTTCAAGGGAATTGAATTCTATACAACTTTTCCTCTCACATGCTAAGGCTAAAAATGCTTCATTGGGAGATATGAGCCAAAACATTACAGGTCCTTCTAGAAGATCGCAAAAAGTTGTTTTTTTGTCAGGAGCCATATCATCAAGATAAAATCTCCAAATGAGAATTGTGTTCCAAAGTGGCTTGTAGAGGACATCTTGGGCTTTCCAAAAAAACCTATAACTCTTCCATATCTTAAAAATTGAGGGAGATATGTCTTGTCAAATTTGGACAATTTTGAAAGAAAAATGTGAAGTAAAAGTGGTTCAAAATGGATTTCTTTGCAAAAGGGCCCAACTTTTTATGACCCAATCTTGTTCCCCAAGTCATCAAAGATATCCAATCCACATGCCACGAATTTATAAGATTTATTTGATTTAATATTATTTTTTATTCATTTAAAAAGTGATTTAAATCAAATATTCAAAGAAATATGGAAGAGATTTGATTTGAATTTGATTTCCAATCAAACTCAATCAAGTAAACACCATATATTCTAGCCAATTTCGTGCAATATGGTATTAGTGATAAAAGATTGAGATTGGGCATATTTAGTAAGATTTTCAAATCAAAATTTTCAAATTGCAAATCTTTGATTCATCAAGATTCAATGCAATTTTGTTGCCCTAATTTCTTCCTCTATACAAGCATAATACTTCCAGCTTCAAAGGACGAAAAATTGGTGGAAAATATTAGGATTCATAAGTGCAAAATATTGAAGAAAAGGTTGGAAATTTGTATTCTTTATTGCAGCTATCCTCAATCAATTCCAACCTTTCCATCACACTCTTGAGGACTCCAAGAGTCGATCCTACCAAGAATTTGAGCTTAGAGTACGTGGAAAAGTGTCATACTATTCACTCACGGTTTGCTCCATTCTTGGATTCGAATCTCTTAAAGTATACCATTTGAATCAATTTTGTTCATTCATACATGTTCTATGTGTTGTTTGGAATAGTTTTGAACCTTTATTCACGGGTTTTGACGCGTAAACGAGCAATTGCCATTGTTAGGGCATAAGCTTTCTTGTGTTTCGTATTCACATTTGCAGGTACTTTTAGGGGAAACGGACACCACCGTTGAGTTTTTAATGTCCTAATTAGAGGATCTGGACATTATTTAATTTATGTTAACGTGTTATTTTAGAGTTTGAAATTTCCAGAAGTTGCTATGAAATATCCGCAGCAAGATTGAAGCAGTTCCGTAGCAGAGTTTTTGTAGGGGATGATGAATAGTGTTGAAGACTAATTGACCACGTGTGTAGAGCTCTCATTGGTTGGTCAAGAATTTGGGCCTCTCTCTCCTTCTTTGATTGGTGGTGTGCGCGTCTGTGGGGCCCAGGCTGGTGGTTTCTTTGACTTTCCACACTTTTAGTATTTCTTTAAATCCATTTGTTTATTTATCAAATTAATCGTACAACCCAATTGGAAAAGGATGAGGCAGGTAACCCATGGGACTTGTGTTCGAACCCTAGGCGGGGCACAAGTCTTTTCCTTTTTCCCATTTAAATGTTATGTCACTTTCAGGTCCAGCGCTACAGGCTAGCGCATACGTACGGTACACCAATCCCATCCGCGCTGTCAGATCTCCATCAATTAAGATCTGAAGACCTCAAAGCGCAGCTCCATGGTGCACCATCAGAGGGTGACCGTACCAGATCCAACAACTTTGGTTTTTTTTCTCCATTTCATATTTTTCTTATTTCTACTCTCTTAACTATTTTGTTTTTTTTCTAACCTTAAAACAATTTAATTAACTCTAATTAGCTAAAATTAGGATTAATGTTTTAGGATTAGGGTTTATTAACTAATGTTTTCTTACTTAGTTTTAATTTATTATATTTAATTAGGTTTAGTTAAGAAATTAGTTAAATACTTTTAATTAATTAGAAATTAAATAAATAATTTTAATTAATTAAAGAACTTAGGTTTATAACCAAGAGGTAGGGTTTGTCCATTAACTTCGTTAGATTTTTGTCCGCTAGGTTTTCTCCCTCAGGTGAATGTTGTTATTTGGGTTTTAACCTTTAGGTTTTTAACTGTTAGATTTATCATTTTACCTTCAAACCTTAAATTTCTTATTTACGATCTTCTCTTCTCATCCCCTATTCTGTGATTGTCGCATGCCTTTTATTTATTTTTCTGTCATTTAAATATTAGAAAATATGTATAAGTCGCAATAAGTTTTCTTATAATAGTTGTAGGGTTTATATTTCTGCCTTTAATTTCTGCATTTTATTTCTGCCTTTCCCCTGGTTTTTGGTTTGTAATTCCCTCTCCCCGAAGCCTTGTTATAGCGTAGGACTTTTAATTTCTGCCTTTAATTTTGCTTATATTAACTGCGTGGTTAGTAATCTAGGGAGTGACAAGCCTGCTAATAAATTAGTTTGCCTAAATTATAAGATAAAATATCCGAACTGAATCACTTGATTGTTGCATACACACACCTTTAGGGTAACCTCTTTTGTTGCCTTGTTGCCTGTTGCCTTTCGATGAAAAATAGTCAAGTCCCTCGATTTCCGAGGATACCTAAAGCAAATGCTGCCTTAATTCATTGAAATTATCATAAGATTTTGTCCCTCGATGTTGCCTCAGAAATAAGATGATTGTCCCAATTGCTAAGGTATCCTCGCCTGTTGCCTAAAAAGATTAATGACTATTATATCCTTTTCTAAAGACTACTTTCCTCTTAATGGTAGGGACAGTTTTATGGCGAACAATGTTTCTCGATGACCCTTTACATTCAATGAAAGGACTTCCTACCCTCTTATGGTATGGATAGCCTTTTCAAACTGAAAAGCTAAAAGAAATTTTTTTCTAACTTAGGGTAGGGGCTCTTGATTGCTTGCTCTATTCAAATTCAAATTCAAAATTCAAATCTTTTCCCACTTCTTTTCAAAGAAATTTTCTCAAAAAGACTACACTTATTTACAAGCTAAAGTTCTTATTCAAATCTTTTCTAATCACATACTACACTTCAAACATCTTGAAAATAAAGTGACCTAAGCAATTAAGAGCTCATGGATACAAAGGGTGCTTGCACCTTCCCTTTGTATAACCTACCCCCCGAACTCAAAGTCTTTTAAAAAGAGTTTTTCTGTTCTTTTAGTCATTCCAATTGGATAAAATAAAAGTCGATGGCGACTCTTGCTATCCACAACATTTCAAAAAAGTTAGTTCTCCCACCGTATTACAAGGGGTACTTGACATGGTTCTATCGGGTGTCACATCCTCTGATGACACCCGACGCTCCCGGAGCTCCTAGGCCAACATATGATGAGATCTTAGAGAACTAGTAGGCTGAGGATGACCATGCCACTTATCTCCTACCGATATGCCAACGAATAGAGATGCTTGGGCGGGACGCATTGGACCGAGGTATCATCGCACATGGAGGTCCAGAGGCGGTTGCAGTCGTGGAGAGGATGGTCGGTGACGCGGGCGGTGCGACAACACATACCAGGCAGATGAGGTCTCAGGGCGTTAGGATTAGGCATACTCAGTAGGGGTTCCGGTTTATTTTTATTGGACTTTATTGTATTCGGTTTGTATTTCTTGACATTTACGTATATTTTTGCACACTATTAGTATTTTATTCGACTTATATATATAATATTAGTATTTTATACTGATATGTCGCTTATTTTATTCGAGTTATATTTAATTTATATCAAGCACTGTTTACGGCAAGTGTTTTCGTTTAATTAAAAATACGGGACCAAACGTTGTTTAGAAAAACACAAAAATAAAACAATTTCTGCATATTTTGGAGATGTATCTCCGAAATGATCCAAAAATGTGAAAAAAGTGTTTTCGGAAATGCATCTTTAAAAACACCCTCATTTGATGTTTTCATAAGCGTATTTCCGAACTTTAGAAAAAATTTGAAAAAAAAAAACTACTTCGAAATTACATTTTTGAAGTAGAGGTATTTTTGATATTTCGCTGGAGGTTCTTTCCATAGGAGATCTCCAAAGAAATTCTCAAATATAATTTGGTGTGTAACGATTCATCATAACCAGTAGTAAAAAATACAATCCAACGGCTATCAGTTGTGGTCCACCATTGAACCATTTACTTGCTGGTTCATTCTAAAAAACACAATAATAATAATAATAATAATAATAATAATAATAAAGAAACTCGGAGCACTTGTTAGCCTATAATAATAATAATAATAATAATAATAATAATAATAATAAAAATAATAATAATAATAATAATAATAATAATAATAATAATAATAATAATAAGTGTATTAAAATAAACAACCAATAATAACATATTAGAGTGTTAGTTTAAGGATGAGAATTTGCATTGCATCCTAGATTCGTAGAATATGAAAAGGACAATCGGATAATTATTAATAGTACACAATGAATTTAATTCCACCGAGTAATTGGTACTATAGCAACATAAAAATTATTCAGATAGGTATTAAATGTATATTCCATAATTTTGTTTTGATGAATTTAGTACTTCACCAATATGGTCCGGCTAATCATCTCATGTGCATGAAACATAACTGCCAAAGTAGCTGAATATATGAAACCATTAAAAGAATGAATGAAAACTACGAATGAAAAATATGAATATAGCCGGGTTCAAATATCTTGGTTGAGGAGTGAGGACAAGACAAGTATAGGTTCAAGGAATTAAGTTCTGATCCATCTATCTCAGCTGGTCAAGCTGAACAAGTTGCTTATCTATAAAATCCATTCAAAATTTGTAACCACACTCAGTGGCTACAATTTATTGCACCCTAAAGCTCTAAACCAAAACCATAATCCAGCATTACAAAGAAATGTTATATAAGTCTTGATTCAAGCCTTAATCGAAATCAAAATACTGAGTGTAATCAATCATCTCTTGCCAAAAGCCTTCCAAAATCTCTACAGCTATGTCCCTAGCATCGAGATTATCATTGTGCTGTAAACTTGCAATCTTCTCCTTCCCTCCACACCCCTCAACCATTCCCTTGTAAGCTTGATCTGCATTTAAAATGTTTTTCAATCCATTTAAGCAAGTACACACAATCATTGGATCTGCGCAGGTCAAGAGGTCACAAAGTGGGGGAATGCATCCTCCATTCACCAAGGACCTAATGCAAAAAGAGAGATGTCTAAGTCAGTTTAAGGAAAGATTTGTTGGTAGGTTGCATGCGTGTTAAAATAGTAATTGCAACCTCTAAACTTACAGAATTTGTTCTGGACTTCCATTACTCGTGATATTCAAAATCGCCTCTGCTGCATCCTTTCTAAACTCAGATTCAGCCATAGTAGAATTAACCAAAGCATTAACCAAACCAGCAGCAATGACAGCCTACACAACAAACCATCGAAATGATATGAGTTGTTATACATTTTGTTTACTCACTACTATACAGCAGGAAAGTTATTGTTTATACCTGGATTTGAACTGCAGTCCTAGTGAGATTTGATATTAGCCTCAAAGCTTGTGTAACGATGTTTATATTATTTTCTTCCGTAAAAAACGATTGAAGCCAATCGAGATCTCCTCCTTCAATTACTCTCTAAAAATACATGCCAAATTTATTAGCAATAAATCGATTTTATTTTGAATATTAAAAAAGAACAATGACACAAAACTATGCTAGATCCTTATTTTTACCTGAGCATAATCATGACTCTGAGCAGCAATCTTTGCTAAAGTTAGCAAAGCTGGCTCGAAACACTCTGGCATTGGTAATCTGTAAAAACAAGACAAAATATTTGAAAAATGACTAACTTCAACTTATTGATTTTTGAGTAGCGTATTGCAATGATTTACTTGATCAACCCAATCAGTCTTGGACAAATTCGTGCGCTATCCACAGCTTGGATCATATCTGGTGAACCTTTGCTAGCAATCAATGAAAATGTTATACATGCATTCTTGGTAACTTCTTTATCAGTCCTCATCATCAAGAGCTGCTTTAATACAAACATGTTTAGCCGTATCTGAAAGAAGAAGAAAAATTAGGATATGAGCATAACAAAGTGTCAATTAATTATTGAAAGTTTTCCAACCTTGTCGAAAACCTCGAGGGAAGGAGGATCTCCACGGCAGAAGACTGATAATGCCAATGAAGCCTGTTTCAGGATAGTTAATCGTGGCTCAAGTGGATTCTTCAACAACTTCCATAATCCCTCGAATGCGCCACTTTTAACAACAGCATCTCTCGTGGTGGTAGAATGACCAGAAATGTTGCTTAGTGCCAGTATTGCCTATCAAATTTGAACTTGTGTAAGCAATTACTTAATTAGACAATAAATAACTATGTAGCATTCATTTATACAATTGTACCATTTCTTTTATATCATCTCTTCCAGTCTCAAGACTATACACAAGTGGGGGAATGGCAGCATGTTGATCAATTATAACCATTGTTTGCTCTTCATTTCCTCGGGCAATGTTGGCGAGACACTGCGCGGCTAGAAGTCGTTGTTCATAGGTATTCCCATTTGCCAACAAATTAATCAAATAAGGCACAACAGCATTTTGCTTAACTACCTCTTGAATGACAGAGGTTTCACCTGCATGGTTTAAAGTTAAAATTATATAAGGCATAGTTAAGAACGTGTGATAATTAAAATTGAATTACCTTGTTCTACTAGCATATTCAATCTTTTAGTTGCTTCACGTTGTTTATCAAGTTCATCAGAGATCAACCACCCAGGTATTTCACTAATTTCGTCTTTCTAGCATCATTAATAACAAAAAAATTCCACTGTTAATTTTCAACTCAGATCAACACAAGTTCAAACACGACAACTTACATCATTAATTGATTTCATAATTCTTACAGCATCAAGAACAAAATCTTGTCAATATTACGGATCAACACAAGTTCAAACACAACAATCTACATCATTAATTGATTTCATAATTCTTACAGCATCAAGAACAAAATCTTGTCAATATTACTGATCAACACAAGTTCAAACACAACAATCTACATCATTAATTGATTTCATAATTCTTACATAATCAAGAACAAAAACTTGTCAAAATTACTTTCAACTCAGATCAACACAAGTTCAAACACAACAACATACATGATTAATTGATTTCATAATTCTTACATAATCAAGAACAAAAACTTGTCAAAATTACTTTCAACTCAGACCAACACAAGTTCAAACACAACAACTTACATCATTAATTGATTTCATAATTCTTACAGCATCAAGAACAAACACTTGTCAAAATTACTTTCAACTCAGATCAACACAAGTTCAAACACAACAACATACATGATTAATTGATTTCATAATTCTTACATAATCAAGAACAAAAACTTGTCAAAATTACTTTCAACTCAGATCAACACAAGTTCAAACAAAACAACATACATCATTAGTTGATTTCATAATTCTTACAACATTAAGAACAAAATCTTGTCAATATTAGTGATCAACAATAGTTCAAACAAAACAACATACATGATTAATTGATTTCATAATTCTTACATAATCAAGAACAAAAACTTGTCAAAATTACTTTCAACTCAGATCAACACAAGTTCAAACAAAACAACATACATCATTAGTTGATTTCATAATTCTTACAACATTAAGAACAAAATCTTGTCAATATTAGTGATCAACAATAGTTCAAACACAACAACATACATCATTAATTGATTTCATAATTCTTACATAATCAAGAACAAAAACTTGTCAAAATTACTTTCAACTCAAATCAACACAAGTTCAAACAAAACAACATACATCATTAATTGATTTCAATAATTCTGACAGCATTAAGAACAAAATCTTGTCAATATTAGTGATCAACACAAGTTCAAACACAACAACATACATCATTAATTGATTTCATAATTCTTACAGATCATCAAGAACAAAAACTTGTCAAAATTACTTTCAACTCAGATCAACACAAGTTCAAACACAACAACATACATCATTAATTGATTTCATAATTCTTACAGAATCAAGAACAAAAACTTGTCAAAATTTCTTTCAACTCAGATCAACACAAGTTCAAACACAACAACATACATCATTAATTGATTTCATAATCTGATAAGAACTTACGATCTTCTGATAAGAGCTTGCTTCCTTTTTGTGTTTGTAGTTTTCCCTTTTTCTCTTGTTCTTCTCAATTCTCTTCAATTCAGCTTCAGACATTGTTTGCAACAAGTG
The DNA here is from genome assembly GCF_029867415.1 of Vicia villosa. NCBI lineage: Eukaryota > Viridiplantae > Streptophyta > Magnoliopsida > Fabales > Fabaceae > Vicia > Vicia villosa. Next base: position 151,323,359 of record NC_081185.1, read on the forward strand.
TTTGAACAAATGTTTCTGAGAAGAAAAATGAGAGTTGTTACAAGTTTTGGAGAGATGGGAGAATAGATAAAGATGAAAAATGATAACAAACTTTTAACTTACCAAGCAAGTTTCAAAATGAGAAGTGAACGACGAATTTTGAATTTTGTTAAACTTCACTACCAAATGCTTAGTTCTACGCGCCCATTTCTCCACACTGTTTCTAATTTTGCAATATTAAAATATCATTTTTGTTTTGTTTTTTTTTATGGTAAATGATTTTTGGAAATAGCTTATTTGTTTATATTAAAAAATATATTGTTAGTTTAATTAGTGCAGAGTCAATTACTAATATATTTGACTAAACTTTTTTAACTTTATTAAAGATATACCCAATATGATAATGTCTTAATTCCAAACACTTAATTATTTATTTTCAACGGCATAATTTGTCACATACAGTGCCATGTACTATTTTTCTATAATAATTGGTTCTTCTAACATTATAATCAAACCAGCTGCACACTTCAAAATCCCCCTTTCTCTAATTTCAATCAAATCCTTCCACCACTCCGACACCTTCCTTCCCCGTTAAAAATTCTACCACCCTTCATCACATATTTGACACCAAAAAAATGAAACCATAAACCTTTTTATCCACTATACCTTCCACACCACCATTTTCCTAACAAATAATAGCTAAACTTGTCTAGCCTTCGCACTTCTAAGACTTCATTAGCCTCCTCGAAATAAACATTCTCTGAGTTTTTAATCAACATCACTCGTATCCCTATAAAAATATTTGAAGTAAAGACTAAATAAAAAACAATATCAAAAAGAGTCCTGAAGAAGGAAAAGAAATAAGTTGATAAATATGACAAACGTATTTAAGTAACACAAGATGACCTTCAATCAATCGATTTTTATTTATCCACTCATAAAGTTTCAATTTGATTAACATTACCATATAATGTCAAAAATAAAATTGTTATGGAACTTTAACCATATTGGCACTAACCATTAAACTTTTTTGAAAGTAATTTTCTAATCTAAATATATGTTTGAAAAGGATTATGTTCACCTTCATAACTGTTGGAAGCAACTCGAGGGGTCAACGAGGGAGTACTTTATTTGGGACACACATTTTGTGAGAGACACACCACATCTCCACCTAAAACCTTAAGGTGATAGGTGTGTGGGTTCTCTCACTTATAAAATGTTCATTCTTTCGTTTTTTAACCAATGTGAGACTTCTTTCTCACACTTGATTCTCAACAATAACTCTCTAATGTTCTTCCAACACTTCTCCCGAGTTAACAACATATCATCTACGAATTGTAGATGAGAGACTCAAGCCTGAGAAACCAAATCTTCGCCTAAGTAGTAACCTTTGTACAAATCGACTTTAATTGATGATTTTACCATAACATTCAATCTTTCAACTGCAAAAAAAAAAAAAACATGAAAAAAGATAAACGGTATCTTTGACACACACTCCTTGTGAAAAACTCATTTTTAGGACTACCATTGACCAAAATCAATTTTGTTACAATGTTATGCATTCTATGATCCATTTTCTTCATTTAACTGAAAAATCGCATTTTAGCCATCACGAAGTCCAAGTATTCTCATTCAAATTAATCATACACATTTTTTAAATCCCCTTTGAACATTTGGGTCTCATTTTTTTTTTTTTTTCCGAATCATCCACTAACTCATTTGCCACAAAGATACCATATATGATTTGTCTTCATATCACAAAATTTTATTAAATCTCTTAGATTAGAGTTTGTGTGTTTGGTGGTAATTTTGCGGTGTTGGTTAATGGTCCTCAAACTTAAAAAATTAAGATTCAAAAGGTTCTTAAACAATGAAATGCTTTAGAGTCCATTTATCCGATTTAGAGCTTTCTCACCATAAATATGCTACAATATACTTAGAGATTTTAGAGTAAAAAAGTATTACTATAGTATATGGCTAAAATATTTTCAACTAAAATTTTGTTAACTAAAATTGAATTCTTTAGTAAAATAAATTGTGAAAGTATCCCATAGATATAAAACGATATAAAGTCTATTTATTTAGTTTTGTTTATAAATAATATTTATAAAAATATTTGATTAAATATTTTTAAATAATTATAATTTTTTATTTAGTGAACATTCCGTTCTCCCTAAATAATTTATCCGGTACCCTTATTAGTTGGTCCACATATGATATGCTTAACGTGTTATTGTAAGACTTATTTGAATAGAATTTTTCTTAATCGATTTACAAATTTACAAAAACAACTCATGATAATAATGGGTCGAGTATCAGCTTGATTTTTTTCCACACATATTATCTCTTAGCATTTGTTTGAATATTAATTTTCTCTTTAATTTCTCAAATCAAGCATAGGATACTCTCTCTTTTTACGGTTTTTCCTTATTTCTTCATGGGAATGAAATTGTTTTTCGATTCCTAAAAATCCTAAATAATATGGATATGGATCCTCTCTATTTTTTAAAAAAAATGAAGTTTTTATCACTATTATTTTATGTATATAAAGTTAAATAATTATTAAATATATGTCGCAAGAGTATGTTGGTGGGAGTTAATATTTCTCATTCTTGGTTAAAAGAGACATCTTTGGTATTAAATTGTAATATGGACAGTCTTCCGTTTGTGTATTTGGGACTGTCCATTAGGGGTGATTTGCGGAAACTTAATTTCTGGAACCCGGTGGTGGAATCTATTAAGAAGAGTGGAAAAAACACAACCTTTTGATAGGTGGGCGATTGATTTTGATAAAGTCTGTTATGTCATCTATTACAGTTTAGTTTATTTCTTCAAGGCGCCCACATGTATCATTTCTACTCGCGAATCTTTGTTTAATGCTTTCTTTTGGGGAGGTAGGGAGGCTAGGATGAAAATGGCGTGGATTGATTGAGATTCTATTTGCTTGAGTAAGGAGAATGTAGGGTTGTGTGTGAGAAGGTTGAGGGAGTTTAATGTGGTTTTATTGGGGAAATGGTGTTAGAGGAGAGGGGAGGCCTTTGGTTTAGAGTGTTAGCTCAGCTTTATGGAGAGGCATGAGGACGATTGAGGTATGAGATAGTTGCAGGATCTCTGTGGTGGCAGATTGTGAATAGGATTAGGCAAGGGGTTGGGATGGTCGATAAAGGGTGGTTGCTAAATAATATTGAGGGTTATGTTGGCAATGGGGTAAACTCCTTGTTTTGGAAGGATCGTTGGTAGGAAAGAGGACCGTTGATGAATCGTTTTTTAGTAGACTTTTCGAATTATTGGTGGATAAGGATATGTCAGTAGAAAAAATGTATTTCTTAGGGTGGGGTGGATGGAGGTGCATGAAGATGGCGTATGAAGTTGTTTGCATGGGAGGAAGAGATGCTGAGGGAGTGTATTTTGTTGTTGCGTTATGTGGTTTTGTAGGTTAATGCTGAGGATTCGTAGATGTGGAGCATACATGTTTCAAAGTGTTATAATGTGAGCGACGCATATCACTTCTTGACAAAGATCATTGATGACCCTCTTGTAATTGTCTGGGAGGTTAGGGATTGCATCGATTTTTCAGGGGACTTGTAAGGATCACTACGATCAATTTATGTCGTTGGGTGGTCGAATAAAGGAACATATACACATATTTCATATTATTTGGGTAGATGATGTTTGGTTACTATGGAAAACGAGGAACCATCAGGTTCTTTAGAATATGAGTCTATCTTTGATGAATATTTGTGAGAAGGTTAAACTTCAAGTTTTCTGGTGGATAAAGGCTTACGAGTCATCTTTTAGGATTGAGTATCAGGTTTGGAGGAGTAAGCTGCCTCAGTGCATTCTAAGCAATGAAGGCTAGTTTGGATTTTAGTTGTCTTTGTGTGACTTGTGTTGATTTATTTTTTATTGGAGCAAGTCTTTTAGTACTTCTTGCGCTTGAAAAGTTGTTTTGTGGTTAATATAATTTTAGTTTAGTAAAAAATTATCACATATGACACCCTAGGTTTGTTAGCAGTGCATTCAACGGTGAGAATTGGTGTGCCAAGCGCGCTCCCGGTTTCGCTCAGACTTCTAGCTCCCCGCAGGTGCAAGGTAAGATGTGGTAACTTCACCCGTAGCAGAATAGTTCTCCACATATCCCTTTTTAGACTGAAATTCGGTTTCCAATCCGTAAGAAGCATCAACATATTGTGGATGGTGTAAGGCCCCTTCATTAACACAATTTCTTTGTCTTGAAACGATTGGAATCTCATGATAAAGTAACCCTCGTCGTTGTAATACAGGTCCACAATTTGCACATAGTTCCATGTTTTGAGCATAAAATTCTTCATAACATTCATCATTTGTTCCTCTCCAAGGACATCAAAATCAATGCAGACTCCTAGAATTTCACCTCGGATGCGATGTTTTCATGTTCAATTTTAATCTCCACTTCCCCCATCAACAATCTCCGGCGCCACAAATTCGATTGTTAAATCATTAGCAGAATTTTTTTTGTTGCTTATCACGTCCACCCAATGTTTAGTTGTTGGTTCATCTTTCCTCTCATTCACTTTGCTCGATTCAGGTTCTAGGGTTTTTGGCTTTTCCATAGTTCGAATACTTTCTGATCGATTGCTTTCATGGTTTGAACCCTTTTAGTCCTTCTCTTCTAGATGTGAGCTTTATCCCCGTGTGGCTGAGACGTCTTTTTTGGTCTTCTCCTCCGACGGCAGTTCTCCGTCATCTAGATTGAAATAAGAAATTTGAATTTTATTTTAATCACCTAAATTTGATACGTGTCTAACTCTCAAATCGGATTAGTCGGTCTAATAGACCGGATATTTTTGGTGAAAACAAAAAAAAAACATAAAGTTTATATTTAATTAATTTTTTTAATAAACAATATCTATAAACATATTTGATTAAATACTTTTTAAAATATTATAAAAAGGTATAACCATCTTTTGATTTAAAAAAAAAAACAAATTTTTTATTATTTTTAAAATAGTGAACACGCTGGTACTTAGAAAAGTTATTCGATATCGATAACATGTATGGTTTTAATTGAAAAATATATTGAATAAGATATATTGATACTTAACATATGCTTACATATCTTAAAAACCTAAATAATAAACACAACTTCCATTTTCTAACATCCGCTGCTGTTTATCAAAAAAAGAAAGAAAACATCCGCTGCTGTTGCTGTTGTAAATGGTTATGGTCTCCGACCATTTTTCATTTTTCAGTGTACAATTAAGAGAATTTCTTTGTAGACCCCGTATAGGGAGAACCTCTACCGAAAACTTCGAAATATTCATGTTTTGAAGATGTATCTCCGAAGTTTTTTTTTTTTCAAATTTTTTTAGAATTCGGAGATGTATCTCCGAAAACAACAATTCGGGGGTGTTTTCGGAGATACATCTCCGAAAACACCAATTTCACAATTTTTGTGTTTCGGAAATGCATCTCCGAAAGATGCAGAAACTTATTTCTTTTTCATTTTTCTAAACAATGTTTAGTCATATATTCTATATAACGACAATGCTTAATCTAAACAGTGTTTGATATAAACTAAATATAACACGCAATATTGAATAAAATACTAATATTATAAATATAAAAAAAATAGTGTACGGATAAGTCAGAAATATACCGTCCGAATACAAAAAAGTCAAGACTACAAAATAAATAGGCAATATCTACTGAGTATGCCTAACCCTAACTCCCTGAGATCCCATCTGCCTGGTATATGTCGTCGCACCACCCGCGTCACCGACCATCCTAACTACGATGGCAACCGCCTCTGGACCACCCTGTTCGATGATACCTCGCTCCAATGCATCCCGCTCAAGCATCTCTATCCGTTGGCATATCGGTAGGAGATCAGTGGCATGGTCATCCTCAGCCTGCTGGTTTTCCAAGATCTCCTCATATGCTGGCCTAGGAGTTTCGGGAGCGTCGGGTGTCATCAGAGGATATGACATCCGATAGAACCATGTCACGTACCCCTCCACACAGTGCCACTCATGAGTGGCCTCCATACGTCGATACTCCTCCGGGACCAAATGATGCGCCTAGTCCTCAAATATAGCAGTGAGGTCCACTCGGGTAACTGTGTCTGGAGTAGCCTCGAACGGTGACCTCGGTATCATTTGCACACGTGCAAACTGCCTCATGCACCGTTGCGGCAGATACCTCACTATGGTGTTGGCCCCGCATGCCAACCATCCAGAGTATAACGTGATGCAGTCGAACGAGACAACAACATTGTAGTCGTTGAATGGCGTCCAACGGATGTCATCGTGAGTTATGCGGTAGAGGTACCCGCGATATGGTCCCACTACGTTGTTCCCTCTTTAGAGAACGTATCGGGCGGCCCTGGGCATCGCGTCATCGTACGCAGGATCATTGGCGAAGTTGTGGATGCGGGGGAAGTAGGAGATGATCCATCCCTGAAACACAAATACGATAATATGTTCAAAATAAATACGAACCATAAACAAATGTTAAAAATAAAACTAAATAATTAAAAAGAAACATACCGTCAGGAGTGTGGAAGATCCAGTCAACAGTCTGGTCCTCCAGTTGGAGGCTTCATTCAGCTTCTTGTATAGGTATACCAGAATAGTTGACCCCCAATTCCACTGGTCAATGGTACTTAGGTCGATGAAGTAGCGGAGATATGTCATGTCAACGTAGTTTGCACTCTTGTCCACAAAGAGTGCAAATCCTACAAAGAACATGAACCACCATCTCAGAGCGCAGGCACGATGATACTCTATAAAAAGCTCGTCTCCCTCCTGCTCGGACGATGCTGCCGCCACGAAGTAGTTCTCATACAGCTCTCTCAAGCTGGAGAACCGGGTATGGGCCTCATTCGTCGTCTGACACTCAAAATCAACAATGTGTGGGTCCATACCCAAATAGTCGACCATCCACTCAATAGTCTCGACCCGCTGTATCCGGAAATGGTGCAACAGCCTCCCTCTGATCGACAGGTGGGGGAGGCAATGAACATCGTGCAAGGTGATCGTCATCTCTCCCACAAGAAAGTGGAAAGAAGACGTATCCTTGTGTCATCGTCCACGAAAGCCCCCTGCATGTTGTGGATGATAGTAACATACCCAGTCATGCAAAAAAAAACATGAAAAATGATAAACGGTATCTTTGACACACACTCCTCCTTGTGAAAAACTCATTTATAGGACTACCATTGACCAAAATCAATTTTGTTACAATGTTATGCATTCTATGATCCATTTCCTTCATTTAACTGAAAAATCGCATTTTAGCCATCACGAAGTCCAAGTATTCTCATTCGAATTAATCATACACATTTTTTAAATCCCCTTTGAACATTTGGGTCTCATTTTTCTTTTTCTTTTTCTTTTTCCATTTCCTTCGTTTCACAAAATTTAATTAAAGCTCTTAGATTAGAGTTTGTGTGTTTGGTGATAATTTTGCGGTGTTGGTTAATGGTCGTCAGACTTAAAAATTAAGATTCAAAAGGTTCTTAAACAATGAAATGCTTTAGAGTCCATTTATCCGATTTAGAGCTTTCTCACCTTAAATATGCTACAATATACTTAGAGATTTTAGAGTAAAAAAGTATTACTATAGTATATGGCTAAAATATTTTCAACTAAAAATTTTGTTGATTAAAATTGAATTCTTTAGTAAAATAAATTGTGAAAGTATCCCATAGATATAAAAAGATATAAAGTCTATTTATTTAGATTTGTTTATAAACAATATTTATAAACATATTTGATTAAATATTTTTAAATAATTATAATATTTTATTTAGTGAACATTCCGTTCTCCCTAAATAATTTATCCGGTACCCTTATTAGTTGGTCCACATATGATATGCTTAACGTGTTATTGTAAGACTTATTTGAATAGAATTTTTCTTAATCGATTTACAAATTTACAAAAACAACTCATGATAATAATGGGTCGAGTATCAGCTTGATTCTTTTCCACACATATTATCTCTTAGCATTTGTTTGAATATTAATTTTCTCTTTAATTTCTCAAATCAAGCATAGGATACTCTCTCTTTTTACGGTTTTTCCTTATTTCTTCATGGGAATGAAATTGTTTTTCGATTCCTAAAAATCCTAAATAATATGGGTATGGATCCTCTCTATTTTTTTAAAAAATAGAAAACTTTATCACTATTATTTTATGTATATAAAGTTAAATAATTATTAAATATATGTCGCAAGAGTTTGTTGGTGGGGGTTAATATTTCTCATTCTTGGTTAAAAGAGACATCTTTGGTGTTAAATTGTAAGATGGACAGTCTTCCGTTTGTGTATTTGGGACTGTCCATTAGGGGTGATTTGCGGAAACTTAATTTCTGAAACCCGGTGGTGGAATCTATTAAGAAGAGATTATCTTGGTGGACAAAACACAACCTTTTGACAGGTGGGCGATTGATTTTGATAAAGTCGGTTATGTCATCTATCACAGTTTACTTCCTTTATTTCTTCAAGGCGCCCACATGTATCATTTCTACTCTAGAATCTTAGTTTAATGCTTTCTTTTGGGGAGGTAGGGAAGCTAGGAAGAAAATGGCGTGAATTGATTGAGATTCTATTTGCTTCAGTAAGGAGAATGTAGGATTGGGTGTGAGATGTTTGAGGGAGTTTAATGTGGTTTTATTGGGGAAATGGTGTTAGAGGAGAGGGGAGGCCTTGGGTTTAGAGTGTTAGCTCAGCTTTATGGAGAGGCATGAGGACGATTGAGGTATGAGACAGTTGCAGGATATCTGTGGTGGCAGATTGTGAATAGGATTAGGCAAGGGGTTGGGATGGTCGATAAAGGGTGGTTGCTAAATAATATTGAGGGTGATGTTGGCAATGGGGTAAACTCCTTGTTTTGGAAGGATCGTTGGTTGGAAAGAGGACCGTTAATGAATCGTTTTTTAGTAGACTTTTCGAATTATTGGTGGATAAGGATGTGTCAGTAGAAAAAATGTATTTCTTAGGGTGGGGTGGATAGAGGTGCGTGGAGATGGCGTATGAAGTTGTTTGCATGGGAGGAAGAGATGTTGAGGGAGTGTATTTTGTTGTTGCGTTATGTGGTTTTGTAGGTTAATGCTGAGGATTCGTGGGTGTGGAGCATACATGTTTCAAAGTGTTATAATGTGAGCGACGCATATAACTTCTTGACAAAGATCATGGATGACCCTCTTGTTCGTGACTATCAGGTTTGGTGGATGAAAGTGGTGTCATTGAAGGCTAATTTATTTTTTTGGCAGTTATTTCGTACTTGTTTATCGATGAAAGACAATTTGGTTAGAAGTCATATCATTAGTGCAGAGGAGAAAAGTTTCCCTTTGTTATGTGGTTTAAATGAGAATCGGGATTTTGTCAAAAAAAAACAACAAAAAAATGAGAATCGGGATCATATGCTTTTTCGTTGTGAATTTTATAGTAATCTCTGGTTGTTATTGTCTGGGAGGTTAGGGATTGCATCGATTTTTCAGGGGACTTGTAAGGATCACTATGATCAATTTGTGTCGTTGGGTGGTCGAATAAAGGAGCATATTGTTAGCTGGAGATTTCGATCGAAGTAAATGTTCTTTGAAGAATTGGAGTTCGAAGAAGAATGGCTTCTGATGGCCATTCCTGAGAATAAATGGCTCCTTATGGCCATGTTCGAGGATGTTATTTAAGTTGAAGTAAAGATGATGGGAATCGAAGCTGAATCAAGATAAATTGTCTTTAGGACTTAAGCATTTTCTCGAAATACAAAGAGTACTGAAGCTTGGCGTGTTTCATAGCATCCTCGTCAAAGATCACGTTGCCACGTATCGAAGGAGGATTCAGGCGGGAGGATTTGAATTTCGAAACATTTTGTATATCCGAATGAAGACAGATGGCGCCCCATGGATTCGAAGCGTACGCATGTGAGCAACGTGGCGTTTCGTTAGTGTAGGACCGTTAGGGTCGAATTAGTATAAATAAGGGTCTTAATATCAGGATCCAGTGTGTTCATTTTATACAAATCACTCACAAAATCACTCAAGTATCAAGTGTTAAGAGAAAGAGTTCGCTGAGAAATGTACATATGACACCAACACCATTTTAAATACATTTGTATTTTTCTTTATTCAAGTATCTTTCTAGTATCTTTATCTTTCGTTCAATTTTATTTCGAAGCCTTTTTCATTCACCGTCACTTTACATTCTTGTACTTTACATTTCTGCAATTTACATTTCTTTTACATTTCGTCAAGTTTATATTTACTTGTATAACGAGTTTATTTCGCAAGATTATTCATACGATCACACCATAAACAAGTTTCGAAGCCAAAACAATAAATATGTACCAAACCATCAGAAAAGACAACTTTTTGACTATGTCCTAGGATCAATCTAGTCGATCCTGCGAGTAACCAAAGTATAATTTATAGTTTGGAGGACTAGCGGTTGTTTACTGGAAATCACTGTAAACAAATTGGCACGCCCAGTGGGACAGTATCAAACAGATTGTCATTAATTTGTTGTTTTGTTTTTGTCTAGAACATATCAAGACCTTGTATGAACCTTAGGAACGGTAAATTAACCAACAGTACGCCACCGATTCCTAAACGAAGGTAGGACAATAAAATGGTCCATTCGACCAGTGGAAGGTGATAATTTTGTGGTGTTGGTTAATGGTCGTCAAACTTAAAAAATTAAGATTCAAAAGCTTCTAAAACAATGAAATGCTTTAGAGTCAATTCATCCAATTTAGAGCTTTCTCACCTTAAATATGCTACAATATACTTATAGAGATTTTAGAGTAAAAAAGTTTTACTATAATATATGGTGAAATATTTTCAACTAAAAATTTTGTTGATTAAAATTGAAGTCTTTATTAAAATAAATTGTGAAAGTATCCTATAGATATAAAAAGATATAAAGTCTATATTTATTTAGTTTTGTTTATAAACAATATTTATAAACATATTTGATTAAATATTTTTAAATAATTATAATTTTTTATTTAGTGAACATTCCGGTCTCCCTAAATAATTTTCTTAATTGATTTACAAATTTACAAAAACAACTCACTCGGATCACTAAACAAATATTAGTGTTGGCACCGTATATTATCTCTTAGCATTTGTTTGAATATTAATTTTCTCTTTAATTTCTCAAATCAACCATATGATATTCTCTCTTTTACGGTTTTTCCTTATTTCTTCATGGGAAATAAATTGTTTTCCAATTCCTAAAAATCCTAAATAATGTATGGGTATGGATCCTCTCTATTTTTTTTAAAAATAGGACATTTTATCACTATTATTATTATTATTATTATTATATATATATATATATATATATATATATATATATATATATATATATATATATATATAAAGTTAAATAATTATTGAATATATGTTGCAAGAGTATGTTGGTGGGAGTTAATATTTCTCATTCTTGGTTAAAAGAGGCATCTTTGGTGTTAAATTGTAAGATGGGCAGTCTTCCGTTTGTGTATTTGGGACTGTCCATTAGGGCGGCTAGGAAGAAAATGACGTGGATTGATTAAGATTTTGTTTGCTTGAGTAAGGAGAATGTAGGGTTGGGTGTGAGAAGGTTGAGGAAGTTTAATGTGGTTTTATTGGGGAAATGGTGTTGGAGGATGTTGGAGGAGAGGGGAGGCCTTTGGTTTAGAGTGTTAGCTCATCTTTATGGAAAGGCAGGAGGACGATTGAGGTATGAGACAATTGCAGGATATGTGTGGTGGCAGATTGTGAATAAAATTAGGCAAGGGGTTGGGATGGTCGATAAAGGGTGGTTGCTAAATAATATTGAGGGTGGTGTTGGTAATGGGGTAAACTCCTTGTTTTGGAATGATCATTGGTTGGAAGGAGGACCGTTGAAGAATCGTTTTTTAGTAGACTTTTCGAATTATCGGTGGATAAGGATGTGTCAGTAGAAAAAATGTATTTCTTAGGGTGGGGTGGATGGAGGTGCGTGGAGATGGCGTATGAGGTTGTTTGCATGAGAGGAAGAGATCCTGAGGGAGTGTATTTTGTTGTTGCGTTATGTGGTTTTGCAGGTTAATGCTGAGGATTCGTGGGTGTGGAGCATACATGTTTCAAAGTGTTATAATGTGAGTGACGCATATCACTTCTTGACAAAGAGCATGGATGACCCTCTTGTTCGTGACTATTAGGTTTGGTGGATGAAAGTGGTGTCATTGAAGGCTAATTTATTTGTTTGGCGGTTATTTCGTAATCTTTTATTGACGAACGGCAATTTGGTTAGAAGACATATCATTAGTGCAAAAGAGAAAAGTTTCCCTTCGTTATGTGGTTAAAATGAGAATCGGGATCATCTGCTTTTTCTTGTGAATTTTATAGTAAACTCTAGTTGTTATTGTCGGGGTGGTTAGGGATTGCAACAATTTTTCAGGGGACTTATAAGGATCACTATGATCAATTTGTATCGTTGGGTGGTCAGATAAAGGAGAATATACACATATTTCATATTATTTGGGTACATGATGTTTGGTTACTATGGAAAACGAGGAACCATTAGGTTTATTAGACTATGACTCTATCTTTGATGAATATTTGTGAGAAGGTTAAACTTCAAGCTTTCTGGTAGATAAAGGCTAACGAGTCATCTTTTAGGGTTGGGTATCAGGTTTGGAGGAGTAAGCCTCCTCATTGCATTCTAAGCAATGGAGATTAGTTTAGATTTTAGTTGTCTTTGTGTGACTTGTGTTGATGTATTTTTTATTGGAGCAAGTCTTTTAGTACTTCTTGCGCTTGAAGAGTTGTTTTGCGGTTAATATAATTTTAATTTAATAAAAAATTATCGCATATGACACCCTATGTTTGTTAGCAGTGCATTCATCGGTGAGAATTGGTATACCCAGTGCGCTCCCGATTTCGCTCAGACTTCTAGCTTCCCACGGGTGCAAGGTAAGATGTGGTAACTTCACCCACAGCAGAATAGTTCTCCACATATCCCTTTTTATACTGAAATTCAGTTTCCAATCCCTAAGAAGCATCGACATATTGGGGATGGTGTAAAGCCCCTTCATTAACACAATTTCTTTGTCTTGAAATGATTGGAATCTCATAATAAAGTAACCCTCGTCGTTGTAATACAGGTCCAAAATTTGCATATAGTTCCATGGTTTTAGTATAAAATTCTTCATAACATTCATCGTTTGTTCCTCTCCAAGGACATCAAAATCAATGCAGACTCCTAGAATTTCACCTCAGATGCGATGTCTTCATGTTCAGTTTTAATCTCCACTTCCCCATCAACAATCTTCGGCGCCACAAATTCGAGTGACAAATCATTAGCAGAATTTTTGTTGTTGCTTATCACGTCCACCCAATGTTTAGTTGTTGGTTCATCTTTCCTCTCATTCACTTTGCTCGATTCAGGTTCTAGGGTTTTTGGTTTCTCCATAATTCGAATACTTTCGGATCAATTACTTTCATGGTTTGAACCCTTTGAGTCCTCCTCTTCTAGATGTGAGCTCTCTCCCCGTGTAGTGAGACATCTTTTTTGGTCGTCTCCTCCGACGGCAGTTCTGTGTCATATAGATTGAAATAAGAAATTTGACTTTGATTTTAACCACCTAAATTTGATATGTGTCTGACTCTCGAATCGGATTAGTCGGTCTAATAGACCGGATATTTTTGGTGAAAAAAAACATAAAGTTTATATTTATTTAATTTTTTTACAAACAATATCTATAAACATATTTGATTAAATATTTTTTAAAATATTATAAATAGGTATAACCATCTTTTGATTTTAAAAAAATTCAATTTTTTTATTATTTTTAAAATAGTGAACACGCTGGTACTTAGAAAAGTTATTCGATATCGATAACATGTATGATTTTAATTGAAAAATATATTGAAAATAAGATATATTGATACTTAACATATGCTTACACATCTTAAAAACCTAAATAATAAACATAACTTCCATTTTCTAACATCCGCTGCCGTTTGTCAAAAAAAAAAAAAAAAAGAAAACATCGGCTGCTGCTGCAGTTGTAAATGGTCGTGGTCTCCGACCATTTCTCAGTTTACAATTAATGTAACGAAAAAAAATTAAGGGTAATGCTACTCTAATTTAGGGTAGGGTCGGGCCAACTCGTTTAGAGACCTAAAGCAAATTTTAAAGTAATGTCTTAAAAATATATTTTAAAATATTAATTTTGTGGTTGATAAGAGTTGAACTCAAGACCAAAAAGAAAAGAGATCTATATTTTACCAACTTAACTACAATAATATATGTAGCTCAAGTATCATTATATATTTTTATAACTAAATGAAAAAAATTGCGGCCTTTTTTAAACACAAACTTTTGAGGCCTAAAGCCCTCGATCTCCTTTGAGCACTCCGACCTCCCTGTTGTTCAGCGGGTACTTCATTGTTAGGTACAACATGGATAGTGCGGCCTCCAGGGCGTTGAAAGCTAGCCTTCTGATGATTATGTTGTATGGGGAGTCCGCATTCACAATGAGTTATCTTACTTTTACTAACACGGCGTTGTGTCCACTGCTGAACACGGTTGTGACTGGCATGTGACCAAGCACCTGCACTTGCTCTCCTCAAAAGCCGACGAGTGTTCCCTTGACTTGCAAAGTTAGCGCTTCAATGCCAAAATCAATATCTGAATTCGATGAGTGAATAAAGTTTGAATTTGAAATTGAAATTGTGTACCCCGAAATTGGCGTGTGTGCTCTTTATATAATGGAGCGCCTATAAAAAACCATTATTCTCTAGACGTGGGATGCGGGGAACAATTGAATGTATTTTCACCTTGAATCTCTTTTGTTCTTTCCCAGGGTAATCTCTACATAACGAACAATTTATTGTCTTCTTTGAGCCACGGCTGATGGTTGTTCCGACCAGCCCATAATAGTTTTGGAAATTGAAAAACGATTCTTAGAAGTCTCAAACATCTCACTCATTCAAAAACAAGTGAGTGTAACTCTAAAAACTATGAAGGAGTTCAGAATTCTTAACTAAAAACATAGATAAATGATGTGATATGTTGTGACTAGGAGCACCAAGAAATGTTTGGAATATATTGTGAGCTAATGATTAAACCCCATAATTAACCCACACAACCATAAATACTGGTTGAGCCCTACTTAAGGATTTACAACTCAATAACAAATTAGTTGGCCAATAATATGTCGAGTCGCTATGTATAAAAGAACTTGAGAAACCACTATATATGTTAAGATTAATAGAATTCTATTTCAGTTACATGAATTTTGAGATTAGAAGTTTTACAACATACAACCTAGACAAAATGCAAAAACAACATGGTTTTGTAATTTTGTTGAAACTCCGAAAAATAACTTCACCCGAAATCATAGTGAATTACTGTTTATGTCAACTTCTTTGTTAGTTAGAAGAAAAACTGATTGCTTAGAGCCTCAGATAACAATTGCTAAATTTATGAAGACGCTTCAGGCGTGCATGAAACACAAAAACTTAAAGGCACGTCATGAACTCAAGTTTGAGTAAATAATTATTGCTAACACTTATTATATCTAGATTATTTAATTGATTGAAACAATAAATAACTAAATAAACACACAATTAAAAACAACTACTATCCTAAGCAAAATGTCACAGCCTAGATAGTATACACCAAGTGATTAAATAAAAGCAAAGTTTCATTAGTAGAGCATAAACAACTAAGTATTGTCCTTATTAATTTCAATTTTCGTTTAATAAAAGCAAAGTTTCACCATATAAAACATACTGGTCTTCGTTTAGTAACAATAACTTAAACAACATTGTACTTATTAATTTCAATCTTTAATTATCATAAACAAGTCAACAAGGAACGGGCAACATAAACAACTAAGTATCCCCCGAGTGCTATGTATCAGAGCGACTGAACCGACTTGGACTAACAGCAACTAAGTCTTTATTTTTGATTCAACTGCGCGTTACCAACCGAGGGCAACATTACAAGAGAAGGGATGAGGTTCTCAAACCATATAAACAGGTTAATGATAAATAATATATTAGATCGAATTATATAGAATCGTGCCTCACAAAAATTTCAGAGCAACACATTTAACCACATAATCATCAACATGTTATAATAACAACTCGCCAAAATATATACACATCAATTCAAATACAACACAAGGAAAGTCAACTCATCAAGGCATAAAACCACGCCTCACAACATTTTAGGACAACACTTTTCAACTCAAAAATATCAACCAAATATAACAACAACTCATTAAAATAACACCATTCAACCATGTGACTCTATGCAATGCTTATGCATGTGGTACCATTGGAGCAAAACTCCCAACGTAAAAATCTTGCCAATTAATAGAGGCATCAAGGCATAAGCCTTCGTCGCTAATTTGCCAATTCAAGCCAACGTGGGTGCCATAATTTCAGGGCAACATAATAATGACATTGTATGAATACATCAACAAGGGAAATCATCTACAAAACTTAAATACACATCAACTCAAATCCACACAACAATTTAACATCAATATCAACAACGTAGTAACAACTCAACAACTTCTTCTACGTTGTGCCGATAAATAAAGGCACTCATCACATTCCAACGTTGGCCAAAGGCCTATAACTTATATCAACATGTCAACAACAACATACATCAACAACCACGTATTACAACAATATTAATCAACAACAAACAACCTAATCATTTATCGGAACATATTTGTGAGATATTGGATCGAACTCTAGTCGAAGGGTAGCTTCTTGGTTCGACAGTTCGACAGGGTTAAGCATGACGTCGAAGGTTGCTCACATGCTGGTGTCGAAGTGTGCATGTTATATTCGAAGATGGGTCGAGCATGCAGATGTCGAAGATGCTAGGGTGGTTAGCATGTTAAATTAGGTTTTAGTGTTTAAACCCTAATTTGTTAAGTTAGCTTGTGTATTAAGTTGGCTTGTGTAATGGGCCTTGCTGAAAAAGCCCATTAGTTAGTATGTTAGGTTTTATTATAAATAGCATACTAGTCTCTCATCATTGCTAAGCTGCAAATCCTAATTTAGGGTGAGAGAGGTTATTTGTTATTCTTGTAAACTTGTAATCTTGTTTTCTAAGAGAAAGTGAAAGAATAGCAGTTATAACCAATTCTTGTGTTCCTCTTCTTCCTTGTTCTTTATTCTTCCCTTGCATTATACTTTGTTCTTGGTATTGAATTCACAACAAATTGGTGCGGTGAGCGTGGAGAAGATGCCTTCAACAAAGTATGAGATTGAAAAGTTCACCGGAGTGAATGATTTCGGTCTGTGGCGCTTGAAGATGAAAGCCCTACTGGTTCAGCAGGGTTGTTTGGAAGCGTTGAAGGGAGAGGCAGCCATGAATGCAGAATTGATGGTAGCGGAGAAGATGAATATGATCGAGAAAGCACACAGCGCAATTTTGTTGAGCCTTGGTGATAAGGTTCTCCGGCAGGTATCAAAGGAGACGACGGCATCAGGGTTATGGGTGAAACTTGAAAGTTTGTATATGACCAAATCGCTGGTAAATCGACTCTACCTAAAGCAAGCTTTGTATTCATTCAAGATGGTTGAAGACAAAGTGTTAGCTGAGCAGTTGGATATGCTCAACAAACTGATTCTTGATCTTGAAAATATTGATGTAAAGATCGATGATGAAGATCAAGCGCTGTTACTATTGTGCGCTTTGCCTCGATCACATGCTCACTTCAAAGAAACTCTCTTGTATGGAAGGGAGTCCCTGACGTTTGAAGAAGTTCAATCAGCCTTGTATTCTAAGGACTTGAATGAACAAAAGGAGCATAAACCTTCGACTGTTGGTGAAGGTTTGGCCGTTAAAGGAAAATTCTTGCGAAAGAATGGTAAGTTCGACAAGAAGGGAAAAAGTCAGTCGAAGTCTTACAGTGGCGAATCATCTGGCATTCGATGCTACCATTGTAAGAAGGAGGGTCACACAAGAAAGGTGTTCCCTGAATGCCTATAAGATTGTGGAGGTAAGGATAATGGCAATGCAGCCATTGTTCAAGATGATTTTGAATCATCTGATGTTCTTGTGGTTTCAAGTAGTGACTCGAGAAGAGAGTGGATTATGGATGCAGGTTGCACTTGGCACATGACTCCAAACAAAGACTTGTTCGAGGAATTATGTGATCAAGATGGTGGATCAGTATTGCTGGGAAACAACAAGGCTTGCAAGATTGCAGGTATTGGATCTGTTAGATTCAAGTTCCATGATGAGTCAATAAGGTTGTTGACTGAAGTCAGGTATGTTCCTGACTTGAAGAGAAATCTGCTTTCTCTTGGTGAATTCGACAAGAAAGGATATGTTTTCCAAGGAGAGAAAAATATCCTAAGAGTCATGAAGGGTTCGAAGGAAGTCTTGAGAGGCGTGAAGAAACAAGGCTTGTATACCCTTGAGGCTGAAGTTGTAAGTGGTTCGACAAATGTTGCATCCACGAAACCTTTGTCGAAGACAGAAATCTGGCACATGAGATTGGGCCATGTCAGTGAAAGGGGTCTGGTCGAATTAGGGAAACAAAATCTGCTTGGTGGAGACAAAGTCGAAAAGCTGAAGTTTTGTGAACCCTGTGTACTTGGAAAATCTTGCAGAGTGAAGTTCAACAAAGGCAAACAAAGAACACATGGATCCCTTGATTACATTCATGCTGATCTTTGGGGGCCTGCAAGGTGTCCATCATATTCAGGAGCAAGGTATTTTCTATCCATAGTAGATGATTATTCCAGAAAATTATGGGTATTCATCCAGAAGACTAAGGATGAAACTTTTGAGAATTTCAAAAGTTGGAAGACTCTGGTTGAAAATCAGACTAGCAGGAAGGTCAAGAGGTTGACAACCGATGATGGCCTTGAATTTTGCAATCAAGCGTTCGACAGTTTTTGTGCTGACTCTGGTATTGCAAGGCACAGAACTACTGCAGGTACTCCACAACAAAATGGTTTGGCTGAAAGGTTTAATCGAACTATTTTGGAGAGATTCAGATGCATGTTGACTAGTGCAGGGTTAAAGAAAGTGTTCTGGGCTGAGGCTGTTTCGACAGCAACATATCTGATAAACAGATGTCCTTCGGCAGCGTTAGATATGAAGACACCTGAAGAAGTTTGGTCGGGACATCCACCAGATCTCGGAAAACTAAGAGTATTTGGCTACGTAGCCTATGCTCATATTAGGCAAGACAAGGTCGAACCTAGAGCTCTGAAATGCATGTTCATGGGATACCCTGAAGGAGTCAAAGCTTATAGGCTATGGTGCCTAGAGCCAGGTCACAGGAGGTGTATCACCAGTCGAGATGTAGTTTTCAATGAAACTGAAATGGCTTTCAAGAAAACTGATGATGGTCGAAGTGCAGAAGAGCTTGAACAGGTAGAGATCCCTGTTGAGGTGGAGCATGTTGATATTGAATTGCATATCCCTGACGAAGTCGAAGAAGAAGCAGAAGATGCTGAGGAAATTGAGGAAACTGACGATGACTACCTATTGTCGAGAGATGGGTCGAGAAGAGTCATCAAACCACCTCAGAGACTTGGGTATGCAGATCTTATAGCTTATGCATTAATCTCTGTCAGTGAGGTTCTTGATGATGAACCTAGAGATTATAAGGAAGTTATGAGGAGTCGAAATAAGAATGAATGGCTGAAGGCCATGGATGATGAGATGAAATCTCTTCATGATAATCACACTTGGGAACTGATCAAGAAACCTGTTGGAGCAAGGTTAGTCAGCTGTAAATGGATTTTCAAAGTTAAGGAAGGAATTGAAGGAGTGACGTCGAAAAGATACAAGGCAAGGTTAGTTGCAAGGGGTTTCACTCAGAAAGAAGGTGTCGACTTCAATGATGTGTTTTCTCCTGTTGTGAAGCATAGGTCCATTCGAATGTTGCTTGCCATGGTGGCACAGTTTGATCTTGAACTAGAACAGATGGATGTGAAGACTGCGTTCTTGTATGGTGATTTAGATGAAACGGTCCTAATGAGGCAACCTGAAGGGTATGTCGAAAAAGGGAAGGAAGATTATGTGTGCAAGTTAAAGAGATCTTTGTATGGGCTGAAACAATCTCCTCGACAGTGGAATAGGAGATTCGACAAGTTCATGGCACGCATAAGTTTCATTAGAAGTCAGTTCGACCACTGTGTTTACTTCAGATTTCGACCTGGTAATTCATTTGTTATTTTGTTGCTTTATGTGGATGATATTCTTATAGCAAGCAACAATGTTGAAGATGTGACGAGGGTGAAGGCTGAACTCAATAAGGAGTTCGATATGAAGGATCTGGGAGCTGCTTCCAGGATTCTTGGAATTGACATTCGGAGAGATAGAAAGAAGTCGAAGTTATGCTTATCTCAAGAGGCATATCTACGAAAGATTCTTGAAAAATTTGGTATGTCGAATTCGAAGCCAGTTGTGACTCTAACAAACCCTCAATTCAAGTTGAGTATTGATCAGTGTCCCAGTACTGATGTTGAAAGAGCCTATATGAATAGCATCCCATATGCTAATATAGTTGGTTCTTTGATGTATGCTATGGTCTGTACTAGACCCGATATAGCATATGCAGTAAGTCTTGTAAGCAGGTACATGGCGAATCCTGGAAAGGCTCACTGGCAAGCATTGAAGTGGATTTTAAGGTACATAAATGGGTCTCTGAATAGAGTCCTAATTTATGGTGGAGCCTTAGGTGAAGATAGTAAAGCAGTTATCGAAGGATATGTCGACTCTGATTATGCAGGTTGTATGGATTCCAGAAAAATCTATTTCTGGATATGTTTTCACTATGTTTGGCACAACAATTAGTTGGAAAGCAACACTTCAGAAGGTTGTTGGTCTATCAACCACTAAAGCGGAGTATATTGCCTTAACTGAAGTTGTGAAAGAAGCATTGTGGCTTGAAGGTTTTGCAAAGGAGCTGAAACTTCAAGATCAAGGTATCACTGTTAAATTTGATAGTCAAAGTGCAATACACCTGTCAAAGAATTCAGCCTATCATGAGCGAACTAAATACATTGATGTGATGCAAGTGTTGAAGGTTTCGACTGAAGACAATGTTGCTGATATGATCACCAAGACATTGCCGAGTTGCAAGTTTTTCCACTGTATGCAGTTGATAAAGCTGCATGAAGAAAGCTAGTTTGTTCCCTTGACGTTGTAGAGTTAGGTCCAAGGTGGAGATTTGTGAGATATTGGATCGAACTCTAGTCGAAGGGTAGCTTCTTGGTTCGACAGTTCGACAGGGTTAAGCATGACGTCGAAGGTTGCTCACATGCTGGTGTCGAAGTGTGCATGTTGTAGTCGAAGATGGGTCGAGCATTCAGATGTCGAAGATGCTAGGGTGGTTAGCATGTTAAATTAGGTTTTAGTGTTTAAACCCTAATTTGTTAAGTTAGCTTGTGTATTAAGTTGGCTTGTGTAATGGGCCTTGCTAAAAAAGCCCATTAGTTAGTATGTTAGGTTTTATTATAAATAGCATACTAGTCTCTCATCATTGCTAAGCTGCAAATCCTAATTGAGGATGAGAGAGGTTATTTGTTATTCTTGTAAACTTGTAATCTTGTTTTCTAAGAGAAAGTGGAAGAATAGCAGTTATAACCAATTCTTGTGTTCCTCTTCTTCCTTGTCCTTTATTCTTCCCTTGCATTATACTTTGTTCTTGGTATTGAATTCACAACAATATTTAATGGCTTACTCATCAACAAATTATAATAACAACTTTTCAATATATTGTTGTGAGATATTGGATCGAACTCTAGTATTGTCGAAGGGTAGCTTCTTGGTTCGACAGTTCGACAGAGTTAAGCATGAAGTCGAAGGATTGTTCACATGCTGGTGTCGAAGTGTGCATGCTGTAGTCGAAGATGGGTCTAACATGCAGATGTCGAAGATGCTAGGGTTGTTAGCATGTTAAATTAGGTTTTAGTGTTTAAACCCTAATTTGTTAAGTTAGCTTGTTTATTAAGTTGGCTTGTGTAATGGGCCTTGCTGAAAAAGCCCATTAGTTAGTATGTTAGGTTTTATTATAAATAGCATACTAGTCTCTCATCATTGCTAAGCTGCAAATCCTAATTTAGGGTGAGAGAGGTTATTTGTTATTCTTGTAAACTTGTAATCTTGTTTTAAGAGAAAGTGAAAGAATAGCAGTTATAACCAATTCTTGTGTTCTTATTCTCTTCCCTAATTCCCTATTATACTTTGTTATTGGTATCGTTTTTCACAACAAATTGGTGCGGTGAGCGTGGAGAAGATGCCGTCAACAAAGTATGAGATTGAAAAGTTCACCGGAGTGAATGATTTCGGTCTGTGGCGCTTGAAGATGAAAGCCCTACTGGTTCAGCAGGGTTGTTTGGAAGCGTTGAAGGGAGAGGCAGCCATGAATGCTGCATTAACGGCAGCGGAGAAGACGACTATGATTGAGAAGGCACACAGCGCAATTTTGTTGAGCCTTGGTGATAAGGTTCTCAGGCAGGTATCAAAGGAGACGACGGCATCAGGGTTATGGGTGAAACTTGAAAGTTTGTACATGACCAAATCGCTGGTAAATCGACTCTACCTGAATCAAGCTTTGTATTCATTCAAGATGATTGAAGACAAAGTATTGGCTGAGCAGTTGGATATGTTCAACAAGCTGATTCTTGATCTTGAAAATATTGATGTGAAAATCGATGATGAAGATCAAGCGCTGTTACTATTGTGTTCTTTGCCTCGATCACATGCTCACTTCAAAGAAACTCTCTTGTATGGAAGGGAGTCCCTGACGTTTGAAGAAGTTCAATCAGCCTTGTACTCTAAGGACTTGAATGAACGAAAGGAGCATAAACCTTCGACTGTTGGCGAAGGTTTGGCCGTTAAAGGAAAACTCTTACGAAAGGATGGTAAGTTCGACAAGAAGAAAGGCAAAAGCCAGTCGAAGACTTACAGTGGCGAAGCATCTGGCATTCGATGCTACCATTGTAAGAAGGAGGGTCACACAAGAAAGGTGTGCCCTGAACGCTTGAAATATCATGGAGGTAAGGATAATGGCAACGCTGCCATTGTTCAAGATGATTTCGAATCATCTGATGTTCTTGTGGTTTCAAGCAGTGACTCTAAGAAGGAGTGGATTATGGATTCAGGTTGCACTTGGCACATGACTCCAAACAAAGACTTGTTTGAGGAATTATGTGATCAAGATGGTGGATCAGTATTGCTGGGAAACAACAAGGCTTGCAAGATTGCAGGTGTTGGATCTGTGAGATTCAAGCTCCATGATGAGTCAATAAGGTTGTTGACTGAAGTCAGGTATGTTCCTGATTTGAAGAGAAATCTTGCAGAGTGAAGTTCAACAAAGGCAAACAAAGAACACATGGATCCCTTGATTACATCCATGCTGATCTTTGGGGGCCTGCAAGGTGTCCATCACATTCAGGAGCAAGGTATTTTCTATCCATAGTAGATGATTATTCCAGAAAATTATGGGTATTCATCCAGAAGACTAAGGATGAAACTTTTGAGAATTTCAAAAGTTGGAAGACTCTGGTTGAAAATCAGACTGGCAGAAAGGTCAAGAGGTTCAGAACCGACAATGGCCTTGAATTTTGCAATGAGGCATTCGACAGTTTTTGTGCTGCCTCTGGTATTGCAAGGCATAGAACTACTGCAGGTACTCCACAGCAAAATGGTTTGGCTGAAAGGTTTAATCGAACTATTTTGGAGAGAGTCAGATGCATGTTGACTAGTGCGGGGTTAACAAAGGTGTTCTGGGCTGAGGCTGTTTCGACAGCAACATATCTGATAAACAGATGTCCTTCGACAGCGTTAGATATGAAGACACCTGAAGAAGTTTGGTCGGGACATCCACCAGATCTCGACAAACTGAGAGTATTTGGCTGCGTAGCCTATGCTCACATTAGGCAAGACAAGGTCGAACCTAGAGCTCTGAAATGCATGTTCATGGGATACCCTGAAGGAGTCAAAGCTTATAGGCTATGGTGCCTAGAGCCAGGTCACAGGAGGTGTATCACCAGTCGAGATGTAGTTTTTAATGAAGCTAAAATGGCTTTTAAGAAAATTGATGATGTTGGTCGAAGTACAGAAACATCTGACGAAGAGCTGGAACAGGTAGAGATTCCTGTTGAGGTGGAGCATGTTGATGCTGAATTGCATATCCCAGATGAAGTCGAAGAAGAAGCAGAAGATGCTGAAGTTGAGGAAACTGACGATGACTACCTATTGTCGAGAGATAGGTCGAGAAGAGTCATCAAGCCACCTCAAAGACTTGGATATGCAGATCTTATAGCTTATGCCTTAATCTCTGCAAGTGAGGTTCTAGACGAAGAACCTAGAGACTATAAGGAAGTTATGAGGAGTCGAAATAAGACTGAATGGCTGAAGGCCATGGATGAAGAGATGAAATCTCTTCATGATAATCATACTTGGGAACTGATCAAGAAACCTGTTGGGGCAAGGTTAGTCAGCTGTAAATGGATTTTCAAAGTTAAGGAAGGAATTGAAGGAGTGACGTCAAAAAGATACAAGGCAAGGTTAGTTGCAAGGGGTTTCACTCAGAAAGAAGGTGTCGACTTCAATGATGTGTTTTCTCCTGTTGTGAAGCATAGGTCCATTCGAATGTTGCTTGCCATGGTGGCACAGTTCGATCTTGAACTGGAACAGATGGATGTGAAGACTGCGTTCTTGTATGGTGATCTAGATGAAACGATCCTGATGAGGCAACCTGAAGGGTATGTCGAAAAGGGGAAGGAAGATTATGTGTGCAAGTTAAAGAGATCTTTGTATGGGCTGAAACAATCTCCTCGACAGTGGAATAGGAGATTCGACAAGTTCATGGCACGCATAAGTTTCATTAGAAGTCAGTTCGACCACTGCGTTTACTTCAGATTTCGACCTGGTAATTCATTTGTTATTTTGTTACTTTATGTGGATGATATTCTCATAGCAAGCAACAATGTTGAAGATGTGATGAGGGTGAAGGCTGAACTCAATAAGGAGTTCGATATGAAGGATCTGGGAGCTGCTTCCAGGATTCTTGGAATTGACATTCGAAGAGATAGAAAGAAGTCGAAGTTATGTCTATCTCAAGAGGCATATCTACGGAAGATTCTTGAAAAGTTTGGTATGTCGAATTCGAAGCCAGTTGTGACTCCAACAAACCCTCAATTCAAGCTGAGTGTTGATCAGTGTCCCAGTACTGATGTCGAAAGAGCCTATATGAATAGCATTCCGTATGCTAATATAGTTGGTTCTTTGATGTATGCTATGGTCTGTACTAGACCCGACATAGCATACGCAGTAAGTCTTGTAAGCAGGTACATGGCGAATCCTGGAAAGGCTCACTGGCAAGCATTGAAGTGGATTTTAAGGTACATAAATGGGTCTCTGAATAGAGTCCTAATTTATGGTGGAGCCTTGGGTGAAGATAGTAAAGCAGTAATAGAAGGATATGTCGACTCTGATTATGCAGGTTGTATGGATTCCAGGAAATCTATTTCTGGATATGTTTTCACTATGTTTGGCACAGCAATTAGTTGGAAAGCAACACTTCAGAAGGTTGTTGCTCTATCAACCACTGAAGCGGAGTACATTGCATTAACTGAAGCTGTGAAAGAAGCATTGTGGCTTGAAGGTTTTGCGAAGGAGCTGAAACTTCAAGGTCGAGGTATCACTGTTAAATGTGACAGTCAAAGTGCAATACACCTGTCGAAGAATTCAGCCTATCATGAGCGAACTAAGCACATTGATGTGAGGCTGCATTTCGTCAGAGGAGTAATCGAGCGTGGAGAAGTCCAAGTGCTGAAGATTTCGACTGAAGACAATGCTGCTGATATGATCACCAAGACATTGCCGAGTTGCAAGTTTTTCCACTGTATGCAGTTGATAAAGCTGCATGAAGAAAGCTAGTCTGTTCCTTGACGTTGTAGAGTTAGGTCCAAGGTGGAGATTTGTGAGATATTGGATCGAACTCTAGTATTGTCGAAGGGTAGCTTCTTGGTTCGACAGTTCGACAGAGTTAAGCATGAAGTCGAAGGATTGTTCACATGCTGGTGTCGAAGTGTGCATGCTGTAGTCGAAGATGGGTCTAACATGCAGATGTCGAAGATGCTAGGGTTGTTAGCATGTTAAATTAGGTTTTAGTGTTTAAACCCTAATTTGTTAAGTTAGCTTGTTTATTAAGTTGGCTTGTGTAATGGGCCTTGCTGAAAAAGCCCATTAGTTAGTATGTTAGGTTTTATTATAAATAGCATACTAGTCTCTCATCATTGCTAAGCTGCAAATCCTAATTTAGGGTGAGAGAGGTTATTTGTTATTCTTGTAAACTTGTAATCTTGTTTTAAGAGAAAGTGAAAGAATAGCAGTTATAACCAATTCTTGTGTTCTTATTCTCTTCCCTAATTCCCTATTATACTTTGTTATTGGTATCGTTTTTCACAACAATTGTAACGGCAATTTATCAACAAATTATAATAACAACTTTTTAACATATTATAAAAGGAACTCATCAACAATTATAATAACAATTTTTCAACATAATATAGCAGCAACTCATCAACAAATTATAATAACAATTTTTCAACATATTATAATAACACTCATCAACAAATTATAATAACAATTTTTTAACATAATACTAGTCAGAGATCCGTGTTGTCGCCCGGGTGTATTATTTGTAGTGTAGTATTTATTTAACGATATGAAAAATGTGAAGTAAAGAAGTTTGAGTAAATTACAGGTGTATTATTTGTGGTGTAGTATTTATTTAATGATATGAAAAATGTGAAGTAAAGAAGTTTGAGTAAATTACATATATAAAATGGAAATTAACCATTTAAAAAAATACTAATAAGATATTAGTAGTATGAAAATTAGGTTCTAAGTTAAATTAATGATCATAAAAAAGATTTAAGATAAGTTAAGAAAACAATAGCAAAATAGGGCCAAATGTTGAATAAAATAATTGATTGTCCAACAACAATAGAGGATAACATGCTCTATTATAAAATTCAATATTATAGCAATAGATGACCTTGGCATAAAAATAAATTAAAAGAAGTGAATATGGGTCATCGAAGGTTAAAGAGTAATAAAATATAGGTTTAAATGCACTTTTGGTCCCTGTAAGTTAGCGAGTTTTTTATTTTCGTCCCGCTGACAGTCACCCGTGAGATAAATAATAAACCGGGTATCCTCTGCGCGCAACTGCAGAGACTAATCCCTCCCTCAAGAGATTTAACACTGCTGCATGCAGCAGGGCCGGGATCGAACCCAGGACCTTTGGTTAAGCTGGAAGAGATCCTTGTCATCTCACCCAAGTGCTCTTGGGTAAGTATTAGTATTTTTAATGATAATAAATAAATAGAGAAAAAATTAAACTTATGGGTTAAAATAAAATATTTAAATATTGTTGATACTAAATGGGCTTGGACTAGGTTAAAATAAAATATTTAAATATCTATAAATATTAATATTTTTTGAAAGTTACTGTAACACCATTTTATAGTTTAATATTGTTTCTTTTTATTTAGATATAGACTATATACTCCTCTATTTTTTAACGAATAATTATAACTAGCAATAAAAAATACAAATAATAATTTTACTATTTTAAAATGATGAAGCTAATAATTTTATAGGGGTTTTTTTATAAAACAAAAAAGTTTAATATATAAATTATTTTAATGAATTATTCATAATTAGGAATAAATTTACCACGATTGACCAAATAGGTTGCCAACAATTAACAATCACTGAATGATACTATAAATACATTTTTTTTCCTTTTTTTTTTTGACAAAACATTGAACATGAAATTTAAATAAAACTAATAAAATCTAAAATATGCATTGAACATTTGAATAAAAAGTTACCTATTTCTTACACAATAATGACAGAAATATCCACCTAATACTGTTCTAGTGTTTATTTTTACCCCTTAAAAAAACACACTTATACATTTTTCTTTTCATAAAATTTAATCTGAAATTCATTTTCTATCCTGCCATAATTGTATAATGGCATCAAATATTTATAAAACAATATCACGTCACTAAACACTACAAATACCAAACATTTTTACTAAACCAACAAACATAGACATAAATATAAAGTTTGCATGTACATTACAAACAGAAACAAACAGATTTTTTTTTAGAAACTAAGAACACTAAACAAACAGAATCTGAGAAACTAAGAACATTAAACAAAATAACCACGTGCGCCTCGGAAATATATTAAATTACAACATATAAAAACAACACAACAACATCATGTTAATTATACCATGTAATCAACATAACACGGCCACAAACTTCCATTGACAGAGAATAGAACAATCTAGCCAGATCCAATGCAGGCCCTTGAAACAATTATTCGTTTTCCATCTCAACCACTACCAAATCCGATAGCATAAATTCTAAATACAGTACATGGATACAGGCTATTCAAACTGAGAGTACCAGTGACTCGGTAAATAAAGGATCCCAACGCACTGCTACACCGAGAAAATTCCAACATGAAACATCAATCGAATATATACGCCTTAGAAGATCAATTTAACTGTCACTATTTTTGCATCAGCCTGTCAAGAGGTTCACCAAAACAACGGATTGGCTCACCCAAAGTGTTCTTCTATGCATTTTGAATCATGATTCAGCCAACTCAAAATGTGAATTTTTCATCATGATCCTATGAGAGCAGTAAGTAGATAGATACATTGTAGTTCATGTCATTTTTTTCTCAGTTTCCTGTTCACAAAGGTTTAATGACAAGTTATAGCAGGAATATTTATTTTTAAAATATTGTCGCAGAGATTTCTTCTAAAAAAATGTACAAAAAAAACAAACCAGTAAAGATCATGAAATATAAGAGGAAATGCGCTTATAGCTACATGATGTTTGTGCAATCTCTCTAAAACAAACAGATTGCTACAACTTTAATTTATCCTGTCAAATTTTAATTGCTAACACCGAAACATTTCATATAAAGTTTGTCACTCACCTAACATCGAGAAGAATATCATAAAGCCAACAGAAACTTAAAAGACTCTTCAACTTCCGACACAGTTGCTTCCTAGAAGTCCTACATTCTCTGTCATGATACTAAAAGATTCAATTTTTGTCTCACAAAAAATGAAAACTATGAATGAGAATAAGTTTAATATCACATACACTGAAACGATTGAACCAATCAGTGTTCCAAAAAGGCCATTCAGCAAAATTCAAATTCCCTGCCAACCGATACCACGACTTAGTACATGAGCAGGAGGTGGTGTGGCACTCGCTAGATGTGATGCTGCCTTGAATGCTCTAGTTGACTTTCAAAACATCAAAGGCGGTGAGCGTTTGTTTAGAAGTTATACGACAGAGCATCAAATGTTTATACAAGAGTGAAGTGTGTTAACCGGTCCTCAATATTATGAATTTATGATAGTTTTTCAAATATGAAAATCGTGATTCTTTATTCAATAATGTCAAAAATACAACAAACTTCTAAGTTATTGCATGAAAGTAAAAGACAACAAAGCTAAATTATCAAAAAAAATACTTTCAACTTATAAGTTTCTTTAAACACATTAATTACCGAGATTATCAAACATAATTAGAAACCATTGTAACAGATGTTTTTTTAGGAACAAATTCATCTAGTCTGTGACCATTGTAACAGATTTCTCCAGAAACCTAAAGTAAAAGGTATGATATCACAACAATTAATATGTAGAATCTTTATTGATTTTGGAGTTATGCTAAAAAAATCACTTAAAATCAATGACTTTGCACACTAAATTTATTCTATATTACTGTGTTTAAAACTGATCTTAAGAGATTGATCTACTTTTCCAACCAATGCCATTAGTAAGGTAGTTTTCCCACAGCTAAGCGGACCCATAAGAAGAGTAAGCCTGCATAAAGAGCCATATTTGATGAGTTAACGTCTAGCAATCCAGTCCAATTTTAATTTTAAGCTTCATCATTTTAATTTTTCTGTCAAATAACCATATCCATACCAGTGTATATTAATGGATCTCTATTTGTGAATACCAAATTCTCAAAGACACTGGCAATGCTTGTGCTTAAGCATATATAATATATAGTATTCATGGGAATATGAGTGCATCCTTGTGAAATATTCACTTTTCTTGCCGGCTTTATGATGTCACTGACATATTTCAGAATGCCCAACTTGGTTTCTTGAGAACTGCATGATATAGTCTTCACTAAACCCTGTTTGAATCACAAGTTAGTCTTGTTTGTGTGTACTAATAAGATAAGGCAGTAGCAAATGTAGGTTGTGGTCCATATAAATGTAAGTCCTGTTTGCGTGTACTAACTTAAACCAGTTTAGGGATAACTGGAGAAGTAAAATTTCTTCATTTAAAATGCCCACCATTGACTGTGGAATGCATGAGAATACTTTGTTGTTAATATAACTTCGTCTAAACTGCTTCCCTTGTTGCGGTACCTCAGAGGATCCAAGCATATATAGCACACAAACCCTGCAAAGTTACACAAAAATGATGAGGGAAAAAGTGGAAGAACGGTCGGAGATGATAACTTTATAAGCACACTGTTTCATCATCAACAAAGTTAAAAATAAAGAGTAAAGTGAAGTATTTTTTGCTAAATCACAGCTAAACACAAAGAGAAAAAAGACACATTTTTTTACAGGTTCCAACATCAACCGTGTTCATACATCAGTGAAAGAAAATGGCACCAAAAATGGCACCAAAACACATAGAAGAGGAAAGAAAAGTGAAAATCAAATGTTCCACGGTTAAATTTGTTGATTACATGAAAAAGACACGATTTTTACCAAGTTCCACTGTGAAAATCAAATGTTCCACAGTTAAATCAGTTGTCAGAGAAGGACAGGCGGTGGTCGACGGCGAGATATCTTGAAACAGAAATCCAACCTGTTCAATGGGAAGTCTGTGAGATGAGGAATACCAAAATGAATTTGATTTTTTCACTTAAGGTGGTGGTGCCATGAGAAAGAGGCGACGACAGAGATGGGAGTTTGTGGCTTTTTTCCAAGACATTTTTTAGGGTTTGAGGAGAGAGAAGAGAGACGAGGGAATGAGAGAGACGAGAGAAAGGATTTATTTGGAATGGTGAAAGGACTTTAGTTTCCAAGTGTCAAATAGCTATTGGATAGTAGAAAAGTTGTAGTGTTAATTTGTTAGTTACTAAAATATCTTTTTAGTAGTGTAAATTTTTTTTAGGAAAGGGTATTATTGGTAGTTTGGCCAATTGAATAATAATGGGTAGATAGTAGATAGCAGCAACAATTTATAATAACAACTTTTCAACATATTATAATAATACTCATCAACAATTTATAATAACAATTTTTCAACGTAATATAGCTGCAACACATCAACAATTATTAATAACAACTTTTCAAAACATTATGATAACATTCATCAACAAATTATAATAACAACTTTTCAACATAATATAACTTAATTGGTTAATGGTCTGACTCAAGTAATAATAAAACAATTTCAAAAGAGTCAAATACCTTTAATTATTTGTCCTATATCCCAAAATATTTCTCAATTATACTACTAATTTAATAGCCTATTACTCACCAAATTTACTAATTAAATTAACATTAACAGGATCAATTTTACATATCAATTTTACCGCATCACAACAACAACACAAACACAGACGGCAGTAATTTCAACATCCCAACCCCACATATTATTCATCGTATACCCGGTTATAGAGCAAGAACCACACCCTTACCTTGGATTGAAGATCGCTCTATTCCATCGGTCGAATCTTTGTTCTTTACCTCTTTGCCATTTTTCTTCGCAACAACTTTTCCACGATCTCTTTTTCTCCTCCCAATCCTTATTTTTCTTCCTTCAAAACCTAATATTTCATTTTATTCAACTTAATACAAATAATAATAATAATAATAATAATAATAATAATAATAATAATAATAATAATAATAATAATAATAATAATATTCTTATTGGACCTAATATTTTCATGGGTTAAATAGTGTTCACCCCCCTGCCAAATAAGCGAGATTCGGTTTTCCCCCTTATTAAAAAAAAATTTAGCCTTGGCCCCTTAGAAAACAAGATTCTGTTTCCAGGAACCCCCTATCACCTGTTTGGCTGACTGGGTGTGGTGAGTTGGCGCTGAATCTGTTGAGGTGGCACAGAATCTTCATTGTTTGCTTAGGTGGCGTGGATAGGTTGCAAAAATCCCAATTAATTGATTTGCAAAACCTAGGATTCGAACCCAGGTCTTAAAGCATATGGGGTGAACCTCCAACCATTGAGCCATTCACGTTTTTCATACTTTTACTTACAATTAAAACCTTAAAATTTAGACTTTTTTTATAAACTAACATATTAATGTTTATTAACATTTTAATTTTAATTTTAATTTTAATGTTACAATTAATGTTTATTAACATTTTAATTTTAATATTAATGTTATAATAACATTTTATAAAAACGTTAATATATTATATAATTATTAAATAATACAGTTTTTTTAATAACAGCTTTTTATAATTATATAATTATTAAATAATACAGCTTTTTTAAAAACGTTATTAAATGTATTATTTAATAATTATATTTAAAAAAACGTTTTAATTTACATATATATAAAAAGTTAATAATTTTAATTAACAACAAAACATGCATATATTAATTAAAATAAATTTAAATATTTTATAATAATTAAATAATACATTTATATAATTATTTAAATAATACGTTAATTACCTATTTTATAAAAAAAACGTAAATTAAAATACTTTTAAACATTTATAATTATTTAATTATTAAATAATACAGCTTTTTTAATTTATATATTATTGAAAAAGTTAATCAAAAAACTAATTAATATGTACATCTTTTTTAATTTACATATTGAAAAAGAATGGTGTATTATTATATAGAACTGTTTTGCCATTATAAACAACAAAGTATGCATGGTTTGGTGGTAAGCTTGCAAGTTTGTAACTTTAGTGACCTGGGTTCGAAACCCAGGTTTTGCAAGTTTTATTATTTGTAATTTTGCAAGCTTTCCAAAACCATGCACAGTCAGCAAGATTCCAAGCCCAGTCAGCAAGATTCCCTTCGCCCAGTCAGCCAAACAGGTGATAGGGGGTTCCTGGAAACAGAATCTTGTTTTCTAAGGGGCCAAGGCTAAATTTTTTTTTAATAAGGGGGAAAACCGAATCTCGCTTATTTGGCAGGGGGGTGAACACTATTTAACCCTATTTTCATACTCCCACTTTTACTTTTTTCGACACGACCAACTAAGTCCATTTAATTACTCTCATATAATTAAATAATATTTATAATATTATTTTCTACAACTTCATCAATCCATCATTTTAAATAATAATTTTTAGTAATAAGCCAAAAATTCTCAACTTCGACACCTTCAATAATTAAATTCCACAATAATTTAATTAAATAATTAATTAAATTATCGGGGCGTTACACTTCCCGTCGAAAGGTGGTAAGTGAGGAGGTTTGAAGCTCTCCGACACTGTATCTTCCCAAACGGCTTAGGCTAAAGGTTGCAGATCAAGGGACTCCTCTAGGGACTGATCCTCTTGTGTCGTTTGGGACTGCAAAATTTGGACGTTGTCTTGGAGGGTCTCATTCTGCTGCCTCAGAGCCTCCACCATGGCAAGGAGTTGAGCCATGTCAGGCGGAGTTTTCTCATCGCTGGGTAATGGTCTGGACATTTTGGTGTTGAAGATATGTGCAGCCTGGGAAAATTTTACCTAGGCCCCACGGTGGGCGCCAAATATTCTTGTATAACACTTTTGATTACCTCCCGGAAGAAGATTCCGGCAAAGCCACATAGGAGTTTCTAGTTTTTAGCTTTAGGGATTTGAGCAGTTCAGGTAGTGCCAACTCAAGATAGAATGCATCTTTCTTATTCCTCAGCTGGGAGCCCTATTTATAGCTGCTGGAGCCATGATCGCGACTTTGGGTGTCTATTAGTCAGGATAACTGCAAGTGCATAGTCGTGTCGTGTAGTTTTAAAAGATATCGAATCTACGGGGATTATAAATCGATCTACCGTTATCTAAAGTTACTATGTAAAGCTAAGGCTAATGAATATTTGAGTTGTTAATAAGGGAAAACTAAAATCTTAAATCTAGGTAAAATATAAATGTGCGGATATCGGTATGTAGTTCGTCTAACTTAGGTGATCCGAAGTTCCATTGGCCAGATTCTTATTAAATCAAAAACCTTTACTAACTATGTCATTTAAAAGTCTTCCTTTCAAACTCTCGCTCTATTGATTAAGACATCGATCCTAACTCATAATGTACGCTCTCGCCATCCCACCAGATTTAGAAACGCTTTTTGAAAACATCATATTTATTAAAATGCTCGCCTCATGAAGACGTTACCTACTTAAATCTCCTAGTCTCAAACTCTCGCTCTGTTGACTTGGATCGTGCTAGTATTCCCTAACGTACGTTCTCGCTCTCCCGCGTTGGGTTTAAAAACACTTTTTGAAAATAAATAAATTCTAATTAATTTTAATACACTTTCGCCATCCTTAAAACTAATGTTCTATGTCTACTATCCAGTTAAAGATCTCAAACTCTCGCTCTGTTGATCTTAACCTTTATCAATTCTAAAATCTCAAACTCTCGCTCTGTTGATTTTAGAACTTTAGTAAATTAAATTAGACACAAAACCAGAAACGAGTGATTTTTGATAAAACATATTTAAACCAATTTATTTCGGATCCCTACGGTTAAATTACTTTACATACCGATATCTTAAATAAATTAGCCAGACATACTTATTAAATTAGACATGCATAACTAATAATAATAAATATATTTAGACATATTCAATAATTATAAGCAAGAAACATAAAAATATAAATTAAATAAATGATAGAAACCTGAAAGTTGTACTTGAATCAATTCTTGAACTTGAAATTCTTGACAAATAATAATAATAAAAACAAGGAAATAAAATACTATGATCTAACGTAAAGTTAGATCCAGTAAAAGGTTCACAGCAATTTCCGGTGTAGAAATTGTTATGAGAAAAGATGAATGAAAATAGAAACAAATGCTGGAATTAAAATTGCTGGAATGAAAAGAAAATAACACTGAACTAGAATCTGTGGCTGGGACTAAGCATGGTCCAACACCTTTTACATGAATATTCAACTCTTTTTATAGTGTTATTGTGGTAACTGCTCCTTCTAGGTGGTCCCCCTATTTCTCCTCAAATGTAACATATTAATTGACTTGGTTCGTGGAGTTGAACGTGTGAATTTGACAAAAACAGGTCTTCAAAAGTGGAGACGGGCGTCTCCTATGACAAATAAAACGGAGACGTGCACCTAAAATACAGGAGACGGGTGTCCCCAAAAGGAGACGTAGCCCCCTATTTTGTAAGAGACTGGCGTATCCCCCTTCATCACAAATGACATAAAAAGTGACATTGTCACTTCATTCTTCTTATATATATAAATGAACCATGGGGCCCATTTCTTCTCCTTTTTACTCCTTTTCTTCGGGGAGCCTCGTAAACATTAAATTCCTGAAACACATTAAAATACCAGCGTAATACCAACATAAAACAACATAATTAAAATAAAATAGGGAAATAATCTATGTAAATCAAGTCAAATATGTGATACATTTTCGCGTTATCAAGACATAATCAATGTAATTAATGAAGGGATCTTGGATTCCCTCCATAATGAGTGAACTGGTGTAACTCTCGTCGTCTGGCTCTTAAAGAGCCGTAACTTCCATAACGGCAGAAGCTCTTTATGAGTGGGTGGCGGTCATGGCCGTCTTGGACAAAATAGTTAAGAGCCTACTTGTGACATTATTCACCGCCCTGGAGAACCCGTCTTTACCAGAGTAAAGGACCACACCCGGGTTGAGTGTCAACCCTAGCCACGTGCTCATGTCGGGTTGGTCTGACTTTTCAGTTTTGCCCTTGTTGTTGTCATGTACCCATCCTTTCCTCCGGGTGCCGACTTGCTTGGTCGGGCTAAACATTCCAAATATTTACAAAAGTCATTAGCATTTTAATGAGGAAGTGTCAGCCCAAAGTGTCAAAAAATCTAGCAATGTCAATCTTTGTTGTAACATTATCATTGTAGTTTTTATGATGTAACATGTTGATAACCTCATATTTAGGGATGGCAAGCAGACCCGAACTCACGGGACCCACCCGTACCCGAACCCGAGTTAACGGTTGAAAACCTGAGTTGACTTGGTTTGGGTTTGGGTTCGCGTTCCACCCGATATTTCGGGTGCGAGTTTGGGTAGTGTGAAACCCGCACCCAAAGTCACACCCTCTTATGTATATATATATATATATATATATATATATATATATATATATGTATATATTGTAGAAAGTTGTAGGAAAATAGTAGAAAAAGTATATTTTATGATTTTTCTGTGGATTCGGGTTTTGATGAAAAAATCCGAACCCAACGAGTGTGGACGTGGGTGTTATTTTGCCACCCGAACAACATTTGGGTTTGGATTCGGGTTCGGGTGCCAATTTTGGTGTGGATTTGGATAATGTGAAACCCGCACCCGACCCGTTGTCATTCCTACTCATATTTGAGACATACAATCTCTAATTTATCTCTGATGGGTGAAACCCCTTTGTTAGATGAAACAATAGATTGAAGAAGGGGATTGACTATGGTGTATCTGAGCTTCTATTGTGGTGGAGAGGGGATTGACTTGTAAATTTAGCACTTCAACGCCCAAATCAATATCTGAATTCGATGAGTGAATAAAGTTTGAATTTGAAATTATGTACCCGAAATTGGTGTGTGTGCTCTTTATATAATGGAATGCCTATAAAAAACCAGTATTCTCTAGACGTCGGATGCGGGGAACAATCGAATGTATTTTCACCTTGGATCTCCTTTGTCCTTTCCTAGGGTAATCCCTACAAAACGAACAATTTATTGTCTTCTCTGAGCCACGGCTGATGGTTGTTCCGACCAGCCCATAATAGTTTTGGAAATTGAAAAATGATTCTTAGAAGTCTCAAACATCTCACTCATTCAAAAACAAGTGAGTGTACCTCTAAAAACTATGAAGGCGTTCAAGAATTCTTAACTAAAAACATAGATAAATGATGTGATATGTTGTGACTAGGAGCACCAAGAAAGGTTTGGAATATATTTTGAGCTAATGATTAAACCCCATAATTAACCCACACAACCATAACCATAAATACTGGTTGAGCCGGACTTAAGGATTTTAAACTCAATAACAAATTAGTTGGCCAATAATATATCGAGTCGCTATGTATAAAAGAACTTGAGAAACCACTGTATATGTTGAGATTAATAGAATTCTATTTCAGTTACATGAATTTGAAGATTAGAAGTTTTACAACATACAACATAGACAAATGAAGCATGATGACGTCTTGGAGAAGCTTACAGTTGTTAAACAAGTGAAAAATGGATTTGTCGTCCATAGAGTAATGGCCAGAGAGATTAATCTTGCGGAGTTTGGAAAGTGACAATGAAAGAGCCTCAAACCCATTGAGGAAGCTCCTTTTATTGCTATAGAAATACTTGGTCTTTGCATTGGGGTCAGAGAGATGGATGTCGAGTTCTTGGAGTAAAGGGAAACATTCGGCGATGAGGAACAAGTGGTTGCTTGTGAAGGAAGGTACGTTGGAACAAATGAATAGGTTAAAGTTGTAATATGTTGAGAGAAAGCTCGTAAGTCGTTAGCGCGAATAATTATGGGTTTGTGAGAGAGATTGAGTGATGTGAGTTTCAATGGAAAAAGAGAGATTTGACTGAGAAGTGCATCGAGGTCGCTGTGCAAGTGAGTGAGGTCAAGGGAGGTGATGTTTGTGAATCTATGGAAGAGGCGGGAGAGGAAAGGGATTGTTGGAACATATACAGTGAGAGACAATCGGAGACGGTTAGTGATGGAGAAGAATTGCTTAGAGACGAAGGAGATTTACTTCTCTTCCTTTCCATTCCCGACGGAGATTTACTTCCTCTCAACGACGGCGGTGCTCGCCCGCCAATTTCAGGGTTTCCTAGGTTCTATTTCTTCTTAGGTTTAGGTATTACTGCTATGATATCTATATCAAGTTGGATATTTTTTTGTTTCTGTAAATTAAATTTTGGCTGGGCTAAACTCTTAAATACAACTCAAAATGGAAAACTTTATCCCTAGCCTTGTTTCTATAGATCAAGGGGTTTATAAATTAAGAGAGTTTTTTCGTGTCGGAAACAAATTACTTTTCTTCAAAATTCAGAGAAACACAATTAGATAACCAACTAACTTGTGACACAATCCATGATTATATATAATATGTAGAGAATTGAATATTTGGTGAAATGCTTGAGTTCCTAATGCACTCAAGTAATTTGATTATATACACACTAGAGAATAAATACAAGATAAAATTTTCAAGGATGTTGCTAGTTCCTAGTTACATGTATGTAATTTTCTAGGCATAGACTCCTAGGTACATGTATTGACTCCTAAATAAAAATTTATAATTCCAATATTTTATAATTCCAACACTCCCCCTCAAGCTGGTGAGTGGATATCAATCATTCTCAGCTTGCAAGTCAATTGATTGAAACGATCAGGTGGCAAGCCTTTTGTTAACACATCTCCTAGTTGGTGCCTAGAAGGAATGTAGGAAGTAGCTATTAAACCACTGTCTGGTTTTTCCTTGATGAAATGGCAGTCAATCTCAACGTGTTTGGTCATGTCATTCTGAACAGGATTATGAGCAATATTGATTGTTGACTTGTTGTCGCGGAAAAACTTCATAGGCCCTTCACATTCTATTTTCAGATTATTTAGAATGATCCTCATCCAAAGTAACTCACAGATTCCTTAAGCCAAAGCTCGAAATTCTGCCTAGGCGCTTGATCGAGCCACTACATTTTGTTTCTTACTTCTCCATGTGACAAGGTTCCCACACAAGAGGGTGCAAAATCCCGAAGTGGATCTTCTATCACTAATTGATCCTGCATAGTCAGCATCGGTGTAGGCTTCTATAGTTAAGCTTCCACCTCTTTTGAACAATAATCCTCTTCCTGGAGTAGCCTTAAAGTATTGCAAGATGCGATCAACACATTGTAAGTGTCGCATTCTCGGGCCATGCATAAATTGGCTCACTACACTGACTGCATAAGCCAATTCATGCCTAGTGTGTGCTAGGTAAATCAACTTTCCTACCAACCTCTGATATTGGAATGTCAACTTTGGCACTTTCTTCTTCGAGGCTCAACTTATGGTTTTGCTCTATGGGAACACTTGAAGGTTTGCATCCCAGTTTCCCAGTTTCCTCCAAGAGATCGAGTATATACTTCTTTTGAGATATGAAAATTCCTTGGTTTGAGTAAGCAACCTCAATTTCCAAAAAATACTTGAGTTGTCCAAGGTCTTTCATCTCGAATTATGCCGATAGTTTTTCCTTTAGCAATTGTTTCTCTGTGTGATCACCTCTTGCAATAATAATATCATCAACATAAACAAGAAGGATAGTCAGTTTTCCTTCATGCGAGTGCTTAAAGAAAAGAGTTTGATCTCCTTGACTCTGCTTGTAGCCTAAGTACACCATTGCTTTTGTGAATCTTCTAAACCATGCTATAGGAGATTTTTTTAACCCATATAAGGCTTTCCTCAATCGACACACCTTGTTGGATCCATATGTAGGGCCAAATCCCGGCGGGATCTCCATGTACACCTCTTCTTCTAAGTTTCCATGCAATAATGCATTTTTCACATCAAATTGTTGTGATTCCCATCTGGAGTGAGCAGTAGGAGATAATAAGATTCGAACAGTATTCATTTTCGCAACTGGAGCAAAGGTTTCCTCATAATCTATGCCATATGTCTGTGTGTATCCTTCTGCCACTAGTCTGGCTTTGTAACGATCAAGAGTACCATCTGATTTGTGTTTGACTGTATAAATCCACCTGTAACCAACGGGTTTCTTGCCTTCCCGTCTATCAACAATCTCCCAAGTTCCATTTTTTTCAAGAGCTTTCATTTCCTCATCCATGGCTTGGACCCAATTTCTATCTTTCAATGCCTCTTGAACATATGATGGGATAACTGGTCGGTCACCAATTTCACTTATATTCCACGAGTTATCTGGTAAAAAGTCGATCATTTCGGTAACACTATGGCTTGTTTGTTCTTAGTTTTAAGTTAGTTATTTCATAATTTTCAATTATATGTTATTGGTAATTTTCAGTAGAATAATTGTTTTTAATCACTTGGTTTGGTAGTTATTGGTAATTTCAGGTGCTAGGAAGAATCGTTGAGAAAATGGCACGAGAACAGAAGGAAACAAAGCTAAAAATGCAAGGAAAGAAGCTGACACTGGCGCTAGTGTTGTGGGACACGACCGTGTCAACTGATACATGGAAAAAAGACACTTTTGGGAGCTGGAAGGAGCTGACACGGGCGCCAGTGTCGTGGGACATGACCGTGTCATCTGATTAATGAAAAAAAAACAGTTTTTGAGAGAAAGCAGAAGCTGACACGGGAGCCAGTGTCGTGGAACACGGTCGTGTCAGTTGGTGCATCCAGAAGTTGTTTTTTTAGTTGTTTCATTATTTCAAGTCTCATTAAGGGCGTTCTAGACTTTTTACATGAAAGGAATGTAACCTAACACTACTTAGACCTAGTTTGAGAGTTTTTGGTGGATTATCTTGGATCATTGAAGATAGAAAATTACAGAGAAAGGAGAGCTAACAAGGGTTTTGGAGAGTTTCTTCAAGAACAATAGCAATTGGAGATCAAATCAGTCCATAAATCCTTGTAATGTTTACAATTACCTTTGTTATTTTCTTAATTACTATGAGTAGCTAAACACATTTATGTTAGGGGGTGTCCCTGAATCGCTTTTATGTAATGAATTAAGTACCGTTGCTTTACGAATTTGATGTTTCTATGAATTTAGTTTATTTTCAAAGTATCTCATGCTTCATTCTATTGGAAAATATTATGTTGATTTACGGTTAAGGTTAGGTCGGAAAAACCACCTTAATGTTAAAACAAGAATTGTTCTGATCAATATTCTTATCTATATGTCAACAAGGACCAATAATACATTCTGTATTGTATTGGTAAATAAGAAAAAGTGGATCTTCCCTTCATCATCTTCAACCACATGTGGAATCATGTTAAGGAATCCAGAGATGAGTTCAGAAAGAAGAATCCCAAGTACAAGAGAAACATTATTCCTTTTGGAAGAATCATCACAGATCTTCTGGTTCAAACAAAAATAGTTGAGGATCTGGAGAAAGCTGGCATTATCAATGATCCTTATACAATGATTGGAAGCACCATGAATGCTCATACTCTGAAGAAGATGGGCTTACTTGAGACCATTGGTGCTACTCCCGAAGTGGACACTGAAGTTCGGTCCAGAAAAGCTCCTGCTCTGGATGACTTTGAGTTGTTCTTCAGAAATGAACATCCAGATGTTGTTGTCCATTACATATCTATGCACAAGGCAGAAGGCTCTGACTATGATCCTATTTGGATAAGCAAGCAAAATCTTGCCACTTCTGCTGATCAAGTTCCAGAGTTAATGCAAGAGAAAGAAAGAAGAACGAAAAGAAAGTTAGATCTACCAGAAATCAGGAAAGATAAGAAGGAGAGGAAAGAAGACAAGAAAGAAGAGAAAAAGAAGGAAGAGAAGATAGAAGAGAAGAAAGAAAAGAAGAAGGAAGAGGAGAAGGAAAAGAAGAAGGAAGTACAGAAGGAAGAGAAACAGAAAGAAAAGCATAAGGAGAAGAAAAGGAAGACTATTGGAGAAGGTCCTCCTAGGCCTCAGAAGAAGAAAATATCTTCAGGTATTATAATTTCTGAACCTGGTTCTGCTCCTGTTTTAATTTCAAAAATTGTATCAACAAAAGCTCCACCATTTATTTCACCAGAAAAAGCCCCAGCAAAACCACCTCCAACCACCAAAGTTTCTACCCCTCCTTCTTCACTCAAGTCTAAAGGCAAAACGCCTATTCTTGATTCTGAACCTCCTGTTTCTAAACCTATTCTTGAACCCACACCACTAAACACCATCATTCCTCCTCACGCCGTAATATCCACTTCTCAACATCCTCCACATTCTAATTATGAACCTATTGACACTGTTGTGTTCTTTCACCTCCCCTCATCAGAATCCTCTCTTTCTGATTCTTTCATTCGCCTCATGCACTCCTATAAACAACAAAACAAACCATCTTCTGACCCCATTGTCTTAGTCTTGGACTCTGACAATGAAGTTGAATCCTCTCGTCAACAATCCCCTTCAAACACATTGTTTCTTCTTGATAGATAATCTCAACCATATGCCTTCTCTCACCCAGAAAAACCAATCTCCTCTCTCAATAAAAAATCTCCAATCTCACCTCCCATAACAAACCCTCCAAAACCTTCTGTTGATGCATGTTTTGATTCATTAAATAACAAGGTCAGGACAGGTTTAAAAGTTCTGAAGGTTGCTCATGACTCCAAATTGGATCATGTAGCTGCTGGAAAGCTCTGGAGAGCTTTTGGTAAGGAAATACAGGCTGAATTTCTAGATCTCCAGAAAGATTGCTTGGCTGCTGCTCCTGGTCCTGCTGGATTCTTTTTGGAGTATGAAGATGGAAAGTATTATCATCCCATCACCAACTGGAAGCCTCTGGAAGAGAAGCAGTTTGTTGATGAGTTAGAAGAAGAAAATCCTCTGGAAATTGTTGTGTGGAAGCCACATCCATACAAGGTTCTGACTGGAGATTTTCAGTTGTTGTTCAACTGGTTCAGGGAGAATCCTCTTGAAAAGGCTCCTGAATTGGTTTACCCAGAAGTTGAGTACCCTCCAGAACCTGAACCTCCTATTTTTAAAGGGCTTCCTACTGAAGAAACTCCTGCTGAGGAAAACCATGAAGAAGATGTTCAAATGGTTGAAGCTGATGCTGCTCATCCTGTTCTGAAAAATAGTTTTGATGCTTCTTCTGCTGGTCCATCTGCTTCTATTCTGCTGAACACTATGAAGGAACTCCAACATAATCAAGCAAACTTGGCTAGTCTTCTGGATAAGCAAGATGACACCAATGCAGAATTCAGAACTTGGATGAAGAACCAAGAAGAAACCTCCAAGAAGCAAGCTAAAGACATTTCTGAGATTAAGAACCTTCTGGCCGCCTTAGCTTCTAAGTTTAGCCAGTCGTAGTCTGTCTTGTGTCTTAGTTGGTTTTTCTTTGTTTTTGCATCTGTTTTGCTTGCATCTGCTTTTGTATTCTCTTCTTCTGATTAATTAATGAAATATCTTTTTCTTTCTTCACTTTGTGTGTCTTTCATCTGAATCTTTTATGCTTTTTGATGTTATGACAAAAAAGGGAAGAATGTGATAATTGAATTTATTTATAATATTAGTTGTTGGGCTTAAGTCTCAACATTCCTAACAATTATTTGCAAGTTTTCTGTCTTTGATAGTTTTTGCAGAATGTGATACTCTGGACAAGCTCAATATGAGAAGCAAATACATGGGGAAAAGCAATTCTAAAGAAAAGCTCTTAGAGAATTGAAGCAAGCTTAGTGCTCTGATGCTTCAAGATCAGAAGCAAGAAATGCTTTGTAAAACCTAAAGCTCTGATAGAAAAAGTCTCCAATAGAAGACTGAAGATAGAGCTCTGATAGAAGAAGTCTCCAATAGAAGATTGAAGATAGAGCTATGATACAAGTGATCTCAAAGAGAAATTCAAAGCTCTGAAGTTGTCCAATGGAAGCTCTGAATGTTCCGATGTTCTAAGTTCAACGTGAAAGTCTCAACTGAAATGGAAAAATACTCAGGGAAGTCTTTTATTTATAAATTCTTCTAGTATTAATTTCAGGGGAAGATTGTTAATATCGGGGGGAGACATATTCACACACTCTGATTATATGCTTATGTTATATCTGTGTAATTGTCTTTGTTCATCTGATATTCTGGATACAAATTCATATCAATTATATATGTTTTTGTCATTATCAAAAAGGGGGAGATTGTTAGAACAAGAATTGTTCTGATCAATATTATTAGTTTTGATGATAACATTAAGTATGAATTTTGTATAAGACAATGTGGTACTCTAATCCTTTAAGTTTTCCATTTCAGGAAATATATAAAGAGTATGCACAAATCAGCGTTCAGAAGCACTGACCCAGAAGTTCTGGATGGCTTCATCAGAACATGGTCTGGCAAGACATCAGAAGATGGTCCTACAGAATCAGAACATGATCTTGAAAGCATCAGAAGATGGCAGTCAGAAGTACAAGCTCTGAAGCTTTGATGGTATCACGCTCAAAGCACTTCAAACATAAGACAGAAGATGCTCTGCACCAAAGCTGAAGACTCTGATATTCAAACGTTGTTATATACGAAATCTGATTCCAGAAGAAAGTACAAAGTGAAAGGCTATAACGTCAAATATGTGACTCACAAAAGGAACGTTAGAAGCTACAAAAGGAAAAGTCATTAAAAGCAGC
Source organism: Vicia villosa (assembly GCF_029867415.1). Classification (NCBI taxonomy): domain Eukaryota; kingdom Viridiplantae; phylum Streptophyta; class Magnoliopsida; order Fabales; family Fabaceae; genus Vicia; species Vicia villosa. The sequence continues at coordinate 151,367,839 of NC_081185.1, forward strand.
AAAAGCATGGCTCGAGGTAGTTGACAAAAGTGTGAAACATTAAATGCAGCATTGTACTATTCACACAAAGCATTAAATGCTCCCAACGGTTATTTCCTCTCAAGCGCCTATATATAGAAGTTCTGATCAGCAGCAACACACAACACTCTTGCGTAAACTTACAGAAACGCTGTCAAATTGAAAAGAAAAAGAACTTCATCTTCAACCTCACAATGTTGTAATATTTTAGTGTGTGTTAAGAATTGGAACTTAAGATAAATATCACTTTGTGTGATTACAGCTTTATTAGAAGCAATCTAAACTCTTGTAAACATTTATTTTACATTGATTGTAAAGGAATTCCTAGAGTGATCAATTTGTGATCTGTAGACTCTAGAAGACTTAGAGTCTATCTAAGTGGAAAACCATTGTAATCAGTTGGATTAGTGGATTAAATCCTCAGTTGAGGTAAATCACTCTAAAAGGTTGGACTTGAGTAGTTTGGTTAACAACGAACCAGGATAAAAACTTTGTGTTGATTATTTTTATCTTCCAAGTTTTTGAGTTACACTTATTCAACCCCCCCCCCCCCCCCTTCTAAGTGTTTTTCTATACCGGTAAACCGCTTAGGAATAAGGATTTGACGGTATTGATCATCTATTCTTGGTTATTTTCACAAGGTTCTTGGTGCAAAAATTTAGTTGTTAAGGAATTAAAACTAAATTTTAGTGCCAAATAGATTTTCCGCTAAGGAATTAGGGAAAATTAATATTGAGAATTAATACTAAATCATATTGACGACTCTTTCGTAAGATAGCGGTTACGTGAATTACAAGGCGGTTCATACATCTACCTTAGCATATCTTCTCATATTTGTACCAAGTCAACTTTTACTTATTATTACTTTTAAATATTGTCATTTTAACTAAATCAAACCAACCAAAACCACACCTGATGATCTTTTATTCACTTGAATTATAATTCTCACTTATATTGCCACAGCAATCCTCGAGATAGATACTTGTATAATCTCCACTTTAATAACTACATCAGTAGAAAGTAGTACACTTGCTATTTTTCCGATCAATGACCACGGAGTCAACTGCAGAAATAAAACTTTGATGCTGCAAGGAAAGATTTTTAGTGGAGACAAATTAAGATATAGGTATTTGGCACATGATCTTTTCCCTTTCCTTAAAGCAATAGGAAAATCATTTGTATTAGTGTCACAAGTCTCAGAGCTATGGGAATCACTAATATGATTATGAGTTTCAACACTTACCTTCGATTCTGGAAATTGGAGTTGTGTTTGGAGCAGGTCGGGCTTACTTCTTCTTAGATACACCAAGGTTGGCTCACCAGCCTTAGTTTTTGTTGGTATGGAAGATGATGGTTCCTGCAAAACAGATGACAAAGGAGGGACAAAAATAGAAGCAAGTGACTCTGATTCTGTATTTGTAGAAGCAGGATCAATAATAGGGAGATCAGTAATAGGACTTGACACAGGATTCACAGTTGACTCGGGAGACACAATTGTAGGACCGGTAATAGGACTTACGAGAGGACTCATGGGCAACTCAGGTAGGACTAAAAATTCGGAATCAGATTCTACATTCTGAATGCTCTCCCCCTGAAGCTAAGGACAAGTGAAGTAGGCTAAATTATCATGAAATGTGACATCTTTGGAGACAAAGTACTTACGAATAGGAGTATGATAGCATTTATATCCTCTCTTGTTTGGGGGATAGCCAACAAAGATGCATCTGGCTGCGCGGGGGTCCAACTTACTTCGGTGTTGTTTATGGTTATGGAAAAAGGCAACACAACCAAATACTCGAGACTCAAGACTCTGCAAAATAGAAACAGAAGGAAACCGTGAAATCATAAATTGAACAGGACTCCCATTACCTAACATGAGAGATGGAACCCGATTAATCAAGTAGACAGGAGTCAGAACGGCTTATCCCCAATATGAGTTGGGAACTGCCATTTGGAAGAGAATAGCTCGAGCAACTTCAAGTAAATGACGATTCTTTATTTCTGCAACACCATTTTGTTGTGGGGTTTCGGCACATATAAATTCATGAACTATTCCCCGTTAACTGGTAAAATTTGAAAGGATGTGATTGGCATACTCTTTGCCATTGTCAGAGCGGATTCTTTTAATCCCCTTGCCAAATTGTGTTTGTACCATATTTAAAAAACTAATAAAAAATTACGGTGCTTATGATTTATCCTTCATCAAGAATATCTAAGTTGCTCGAGTACAATCATCAATAAATGATACAAACCATTTAGCACCTGAAATATTAGAAATAGGTGCAGGTCCCCATACATCAGAATGTATGAGATCAAAAGGTTCAGCACTTCTATTGGAACTAGGAGTAAAAGAGACACGATGATGTTTAGCTATCTCACAAACGTCACATTTAAAAGACTCAACTGAATGATGTAAAAATAAAGAAGGAAACATAGACTTAACTAAAGAAAATGGTGGATGACCAAGACGTTTGTGCTGAAGCCAAATTTGTGCGGCGGAATGAGAAGAGGACACCGAGGACTCAGTATGCAAGTAGGAGGCCAACACCTTCGAACAATTTGGTTCATTAGATAGGCAGTACAACCCTCCCTTTTCCTTAGCAACTCCAATTGTCTTCCCCGTGGTAAGATCCTGAAAAACACAATAAGAAGTGAAAAATATTACTTTACAATTTTGATCACGGGTGAGTTTACGAACTGATATTAGGTTGTGAGAGAGTGTGGGAATATGTAGCACATCCTGTAATTGAAGTGAAGGTTGTAAGTTAACTTTCCCATAGCCATCAATACGGGCATAAGAATCATTTGCAACCGTAACATTACGGTTCTCCTTAGAGGAGGTGTAAGATGAAATCCAACTGGGATTGAATGTCATATGGTCGGTGGCACCAAAGTCCAAAATCCAAGCATTCTTAGGGATTCTATCGCAAACACTAAAGGATTGAGAGCATACGCTCAAGCCAGACGTCGGTAGAGAATAACTTCCAAAAGGCTTACTGACAGAGTCAAGTATAACCTTTAAACGATTCACCTCATCCTCGGAAAATGATAAAGAGTAATCAACATAATTTTTTTTAGCCATTTGTAGCAAGCTAAAAATAAAAATAACGACAAGAAGATGAAATATTCCTTAAGAGGGGCCTACAAGACAGCAATGAAGGGTTGACAGATGAAAGGAATAAAGAGGGGTTTGTGTGAGGTATTTCTGGACAGAAAAAAATTGCAATGAAGGGTAACAAGGCTGCAATAAAGGCAGCAGAAATTGTCACGATGAAGGTGACTTGGGATTTACCGAAATGAAGACGGCTAAGGTTTATGTGGAAGCAAGTCTCTCAAGATCGAGAGCTCTTGATACCATGTAGAGAACTGAATATTTGGTGAAATGCTTGAGTTCTTAATGCACTCAAGTAATTTGATTATATACACTCTAGAGAGTAAATACAAGATAAGATTTTCAAGGAAGTTGCAAGTTCCTAGATACATGTATGTAATTTTATAGGCATAGACTCCTAGGTACATGTATTGACTCCTAAATACAAATTTATAATTCTAATATTTTATAATTCCAACATAATACAAATTATGTTAAATGTTAATGTATTATTCGATTGTAGTACCCGCGCAACTTAAGAGGACATTCAAATTTTCTTGTTTCGGGAACATCACATTTTAACTTTCATATAGGTTCTTTATACTAAACATTTCTTTCACATCTCATTGTAACAAATGTCTTTCTTCTATCAAAACCAGAATTCATATTACTTTCACTGTTTTGCCACTGCTACGTATTTTCTCTTCATCAAATTACTTCAAATCAAGTTGTCTAGTATGTATTGGTGTTTATCTGATAACTTGGAATCATAAGGTGTTTTTATTCAAATAATGGGTTGCTTTGATTTGAATCATGAGTGACTCTTTGTTTTTTAAATCAGCTCTAGAATTTTGAATCAAATCATATGGTTAAGTGTGACATGAATCACATGCCTCGAATAAAGGTTCAAATCACATAATGCATTTTTTTTAGTTTCTTATTCACTTGATTCAATTCATTCTCTCAATATATTTGTTTTAATCATAAGTATTTGACTCGAATCAAATAGTCATTTTTCACTATTTTTGTGCATCGTCTCTAGCAAACAAAATTTGTCTCTCTCTTTCTATTTTTGGAATAACCTTTGATAATTTTTGTTGTTTATCATTCTGGTCAGGACTTTATAGGTCTATCGGGATAATGACTGCAAGTGCACAGTCTAGTCATTGAGTTGTAAAAGATATCGAACCCATTGAGACTATGAATCAATATTGCGCGATTCTGTGTTACTAATTCAGCTAAAGCTATCGAGTTGTTGATTTTTGGGAAAAATGAAAGATAAATGAATAATGAATTAAATAAGCAGATATTTAGATACCGGTATGTAAAAGTCAGACTTGGGGAATTCAATAAATCATTCGGCGTATTTTGTAATAATGAAAATATCTTTTAGTAGAAACTGTTTATTTAAAAACCTTTATCTAGCATTTTCATGCCCATAGAACGGATTACATTACTAGACCTAGTGGATTCACTTTAAATCCAATAATACTTTTTGAAAACAAATAGAAACTAATTAGGTTCTTAAAGCACTCTCGTGTATTTAAAAAGTAATGTTCGATTTACTACTATCTGGGTTGATCCTCGTGCTTTCGCGTGCAGGTTCTAGCCTTAGTTAATTTTCCACTCTCGTGGAAAAATCGTGTTAAATATCCTTTCACTCTCATGACAAAGGTAGTTAAATTCAGCATAGAAATCTTAAACCGGAAAAATATTTTATTTTAAAGATTAAGCCGAACTATTACCGAATTCCCTAGGTTCTTTAACTTACATACCAGTATTAATATGTTTAGCCAGACATATTATAAATTTCAATCATGCTGAGTAAATAGTATGGAGAAAGCAAAAATAGCATGGCATACAATAATATCAAAGCATATAAATAGAAACCTGGTATTGAATTGAAAAATGTGAAAACTTCAAATAATAACTCTTCGATGCAAATGCAAGATCTTCTTTAATTACAGCTTGATTCTTAAATAGTAACTCTTAATTCTATAATGTAATAGCTCCTCAATGTCAGAAACTATTACTTTGGATGGTGAATGAAAAAGGGCTACGAAAATAAATTGTAGAAGGGAAAGTAGCAGTTCTTGAACAAAGGAAAAAACTTAGAACAAAAATATCAAAAGTTGGAAATCAAATTTTTGACGAAGGTTCGGGGAGAGAGAGAGAGAGAGCTTTCAAGTTGCAACTGCCACTTCTTATATATGCCTTTGGTAGTGACCTAGGCCTTCCTAGAATATAGGAAGCATTAGTGAATCGTGTGCTGACTCCTTCAAAGGTCTTTGTGTTTGTAATCAAGTTTGGTTACAATGGATTAAGTTTTTATGAGAAGGCGAAATCATCTTAGAGTGTGGGGTGGAGGTTGCTTCGTTAACAGCAAATTGGGATAAAAATATTTTAAATTCTTTATTTATTTGTTTTGGTTAGCAAAAAGTTTTCATTCTTGAAATCCAATTCAAACCTCATTTTTATTGTGCTTCCTTAACCTTCAAAATCTCCACACAAATGAGGCTCTTAGGAAGTAAGAACCAAGTTAGAGACTACTGCTACCACCCACAATAAGATATTGGAGACTCAAATCTTCCAAGTTGCATAGCAGAAAGCAACATCTTTAATCTCTCTCGTGGCCTTTCTAGAACAATATAAGCTTAATCCAATAGGACATATGAATGTTGTGACAGCTACAAGTGGTAACCAATTGGAAGATTTTAGTGAGACAAGTGGTAAGCAAATAGAATCCCAATTAAAAAAGTTTGTAGAGTTGCTGAAAAAGCTCCAAATCAATGTCTCATCTACAAAGGCTTTTATCTCGGATGCCTACCTATGTCAAATTCTCGAAAGAGATCCTCTCAAAAAAAAGAAAATTAGAGGATCACAAGACTGTTGTGATGACTGCCAATAGCAGTGTTGTAGTTCATAGGAAGATATTGGATGAAAATCCCACTTCTAAAAACCAAAGCTTTGAACTGCTTATGACACAGGGCAAAAAAAGCTGCACAAAAAGATCCTAAGATAGAGTTGAAAAAATTACTTCAAACCCATAGGTATGAGTTTTTAGATGAGGGGTTAAACCATCAAGATATAAACAATGTCAGTTTAGGAAAATCTAGAACTGAGAAACTCCTTTTTGTTCTGAGAAAAAAATCAGATAGAGTATTGAGGATCTGAAGGGTATTAGTCCCTCTATTTGTGCGCACAAAATCATGTTAAAAGGGAATTATAAACCCTCTAGATAACATAAGAGGAGAGTGAATTCTAATATAACCCTCTAGATAACATAAGAGGAGAGTGAATTATAATGAGAGAAGTGGTGAAAAGGAAGGTATTGAAGCTCTTTGAAGCTGAAGTAATATACCCCATCTCAAAATATAAATGAATAAGTCTTCTTCAGGTAGTATCCAAGAAAGGGGGAGTATTATGGTTTAAATTGATAAGGGTGGGTTAGTTGCTACAAGAACAGTGACGGGGTTGCTACAAGAACAGTAACGGGGTGAAGGATATGTATCAGTTATAGAAAGTTGAATAGAATAAAACTACTAGGAAATATCACTTTTCAATCTCTTTTATTGATCAGATGCTTTAACATCTAGCTAAGAACTCTCACTTTTATTATCGGGATGGATATTCATATTTTCTTTTCAAATTCATATTAGAAAAAGTGTTAAATAGATTGATCTATATATGCATATATATTAGAAAAAAATGATAAATAGATCGAACTAAATGTTCATATATATGCGACCTACAAGGCTTCTTAAGTAATATGAATTAATTGAAAACATTAATAACAAAGAGGCTTTTAAATAGGCTTTCATGCCAGACTTTTAAAATGGTCAGGTCAGGCTGAAAAAACGAGTCTATAATAGACCATAGGCCAGGCTCGAGCTTTGTAACTTTATCGTAGGACATGCTCAGACCTTATAAAGTCTAGCCTAGTCTAGCCTATTCCCGCCCCTACTTACGGTACATTTTCATATCGACAAATGTCATTTGAAGTGTAAAATGCCGACTACTTTTTAACATTGCATGATGTTGATCTTTTATGACTTTCTAGAGGACATTATGGAAGTGTTTCTGGATGACTTCTCAGTTTATGGATCCATGATTTCCAGCCGTACATGCACACAATTAGCTGCCCATGATATCCACTAAAAATGGAATGATTCCTTTTAACTCTTTTGAAAGAGATCCACGTGTTAGATTCTTGTTCAGCAAATATTTCATTGTACCCACAAGCAATAATGCAGTGTTGCATGACTTGATCATGGTTGGTTAATGGCACAGGTGAGTTTCATTTCATGGTGACATGTAAAGCTTGGTGTGTTCCTCGTGTCATATATGTGGATATAACTACTGTAATAAACTTTCTTTCCTTTTTTTGATAAGCAACTACTGTAATATACTAGTAGGTCAACTTAATTTCTCTTACGGAGGTGCAGAAGCATGTAAAATATTGCCGATATATAATTTAGAGGTTGAAAAAGAATTCATACGGATGCAGGTAGTTTTGGTTTATAAGTCGGTAGTTATTTTATGAGTGATGGATAGTTATAAGGAATAAGAATGTCAAATAAACACAAGTCACAACCAGAAAGAAAAAAGTTTCAAACACTAAATATCAAAATAAGTAACAATCATCACAAAACAAAATTAAATATTTGGCAGACTAATTTGGTCAAGTCATCTCTTCTTTCTGTCTATTTTCTTTTTCTACAAAATGAATGATTAACCATAAGCTGACAACAAAAAAGAAAATGAGACAAACTTCTATCTCACGAGGAAAATTACAGGGAAAATTTGTTTCTCTCCTTTTTCTCTCTATCGAGGATTGGACACACGAAAGCGCATTTTAGTTCAATCATTATGGTAGAGTTCATCTAACTGACACATTCAAGGTTGAACCAACAGTCTCTTAGAAGCTTCTATCTTTAGGGGTCACGACCAATTAGCCATGTCAAGAATCCCAGCACCCTAAAGAATATATTCAACCTATTCCCGGAGCTGAAGAAACGGTCCTTACTTATGAGACGGATAACAAGTTTGACAAAACCATGCTTATCTAGCAAGTGAAGTATCTGTCAAAAGGGAATCAATAATAAAGTAAATACAGTACATGATTATTTTCATATCATTATATACATATCGAAGTTTTCTATATTAACTAAAATATATGATTGTGTTTGGATCACTGTATTATGTATATATACATAGAAAATTCAAGCCAAAAATCAAACCCGGACCGAACCCAAACCCTGCCTTCAGGTCACAAAAACAGAAAGTTTAAGGATCTGTTTTAGACGGGAGGGTTTTGGAGGGCTAGATCTATATTTTAATATATGCTTTAAGATTTTCTTTTTTTTAAATTGAATGAATACCATGATATATGTGGATAATATGTACATATAACAATTGAATCAAGCTTCATTTATTTTCAAAAACATTTTATAGCATGCTTAATTTCAGTTTTATTAACAACACTGCTTAATTTAGAAAAGAAAATTAAGACCTCCCCTCACCTCTTAAATGATATGATTAAATCCTCCTTCCAAACATACCCTAAAGAAATTTACTACAGTTTTCTAGTCAAACATGCAACAATGTATTCATAATATTACAATTCGTACCTAAATATTATGAGTGATGCACTTGTCGGGATATCTGTAGCATCCAATCAGCATACCCACTATTACCACCCATCTGGTCCTCAACAAGGTTTGCAAGAAGAAGGAATCCTTCTTTGGGCTGTTCACCTTGCCTCACAAGATGGCACAACTGGTAATATCCATGATCATCATTTCTTAACTTTTCAAGTACCCTCATCAGCCTCCTTGACATTTCATTATTATGCTCATTGAGAGTAGCCTGTTAAAAGAAACAAAATACACACACAGCATCGAATGAATTTCAGTTTTTGATCAACTAGACAAATAAAGGGGGAACACACACACATGTCTATTCGAATACATCTTGACAAAATTGACCATACAATAAGTTATTCTATGGGTTGAGAATAATATTGATACCATTAGAAATAAAAGTCGCAGAATCTTGTGGTAAGATGAATGACACCAAAATTCACCATTGAATTTAAGTTATTAATCATGAAGATGAAGCTCATGGATTTTGACGTTAATTGTATGACTATCTTATACCTGATCTAAATTGTTATCTGTTTTTCTCCACTCGGAAACTTAACACCACCATAAATGACTGTCAACTTAAATGTGTAGTAACTGCATTTGGGGTTGACGAAAGTTGTGGGAGATTCTTCTCTATTACAATATTGTCAGTTCAAATGATTTTTTCTTCTCTATCAACTGTTGTTCATCCAACAATTTGAGAGTAAAGAGGAGTTTAAGAGTTACTTGAGAGTTGAGAAGACAAATGTTGAACAGTGTGCAAGTCACAATTGAAATGGTCTTAGTTTTTCTTTTTTGATTAAAATTATTTTAATATGACATGGTAAGAATGTGAACTCCGATTAAATGAAAATATAGAGTGTTTTCCACTTACTGTATACGTAAATTAAACACCGCCATATAATATTATTATGAACTCAACTAAGAAAAACAAGGTCTACCTCTCTCCTTCTCTGCCTAGAAAAATAACCTACTACGGACTTAAGTTTGTACAGAACGAATATACAATACCTTTGATAATTCTGCTGCAAAGTCTGCCCCGAGTAAATTCTTTGCTATATCAGGTGAAATCACCCTACCAAACCATATAATAAACCGGAAGCCATCATCATATAAATAAAGGCCCCTAGAGTCTAAGCTCTCCCCAGCCAAAGGTAACCTTCTCTCAATGCTTTTTAAGTCATCAGCTTGTACAGATGGCTGGAACATACAAAAAAAAAATCAGACGGTTTTACCCTTTAACTGGTAAATCATCAAGGGTGGGTAACGCGTACCTTTAGAAGATATTCATCCAGTCGAATCAAGCTAGGATAGAGAAGTTTCAACAATCTTTTTATTGGTAAAATCATGATTGTATGTCCTGCTGCACATCGATCATCCAATGGAACATCACCATACCCTCCTCGTAGAGCCATTGATCTACAAAGAGCTAATCCATACAACATTAGGAACTTTAAAGATTCGGGATATATCATTCTGTTGGCCAAGCGATGTTGCACAGCATAAAGATTTCGATACTCCTTGAGGGCTTTCACAATTCTTAGTTGCACAGCACTCCGTGCATCTTCCAGTTTTTGGGACAATGTTTTTTCATTAGCTGCAAATATGAAGTGTATAAGATAAAAAATAAATAAAAAACCAGATCTACCGCATAATGATATGTCACTAGAACATAAGTCCCGAAGTCCTGTTTATCCTACCTAGCCTAGAAAATAGAGAGACAAGTGCACCAGTATCAGCCAGGCGATACATATCCGCCAAGTCTGTAACTACAGGCACTGCCATTGTGTGTACTCTGATACGCCTTTCTCCACAGGATGCAGTGTAACTATTTTGTTGTTAGGGATGCATACAATTTAAGAAAATTACAAGATAAACATTTTAACTTATTGAATTCAACTGAATATCAAGCACAGACATTCAAACAATCGTTTAAGGGTCTAAGAGAAAGTACAAACAAAGGATAGTAAAGATGAGCTGGATGTATTATTGACAAAAAGAAATAAGCTGACTGGCCTACAAGAAACACTAAATAAGACCATTTTATAAAATAAATAAAAAATGAACTTTTCAAGAATGATTCAAAAGTACAAACTAATTTGGACAACAAATCTGACTTCCTAAGAATTACTGTGTTTTCCTTTTTGCATAGTAGTATCATAAAAAAAATTGACAATACTTTATCATAAACAATAAAGCGCACGTAGATATTAGAAGCCATCTTAACAATTATTGAAGAAAGGATACAGCAATGCAACTTGAAAATAAATAGTCTGAGTTGTCAATAATGTCTCTTCGAGTGATAACTGCATGGCAAAGGCTTTATCACAATCTACAGCTGGAAGTGCTAACAAATCTGTGGATCTTAGCATGAAGTTTCCATGATAAGTTGTGAAGCGAACACCTGAGAATATGGGCAATGATCATCAATTATATGTTAATGTGCATATGTTTCTTCCTATATATGTTCAATTGTATATACCCATTGCATGTAACGGTAAACAAACAATGTAAGTATTTCCAAAACAAAATGAATGCACAAACCTTTGGCACATCTAATACGCATTACAGCTTCCCATGCAGTCTCTCTAGTGAGGTCTCTCCTTAATTCATAACTCAATTTCTCTCCATGAATGGCTGAGTGGAAAGCTGGATAGTAATTCACTTGACCAGCAGTGTACTTCGCCAGAGTTCCTACACAAACAGTAAAAATAATGCATTGTTTACTTCAAGTATAAGATCATTAGCATGGAATACTATATGCTTAGACAACCACAAATGCTGACAAAATCATACCAAACAGAATTACATTGGGGCGCAGGGATACATTATTTACAGATATAACAGCTACAATCAACACATAATTTGTGAATTCCTTTTGAGCATTTACAAACCAGGTTATTGCCAAATAGATCCATGGGTTAGAGTGTTATACTCCATACATCTATAGTCCCAACGCTATCGGGAGAATATGGAAATCATTCAATTTAAGTTTATTCAACTGTTAAAGTATAAATTAATTACACAAAATAGATCGCTTAACGGGACAATTAAGTCGTCTCGTCTAGTAAAAAAGCAGGCCACTAACGGGAAAGGTCACAAACTCATGGCTTCAAGTTAACAGAAAACAGGCAACAAGCCCACGGCTAAAGAATCATCAAATATATCAATCAGAAATCTTTAAAGTTCTAATCCATAGCAACAGGTTTAACACTAGAATCGAATGCTGAAATACGTAGAAATTAAAGGGAGAGAGAAAATACCTAAGGAGGCTATGTCAGTGTACTTATCACTGAATGCATATATATTTACTGATATTTGGTACTTAGAAAACTCAGCAGCCATTTGCTTATAAAATGGATCTTCGGGCAGTCTCAGTCCATGTTCTTTATCTGTCCCATAAACCCGAGAATCATCTCCCCGTAACCTCAAGCGACCAACACCGAGAGATGGAAGTGTGTTTTGAAAAATTAACAATTTCCCTCCAAGTGTACTCTGCACAGAGGCACGAAAAGACCATAACAGAGGAATGCATAAGAAAATGGAATTGTCAAATGCACAGGAAAAAAAATGTACTCAAAAGTCAACAAATTCAAGGTTAATACTAAGTGGTGCTCTCTTAAGGTTTGATAGTAATAGATCCCTCCATTCTGCAAGGAGTATAACTAGCTTCTCTATGGCTTATCTAATTTATTCACTGACTATGATATTTAAGTGTGCCCAGCAAAGCTCTACGGCCACATGTGGAAGTTGGAATTCAGCAAGGTATTAAATTTAAGAACATGGAAAGTTTGGATACGCACTTGGTTGTTTTAACACAAGTAAAATTGTTTATTAACAGAACTGGATCATAGTTGAGGGACAATCTTCACTAGAAAAAGAATGTCTTCCGACCAGTATCACTATCAATGTGATTATAACTTATAAGTAAATAGATCAAGAAAGTATGAAGGAAATGCATCTCCTCCCTATGCCCATGTTCAGTTCAGAGCATGGTCCCTCCACCAAGAATCACCCCTCACTCTTCCTTCCTTCGCTCATATTATTTATACCCTACCAATAAAACTAGGTTTGCATTTGCAACACTCAATATCCCCTGTAGAGCATAAAAACTAATCTAGTCAACTATAATATGCAACTCTGATTCAATTGATTGAAATTTATATCAAATGCATCAGAAGGCTAGCAAAGGAATTTATGATTAAAAAATCACCATAAAAAGGTAACTATGATAATACCATAACCATGAAAGCAGCCTTAAGAGCAGGACCAAAAGCTGATTCCAGATTAACATTATCTTGAAACATAGTTGGCAAACTATCTAGGAAGGCTTCCACCACACTTCTTGACTCAGATAAGTTAACAAGAAGATCATCTGGGAGCGGAATAAATATGTCATCCAGATCTGAGACTACAAACATCTGTGGTTGATTCAAGGTTGACTGCAAAAGCATTATACACAGAATGTTTAGTACAAATCATGACCAATTGAGGGAAACATAGACATGTTAACAGTGGTAATGTACTATTGCTAATAGTATTACAAAGTACAAACCTTCAAGTTATAAAAATGAATAGTGCTGTCAAAAGTTGCAAACCCTATTTGTGTTCGTGGAAAGCCAGGCAGCTCGTCTAAGCAGGACTTGATTGTTTGGGCTGCAACCTGAGTTAAGAACAATAACATAAGAAATCAACAAGACATGTGCCTAACATCTTCAACTTTTCATATACCATTTTTGCTTATATTTTCATTCCAGAGGGAGTATTGTGTAAACCCAAATGCAAAATGGGATTCCATAACCCAAAGTTGGCAAGAGAAAAATGTTTACCAAGAAGTAACTGTTACTTCCAGAATTTTCATTTTTGAATGTTGACTTTTAGCCATATTGGTACAAATTTGTCTCTGCAATACCTAAGCATAACTCTTTCTGGAAAATTACTTTTTCATAAACAATCCCCAATAAAATTTGTGTAACAAAAGTTTTTCCATAAAAATTACACAACATGCTTAAAAAGCATAATATACAATGCAACCCTCAAACACGCATAAGAATTAAGCTCCACCAATTATTGAGTTTCAGCTATCATTAAATTACACAAAGAATGGGGTAGTTTTAAATAATAATATCATTTAAAAGATGAGTTCCAGCCATCATTAAATTACACAAAGAATAGAGAGTTTTGAATAATTAAAATCATCTAAAAGATATGTGTAAAAGTTCCATGAAAATGAAAAAGATATTAATGGGCAATTCGGCACAGACCACTTTTTCTCTAAATAAACTAGTATGAGACAAAATACATTATGGTCGCCGAAACCAAATTTTATCCAACTGTATCTATGAGGATAATGAGTCTTTAATTCCCACCAAAAAAAATAAGGCCATACATACATTGTACAACCTAAAAGAAAATATATTTTTTTTCCATAAAAAAATGTGAAAGTTCTAATGACTGGGATTTGGTATGTACTACAACTCTACAAGCTATACAATGAGTCAGAAACGAAATGCTTACCTCAATCATGCCACTTCTAACTGCAGATATGGAAACATCAATGAGGAAGAAATACACTGGGGGCATAGGAGGCCGCACCATATATTCAGCAGGGGCAACAAATTCTACAGTACCCTTTGTAAGCTCGGGTCGCTGATTCAAATCAACTCTTTTTCCAGTGGCATCTAACTGTGCATAATATTCACTAGGAACTGCATAGAAAACTCAATAGATTAACATCTTAAGTATGGCACAACTGACATGAATATAAAGTCAGAAAACTCAGAGAACAAGTTTAGCTCCCATGACACATCACCATCATCCATATTATTATATAGTGATAAAAAACTAAGTCTCTGCATTCATTTACTAAGTGTCCTTTTGTGCTTATTCAATAAAATGCAATGTTACAGAAATTGTTGAATTTTCAGATCCTCTAAGAAAATCTTGTTTAAAGTAATTGAGACTTGATTGCTACCATTTTCTTCCATGCAGACTTCTCAGTTATAACTTATAAGGCAAAAAAACAAGGTTATGGGAGTAAGAAGTACCATCATTAAGCAAGGTGCATACATTGCACCGGTACTTTCTTCCAGCTTCTGTAAATGTCACATAAGGATTTACATATGTCCGGCATCTTCTGCAGCGTACAACACTAGCTGGAGCAAAACTAATTATCGGCACCTCTTCCTGAAAACAAAGAGTAGTGAATAAAGGCAAATAAGATGACTGGTAAGTTACTGCTCATGAAACAGACAAAAAGAGGCACTAACCCCATCCGGAGATTCAGCAAGTGGACATACAACTGCTCCAAGAGGCAGATGCCACCTTGAAGCTAAGGACTGGGAGCTGGGAATTGCACTGGTCGTGAATCTCATATATCTGGGTTTGCAATTCATGGGATAAATTTCCGCCAAATTCTTCGGCTCCACATCACCATCCAATGGCCTTGGAAGATCTTTAGCATCAAATAATGCATCCATTGTTCCAGGACGAGTTTGCATTGTGAGCGAACTGAAGTCTTCTGTCAAGCCCTGAATGGTACCAGCAGAGGGTGCATATCCTGGTTGCTGTGTTGGCTGGATACCTATTGGAGTAGCCACCGGGAGTGATGAAGCATAGCCTCCTTGATGAGGTGCAAAAGGAGATGGTGGTGCAGGCGGTGCAGGTCCGTAATTTCTTATAGGTGGAGCTTGCATTTCAGTACCAGGCTGCATACGGGCATATCCAGGAACAGATGGCTGAAATTGAGGAGGAGGAACATTTGAACCCATAGGTGGAGACCCCATTTGAACATAAGGCATCTGCGGCTGAGGATGAAGAGATGAGGGAAAGGGAGGTGCTTGACTTGCATGTTGATGAATTGATGGCTGCCCCAAGGGTGGAGCTCGAATGACAGGAGGCTGAACAGTCGACGAAAAGGGAGGTGCTGTAAAATGCTGGAAAGGTCCAGAAGCTGGCGCTGGCGGAACATTGGATGATGGAGGAGGAGGAGGCACTGATGGGTCATTGAACCTGCCCGGCGGTGTAGGTCTAAAACTGGGTGCTCCTGGTCTAAAAGCAGGTCCAGTCGATGAAAATGGTGTAGGCGCTTGGGGAGGTACAGGAGGAGTGGGTTGGAAAGAAGGAGGCTCTGATCCAGCCACAGGACCCATTGATGAAAAAGGTGTCATAGTCTGTGCAGCCGCAAACGGCAAGGAATTAGGTCTGGAAGGGAAGTTAGGATGACCCGGATTTTCAGTCCCCATAGATAGATTACACAACAATCCAAATCACTCAGCTTTTCAATTATCAAAACATCTGTTCCGTAACCAAGCCTGTTAAAAACACAAACAAAACAACACAACCATTAATACAAAAAATCAAGAAAACAAGAAAATGCATAACAATTCAGACTTCACAACACAGTTCAATCAACATAATCATCACAACTCAAATTAATCATAAACCCTTCCGATCACTTTTCCCCACTCAACTAAGTTAAAATCGGTAAACAATACTACAATACATGAAAAACAACACGCATAGTAACAAGAATCGTGATAAAACAGAGAATCGAATCAACTTGAACAAAAAAAGATTAACCAGATTCATATGCATAAAGAATTACTAGGGTTGTGAATATAAAAATTAATTAATTGATATCAGGTTCCACACCGAGTTCGGATCGAGAAAAATCGGAAGAAGTTGAAATTGAGATTAAGACTCACCGAGTTTGGATCGGAGATGCGGAAAGTGAATCGTGAATCGTCGGATGTAAGATTTGGCGATAGGACCTATGCTCAAGAAGAGAAAACAACACTCTCCCAGACTCACGGGGAGGATGGAAGGTGCTGGAAACTGTTTTGCGATCAAACAAGCGTGGAGAGTAGTGATTCCGGCGAGTTCTCGGTGGCGGCGATAGAATAAAAGCGTTTATGGTATCACCGGCGACCTAGATGATAGATCTGTCTCTACTATTCTACACGACGACAGTAGTAAATAAACTTCTTCGATTCAATTCACACATGAAATTGGAGATAGATAGATCATAGATGTGAAAATTCATCCTAATATTTAAAAAAAATTAAATTTCATTTCATATGATTTGGTTTTTATTCATTTTTGTATTAATCTATAATTATATTTTGTTTAAGACAAACAATATATAATTATATTTTGTCAAAAAAAATCAATACAATTTTTTATACTTTCATTACGATTAATTTTTAAAATATCTTAAAAAAAAATTATTTAATACATCTAACAAAAAAAGTTACATCAATAATTTTTAAAGTGAAGATCCATTTTGGTCCCTCATAAATATTAGACGAGTCAAATTACTCCTTCACAATAAAATAGATTCAATTTAATCTCTTCTAAAATTTAACCGAATCATATAAGTCCTTTTGTTAATATTTTTTTCAAATCGGTTTTTTTCTAGTTTTAAACCGTGACTTGAGTGTCACGTTGGATTTTATTTATTTTTCATTTTTAAATACTAAATTAATTTTATTTTTAATTTTATTTTTAAACAATTATAAATTAATAATATAAAAAAGTCAAAATTGTTTCTTATAAGAAGTTGAACTCAGGCCCATGGGGTTAATCTTAAACAGTTCTAAATTTAAAATAAAAATACAAAATTTGTATCAATATGGTCTCGAATCTAAGTCTCTTCAGATTAAATGACAGTCAATTTAATAAAATAGAAATTGATTTGTCTATTTGTAAATGATAGTCACTTTACTAACAATATAAATTGATTTGTCTAGTTGTTATTGATAGTCACTTTACTAACCGTAGAAATTGATTTGTCTAGTTGTAAATGATAATCACTTTATTAACAATAGAAATTGATTTGTCTAGTTGCAACTGATAGTCAATTTACTAACAATAGAAATTGATTTGTCTTGTTGTAAATAATAGTCACTTTACTGACAATAGAAAATGACTTTTCTAGTTGTAAATGATAGTCACTTTTTTAACGATAGAAATTGATTTGTCTAGTTGTAAAGTGAAAATCATTTAACTTGAATGGACTTGGATTCGAGACTTCATAGCTAAAAATTTATGTATAGAATTTGTTAATATTAGAAATCATGGAAATTACTTATTTAAAAATTACTTTATAAGAAATAATTTTGGCTTTTTCGATATTATTCATTGATAAATGTTTAAAAATGAAATTAAAAATAAAAATTAATTTAGTATTTAAAAAATAAAAAAATATGAAGTAGGAAAAGAACCGGTTTAGAAGTAGGAAAAAACCGATTTGAGAAAAATATTAGCAGAAGGACTAATATGATCCGGTTAAATTTTGTAAGGGATTAAGTTGGGTTAATTTTTTTGTGAGGGACTAATATGACTCGTGTAATATTTGTGAGGGACCAAAATGAGTCTTCACTCTAATTTTTATACAAATTAAGGGTTTGTTTGGTAAAAATAGTGCTTGACTAATAAGTTAGCTGATAGCTTATACCTTATGACTGATGGCTCATGACTGATGACTTATAGCTTATAACGGATGGTTGAGACTAATGGCTCATGACTGATGACTTATAGCTTATAACGGATGGTTGAGACTAATGGCTCATGACTGATGACTTATAGCTTATAACGGATGGTTGAGACTGATAGCTTATAAGCTCATTGAAGTGTTTGGTAAAATCAGCGGTTCAATTAACTTATAAATGTAAAATGACATAAAAGATATTTAATATATAATTGTTTTATTTTAAATTGAAATAAATTATAACAGTTAAAAATGGATTTTAATTAAAATAATAAGGATAAAAAAGGAAGAAAAAATAATAAGCTATAAGACATAAGCTAAAACGCTATTTGAAATAGCGTCCGGAAAATAAGCTATAAGCTAGTAAAATAAGCTATAAGCTCGTGATGAAAAGACCGTTATCAAACGGGTCTAAATCATCATACGAGCTTATAAGACATAAGACATAAGACATAAGCTATAAGCTCGAAAATATGTCTTACCAAACAGAGCCTAAGTGAAATATCTTACAAGTCATAATGGTGCACTTTAGACGGTTTTTACTCTAAAGTCATTTGAACTGCAAAAAAATATGTGATTTTATTTGATTCGGTTAATTTTTAGAAATAAAACTAAATCAAATCAAATTAAATTAATGTAATTTAAATTTGTTCGGTTTTTTTAAAAAAAAAAATATCGAGGCCACACATATAAAGGACAACATGATTTTGTGTTTAATAATGAACATTATCATAAAATAAGTTCATGACTTTCAAAATAAGATTATAACTTGATTTATAAATATCAAATGTGTCTTACAATAAAGGATTATATACATGAAATTCTTTCTTAAATAAATTTGAAATATTATATGGTATAGTTATAAGTATGTGCAAGTATGTGATTGTATTATCCTATAACATTATTATCAATATTTTGATATGTTATCAATATTTTATATATTAAGAGATACAAAATTCATGTAAACATGCAAATTAAAATAAATGTCATACCCTCCGAAGCTAGCCAGCTCTTCTATTAAGGATTTTATGGTTCTTAAAAGATTTTCTGTTATTGTCCACCCTCCGAAGCCTCAGGTTATGAAAGAAGTGTTGTGGTGCCCTCCTTCTTAGGATTGGATCAAGGTTAATACTAAGGGTGCTTCGGGGGGGTACCCCTTTGGCAGCGGCTTGTGGTGGCATTTTTAGGAATCATAATGGTGACCATTTAGGGAGTTTATCTTGCAACCTTGGTCAGGAGAATGCGTTCTTTTCGGAGCTTATGGGTGCTATCCTTGCCATGGAGCATGCCATTATTCATCATTGGTATAATCTTTGGCTAGAGACAGATTCGAAATTGGTTGTGCTCGCTTTCAGTAAACCTTATGTGGTCCCATGGAGATTGAGGAATAGGTGGGATAACTGTAGACATCAGTTGCAGCATGCTCGTTTTATAGCCACCCATATTTACAGGGAAGAGAATCATTGTGCAGACAAATTAGCTAATTTAGGTTTAGTTAGTACTAACTATACATGGTGGGATGGTTTACATACCAATGTAGTTATGGATTTTAACGGAAACAAACTAGGGCTTCCTAGTTTTAGAATTTGTTAGGTTTGAGGTTTTGGACTTTGTCCCCCTCATTTTTGTACCTACTTTTTCTTTTATATATATTCTGGGCTGAGTGCCTTTTGAGTTAAAAAAATAAAATAAATGTCATACATAGAATATAATAAAATATATACGTAGTACTTATTGATTTCTCTAGAGGATTAAAAATATATAATGGTTCGTAAGATTTTGTATCATAACGCGGTTTGGTTTGATTTAGTTTGGTTTTCGAAATACAAACCGCAAACTGAATTGAATTGTGCGGTTTTGTTAAAAATGACCCCAAACACATCCAAATTAAATGGGGTGCTTTATTTTTAGATTAGGTTCGGTTAACAGTTTTCTATTGGGATGGATCGGTTTTGAACACCCCTACACACAAGGAAGAAAACATGTCGGCAAAAGCTCTCGACCGTCCTATGTTGGGTTTTTTAGATTCAGAAAAAGTCAAGGGCATTTCAAACGAAATTTTTCCCTTTGTGATCATTGCAATTGTTGGGAAATTCGACGTATCTTGAATCTTTATTGATAGTGACAACTCTTGTGACATCATGTACTCAGTGTTATTTAAGAAGATTTGGCTAGACCAAAGCAGTTTCTTGTCGTATAAGCCTCTAGACGTTCAACAGGACCACTACTCGTCCATGGGGATATGTAGAGTTGATGGTTTCTATTGGCTATGAAAAATACATTTGAGCGATAAATTCTTAATTTTTTGTTGTTCTTTGCAGGAGTGTCTATAATTGTATCTTGAGATGATCCTTTACAATCATATTAGATGATGTTGCCTCGTCGGTCCACTTAAAACTTAAATACCATAACCTACGGGAAGAATCGATCACCGTCAATGTCAAACTAGAGGGAGTAAAGAAAATATATCAGGTTCTCCAGAAAGATCAAGGAGATGGCATAGCCATAGAGATCAATGTCACTTCCTTCATCAGACAATTTTCAAAGTGGTTGAAGCGAACATAAAAAGTGAATGAATAAGTGACGGCTAGCCCGCCTGGTTATGTTTCCTATTATTTGATCGTATAAAATATTATGCTTAAATTATTTATTGTTTATATACTTATAAATGAAATTCTAGCACTTGTAATACAAGTGGCATTGTTGATGTCCCAACATCATAATATGATGTCAAGACAGATGTTACAACATCTGTTAACAGACAAGACCCAATAAACTATACAAAGAATTTCTCTAACAGAGTTTGTGTAGCGCTTTTGTGTAGTTTTGTAGAACTAATTCGTTGATTTCAAATTCTTCCAGTGGCTTCCTTTATGGATAAGGATAGATCCGTTTGAGGGTAGAATAGAAAATGCAAATTATAGTTGTAAAGTCCCCAACGGTCATGGTGGGAATGATAGATAACAAGTACAAGTTAGATTTTCCTTACACCATCCTACAAGAGAAGAGGTCACAATTTACATTAGTACTTTTATCCTCACCATCACACGCAAGTCTTCCTTGATCTTATAAGTCTTCAGAGGCTTCTAATTGTATGTTGAATGAAGCATGTTGTAGATGATTAGAAATTGTATCTTCCTAACCTAAGTCTTTGAATCTCCATGATGTTCAGCAGAATCTTGCCTTCAGAGTCTTCAGCACTTGGTTTTCAAAAACGATGTCTTCATATCTTTAGAACTTGTTCAGCAGAACCTCATATTCAGCATCTTTAGAACATGGTACACAGAAGTAAAGCTTTGAAAGGTCTTTAAAGCTTCCTTATAAAGTTACGATCAAAAGCTCTTGTACTAACGTTCCTTAGAATTTTTGCAGAAGTAGCATTCCAAAGTATTGAGTTCCATTGTAACACAACACTAGTATTCTTCCAGAGTGTTGAGTTCAGAACCTGATGATGTCACACGTCTTCTTACCAGATTCAGAATCTGCAAGGCAAAAGCCACACACTAGAAAGAAACTATTAGTGTACATAATTGTTCTTTAAGATAACATGTAAAGTTATCATCAAAACCTAAGGTTAGATGCAGAACCAATCCTGTTCTTGAATCAGGATCATACAAATACACCTTAAATAGGTAAAAAAACATCTTATTCAATTAAATAAGTGTTTTCTACTTACCTTTCTATTATAATGTACTATTAGTCAATACAAAAAAAAAGTGAACATATGGGGCCAACAAGCCTACTTTTGCAGAGAAACGATCTTCCCATATATCGCGACTTTATCGGGTTAAATATGCTCCTTGGAAAGCATTAAAGAATGGTGAAAATACTTCACCTTATCCAAAGCATTTTCAAATGACTATGAATCTCCTTAAGGGTGGAACTTGTACAGTCAACTAGCAGTTTGTTTAATGAAGCATTCCGAGAATGCAAGAGCTCTAATTCTTTGTGAATAGACCCCAAATTACTTCAAACAATAGATATAGATTATTCTTTCATCACTGCAGACCTCGTTATTTTAGTCACCTAATCAAAAATAAAAACAACGAGCTTCTGATGAAGTAAAACATTCTTCACCCCAAAAAGAGATGTAGAAGCTTCCTTTGCTTCATGCAAGTACCTATCCTGCTGAAGCTTTAGGTCGTGGATGTGGTCTTTCATTCTTTGATTTTTAATATTATTCCATTTAGACTATCAAGCCTCATAGTGATTTAATGCACCATGGGCCACAACAGTTGAAGCGCGTCAAGTATACCTTGCCAAATTGTCTATTTCACCCTCCAGAACGGGCCCAGAAAGGCTAGGCAAGTAATTGCAGTCCTCATCCAAAGGAGGGGTTGGCAACCATCAACAAAAATAGTTCCAGATCTCGTCAATAAAGGGAGAACAATCCTCTGACCTAAGGCATTTAATAAAGTCAGCAGATTCTTTGTAGAGACATCATTTTTGTCGGTCATACTCCCTACATTAAAAGCTGGAACTTCTCTTCATTACCCATGTATTATGCACAGTAACAAGTAAAACATATACGTCAGAGGTATATTGATTAAAAATACCATAAAACTCAAAAGATTTGATGCTTACCAAAAATGGTTGTTCTCTGTTCCTGTTAGCTGGCTTTTATCAACGATTGGACGTCAATAAGATGCTATAAACGTTGCTTATCAACCTCTGTCATCAAAGTAGCTCCCCCTATATATCCCATATTATTGATAAACTTCACCAATCAGCCTTTCCAATATGAAAAACGTTATTCCCAAGCATCCAATACTTGGAGAACAGGTCGGCACATATACACTTCACACTATTATTGACATCACAAATTATAACAATATCTTTAGAGTCGAGGGGAGTTACTAGAAAAAACTTATCTTCAAAAGGCAGGAGCTTCGAAAGAGGTTTGAACCCGTGAATAGTCGGCTTGAGGCGGAGTAATCTACTCCCCTAATTTGGGATGCCGGGTCACAAAGATATTTGAAGAGGTGAAGGAAAAGGAACTCGTAGGATCTTCCATCCACATACTCAGACCAATATTGGTATAATATCATATATATACCCAACATGAAGGGTGAAATTGTGAAGGAGCCATGATCACATGTTTCAGACCCTCTATCTTAAAAGCAATTAAAGGGAGACGAAGGCCCTTGGTGGAAAAAGTATTCATAAAAAGGAATGACGCAAGCACCATACTTGTCGCATATTCGTTCATCTTTAAAAGGATTCACAGTTTCCTAGTGAGAAGATAATCCAACTTCTGTCAAAGCACTATCAAGACCACCTGGTTTGGCAAAAACATAAAGAGTGGAAGATAAACAGTACCAATTTAAGAAGATCAAGCATCCGTTTGAGACCTACAAATACTTTTCTATGATTTCTTGTTCATAGTGCACTAGCTTTTTCGTTGTGGAAAATGAAATGAAGAAGAGCAAAAAAGTTAAACTATTAAACTGGAAAAAGGAAAAATCAGAAAAGCGAAGAGGATACGTATTTCCCTCACAGAAAACTATGTTCTAGAAGGCAAAATGGTTTCACTAAATACATCTAATAATTCATAAGAAACACTCAAGAGTTTCGGTTACAAAAAACTATTAGGATGATTTATATGAAAAAACACTTGAATATGTCGCATCAACAACATGATCCTTTAAAAACTAGAATGTTGTTATTCATCTATCTTAAAATGATCACAAAGTGGTCAACATTCGGGGCTGAAATAACAAACCCTCACATACTTTAAACATCGGCTAGGGCTTAAGGGTAAATTCCAGATCGACCTCGGATCGTTCTTGCTCGACTGCATCAACCCCGACCAACCACCACGAAGGGGTCTCAAGTCTTCCATAATCCTCCCAATATCTGAATATGATTATCCTTATGATCCCTAGAGATCTCAACCGTAAAACACAATCAACGACTCTTCGCAAAGGATGATGGACAAATAGCTAGTTTGTTATTTTTCCCTCTCTCTACGCGTGTGTGTATAATCTCATTGGCTAATCTCTCGAAAGCATGTCTATCTTGACCAAATGATTGAAGATAAGAATGTGTTTTCCTTTGTGGATTAGCTAAAACTTTTTTTTTTGTTTCTGACGTGTTTGTACCCGAAAAATGTGTATCTAATGAATAAATAAACTTTTTTAATTTTTGTCATGCAATGTGTATTTCTTTTTCTTAATTACTTACCATTATTTTTACTTGTTTATGTGATATTGTTTTCACTCTCGAGTTCATTTTTCTAGAGTACAACTTGTCCTTTGATATCGTGCTTGAAGTTTGATAGGACGTCTCTGGAGACTGATCATGGTTAAGGGTCGATACACATTCCATTGCCCCATGTGAAAACTTGGTTCAAGATTGACGTAATGTGGACTCACCATTGTCTATGGAGTGGCTAGCTGCCAAATAGGGGTGAGCTTGTATTTGCCACTGGGGAATTTTGATTGCTTTAGTCGTACGCCTGTGACATTTTTTACAGCACCTTTAAACTTTTGTGATGAGACTTCGATCGCTTTAATCATACGTCGTCGGCGTTAATGACAACACGGATGATTCATTGTTATCTTAATAATCACAAGAAAAATAGAGAGTTTAATAAATAAAAAATTTATTCTTTGATAAAATAGAATTGTGAATGATAACATTGCATCATAGCTTTACATGTAACCTAGAGACTTGTCAAGTTATCAAACAGCACGACTTTTGATTGTTTGTCAAACAACTAAAACTTCAAGAATATTTGCATCATAACTTTACATGTAGCCTATAAACATATTGAGGTATCAAACAACACAACTTTTAATTGTTTGTCAAACAACTTGAAGAATATTTATTACCGTAAGAATCTCATTCTTGTCCAAGATGAAAGCCTATCTTGATCAATGATCAAACATAAAGCCAATGTTTTTTAAAGAAAACTATGAAACACTTTGATAATAGGTGTACAATCGAACTATTTGAATCATCGTAACAACATGCAATGCAACCCATGACATGGTTTTTTGTCAATTGTTTCAAGTAAAATTAACATAATTTACTACAAGTAAACATTATTTATTAAACTCTCTAAGTGAGTAACTTTAAAAATAATAAAGAAACTAAAAAGTCTTGCATAATTATATTACGACACAGTTCTTTAGAGTGATAATTATGCACAAATAAGTTGAACTAATAATCATGTAATGACAAGCAGAGTTGCAACATTTGGAAATAAATCAAAAAATTGGTCCCGGCGGGGCTCGAACCCGCGACCTTCGGCTCATAAGACCAACGCTCTAACCAACTGAGCTACGGGACCAGCTCATGTTGGCTTTTACTCAATCTTAAATTTGATTTTTCTTTTTATTCATTAGACATCAACTAACTATTAACATTGTATATGTAATCATTTAGTTTTAAAATAAATATTTTAACATGTATAAAATCATGCTTACTTAATTTTTATTCAAATAAAATCATTTTTGAAATATTTTATTGAAAATCTATATCTTAAATATCAAATGAAAATAAAAAATATGTATTTACTTTTGTGATGTATATATAAAAAAGTTATTGTATCATTTATAAATACAATAATTCTCTATATTAATTTGAATTTAAAAAAAAAATTATATTTGATATTTAAATTATAGTAATTAAACTATATTTTTTTAAATATATATATACACTAATATAAAATAATACATGTTTTTTTATATAAACAAATACAAGCAATATCTTAAGGCCAAGAATACACTAAGGTAAAAAAAATCATACAAAAAGCGGCAAAAGCTAAAAGTCAGAGAAAAAATTATATGTAATGGAAGGGTGACATGGCTTGTTTTTTTTATAGAAATTCACCATTATAGAATCATGAAAATGGTTAAACTAGGTGAAGTTCTAATTAGAAAAACCAACACTAATCAGTTTGTCTGCACAAACATTCTCTTTCCTATAGATGTGAAAGACTAGAACGTGCATATAACTAGTCTGATACAATTCAACTGTTTTGCCTTAATCTTTCAAGGGATTAAGTTGTGAGTAGAGAAGAGTTACACTATAAACAAGGAATCAAACTCAAGTGAAAAGTGATTCGAATTGTTCTTGAATTTTATTTTCTCGTCAATCATTGCCCCTGTTAACTCTGATTGAAGAACATTCCCATCACCTATGTAGCTAGAGAAACTCCCCATATGATCATTATAAGAGTTTTTAAAGATGCCTCCATAAGCATATATGAAAGGGAGACCTGTGACTATTTCATCAAAGTTTCCTCTTACCCAACCAAGTAGTGGAAGTTGCCACAATACCTCAGTTAAAGATTGAGGGTCAGGACGATGCAACTTTATGGAAAAATCTTTAATGATAGTGAATTCTAGCATACATGAACTAGTAGATTTATGGTAAGTGTTGCTAGAAATATTGGAGAAGATGGTGACAATGCGTTTTTCAACTGATTTTTGTGCGTTTCAAATTTTGTTAATTTCTAGCATACCAAATTGCATTGATTGTATGGATAATTGCAGCAACCATAATAACCCAACATCTTGTTAACCAAGGTTTGTTGATGATCTCCCAACCGTTAGAGAGACTCAATTTAAATAGTGGTTCTAAATATGTTAGATAGTCGAGCCCATAAGTGACAAACAAGATCAGTCAAATATAAAATGTTGGGATGTTTCACTTTGCTTGAAGCAAAGATTGCAAACAGAAGGGTGGTGACATCCTCTAGCATCCATGTTTTTATTAATGTGAAGCTTGTTTTGCATAAATCTCCAAAAAAAGCATTGATTTTGATAAAGGATGTGAGAATTCTAAACTGTCTAGCTCTAGTTGACTGAATAGTTGTGTTTGTTGAAGAATTTATAAGCATCCTTAAAGGTCAAGCAACCTGACTCCAAGTGGTTTCAACATATAGAGTCCTCTAAATCTTCTGCAGAAATATTGCATGCATGAGTGATGTTTCTAAGGGCAGGAAAAACCAACTTTTAATTATCATGTATCTACCATCTCTTGTTGATAAGGAAATCACTTAATTTTGTGGTTATAGAGAATTGGTCAAGAATGGCAATGTTGGAAGCTTGAGGAAGAAGAGGACTACACCAAGAGTCCAACCAAAAGTTGATTTGCCTACCATTACATATAATCCAAGCTGACTTATCAATGATCTTAGGTTAGGAAGTTTTAGTTGAACTCCATGTGGAGGAATGAATATGATATCTTATAGGCATGTTATGTCTCAATTCCTCTACCTTTGAGCAATATGGCCCAACTTTCTTTGGATTTGAGTATGTTCCAACAAAGCTTACTGCTTAAGACTTAGTTCAAGGTAGCCAGGGATAGTCTTCCTTTTTTCAATGTCTCCACTCCATATGAAATTTCTCATATAAGCTTCCAAGTTTTTGGTCAATAAGGCTGACCCACTCCATATGAAATTTCTCATATAAGCTTCCAAGTTTTTGGTCAATAAGGCTGACCCAGTCATAAAATTGAATGCAATAGATCAACATGCTATGAATGATAGATTTGACAAGTTAGATTCTTCCAGCTATAAATAGAATAGAAGTTTTCCAAGCATACATTTAGACTTGGCAGCATTGCACGTTTGACCTAAGCAAATAGCATATCTATCCAAGAGCTTGTTAACTAGTTTGATTGTTTTCATGCCTCATATGTAGAAAATCATGATTTCATCAACATATAATGTAATGGAAGGTACATTGACATTTCTAGTTCTATTCATAAGCTTGATACAATTGAATAACCCCTTTGCTTACCATTGATGGAATTTGGTAGGGAAACTGATTGAACAAAGTAATATTAGATAAGCATTCTTTCCCAATTTCTCAAATGAATATTAGAAAAACAATCTTTCCCAGTTTCTCAAATGATCCGGTATCTCTAGCCATTTTATGGCATAATGTAACTTTATCATACAAATAAATAATAGAAAAAAGATCAATTCCTTGATTAATTGAGAGACCTGGTGTATAATTATTGCTTTATATCACTGGTTATGACTTAATAGTATAAGTTAACAACTCTCATACTAATGTCAAGTTTGAGTAATGAAACATTTTCTAAATCATGCCTATGACTATGCCAAATTAGTTTTTCAAAGTCTACATTTCCACCGTCATACAATAATTATATAGGTGATCCACAGAGAACATACTATAATAGAAAAACTGGACTGCACAAACAATCTTGCTACCTTCAAAATCAATATTTTTTTTTAAGATATGTCATGGAAGATTGAACTACACTCACTAATTTGACTCAATAAGACTTCAGTAGTGTAAGAACACATTCATAAAAGGTATCACTGGTCATAATAAAAATCATGATGTTTGCAAGGTATGATTTGAATCAATATCCTTTTTCTCCTTAATATTGTTTCGTGATTTCAACCAAGAATAAAATTTTAAATCACGAGTCCTTGAAATCTATTTATTTAACAATAAATGGATTTATGCTCAAATGCTAAGGCACTAAATCCAGCATTACAAAGAAAGGATTTTGTGTTGTTGAAGAGAATCCTATAAAACCTGACTACTGAGGGGATGGCTGACTACTTCCATCTACAAAGAATTTGCAGATGAAAATGGAGCTTCTAAGTAATACGAACATTTCATACTCTATCCAACTATCAAAAACTCATTGAGACATAAAGACAGCAATTACCACCACCAGCCGGTACGTTGTTCTTAAGCACTAACTGCAACCTTTTCCTGTTCTTTCTTAGCAGATTTTGAAGGCTTTTCAACCAATTCGGGCTGAGGTTTTTCAACTCCTTCGATATTAGTTATCCTTAGCTTGGTCAATTCCTGAAAATGATAACCAAGCATCAAGAAGATTTAATACCAATAATTTGTTATAAAACAATGCCATTAAACAGATGCTTTTCAACACACCTGACGATGTCCTTTGGTTCTTCGGTAATTCTTCCTTCTCTTTTTCTTGAAAATAATTACCTTTGCATCTAGTGCCTGGTGTGAAGGGAAAATAAGTACAAGCAAGTGCATAAACAGAAAGAATGACAATTCCATTTCAAATCCATCCTTACGACAAAGAAGTTGAAATAAACTTGTATTCTCTTTTTACAGGATAAAAATGAAATTCATTAAGACCAAGATTTTAATGTTCATTTCAAATATATCCCTGACATTAAACGTTTCCACACCACTCATAAAGAATAAAAACATTTCTAGCAAGGATATCAAAGTAATTTTAGCAATTAATAATATTGAAATTTGAGACTTTTTCTTATAATTACGAATTAAGATCCCAAAACTCCATCTTTTTCTTAAATAAAAAGGGCAAAGAAGGCAAAGAGACTATAAAAAACATCGATTAAGCAAAGCACCTTATCCTCTCAACATGTTTTTCCAACATGTCAGCAAGAAAAACTAGCTTCCATTTTAAAATCTCAAGATTATAGGAAGCAATAAAGAGACCATACATTTTAAAATCTTGGTTTTGGCTGTTCTATCTTGTATGCATACTTGATCTACCACTTTTCTTTCTTGAATTTATTACTTTGGCAATAATATTTCTATCTATGTTTTAGCAGGAAAAGAAAAAGAGACATGAACTGAAGATTACAAATAAAGCTTTAACATACAAAATACAGTAATTAGTGAAGGTCTTTGGTTTACTTAGTTTGAAGGCTCTAGCTAACTAGTTTTTCTTAACTTAGTCTGGAGGTTCATATTGAGTAGAACTATGAACATACACAATAATTAAGAGGAAATTGCGTCATTCAGTCGCAGATTTGACAGCTTTTCAATATGACTGTGGAAAGACAAACATATGCAAACTAGAGTAAATGGAACGTAAAACTGAAGACAAGCAAATGCAAGTTAAAGTAAATGGAACATAAAACAGAAGGAGGAATCACCAATCTATTCTAAAGCAAACCCATTCCTATTCTCAAAATGAGAAAGTTGATTCCGCATATCAAGTTTATTTGAAACTGATAATTCTGCACTTACATGCTCCTCCACAACAGCATGAACAGCTGCATCTGGCACTATGGGTCTGCCAACAATTGTCTGACTAGCAGATCCTAGCAACAGAACTTTATTCAGAATCAACTGCAATGAGCCAAAAAAATGCAATGGAATATTCAATTAACTGGCTTGATAGATTACATAACAAAAAGAAAATTTTAAAAAATATTACTCCACAAAAACAAGTCACTGATTAGTATTCAATAAGATTAATGGCAACTCACACCGATAGAGATATGCTGCAATAGTGCAATTACAGGGTGTATCTAAAACTAGGTGACAATTTTACATAGAGCTATACAAAATGGTAAGTAACAACTTGTACACAAACAACGACAATAGAGTTGGAACACGGATCAAGTAACCCCGTGATATCACATTGTAAATCGAGTCTAATTGCAAACCATTTAAATCTAAAGCCTTTCTTTATAGTCCTTCAACTTACTATTTAATCAACTTACTTAGCGGGGCTTTAAACAAGATTCTCCAAATAGCTTAAAACAAGATTCTACCATAATTTGCACCATACATGCAACCTGATTTTCTCTCTAATGCATTCAGTCCCTATTTGTCTTATGTATTCACTAAATCATCCCAGTATTTGCATCTATACAACATTGAGCTTATTAGAACTCACTATCATGCAAGTATACAACATCCCAGGTCAGATAAATTGCAATAAAAAAGTTACTTGGTCTGATTGATACTTTTCCATCAAAAGTAACAGCCAAAATAATTGGCAAACAAAAGGATTACGCACCTTGTCATTCACTTCACAAAATTTCAACCTTTCTGTGAAAATGCTGTCCCCATTGCTCACTTTAAACTGATGAGAACCAATCTAAACCAAATGAAGGGGACAAAGCTCATTACTAAAACAAAAAAAAGGAACATTGATATATGTAATCAAATAAAGTTTGCGAAATGAACCTGAACAACGGCAAAAGCGGGCTCGTATGGCTTAAAAACCTGGTCGTCCTTTTGTAGGGGCCCCACCACTTTGTATCCAATAGCCGTTGCTTCTGCTTCCTTCTCTTCTGCCGTGTACACCTTTTTCTTACTTGACACAGAAACACAATCATCATCATCATCTTCATAATCTTCCTCTTCATCGTCATAATCACTGTCATCGCTGTCATCTTCATCTTCTACTTCTTCCTGTATATCTTTTTTTTTTATGTGATCGTCTTGTTTGGAAGAAGAGAAATAGCGTGCGCGATACCATTGTCCAAAAGCAGATGATGGTTTGGAATTGGTGAAAATGGGATGGGGTGACGAACTGTCGTGATTAGGAAACGCAGCCACGGAGAGTGAGCGAAGAGATGACGGGTCTTTGAAGAGAGATAATGTTGGTTGTGATTCGCGGGTTAACGCTTGCAGGCACCTCCGAATAGGAGTATGCATGGTCAATAAACCAAACCTAATTGTAACCAAACAATTTTTCAGATTCATTTTTTAAAAGCGTTCGGAAAAAGTTGGCTACCTTGTAAACTAGTTTCAAAGCAATTTAGAACAAGAAAATTTGCGTCTTAATGCAAGAAAAAATTCAGCAAACCCAAACAAAAGGCATATCGGTACCAAAACGAAATAGACTACTCTATCCCTCAAGCCAAGTAATCATGATTTTGGAACTACCAATATAATATATGTATGCAAGGATTCATGATTTTGGGAATAAGTAAGGCTATATATTTAAACAACTTAGTAAGCAAATAATTTGATTAGCATTAAACAGATATTAGCAGGACCAAATTAAAATGAGAATATTATTTTTCTTTCTTTTTTTCTTCTCTCTGTGAACAGTTTTACAGTCAATTAACTATGTCTATTTAGCATGTGCCTCCAAATTCCACAACAATGAACAAATAGTTGAAGTCCAAAAAAAGAACTATTTGCAATCTTTTGACAGTTCAGCTACAATGATAGTTACATATAAGATATAAAGAAATCTACATGTACAACCTAGAAAACTACCTGTCTTTCAGCCGGAAGATCATTTTCAATATCTCCTTGTAAACCTGCAAGTTCAAATACATATATAAAATATTACTAGTGCTACACAATTCACAATAAATGAAACAAAAGAAGCTATCCTGATTAGTTAAAAAGCACTACCTTGTAGAAAAAAAATATAGCAACATAAGAAAAAGAAACTAGCACTCAATTGTTCACCAACACAATCTAGCAGTAATCAAACATAATATACTAAAAAAACAAATGCAGAAATTAAGAAACATCTATAGCATAACCTAGAATATCAACATCATTTGAGTTTGAATCTGAGTTTGTTTATAAAAAAAACTATCTATGTATGGTATTTTGTTATCGATATCAACATGACATTCATGTGAAATTTGCATCCTTCCATCCGCTGCTTCAACTCATTCTCATTAAGTTGCCTCGTTCATGTCAGTGATAACAAGCTCTTAATTTACTGTTTATCAAAACTAAGTCCTGGATTGACACGTGTTTTTCCATTTTCCCACTCAAAACCATTTACCCCGAGACATTTATACTTCTATTACTATACTCTCTGAAGAACAATTTTTCCCACTCCAAACCGAATCCCTAAGGACACTCCAAAATTCTTTTTTTATCATCCAAAACCCTTTAGAGTGTTTGAGCTTGCCATATATATGCTTTAAGCGCGGGTTGCAACTAAAATTACAGCATTTCTTAACAAGAATGAACGTACAATACAGGAACAACAAAGAACAAATATCCAGAGGCGAACATACCCTTCAATATTAAGTTTACCACAAAGACATTCAAATTGCAGATCACGTACAACCTGGAAATCATCCAATGTAAACTCAGTTCAGCAAAAATCAACCATTTAATCTATATAAAATTGAAAGATGACAATTCCCAACCATATTCAAATTCAACATAATTTCTACAAACTTGCAACATTTCCAAGTATTCACCACGCTCCTATACCGTCAAACACGACGATCTAGAGCGGAATCGCGGTGCCAAGTGTTTGAAGCAATTCAGCGGCGCGTTGCATTTACGCGTCCACGCGCGCAAATGGAGAGGAGAGGGAAAAGCAAGAGATGGAAAGGAAACTCACTGATTCTGACGGCCGACGAGAACTCCGGCAGCGTAGAGATCGGAATGCGACTCTAACTTGTTAGGCCAGAGGTTTGTACTGAAGGAGCTCGTTGGTTTTAGGGTTTTAGTTTTTTTTTTTGGTAGAAAAGGTTTTAGTTGGTTTTTTTATTAAAGTAAAAAAATGAAATAAGTAGTTAAAAGTTGTTTTATTTTTGTTGTGATATAAGGAGAGTAAATTATCTTTTTCAATTTCAATTGTTTGTTTTTTATTACAATATAAGAAATAAAATAAGTAGGTTAATAATAATTAAAATAAAAAATTGTTATTTTTTAATAATAAATAATAGATAATAATAGATAAATCTTACAATATGTATTATATAAGTGCATTTTAATGGCTAAAAAAGTGTTAGTTTGTCAGTAAAAAAATGAAAAATATTTAATAAAATGCGTCTTCGTAAACAAAATATTAATTTGTAAAAGGAATGAGACAAACACTAAGTAATTGTTTAATATTGAGGATGATGATGAGTGAAGTGACAATCAATCTTAATGTGTTTGTAATGCTCATGAAAGACCGAGTTGTGGCAAATTTGAGTGGCACTCTTGTTGTCAAAATATGTGGGAGTTGGTTCAGAAAGAATGACATCAATATCACAAAGTAACCAACACAACCAAACTATTTAAGTAGTGGTGGATGTCACAACACAATACCCAACTTCTGTAGAAGGATAAGAGACAATATCTTATTTATTACTCTTCCAAACAATAAGAGAGTCTCCAAGTAGGGATGACAATGAGGCGGGTCGGGGACGGTTATTACCTCCCTCAAACCCAAATCTAAATCTCCAAACAATCTCCGTTCCCCGCCCAAACCCAAACGGGATGGAGAACTAAACCCAAACCCGACTCAAACGGGTTCGGGTATCCCCGTCCCGCCACCATCCATTTAGTAAAATCAATTTTTTAATAGAAATACTTACTTTTTTCAAAATTAAATTACTTTATAAATAATAAAATAAAGTAATTTCAAAAGAATTCATACATATATTTCAAATATTTTAAATAATAAATACAAATCAAAATATCAAATTTAGCCACATATTTAATATTCTAAATTATCAAAAACATAAAGATATACAATGAAATAAACGGGGCGGGTTCAGGGATGGGTTCGGGTGGGTATTAGTGTCCCCATTACCCAACCCGTCCTCATATTTTGTAATCGGGAAAAACCCAAACCCGGACCCAAACCCAATCAAAGCGGATTTTCCCCGTGAACTTTGGGACGGGTTCGGATGGGTACTCGCGAGTACGGGTTTTGTTGTCATACCTATCTCCAAGAAAGATACAAAACCATGTGGTAGGCTTAAGATCTGTAGGAACACAAACCCAATCAGCATCAAAATACGCATGTAGCTCTAATGAGAGCGATGAGGAAAAGATAAGACTCTAAAACTGGATTCTCTGAAGATAACAATATATGTGAAGAACAATTGTCCAATATACTGTAGTAGAAGAGACAATAAACTAACTAACAACATATACAACATAAGCAATATTTGGTATGGTAATCGTAAGGTATATCAGGCTTCCAACCAAAGTACAATACAAGATGAGAAAAGATAGAGGAACACCATCAAATGAGGTATACTTCACATTCAACCCAAGAGGACTATACACTACTATAGTATCATAAAGGCGAGTTTGTTCAAGAATGTTGGCAATGTAGTTGGATTGAGAGAGAGAGAGAGAAGATAGCCTTAATGAGAGTAGACAACTTCAATGCCCATGAAGTAGTGAATAGTGCCTAAATATTTCATCTCAGACTATTTAGCTAACTGTAATTTCAAATAATTAATTTCATCCATATCATCGTATGTAATAATCATATCATTAACATATAATGACAGTAACATAAGATCATGATAAGTGGTATAGAGAAATAAAGCAGAATCAAGATCACTAGAGTGAAATCCAATATATGTAATAACATTGGTAAACTTCTCACGCCAATCTCGTGGATCTTACTTCAAACTATATAGAGCCTTCTTCAACTTACACATTTCCCCTTGATTATGAGAAACACTTGGTAGGGGCACTAGTTAAACTTCCTCTTGAAGATAACCATTTAAAAATGCATTTTAAACATCCATCTGACAAATATGCCACTTATGAACAGATACCACTACAATATGAGTGTGAATAGTAGTCATCTTAAAAATTGGAACAAAATTTTCTTCATAATCCATATCATATTATTGAGAGAATTCCTTAGTAACAAGACGTATTTTATATCGCTCAACTAATCAATCATACTTAGTTTTGATCTTATATATCCAATGAGACCCAATAGCATGTTTTCCAAGAGGAACGTGTATTAATTGAAAGTGCAATCACATTATTGTATGGTATCCTCTCTTGTTTTAATGTTTTTATTAATTTTAGTGTATGAGTTTATTCATGTGCTTGTTTGTAATTTGCTTATTATTCAATATTCGTGTGTTTGCATTTGAGTTGTATTTTATCCGCTTAAACTATTTTAGCGTTATACCATTAATACCCTTCATTACTTAAATAAAATTAGTGTTTGATCCATGATAGCGTTTATTTTTTAGTCTGGCACATTGTTATTTTGTCGTTTCATATGGTATTGCTTGAATCACAGTTAGAACTCTTAAGATATTAAGTGACTTGATTTGAATCAAGTGGTAAGTGTGACTTGAATCAAGAACCTTGTGAAAATTTGGATCCGCCTTTGGATGATTTAATTTGAATCATAAAATGAACATGATTCGAATCACAGTCTCATGTGAGTCGAATCATGTTGTGATTCTTACTCGAATCACATGTCTCCATGAAGCTAGGATTTGGCTATCTCTAATTTGGCTTGAATCATGAATTTAACTTGACTCAAATTACAACACAATGTGACTTGAATCATAGTTTCTTCATGACTATAATCATTGCTTCACAAATCCAATTTTCCATCTTAGATTTAAATATTTGTTTTTTATGAAAGAAGAAAAAGTGTGTAAAACTTTATGGGTGAAACCCATAGAAACAAAATGTCAATTTGTCTTCTCTTTGGTGTGTCTTCTTCAAGCACTTTTGATTTTATTTCTCTAGTTTTTTTAGAACAATCTCTTGAGTGTTAATCCATGTCAGATTCTCTCTTTTTATTACACATTGTTCTTATGTAATTTGTTGTGTATTAAGGGAAACTAGAGAGAGTGAGTGGATCAATCTTGTAGTGATTCATGTCTGACCAAGCTCATGATATCCATCAAGAACTTGACCCATT
Source organism: Vicia villosa (assembly GCF_029867415.1). NCBI lineage: Eukaryota > Viridiplantae > Streptophyta > Magnoliopsida > Fabales > Fabaceae > Vicia > Vicia villosa. The sequence continues at coordinate 151,404,428 of NC_081185.1, forward strand.
TATCCAGAAATTAGAGATAATCTTATATGTGTATGTTCCTCTTTCACCTACATCTAATTCCATGACTAATAAATTGTGAATTAAAGTGTTTCTGAGATTCCTTGGCATTATTCATCATTTTCATCCTTAGTCATTTTCCATTGTTGTGGACCTTCATCTCTAAAGTGAAGTTTGTTGTTCGTAATGCATGTATCTTATCTTGAATGTTGTTGGTTCTTATATATATATATATATATATATATATATATATATATATATATATATATATATATATATATATATATATATATATATATATATATATATATATATATATATATATATATATATATATATATCAAGAAGAGAGTTTTGGTATACTCCATGGAAGATTTTGGTGAAGCCTGGTACTGATTGTTAGTAAAGCGGAGTTGGGACATGTTCATCTTTTGTGAGATTATGGAAAGGCTAGTCGCATACAAAGTTAGGAGTTATCCAATCAACACTTAGTTAATAGCAAGCACCCAGACAAAAAATCAGTGGGATTCGATAGATTGTCACACACGAATACTTGGAGCAGGTTATTGTGGATAACAAGGTTATTGAATTAAGATCTTTGGGGATCTTATTTTTTATTGCAGTTTGAGTGTTTGCATCAATAGAGGGAATTATTATGCGATAATTAGTTATAATCAGAATGCTTGTATCAAACTTATCAAAAAGTGGAAGACCGTGATTATTTCCCGGTGGTTCTTTAATACCATTGAAGAGTTAAGTAGGCAAAGGGAGGATGAACGCTGAACTACGATATATCTCTGTGTATTTTTTGTTCTTCCCTTACCTCATTTAATTTTCTAGTATTCATTAATATTTTATTGCATTAGTGTGTTATTGCATCAATTGTATATAATTTAGGTCAAACAATGTTTAAAGATATTTAATGTATAGGTTTAGGTATGTGATGCATCGATATTAATGGATCATCATAAATTCAATTATGTCTTGAATGAACATCTATGTAAATTGTTTTTAAATCACTTTGTTTAAAGCGGCTTTAGGTGTCTTATAATTGACTTGCATTAGAAGTAATTAATTCCTTAGTGATATCTTGTAATATTTCACTTGGTTTAATTTATTGAGATGCTTCCAAGCTCTCTTACTGTTATCTTCTGCTTCCGTACATGATAATGACCAAACATAAGGACATCACAAGCCTTGTCTAGTAGGAGAATCAAGACTTCATTAAAGTGTTTATATGATCAATGTATCTGACAAAGAATATTGAAGGTCTCAAAGTTGTGAAAGAGAGGAAGTGTGAAAGCTTGCCTAGTTGTGTTTGTCAAGTATTGTAAAAATAATGTAGTAGCTTAAGAGTACTAAGGTCTGATATCCAACCCACCCCAGCCGAAAGCCTTTCGTGATCATGAGAAATTATTGGTTTATATGTTATATTAATATGTAAATCGGTCTATAGAAATGTATTAGTTATTGTGTTTGTATAAATTAATCATTTTAATCAGTTCCCTCTTTTCTCCACCGATATGAGAAAAGAAAGAAAAAGAGTTAATAAATCAGAGCAGTGTTCTCATGATTAAAAATTGCCAATATTAGAGTTTTAACCATGATTAATATTCAATATAACATTAATAAGCAATATACTATTTTTATGAAAAATATTTGGGAGATAGACATAAACATAAAACTAATTATGGGTAATGATAAAAATAAACTGTATTTAGTGTTAAATAATTATAGTGTAAAATACAATTGTAATAACAAGTGGCCTATTAGCTCAGTTGGTTAGAGCGTCGTGCTAATAACGCGAAGGTCGCAGGTTCGAGACCTGCATGGGCCAATAATTTTTTTATATCTAACTTGTGTTATTTGATCCTATCCATATAAATGGGTTGTATTCACTAACTAATATTGTTAGTTTTATAGTTTTGTGATTGACATTAATTTTACTAAAACATGGTTACGAAAGCAGCTTTCACAGCGCTTTTTTTGGCCTTTAACAGCGCTTTAAAGCGCTGCCATAGCCAGCGCTGGCGTAGGCTACGAAAGCGCTTTTAAAAGCGCTCTGGTAGACCCCCCCTTTAAGAGCGCTTTCCTGGAAAAAGCGCTCTGGTAGGACCCCCTATTAGAGCGCTTTCCTGGAAAAAGCGCTCTGGTAGACCCCCCTTTAAGAGCGCTTCTTAGTAAAAGCGCTGGCAAAGACCAGTAAAAAAGCAAAAAAAATTAAAAAATTACGCAGCATACAAAAGCGCTTTTGGAAAGCGCTCTGGTAGGCCCCCCTATGAGAGCGCTTTTTCCAGAAAAAGCGCTCTCATAGGGGGGCCTACCAGAGCGCTTTTCCAAAAGCGCTTTTGTATGCTGCGTAATTTTTTAATTTTTTTTGCTTATTTACTGGTCTTTGCCAGCGCTTTTACTAAGAAGCGCTCTAGTATGTGGACCTTTAAGAGCGCTTTTTAGAAGCGCTGTAGTTGCTAAATGAGGTATTTTTATGTGCAGCCTATAATTTAATCCTCCCAGTCGACCTGTAATGTTTTCGACCTGTAATATTTTCGACCTGTAATATATTTTCGACCTGTAATATATTTTCGACTATATTATTTCAGCCATCAGTAAGACAATATATATACTAATATATACCATTATAATATCCAAAATTATATATATACATCATTACAAAATTATATATATACATCATTACAAAATCAACAATATTATAGTTCAAATCTGCATGAAAAATAGCTTAATATAAAATTGACACAATTCCTCTTTGATTTCTTCTAACTTTAGCTTCGAGTACCCAGCAGCACGGAATTCGTCAAGGTACTATAAAACAAAAACATAATATGAATAATATATTTAGGTAAATGTAATAAATTATATGAAATTATCTTAAGTTATAACTTTATACCGTGGGAGGAATCTCTAATTGATTCGCCTGAATGATTTCTTTCATAAACCTCAATACAAAGTATCCGCAGTCTGAACTGTTACGCTGTAGCGGACACTACATAGAAAAACAAATAAGATTCTATATAAGTTGTCTTGTTTTACCAAGTAGCATAAATATTATAAGCAAATTTGTGAAAAGTAATGTACCTGCACTTCGATCCAGGTGATGTTGTTTGATTTAGTCCGGGATACCTGTGCGTCCCGTTGACTACGGAATACTTGTATTGATCTAATTAACAAATATATAAAAGCATATGTTTAGATCAATCCCACAAATAAGTAAATATATAAATATACACGAATATATATTTAGAACGATCCCACTTACAAATCAACGATTTCCTTCATGGCCGGATAATTGGTCCATTCACCCTTTACCGAATTCAGATAATACACGACTTCCCTTATCGGGTTGATAGCAAGCAGCAACCAGTGTGCTCTATAAATTAAAACAATAGGTTATATGAAAATATTGCTATACACTAAAGAAACAGAGATTAGATGAATAAAGAATGAGAAACTAACCCTACTGGTCGGGTATTATACGCCCAAAGATGCAGACATTCTGTATTGCCGGTGGACATGAATCTATCGACTAAGCGCTGTCTAACAGATTCCGGATCCGAAACAATTTCCATTCCGCTACAATGGGCGGAAGACACGAACCGGAATCTGTTAGACAATGCAGTCCCGCGCAACACTCTGTCATACAACAACCTTAAATAAAAACATAATAAACATTAGATTCTTTTCATTGAAAAAGTGTAAATAAATTATATTGTGGGACTAATTAAATAATATATCGGATGAGTGAATATTACCGGATGTATGAATGCATATTACTGACGCCTAGTTGATCTTGGTTAAAAATCTCTTGCAAGTCATCAATTGTAATATGTGACTTGAACTCAATACCGAAGACACTTTCATCCATATCGATTTCCCGTAAAGCACCATCCTTCATATCGGACATATCAACCATTGTTGCGAGTGTCGCCCGGTATCGAGGCACAAAAGCACCGCCTTTTCTTGCCGCTTGCTTCGGAGGACCACTGGGTGGTACACTACGAACCTGCTGCGTCACTTGTTGTGACTCCCGAGCGGATGCCTAAAAATCATATAAGTTAGGTAAAATATAAAATCATGCATATTTTGATTCAGATTATATATTAACACTTTAAATGTACCTCTTTTAGCGATGCAACAGACTCCTCCTCCTGTAAAATCCCTTTACCCTTAATTGCGGGTTTTATAGGAGCAGTCTAAAAATAAAATGTAAAACATAATTAATAAACGGTTTAGAATTGACATTCGAAAACTAAATGATTCATAATCGTTTTCAATTTACCTCATCACTAATGGTAATGAGCTCCGAGGGCCATGCAACAAACGATCCTATTGCATCTCGCAGCAATGTCGTCTCTGAGACCATGTCAGGTACCGGTAGAATCGCATCACGATCTAATACAACATCCACCGATACTTTCAGGTGTCCATCCGGGAGCGGTCTGTGGTGAAGTAAATCTCCCGAAGTGTTGTGCACTTTTCCCTTGCCAACTAGTCGATAATTCGGTTCCGATAAGTATAGTTGGCAAGATGAAATGCCCTAAACCAAAAGTAAATATAAAGTCATTATCATTAATAAAATAGAACAATTTAAAAGGAAAAAAAATTATAATTACCTCGGGAAATTTCCTTTGATAGTTGATACTAGCCTTATCACTAGTTTCTTTCACCGATGAAGTGTTGCACTTTTCTCTCATATACACTTCTTTATCTCTTTGCAATTCAGAGACTTGTGCTTGCAATTCCGCCAACTTTTGCAACACTTCTTCATTTGAAGGATTTCTTCTCCTAGGACTCTTGTAAAAAGAGGTTGGAGTCACACCATGACCCTTACCCCTCACCCGACCGGGATACTCGGGAGCATCTAGTACTCTACTAAGTACGCTCTCCTCACCGGTGGATGCCGATTGCGACAAGGTCTCCTGTAATTCATTTACATTTAAATAAATATTAGTGGAGATAAAAAGTCATTTATATATTAAAAAACATTTGATTTAATTAAAGACACAGTATTATACTTACACATTCAGTATAAACTCTCTGAACATCGGGATCGACAGCGTGATTCTTGCCCACACGAGCTTCCTTCCACAACACATGTACAGGAAGTGAAGCTTCCTCACTTTTACTCTCCTCCAACTATGCATTGACACAAACGATAAAATCGTCAATTAAAACATGCACATGTAGACAATTAATTAAATCGAATTTCTATTTACTTACAATTTTATCCTCTAAGCGTGCATATCCCAAACGCCCTTTTTTGTATGGATACGCGGGTTTGGATGCTCTCTCCCTATTCGTGGCACTCTTTTTCTGAAAAGCTTCATCTCTTTGCTTTACAAACTCAGCCCAATCTGCTTCATCAATGAAGGTCGCATACTTTGTTGGCCGTCCCGGTGCATCTTTAAGAAATTTTCCATCTTTATCCTTAAGATAGGTGTTTGTCAAAAAACTTTTCCACCCTCTATATCTCTTGCCGGCCAAACTAAGTATGTAGCTTTTACGTTCATCTGGTATCTCAAAAGTCCTCTGCAAAAAAACGTACGCATAGTGTGTTAGTATAAATAATTTAAACAATTTATCGTCAAGATAATAACAACAATTAACCATATATGATATATACCTGAAGCTCTTCCCAAATCGCTTGTTTTTTCTCCTCCAATTCTAAATTTTTCGTTTTCGATTTCCAGGTAGCTATGGAGACCGGAATATGCATACGGACAAGTGTACCAATATAACTTGTCAACTTTGCAGAATTAGGACCAATTGGTTGTTTATCAGAATTCCATTCCAATCGGTATACTAATCCTTGGTCTCTATGTCGTATGATACTCCTCATAATAGTGATGCCTCGTGCAACCTCTTTTGCTTCAGTATCAGGTGGAGCATTTGTATCCGAAGCAACTCTTTCTTGTGAGTTTTCTTGTAAGTTTTCAGGTGGGTTTTCAGGTGGAGCATCTCTATCTGAAGCCATTGAACCTGTATCAAACAAACTAAAGCACATTAGTACACTATTAATAAGCTAACAATCTATACAAGTCAAATGGAAGTCAAACCATGCATGTACAAGTAAATCGGAAACGAAATCGGTACAAATCAAAATAAGCGTAAAAAAGAAAGTTATCGGAATTGAACGAAATTTACATGGCTATGGTAAAACGTCGCCACGGACTCAAAAACAAAGTCGGTTTTCCGAAATTCAGACCCTAAGCCCGACTTTTGATTACGGGCAGAAGCAAAACCGATAAAAAAATAGTCCCGAAATGTAAAGATAAGTGCATGAGCAGCTCCGGAATCGTCAAAATAGTATAGTTACATGTAAAGAAGTCAACAAGCGGATACATGGTTCAAAAGTTATGTACAAAACGAGAATATGCACCAAATTGAATAAAACAAATTAGTCGGACTATGTATACTATTACCTTTATCACTAACGTCTCTTTCTTTTCTTGGTAGGTTTGTGTACTACGCGTCTCTTAACAATGCGGACGGTTGGATTGATCCAAATACCCTCATTATGATCATTTCTAATACAAGATTCATTCTCATTTTGATCGTTTCTTGTACAAGATTCAATGCCAACACCAATATCACCTTGATCTTCAATTTTTTCATCAACTATTTTGTTAGATAAAAGCACTATAGACCATTTCGTACTTGTCGGATCATTGACATAGAACACTTGTTTAGCTTGAGAGGCTAGAATGAAAGGCTCATCTTTGTACCCTACCCTATTGAGATCCACTTGCAAAAATCCTGACTTATCCATTCGTACGCCACTATTATTTTCAACCCACTTGCAACCAAATACAGGAATCTGAAACTTCGCGTAATCAAACACCAAAATGCGCTCGATAACCCCAAAATATGACAAATTTGCAAATTTCGGATTTAAGTCATTCGCACTTGATATGTGCATAGCTTCAGCTACCAAGGTAACACCACTATTTTGCATAGTACTTTTATCATCCTGTTCTTTGGTATAAAATGTGTATCCATTAATTGCGTATGCGCTATAAGAAAGTACAATTACAGATGGACCATAGGCTAAACATCTCAACCTTTCTGTTACTGAAGCAGGATCTGAACGATACTTTGAATAAATATGATCTCTAAACCACGGTATGAAACTTCGATTGTGCTCTCGTACTATCCAGTTCTCATTTCTATTTGGATTTAAATCTCGGAGAACAACTTTGTGCATTTCAACAAACGGCTCAACCTCAATCTCATTGTGCAGAACATACAAGTGCACTTGATCCCGTTCGACCATTGATACTGTCACAACTTTATTTCCAATTAGCCTTTTTCCTTCTTTTTTTTCGACAATATGAGATTTGGGGAGTCCAATTGATTGAACATTTGACAGATATTCAGTACAAAACTCAACCGCTTCTTCAGCAACGTATCGCTCGGCAATACAACCCTCCGGTCGACTTCTGTTTTTCACGTACCCTTTTAATATTTTCATATAACGTTCAGCAGGGTACATCCATCTCATATAAGCTGGTCCGCACAGTTGTGTCTCTTTCACAAGATGAACGACTAGATGAACCATTATGTCAAAAAACGAGGGAGGAAAATACATTTCAAGATCACATAAAGTAACAACTATCTCATTTTGCAATGTTGGTAAGATCGCGGGATCGACCACCTTACTGCAAATAGACCTGAAGAAGAAACACAGCTTAGTTATTGCGCTTCTTACTTTTTCTGGCAGAATAGAACGTATACCTATTGGTAAAAAATGTTCCATTATAACATGGCAATCATGCGTCTTCAAACTCTTTAACTTGAGGTCTTTCATGGACACAAGTCTTCTAATATCTGAAGAGTAGCCTTCTGGAACTTTTACTTCACTGAGGAACTTACACAATGTTTTCTTCTCCTTTCTAGATAGAGTGTAAACAGCAGGTGGCAGATATGTTCGTCTTCCTTTCGTCACGGGCCCCAATTCAGTTCTCATCCCCATGTTTACCATGTCATTCCTTATGTTAACGCCATCCTTAGACTTTCCTTGTATATTGAGTAGCGTACCTATAACGCTGTCAAATACATTTTTTTCAATATGCATAACATCCAGGAAATGTCTTACGTACAACGACTTCCAATATGGAAGTTCAAAGAAAATTGACTTCTTCTTCCACCCACCCTTGACAATTGAATGTGCAAAAGGCTTGCCAAACTGAGTGCTCACATCTTTCACCTTTTCAAAAATTTGATCACCTGACAAAAAAGGCGGGGCTGTACGATGTTCGGCCTCTCCATTGAATGCTTTTCTCCACCCACGGTAGTGATGATTAGAATTTAAGAATCTACGATGGCCGAGAAAGACATTCTTCTGACAAAGCGCCAATCGTGTCGTATCGGTTTCATCTTCACAAACAGGACACGCCTTTTGACCCTTGTTGCTGTACCCGGATAGATTTCCGTATGCTGGAAAATCATTAATTGTTCCAAACAACATCGCCCTCAAGTTGAAACTTTCTTTCCTATACCCATCGTAAACCTCCACACCTCTCTCCCACAAAAACTTTAAATCTTCGATTAAGGGTGCCAAGTATACGTCTATGTCATTCCCTGGTTGTTTAGGCCCAGAAATTAGCATAGATAACATCATGTACTTACGCTTCATACATAGCCACGGAGGTAAGTTATAAATCATAAGAATCACAGGCCATGTGCTATGCGAGATACTTTGAATACCATGCGGGTTCATTCCATCAGTAGACAATGACAACCGAAGGTTTCTTGCTTCTTTTCCAAATTCAGGATATTCAGTATCAACTTTACTCCATTGTGGTGAGTCTGCCGGATGTCGCAACTTTCCATCAATAATTCTTTCATCTGCATGCCAAGTCAAGTGTCTTGAATCGGTCTCACTACGATACATGCGTCTAAATCTCGGAATTATAGGAAAATACCATAAGACTTTAGCAGGAGACAACTTTTTCTTATATCGAGGGGCACCACATTTAGGACACTCATTCAACGCTGCATACTCGTTTCGAAACAAAACGCAATCGTTTGGACATGCGTGTATCTTATCATAGCTCATTCCAATAGAAGACAACATTTTTTTGGCTTCATACGTTCGATTGGGAAGAACATTATCCTCTGGTAGCATATCTTTCATAAGGGCTAATAACTCTGTGAAACTTTTATCCGACCATCCATTGTCCGCCTTTAAGTTGTACAACTTTAACACCGCAGACAATCTTGTGAATTTTGAACAACCATCATACAACGGTTTCTCTGCATCGCTTACCAACCTCTCAAACATTTTGGGACAATCCGCTAGATCTTCTTCCAGCGCTTCTGCAATCTCTTCGACTCGATCACAATCGTATGTGTCTGTGCAATCGTCGTTTGAAGCATACTTCCTATTACACCTCGACCCAGCATTCCCGGTACTTTTCTCACCATGCATTGTCCAACATGTATAACTTCTATCAATTCCAAACCGTAGTAAATGAGATCCCAACTGATTCCCGTCAACCTTACCCCCGGCATAACAGCAACCCAAGCAAGGACACGGCATTCGAAGCGGGTCTTTGGAGTTCGCAACCGCAAACTCAACAAATTCCCATACCCCTTTCTCGTACTCTTTCGACAATCGGTTTGAATTCATCCATGTCTTATCCATGTCTTAATTAAGCTAAACAAATGCTTCTTGGTTTCTCTATCAGGTACTAAGGAATTCTGTCAAGATAATAAATAGCTATCATCATAATAGAATACCTAATCAGAAAACCTAATCAGAATACCCGAATTCTTAAAGAAGACATTACCTTATTTCAAGGTAATATAAGTCCACAAACCAAAAAATTGGTTGAGAGACACTAAATTGATATTAAATAGAACCATAAACAATAAACTATAAGCAGAAAATAACAAACTATAAGCAAGAAGAAAGGGATAGTAACCTGAGTTAGACTTGATGTGGGAGATGGGTAGGTTTGAATCGGCGTTGTACAAGTAGAAACCAGAGACTTCAAAGTAACTGTAAAATTAAACACACACACCATGCGGTTAAATACACCACTACTAACAAATATCAAAATAAACCCAATCTAGAACTCAATTATTTAAAATGATATGAAATCAATTATCAATTAGCTAGTAACTACAAACAAGAGAAAGAACAGATGCATACATGTGTACCACGGCTTGTTCAACATACATTGGTTCGTAAATGAGAGGCTAGTTCATTAGTCCTAACAATTAACCTCAACTAACAGTCTAACTTTATAACTAACTTACAACATAACCACCAGTAGGATTAAGTGATAACTAACGGTCTTTTTAAAATAGAATCTTAATTTATTTTCATACATTACTTTTAATATGAAATGAAATAAATATCGAATTAGTAATGCTTTGAGATTATAAGAAATCAAATTAGACAAAATACATATTATCACTTTCAAATATATATGCATTTATACAATTAAACAAACTTTAGTAACAAAGGTCTCCATTTTTCAAAACTCTACTCCTTTTAAGAAATGAAAGAATCCTCACTCATATTTTAGAATCAAGTAAAACCATAAAACATTAAAGTGAACGTAGTTTCTCTTAATAATCATTTGGTGTAGACAAGTTATTAACCCTCAATTGAACTACCCATTACAATTCAAATAACTCAATGATATGACAAAGAAGAAATTATGCAGCAAGTAGTTCATGCTTTCATAATATACTATAGCTTTCATTTCATATCATATACTATAGCTTTCATTTCATGCTTTCATTTCAAACAACCCATTATAATTAAAAACGAAAATGGCACTAATGTGTTCTATTCTTGACAAATGTGTTTGCAATTTAGATATAAAAATATCAAAGTTCTGTTTTTAGCTAAAATAATGGCACTAATGTGTTCTATTCTTGAAAAATTGTGTTCTTCAGCACAACACATTCAGTACCCAACAACAAAGCAACAAGAAATTGTGTTCATGGATTATAACCTATTAAGAAACATAGCCAGTCGAACAAAAACAATTAAAAATAAAGCAAAAGAAAACAAGGTGACATACATGAAGATGAAGATGACGGCGGCGGTGGAGGCGAGATGCTACACGGCGGCGGCGGCGGTGAAGAACTTTGAGTTGTGGGAGACAAAGTGGGGGAGACGAAGTGGAAGAAAAAAGATGGGGGAGACAAAATGGGTTTTCTGGGTTTTCTGGGCAAGTTAGCGTCAATGGGAGAAAAAAGATGAATTAGGGATTCTGAACGCGTAATATCAAATTTTAGTAATAAGGCTACTAAAGCGCTTCTGGAAAGCGCTCTCATAGCCTGGTCTATACCAGCGCTTTTGACAAAAAGCGCTCTCATTAAACACCCCTACCAGAGCGCTTTTGAAAAGCGCTTTCGTTCCCCCCACGTTCCCCCCACCTACCAGAGCGCTTTTGTAAAGCGCTTTCGTACCCCCCACCTACCAGAGCGCTTTTGAAAAGCGCTCTCATAACCCCCCCCTACCAGAGCGCTTCTTAAAAGCGCTTTCATACCCCCCCACTATTAGAGCGCTTTTTTAGCGTGTTTTTTAATTTTGTCTTTAGCGAAGCCTATGCCAGCGCTTTTCCTAAAAGCGCTTTCGTAGGGGTGCTGCTAAAAGCCAAATTTGGCGTAGTGGTTCTTAACTAATGTTGAGCAAGCTGTTGAAATATCTTGACCATATGTCGTAATAGGTTCAGCTCTTATGTGTTTTGACAGATGTTCTGCCAGATGTTGTGACATTCTACACCAGAACATCCTGACTGGTTTTGTTCCCTGAAATATTTGATTGAAAAAAATGAGAATATGAAATATTTAGATACTCGTTACAGGCGCAGTCAATCAAGGAATATATAGGACAAATGCATATTTGTTTTGGTTTTTAAAAAAATAATCTTTGAGATTTGTTTTAGAAAACTAAGATTTGATTTGATTTGTTCCTATTTTGTGTGAAGATCTTGCAGCTGTTTTAGAAAGGAGAAGATTGGATTTTTTATAAAGTTCAAGCCCATACTGCAAAAGTCTATATATAAGAACTGTGTGTGCAAAATAAAGGTTGTTGTTTTGGGAGTCTTTCAAGTTCTTCGTGTGTTTTGTTCTTTGTGTCACTCATGTACCTTTTGATACATTGGGGATTTGAGTGTGTTCTCACTCTTGAAGCTTTTAAGCAAAAGAGTTGAGTATTGTTCTTGATCAAAGCTTTAAGTAAAGATCAAGTATTCTTCTTAGTTAAGGTTCTTGACTAAGTATTTTTTTATTGGAAAGCGTAATCTTTCTATTGAGTTCCTTTGGTCAAGGGGTGTGTGATTGTTGTTTATCACTATGGTGATTGGAAATGAGATGTCGATTTCTCATATCTAGATGTTGTTTTCTAGGTAGAAGTTGCACTGGGTAGGGATTAGGATAAAAGTTGTAAACTGAGACTGTTTAGGCTTTGAATTAGTACTGCTAATAATGGATTTTCTTCCTGGCTTGATAGTCCCCAGATTAGGTGTTGTTGCCTTGAACTGGGTTAACAATTCCTTATGTTATTTATCATTCTGTATTTAGTTTTCAGTTTTGATATGTGTGTTGTAAGTCAGTTGATGTTATAACATATGTCTTGACATTGTGTGTTGTTAGGACGTCTGTCTTGACATCTGTTGTGTAAGTGTCAGAATTTCAATTGGCATCAGAGCAGACACCCTGTTCTATTTGTTGGATGAGCTCTAGAGAGAATATTTTCTGGTACTATAGATAATGAAGGAGGATACAACAACAGACCACCTCTGTTGGATGACTCTAATTATGACTGATGGAAATTCATAATGGTTGATTTTCTGAAATCTATGAATAACAAGGCTTGGAATGATGCTTTAAAAGTATGGGAACATCCTGTTGATAAAGACAAAGAAGGGAATGTGTCCGTAAAACCCGAAGAAGATTGGTCTGATGAGGATGATAAATCAGCTCTTGGAAACTCCAAGGTTTTGAATGCTCTATTCAACAGAGTAGACAATAATGTTTTTAGGTTGATTAATACATGTATTGTAGCTAAAGATTCTTGGGAAATTCTCATACAACATATGAAGGCACATCCAAAGTAAAGATATCTAGGCTTCAGCTTCTCACTTCCAAATTTGAAAATTTGAAGACGAGTGATGATGAGACTATCCAGCAATATCACATGAAGATTCTTGAAATTGCAAATGGATCTAGTGCCTTGGGAAAGAAGATGTCAGAAGAAAAACTTGTAAGAAAAAAAATTTAGGTATCTACCTAGGAAATTTGACATGAAGGTGATAGTCGTTGAAGAAGCTCATGACATCAGCACCATGAGAGTCTGAAGCTTTAAATATAAGTTCTAAAACCATAGCTCTGAAGCTTCAAATATAAGTTCTAAAACCCTAATCAAAACTCTAAATCTAAAGCTTCGACAGGGAAGGCGAAAGCAAAGGGCAAACATCGTTTGGATAAGTGGTAACACTTTGCCAAAGAATCCGGTTACAGATCCATAGCATCATACAAACTCCTTTAAATAAATGAAAAGTTTAGTTTCCTCTGTTCCGCACGCGCCGTCCTCGATCTATGCGCCGCTCCCGGAGGTTAGATGTAGGTGGCGGTCAAACATGTTCCCCGTGGCAACCTTGTCATCGAAGTTGACCTTACCCCCATTGCTCCCATGATCGGAGCCACCATTATTCAAGAGGATATCACGAGACCCAAGTGCAAGTCACAAATTAAGAAAATCATGAACCAAAATGGATGTAGTGTTTTTGATGTTATTCTTCATGGGAGCTTCTCTAATACCCCAAGGCTTTATCAATCCAAGTGTTTTTTCTACTCTAGTCAATCTAAGTGGTTTATCAATTACTTCTCAACATCCATTTAATTCAAGCGTTTCAACTTTAACTACACATTTGGTAAGTTTTTCAATCCAAGTGTTTTTTTTCTCTCTTCATACATTACGAAATAGGTATATTAGGTTGTGTAAGAAATATATAGGTAGTCACACTCATTGTTAGGTAGTTATTGAGCCATGCATTTTATGCAATTTTTTCTTTCCCTACATTTTTGCAATTTTTATGTTTTCTGTGTTTTAGGGAACTACAAAGTACACTTCTGTATTTTTTCTGAATTTGATTTTCCAAAAATACATATGAATATCTTTCATATGTGCCATATCTTTCGATTAGAGGAAGATTATTAGACCACTCCATAATGACCAGACCCGAAGCACTATGATGGTGACCTATTTAGGAGTCGGCCAAGAGGATGCCCTAAAGGAGTTAGAAGACACTATAGGGTGTCATGTTAAATTTAAATTTTAGAGAACTTGTATATACACCGCCTGACTGCAGCAGTAGAGGACGATGGTAATGATGCACAAGTTGTGCATCTTATAACATGTGCATTGAGGTCATACCTCATGTAGCTGGTTAGCGCATCCACATTGGTGGACAAAAATGCTTTATTAAGTTGATATGATTTACCTTAAATACTTCATTGACTTTGACCAGATTATTGAGTATAACCGGGGGTCGCTTGTTTAGTTTACATGTACTCTAAGTTAGGTGAAAGTTGTCTTTTGAAGACCAATTTACGGTAGTATATTTGTAACTTTGCTGTTACTGTAATATATTTGCACCCTTGTTGTTACTTTACCATTTTTATAACACTTATTCTACGTTATTACTAATATTTTATTTGTACCATTTTCAGACATGAATCCTCTAACACCTTCCACACATATGTGGTTGATCACATATTCACATGTTAAAGACTACTTTGACGATCAGCCATGTGTTTATGCATTTGTCCCGCTTAGAAGGAATCAAGCGACCGGGCCCTTTAGAGTGTTTCTTGACCATACTGTAGCAAATGATATACGCTACAATGTATGACGATCACTGTCAGACGCATCCCTTGGAAGACATAGCCTTCAACTCTGGATGGCTGACTTATGAGTCACGACTGGTGTATCCACATCTTTCTAAGCGATTCATGCGCCGGTTTGTGTATCTATAGGTTGTTCCAAGAGACTCCTCCGTTCTTGGTACTTCCTCTATGGTCTGCAGAGATGTAAATGCGATGAATGGTGTTTCTATAAATATCTTGTACCATATGAAACATGAGGTGTGACAACTTCTAACGAATGGAATACTATATTAAGCTACATCTTATGGCATTTTAGAGTGTCACATTCTTAGATGACACCGAATGCTCACGGAGATCCACCTAAGAGAACTCACTAGGAGATATTAGAAAAGAAGCAGACTAGGGCAGATCAAGTCGTTAATGTGTTACCTACATGTCGTAAAGGCTATTGCGCAAGCGGGTATAGAGAGATGAGACTTTCCAGTAAACTATTGAACCAATCACCCGCTAACTTGATAAAATCCGACTTAAAGAGTGCAATTAAGTTCGATCGATCAGATATTCTCAATTGACTTAATTTTGTCCGGTTCTACTTAAAACATTAGTAATAGAGCTTTCAATCTTTTTATATAGAAATGGGATGATGTTTAGTAGGCTAAAACACAACAAAAATAGAAAGTCAAAAAAAAAAAAAACAAGTTCAAGAGAGATTATCTCCACTGCATCCAGAACTACAAACCCAAACTTACAACCGTCAACCATCTTCCTTACCACGTTGACAATCTCTGAAACCAAAAACTCATCTTACACTTCACAGAGAAATCACAGCAAACTCACACCAATCAATGTCACTCTCTTTCTCTTCAACCTCTCTATCATTCACCGAATCTTCATTCTCACTCCCAAGACCAACGCATCAATGCTCAAATTTCCACACAATCACGGTATTTATTCATTTCTATTTCTTGATTCCTTTTCGAAATTCATGACCTCAAACACGAATCAGAACTTGAAATTTATTTCGTTAATTGTCACAGTACGCATCAAACAGCTTTCGATCAGTAACAAGCGTTGGAGGTTCTACTTTCTGTAGAAGATTTCGTGGTTTCAAACTTTGGATACTTGATAGACTCAATTTTCAACCGATGAAGCAACAACCTAACTGTAGAAATCACTTCAATAATGATATGGAAACTGAAGTTTCGGGTTCCGATTCGTCTCATGTACCTGATGGTGGTGTGTTCGCTTTTAATTAATTTGAAAATGTTTCTTATTTTGAAGTTTCGTTCTGAATATATTGTGTAAGAGATTTAGGCTATGATTGGATAAAGAGCTTAATTAAGCGCTTTTAGTTTAAGCATTTTTGTGCAAGTGCTTATAATAAAGGTGGATTGTTTTCATATAAGCTTTAAGTTATTTTCAAGAGCTATTTTGGAGAGCTTATGGACATAAGCTTAAAACAACTCATGAATAAACATGCATAAATACTTAAAAATAAAAATAGAACTTGCAACCTCTCGCACCCGAAGTGAGAATCATACCACTAGACCAAACACCCAATTGTGTAAAGCCTTGCATTCTTATCCATGAAGTTGTGGGTTCTACCCTTTATATTGTCATTCTGGTTTGGACACGTAAAGAGAATACTTGTAAATTATGTGGTAAGGAGAGTAGATCAGATGTAAAGAAGTCAAGTATGTAGAGAGAGGACTTGTAAATTCTGTGATAAAGAGAGTAGATCAGATGGAAAGAAGTCAAACAACTAGAAGAAGATGACGACCTAGAAAGACTATAAGAGAAGTTATTCAAAAAGATCTCGAGATTAACGATTTAGATAGAAACATGGTCTTGGATAAAACATTATGGCGAAAGTTGATATATGTAGCCAACTCCACTTAGTGGGATAAGGCTTGGTTGTTGTTGCTGTCTTCCTGCACAACATGATCCCCGGACATTAAAGTAGCAGAGGCAAACAATGAAGAAGCAGAGGAGAACGGTGAAGAAATAGATGAAAACAATGAAGAATGCAGAAGACGTAGTGGAAGACGTCGTAGGGGAGATCAATGTAGAAAAAGAAAAAAAACGGTGAAACTAAAGAAGCATAACACGCGGGGTTAAATATTAGACCAATAACAGGGTGGGAAAGGCCAACATACCCTTAAAAAACATCAAAAGTTACGTTTCAAAATATTAACTTACGATTTTGCTCCACATTGAGAATAGCGGCCATAGTGCCCGCTATGATAGCGCTTTTAGCGGCCGCTATGACCGTTATCGTCAATAGTGCTTTGCAGACCAATAGTGTAGCACTGAGGGGCCGTGCCGCTACGTTATGCCTCTATAGCGCGTTATTGATGACCAATCGGGATGCACAATTGTTTTTTACACATGCATACAGTTAAATCACATGTCAAACTGCTGCCATTTTGTTATATTTGTGTTTGTTCTTAAAATATCTTCATGAATATCTATACGAGTGAGATATGCATGTGTAAAGAAAATGTTATTAGATGTGAGAAAAAAGGAGTTGTCTTGTTCTCTTGTTAAAATTTAATTTCGCTCACTTTTGATCATAATGTTTCCACAGATAGTAAAGTCACTTCTTCCACGGAGTCTCCATCTTTGCTGCAAACAATTCCCTTAACCACTCCCATGGATGTTAGTAGAGAACCTTCACTTTGTATTGCTGTCATAGGAGCCACTGGTGAGCTTGCAAGAGGGAAGATTTTTCCAGCTTTATTTGCCCTCTACTATAGTGGCTTTCTTCCTGAGGTACAATACAAGTTTTCTTTATTTTTATTTCCTCCACTTAAGAGTTCTCTTGCGTGCATGCATATCAAAAACTCAGTTCATTTGTTGAGACTTAATACACATATAAAAAAATCACTTTAGACTGAAGTAAAATCACATTAGGTTCCGGCGTATGTTATTCCATTTTTTTGTTTCGTTATTTTAACATATTAGTCATACATAATGATGTTCCTAGTGAATGTTTTCCCTTTTTGATTTTAATATCTTGACTTTGCATTGCATATCTGCAGAATGTAGCCATTTTTGGGTATTCTAGGAAGAATATGACTGACGAAGACCTACGGTCCATTATAGCTTCAACATTAACATGCCGAGTTGATCATCAGTACGTTTTCTTTTCAATTCCCAAATTACTAGCTTATATATACTGTTTCCGTTCATAGAAAAAATTGATAGTATTCTGCACTGAATCTTACTGCTGATAAAATCTAAAAACAAATTTACTCTTACATTTATACATTTATAAGTGTCTAAATACCCAATTCCAAATTTGTAATTAGTTTGTTTCATTTCATTTGAAACGGAAAGTTATAAAACTTTTTGGCTTGAGAAAGAATTAATGAAGTCCATGTTCATTTTCCCCCTTGTACTCGGTCAATATTGTAGGATATTTCTTGCTTTTACATTAATGTGAAAATATAAAATCTCCAAATTCAGACAGGATTGTGGGGACAAATTAGAAGCTTTCCTTGACAGAACACACTACGTCAATGGAGGTTATGACAACAAACATGGGATGTCCTTACTACAAGACAGGATGGAGCAGATTGAGGTAACTTTGAACAAATATCACTAATTCACTAGTATGTATCAAAGTAGCGCTTTTCTTCTCAAATGAATTCCTGTAATGTAAACTCTTTATAAGTTGCGGGTGCTTTGATATTTGATTCTACTACAGCTTATTATCTACCTCAGGGAAGATCCAAAGCCAACAGGATTTTCTACCTTTCTGTGCCACAAGAAGCACTTTTGGATGTTGCTTCATGTCTTGCAAGCGGTGCTCAGACGCAAAATGGATGGAATCGCATAATAATTGAGAAGCCATTTGGGTTTGACGCACTCTCTTCCCAAAGGCTGACACAATATCTTCTCTCAAAGTTTGAGGAAAACCAACTATATAGGTATTTATACCTTACTCTCCCATATTCAACCTTATGCTTATGCACGAAGACACAAATTGGCACGTACCTGGTCGATTTGATTTGGTATTTAGGAGAAAAATTCAAACAATGGTTTAATATTATGTTTGGATGAACCATTTGGGCGCACAAAGAAATACTGTTCATAAACTGATGGTTCTTATCAATAATCTGTTGTCAGGATTGATCATCTTCTAGGAAGGAATCTTATTGAAAATCTCACAGTTCTAAGGTTTGCCAATCTAGTTTTTGAGCCTCTATGGAGTCGAACTTACATAGACAATGTGCAGGTTAGCCTCCCTTGTTTAATCTGATTGGCACCAGACTCCCTTGTTTAATCTGATTGGCACCCCTGAATTTCTAAACTTCAATGAAAATCAAGCTGTCTATTCTGAAATTTAATGTTTTTAGGTCATTTTATCAGAGGACTTGGCTGTGCATCCAGGAAGGTGATCATAGTGGTTGGACTGTCATTTGAGTAAATATAATGCAATGTGTCATTATGTATTTGCTTGCGATATGATTTCAGCTTAGTGCTTTGTTACTCATGCAGGTATTTCGGTGGCTATGGGATTATCCGTGATATTGTTCACAGCCATATCCTCCAAACAATTGCATTGCTTGCTATGGAACCACCAGTTAGCCTTGATGGAGAAGATATCCGAAATGAAAAGGTACACATACAGACTATAAACTCTATAACATACATAATGATGATATGCCTTAAACAGCTTGCCGAGTTTAATAAGTAATAATGTTTATACTAAGCATCATTGCCATGATAATTGATTTTATGTATCAAAGACATTTGGATAAATGTGAATGGATTAACGGTTTTCTATTGGAATGAGAGTAAACAATTGGAAGTAATACTTGTTTTTTTTTTTTGTATAAAGTAAAATGAATGAAAAAACAAAAACATTAGACAAAATCCTAAATAACGTGATAGTTTTGGTTTCGTGTATTTATCCTTAGAAAAATCAAATTTAATCCTTCAAGCTCGTAACCTTTAAAGGGTAGTTGAATTTCAAATTTTAAATCAATAACAGATTTCACTAGTATATTAATCTTTTTTTAGTAAGTTAAGATAATCTAATTCCTTTGATTAATCTTAATTGACAAAGGTTTGAATGAATAAGATTGGATTTAGGAAAGACCAGGCATAGCAATCATGTATTCCTAGGTCTATGCTAGTCATGGTGATTATGCCATGCATTATGGAGTGATTTACCAATTGTTATCATCCAATTAATTCATGAATAATTGTTTCACAAAAAAACATTAAGTAGTGATCATTTGATTAGAGAAGAAGCTTGAATTTACTTCAAATACGAGTTACGTTTATTCGGAACTTAGATCCATCTTGACTCTAGCTAGAGAATTTTAGCTAAAACATGATTAAAGAAAAAAGAAGGAAAATAAGCGAATTCCATGATTAAATTGTATAGGAAATGAAGATAGTAAGGATTCCTTCTTTCCAATTAAACTGCATTGTACTTCCTTTATAGTCTGCTCATCTTCTGATCCATACTGTCTTCTTAATCTTTCACTTCAACCTTCTGTCCTTTTATACAGTCAGACCAAAATAACTGTCACAGTTTAGGTTGTGAAATTTCAGCACTCAAGTGTTGATGGTCCTGCGGGGGACCTTGAAGCATGCAAGCATTGCACGCATGTGCCAGTACTCAGGTGCTGATTAACCAACTTCTCATCTAGGCGCTGGTTATCCCTTTTCCTTTTTTCTATGTGCAATAGGTGCTGGCACTCTGGTGCTCATGTGTTAAAATCATATTGTGATTTTTAGTGAATTCTGAGTTCTACTAATTCATTTCCTTTGTGTATTAACTACTACATTAAGAAACAACGAGTTAAGAACAATAAATGCATAAATACTACTTATAATTATTGTTAAGGACAACGTCTTATGATATTAAGGTGGTTTGTAACAAATGACAGCTTAAAGATGCGTGGTTTCCACTTTATCACCAAGTAGGGCTTATAATTATTAATTAGCTTCTTTCCAGGTCAAGGTTTTAAGATCAATTCGCAAATTGGAGCCTAAGGATGTCATTCTTGGTCAATATAAAGCAAGTAGCAGAGACAAAGTTGATAAGATCTTAGATGGTCCGACGCCTACTTATTTTGCTGCTGCATTATACATCGACAATGCACGATGGGACGGTGTACCATTTTTGGTTAAAACAGGCCTGGGACTCATCAAACACCAGTAATAAAACATTATTGTTTGTTGTCAATTTTATTTAGACACATATTTTATGTTTTAGATTAAATATTTAGATTTCATGTCATTTGCTTACAAAGGTTAACAGATTTGTATTAATGCAGAATGGAGATACGAATTCAATTTCGACCTGTTCCAGGAAATGTTTACCAGGACTGCATCGGGCACAATACTGACCGTGCCACAAATGAGCTCATTCTCCGTGATGTTCCCGATGAAGCTATTCTGGTGAGAGTTAACAACAAGGTTCCAGGGTTAGGCTTACAACTAGACTCTTCAGAGTTGAATTTGCTTTACAAGGACAAGTAAGCACTATCATGAATTGGATTTTATTTCTTTACATCGTACTTCAACCTATTGCTTCTAACCGGCATGCTTGGATTTGTATAACAGTAACATTTATTTACGTGCTGCTTGCTCGTTAATGTTTTAAGGTACAACGTCGAGGTGCCAGATTCCTATGAGCATCTTCTGCTTGATGTCATTGATGGGGATAACCATCTGTTTATGAGAAGCGATGAACTGGCAGCTGCGTGGAACATTCTAACTCCAATTATGAACGAGATAGACAAGAACAATATATCAGTGGAGCTTTATGAGTTGGGCGGTCGTGGTCCAGTCGGGGCATACTACCTTTGGGCAAAACAAGGCGTCCGTTGGGTAGAAGACTAGCGTTTCTCTCTGCATTTCTTCCTTAAACTTGTTACTGTGTTTATATTTATTTTACCTGCCCCAAAAGGACTATACCACCAAAGCTGCAAGTATTTTTGTAATGCACTTGATCATTTTATGTTGCAAGCGAATTCGAACCCGTGACTCTATTTATTCAGCTTTAAAAAGTGAAGTTTTGATCACTAAACTACTTAAGAAGAAAACCTAACTACAATTAGTTAAATGATCATGTATTCTAAAAGATAAAATGCTTAAGTGAAAGCTAAGCTTTATTTTCTATTTATACCAAGATAGGTTTTGAAACTTTCGTTGATCTTTCCTTATTGCATCCTCTTGTTTGCTTGGCAAGTAGGATAATCAAATGAGAGTAACTTGGCAAAAAAATGAAAAAAAACAAAACTCATAGTTCTATCTCTTGTTCTTCAATTTTGTGGAAAAATAGAAGATGATGATGATGGTGTTGGCATGTGGATCATATCATCACTGTTCCATTCCATTGTAATATAGGGACCACAGCTATCAGTATCATGAGTTGTCGTTGCTTCTGTCCAAATCTATATCACGTGCTAGGACAAATCTGACAATTCCTTGAAGAATATATTGTGTCCATTCTTCCTCACCATCATTACCATAATAACTGATTATGATTAACTGTGATTATTAGTATCATTCAAAGCCACCTTTAATTAACTATTTAGTCAATTCATCTAAGACCAACCAACTCTATTCAAATTAGTACAAATCTTATTAATATAGTCATTGGTTTTGGTTGGTCGCACAGACTTGAAATTGGTCTATACTAATGCAATATTAAATTGATTTCAATCTGATTTATTAATATTGTGTTTCTCGGGTTAAGACACTAATGATTGATTAAGACTTAAATTTAGTTGATAATTAGGTTTTTATGGGGTCCACCTAAGGTATGGTGACCTACACCTATACCTAAAGTATCCTCTTGAGTGGAACTATCTACCCGCAAGATGCTGCAAAATATTAGGCAATCTTATAAAAGTGAAAGAAAATATTATGGAAATATTGCGTAATGGGTATGACGAAAGATGCTCAATTAGTCTTCCGAAGTTACTATTCAACCCTTTTTTTCATTAGTCATTTTCACTCTCATGAGGGTATATTTGTCAATCCAATAACCTCCAATCAAACGCGGTATTGACCTATGTTGTTGCTAGTCAACAATATAGTTTTGGTTCATTGAGTTCAATATCCATTTTCATAATTTTTTTTTTTTAAATCTTGGTATCCTTTGCGAGAGACTAATTTAAGAGGGATCAATTCTACCGTCCACTAGCAGAATAATCATTCTCATAGTTGATTTGGTAATGTAGAATTTAATTCCGGAGTTTAATAGATATTTTCTCAAATAAGAAAAATTTTACTTTTTAGTTTTATTAAAAAAACATAAATTTTTATTTTTTTAGTTTCATTGAAAAGACAATAGACAATATATCTAATACATAGTTACTCCATATATAAAACAAAATATTTATTAAAACTATCAATATGTCAAATCATATAAATTATTTAAAAAAAATGCTTATTATAAGAAAACATGAAAATAAGAAAGACAAGAATAAATCCCAACCATTCATTAACATTATCACCCCAAAATCCCAAATTAAATTTAAATTCACCTCTAAAATAATGACATGTGTACATTCTTGCATTTCTTTTTCAAATTATTTCGTACTAAATAACAATACTCTTTTTAAAATATCAACATGATTTAGTGAAATACACGTCGTTCATTGAATGTGTAATTATTATAATTTTATTTTTTTAAAGATAAATAAATAAGATATTATTGATTCGAATAAGAAACTCTATATTAATATCTTCAACTGTATTTATTTAACGAAAAAAATATTGTATAATTTTTTAGTTTAGTTGTTAGTAATCATATACTCCATAATATAAATATAAACAAGAATGTTATTTATTATTATTTTTTTTCTCTACACGGCAAATATAAATATAGTCATATTGTGTTAAGTCATTAATTGTCAATTGAGGAGCATGGAAGGGGAAAGAAGGAAGAGAAAAACAGTGGAAGAGGAAGAAGAAGAAAACGATGATGAAAAAATGGAGAAGTTTTTTGCTTTGATAAAGAGCACAAGAGATCTACTATCCAAACCAGACAAAAAAGTTGAAGAAAAAAAGGAAAAGGGGATTTGGAATCCAACGTTTCAACTAGAAGATTTCATTGGTTGTGAAGAGATAGCAAAGAGTAATAATAGTAGTGTTTCTGTTTCAGTTACTCATCATCATGATGCTAAAGCTGGTTCTTCTACAGTGAAAGAAAAAGAGGTTATGATGATAGTAGAGAAAGAATGTGTGCAAGAAGCAGCTGCAACAACAATTTCAGTAGATGCATCAGAGGAACAAAATGAAGAGAAAGAGAAAACAAGTGATAGTGGGTTAGACTTGAATCTTTCTTTGTAATAGCAACAATGAACATACAATATGATGGATTGATTTGTATGTAACATCACCATTTTAGATCGAATGTATGTTTGATATACTATGGATTGATTTGTATGTAACATCACCATTTTAGATCCAATTTATGTATGATAACCGACACTTATACTTATATTCAAAATTACCTTAAAATTTCAAATTAGTACAAGTGTTATTAATGACTTGTTATTCATGTTACCTTAAACTCTGCAAGAAAAATTTGAAGTGTATAGGAAACTTCCTAAATATGCATATTTTCAACTTATACCAACACATTTTTCACATTGCTAGTTAATGATTGACCATTTTCTTGGTGTACATTGTAAAAGAGCACCAAGCTTCTTATTATTTTGTGGTCACATCTTGTTAATCTGGATTTGATCAATTCTCACTTCTATTCATTATCATTATTTTTTTTTAATCTTTTATCTAAAAAATTATAAATGTATTAAAATTCAATGGCCTTTATTTGTTTAGAATTCATAAGCTCATTTTCAATTCTTTTTCTTTCTTATGGTGACATTGCCTTGTCAGTTGAGAAGATTCAAATCCTATTAATTAGTTATTTCTAATGTTGACAGTATAGATTTACATTATTTTAATGAAATGTTGAAAACCTAAGAGAAATATAGAATAAAACACGTTTTTAATCCCTACGAAACATTCTCATTTCAACTTTCATTCTACTATTTTCTCTATAAAAAATATTAATCCTCCACTTTCTACGTTTAATCCCACTTGCTTTTTTGATAAATGTGTAAACAAGGTAAAGCTCTAATAGCGAATGCTTGTTGATGCCGTGCCAAAGTTATATTATTATAATTTTTTTGTGAAATATTGCAAGTTCGAACTTGCCTTTCTGCAATCGAATGTCTATGTTTATGTACAACTAACTGTCAACTGAATTGACTTATAGAACATATCTATAATACTATTTATTCATGGCTGAAAGTGAAAGGAGATATGGGACACAATCCTGGTTTTATTAACCTTGATCAGTAAATGTTTGCTTTCACATATTGTTCATAGTCAATTGATATTAATGGCATAGCTAAAAATGCATCATTTTTTCTCATCCATTGTTTACATAATACAACATCAAGCACTCCCCTTTGGGAAATAACAAAGATACTGTCTTTTGCAAAATGAGTAACGTTTGAATTACAATTTTGCATGCCCCTGATTTCTTAGAGCTTAAGCAAGAGCAAGACCAAATGACAAAACCATGTTCTTGGAGAATTACAGACAGTAATACAACATCAAATGAACTAAACTTATGTTCACTGTTTTGCACTTTTGTAATGTGCATAATTTAATCACCAACAGATATCAGTGGCTGCAGAAGAAACCAAAAGGTGTCCGTGGCGTGGAATAAGCCGTCGAAAGTATTTTAGAAGCTATCCATGTATTTGCAGCCTCGGTGTAATGGATTCCATCCCAACTCACATGCCGAGTTCCTTCATCGCAAACCTGATAACCAGGTTGACCACATGTCACTCTTACGTCGAAATTATAAGGTGGTCCTCCGTAGCCGCAGCATACCATCAACGGATTTGTGAAACCTATTTGATAATGTATCAACAAACTCCATCAGTCATGATAATAATAACATTCAACAAGCATTTATATGTGTTCGCATCAAGTGGAAACATGAACTGAAACAAGCACGATGTTTGCTTGGATTACCATATTTGGTGGCATTTGCGATGAGATCAATCTTAATGGCATAAATATCAACATAAACCAAGGTAGCATCCTTCAATTCAGTTCTTAGTTTCTGACTCGAATGATACAGTGCTTCGTTAAACAATCTTGCAGCGGAATTGTAAGTAGAAAGACACCCAAATGAATCGAGGTTTTTCTTGTCAGACAGTGCGATTAATTTAGGAAGACAGCCAAAGGGTCCGGTATTGTGAAGCCAAAATTTCCTGCCACCTTCATTATACAAACTCTGCATACAGATAGATGAACCAAACATCAAATTCTCTGAAGAACAATTAAACCAATGCAGAAACAATAGTATAGTCCATATTTTTTGAACAAAGATGCATATGTGGATGATTTGAATTAAGTAAAGCAGTAACTAACGTACGAGACCAACCTTAACAGCATTCTCAATTTCAGCGATAACTGTTGGGATCTTCTTGACGACTTGCGCATATGATAGATTTTTGGTAAATGAATCAGCAAGGTCATTTTGCCCAATATCAATCAAGTAAAGTGCACCGCGGAAGCCTTCTTCGTTGATCATATTTTTTGCACCTATAATAAGTTTGCAGTGCAATTAGTTCATTCTTGGATTCAAATTTTAGTTATAAACAATTTCACAATTTTACTAGCATAACATTCACTTGAATTTGTTAGCTGTCTTTAAGGAAATGATCACATTTACCGATTTTCATATTTAGTTTCATCCGGTTCTAACATATCTACCTAACATATCTACCAAACGCTACAATAGTTACATGTCTACGATATCATTAATCGGGTCAGAAAAGAAATGTAGCAATAAAAATTTTCAAACTAGGACAATAAGAAAATCTATCTACCTGAGGTAGCGAGTTGAAGGCTACGAGCTTTGAAATGCTGGAACTGCATGACCTGAATATTCAAAGCGAAAGGAACATATTTTGGGAGGGTAGAGGATCCGACCACTGCAAAGCTTGCTCCATTTGTGAATGTTGATCCAGACAAGGAGTCCAAGTATGGTGTCAAAAATCTTGTATTCAAACTTTGGCCTGCCAAAGGTTGGATAAATATTAAAAAATTCAATAAAAATATAACAGTTTAATATGGTTCAAAATTCAGAAAGTATAATCTATATTATTAATTTTAGCTTTGTTCGGATAAATTTATTCCGGTTCAGTTCGGTTTATATAACTCGGTTCGGTTTTTTCACTCAAATAATCGGCCCTGGGTATTTGTATTGTACAAGGAACCGCGGGATATGGGTTAAAAAACAAGATCCAAAAACACGGGCCCCACATACTCGAGAAAGCTACAAGTTAAAACAAAAAGAAATACTCCATAAGCTAAAAAAGTCGATACGATGTCGTTTGAAATCCGCATCATACACACAGTGAAGATCCAAACGACATGGCTCCGATTTTGATGTGAAAAAAAAGTAGTAATAAAATTGAAATTGAAATGTTGGTAATTGGAAGAAGAAAGAACTTACAGAGAAAATCGATGACTAATCGTCCATCGGACAACCGACCAGTGGATCTGTGAAAAAAGGTCCGACCATTGGGAAGATTCACCGGAAAACCAAGTCCAGAAACGAGTCCACCCGTGTCCGAGTTCGAATCTCCGAACACGAATAGAATCGCAGGTTTATTGCATCCACCACTCAATGTAACAGCAGCTACTGAAGAAGAAGAAGAGAAGATAGATATCCATAGAAGTGAGATTGAGAATGCCACACTCAAACTCATAGTGTAGTTTAGTGTCGGTTGAAACTTGGTAATCTACCTTCTACTTCTACTTCGCTACTAGTAGTACATACTTAGTTGCCATTCTTAACATATAAATAAATATACATGTGATTCAGTATGTATGGAGTCAATTTTTTTCCTTATGGATTTTTATAATATACATAATTGAAGATATGGATATTTTTAGATATGTGCTGTTTAGACACAGAACAAAATTGACGCACCGAAAGATACATTTAATTCAAATGTTTTTTTTTTAATTGAAAGAAAAAGAAAAGAAAATATCAAAATCGGAGAATATATTGATTGATGTGTGATGTTAACCTTTTTTTTTTATAATAAAAATACTATAGTTTGGATTAAAAATGTTCGTGGTGCGAATTGAATCATTTTTAAACTGTGAAAAAAACATGCGGTTCGATTCGGTTTAATTGATCTTTAAAATTAAAACTGAATTAAACTAAACTAAATTGTTACGGTTTAGGTTTAGATTGATTTGATTTTTTATTAGACTTTTATTGAATCATACATAAATATATATAGAGGATAATATAATTTTGTGTTTATTTATTCATATATTATCATAAAATAAATTTGTTGTTCAAATAAATTTATAATTTAATACATAAAATAAATTTGTTGTTCAATAATTTTTTACTAGACGAATTTGATTTTGAACATCCATACATGTCAAGTTTCATGTGCAACAAAGATATACGTATTTTTAAGCGAATCTTGCAACTTGCAAGTTTAAATTTATTTTAGAGGAACATCTTCAATTAATTGAACATGTATGTAATTGCAATACAGAGACATAAAACATGTTGTGTCATCTACAATATTTTAATAATGAAGATTTTATTTATGAGAAAATTACACTATCAAACAATTATGATTATGAATCTCGCCACATCATACTTTTATTTTAATCTTTTTTAATGATATAACACATTTTTAATTTTTTATTAGATGATAATGTAAAACAATTTTATTTTATAATCATTAAACTCTTTATTTATTTATTTATATGTATATTTATCGACTAATTTTTTATACTTTATAAAAGACTCAAAGAATAGAGTCTCCATACACAGTCAATATTCAATACTATGATATACACAATTAAATACCAATATCCTAAGAAAAATATGTTTACACATACAAATATATAAATAATGTTAATTATTTGAAAGTGACATTTATATGATTTTATATTAGGCAACAGAGACATGAAAATTCGTACCTCAGGGTATATGAGACGGATAGCTTAATAGATATATGTAGATAAAATAAATGAATATTTAAATATTTATTTTTCTAAAAGATACAAATGTGAGTTTAATGATATCCATGTTTGTCAATAAATAATAAAAATTACTTAAATATCATTAATTTATTATATTATATTTTTTCACCTTCTAAAAAAATCCAGTCTTCTCATTTTTTTTAAAGTTTTCTTTAAAGAAAACATTTCATATTCCATAAAAATCTTATTTGATCGTTTCATAATTAAACTTCTTCTATACTCCATTTCTCACTTCAACAATTCTATCATCCAACCAATTAGTACCACCATTCTTCCATTCAATCAGTGTCTCCCTTCATACTCCTCTATCGTTAGCTCTTTCACCATAACTCACAATCACAATATATTCCATTTGTTTCGGATCAACATGAAATATATGAATATTATGTTTAGATGTTATTATATTTTGGTGAAAAAGAAGGAAATTAACGTGATAAAATTTTGTTGTTGAATTGAGAGCGGGTTGTATGAATGTTATATGATAATAATTTTTTGTGTATTGAAAGTATTTTTTTAAATTAATTTTAGAAAAAATGTTATCCATGGATATATGTATGTTGGGACAAAAGAGTTTTCAAGATTGATGAGAGAAGAAGAAAGAAAACTGTATTTGAAAATTTATTATTACTGTTAAGTGTGCAGTTGTGTTTAACTATCACAATAACTTGCCTATTTATAGACGATCAATATCTCTATCCATGATACTTGACATGCTGCATACGATGCATCTACGTACTCAGCTTCACATGATGAAAAAGCCACAATGCTTTATTTCCTTGAGCTACAAAAGATTAGAGCACCTTTGATCATGAATATGTAGAATGCAATACTCTTCTTCTCGTCTTGATCTCCGCTAAAATCTGAATCAGTGTAACCATATCCTTTTACATTTGTGCTTGTCTTCTTTTGTCTCGACATCAACACACCATGATCAATCATACCCTTTATGTATCTCGACACCCTCTTAATTGCTATGAGAAGACATTCTTGGGGTTTCTCCATGAATCTGTTCAATAGCCCAACACTTTGATAGATATATAGTATGGTATTGCAAAGATACTTCAAGGATCCAAAGATTCGTTTGTACAATGTTGCACTTACAAACTCATCATGTGTCTCCTTCTTCAACTTTGTTCTAGTTTTTAATGGCGTTGCAACTGTTTCACAATTGCTCATTATGAACCTTTTCAAGATGTATTGGACATACTTCTTTTGGTGCAAGAACACTCTTTCACATGTGTCTATGAACTCCACTCCTAGAAAATATGACAAGTTTCCTAGGTCGGACATTTCATACTCTTGCATCAGTTTTGACTTGACTTTTCTTATCTCATCTGCACCTATAATCAACAAATTATTTACATACATGCATAAAATGATTTGATTGATTATGGAAGCATCATTGACATACACTCCATGTTCGGAAACACACTTTGTAAAACCTGCTTCAATCAAAAAGCTATCAATTCTCTTATTCCAAGCCCTTGGGGCCGACTTCAGGCATAAAAAAACCTTTCTTAATTTATAAACCTTCTACTCATGCCTTTTGATCAGCTTCATCTACATCTATAGTAAAGAAATTGTTTTAAATGTGCCTCAAAATCTTTGTTAATGAAGAGAAAGAAAATATATTTTGGAGATTGCATTTACCGCAAAAATTGGACGAAAAGTCAAAAAATAGAAATCAGGAAAGAAAAAAAATCGGTCAGTGAATATTTTTGTCTGTACGGATGAATAATATTTGTCTGTACGGTGAATAGTGATTTCGGGTTTTCGGTCTTTTCCGACAGTTTCTCGTTTTACATGTTTCGGGCTCTTTCGGTTTGGTCCATGAATCCATGTATAATTGGATTGTGATTTTGGGCTTTATTTGTTGGGTATTTGTTATTATAAATATGTATCTCTTATATGCTTGCAGGTGTGACAATCTTTGAGCTTACAGCAACAAGGGAGAGTTTTTGGGAAACCTTTGGAGTTATCTAAGGGAATTGGGGAATTTGGAAACACTTATTTATACCTTAGATTTGGGTTATTCATATATTAAAGGTTGAAGAGGTCGGGAAACACTTGGGTAGAAAATAGGGTTAATTTTTGGGCGCCTTCAGGGTTGATCTTGGGAACGTGAAGGCAAAGGCTATTTTATTGTAACTCGTCTATAAACTCTTGTAACAACTTTCTGAGTATAGTGAATTGGAGAGCTTCTCTCTCCCCCAGATTAGATCGTTTGATCGAATTGGGTAAACAAATCTTCGTATTTTTCTCGCCTTATTCTGTTTTATTATCTGTGTACGAATTATTATTTCCGTAGACCATTTATTTTGGTTGCTTCTATTATTTGCCTCACAAATTGATATTTAATTTTTTCGTAATTCATAACAAGTGGTGCGGTGAGTGTGGGGCAAAGAGATATTATTGACAAGTGAGCACCATGGTTAGTAGAAGGGAGATCGAGAAATTTTCCAGTAACAATGACTTTGGATTGTGGAAAATTAAGATGCAAACAATTTTAATTCAAGAGAAGTGTATTGATTCTTTGAAGAGTGAAGCATTGATATTTGTAGGGCTGACACAAGTACAGGAGACCGATATGTTGGATCAGGCCAGGAGTGCCATTATCTTGTGCCCCAGGGATAAAGTTCTAACAGAAGTCGCCAGGTAGAAAACTGCGGTTGCTATGTGGGAAACACTTGAATCATTGTATATGAAAAAGTCTTTGGCTCACAGGTTGTATATGAAACATCAATTATATTCATTTCGAATGGAGGAGAACAAATCTATAGTTGAATAGCTTACAGAATTTCACAAGATTATCGATGATCTTGAGAATATTGAAGTGAAGATTGATGATGACGATAAGTCTTTGCTCCTATTGATTTCATTACTCAGATCCTTTGAGCACTTTAAGGATGTCCTTCTTTATGGTAAAGAAGGTACTATTACTTTGGATGAAGTCCAGACGGCGGTGAAATCCAAAGAATTTTCAAAGTCGAAAGGTTTGAAGATTGAAGATAGTGGTTTAAAGGCTTAAATGTGTCAAGAGGAGGAAGTGAGCGTAAAGGGATGTCCAAATCTAAAAGGTCTAACAAGTCAAAGGTAAAACGTTTTAATTGTCAGAATATCAGTCACTTTAAAAGGGATTGTCTTGAGAGAAAGGTCAATGAAGATTTTGTTCAAGCTGCAGTTGCCTTGGGTGAGGAAAGTTATGAGGATGCAGATGTAATAGTAGTATTGAGTTTGGAAACTGAAGATAGTTGGGTCATTGACTCAGGTTGCTCTTATCACATGTGTCCAAGAATATAATACTTTTAAACATTGAAGATGGTGCAAGGTGGAGTAGTTCGCCTTGGTGATAATAAGGCTTGCAGGGTTCATGGTATTGGTACGGTCACATTTAAAATGTTTGATGATCATGAACTTCTTATTCACAATGTGAGGTATGTTCCATAACTTAAGTGAAATTTGTTATCTATAAGTATGTTTGATGATCTAGGCTATTGTACTAGAGTTGAACATGGAGTGTTTAAGACTTAGTGCGATAAATTGATTATTGCTAAAGGGTCTTAAATATGTGGTCTATATATTTTAGAAGGTTCAAATGTTGTTATTCATTCATCGTTAACTAGTGGAGGATTTCATGACAAGGAAGAATTATGGGATTTGAGTTTAAGGTGTTATGAATGCCTTGAGAAAGTTTCAGAGGAGTATAATTAATTTTGCAGGAATCAAGGGATGAAAATGAATGTTATCACTGAGTTTTTGGGGAAAAGCTGAAGATAAAACAACTTGCTTGGTTGGTAGAGAATTTCTTTAGAGGGAGAATAGTGAAAATCAAGGGAGAAACCTGGGAGAAACTATAATGGAGAAAACTCAGTTTGAGGTGGAGTTTCCTACTATAAATACTAGTAGTAGTAAAAGAACGGTTACAAAGATCTTTGATTCTCATTTGACTCATGATAAGGTAAGGAGGGTTATTGTAGCATCTCAAAGGGACGGTTATGCTAGCCTTGGATATTATGTTTTTAATATGGCTGAAGGACTGCAAAATAAAAGAAGAAAAACCTTCAAGGAGACGTTTGAAAACAGGTTGAGTCAAGGGTGGTTGAAAAATCATACTTGTAGGCTTATTAAATTACATAGGAAGAAAAGGGTAATCGGAAACAAGTGGATGCAAGTGGCAAGATCAAGATTCAAGGGTTGTTTGAATTTGAGGTTATTGATTAGGGTTTCAACTTGGTAGAGAGCAGCAATGTTGTTGATTATTAAATTGGTATCAACACAGTTTAAATTCAAGGTGGAGATTGTTGTAAATGTGCCTTAAGACATTTTTTGCTGAAGAGAAAGAAAACATATTTTGGAGATTGCATTTACCGTGAAAATCGGAAGTTTTAGAAAGTCGGATGAAAAGTCGAAAAATAAAAACTGGGAAAGAAAAAATCGCTCAGTGAATAGTGTTTTCCCGTACGGATGAATAATGATGCCCGTATGGTGAATAGTAATTCCCGTACGATGAATAGTGATTTTGTGTTTTTGGAATTTTTTGATAGTTTCTCGTTTTGCATGTTTCGGGATCTTTCGGTTCGGTCCATGAATCAATGTATAATTGGATTGTGATTTTGGGCTTTGTTTGTTGGGTATTTGCTATTATAAATATATATCTCTTATATGCTTGCAGGTGTGACAATCTTAGAGCTTACAACAAGGGAGAGCAAGATTTAAAGGCATAACATATAGTTTTGGCTATTCTAAAGGGAAACCTTAGAAAGGCAAGGGTTTTTGGGAAACCTTTGGAGTTATCGAAGGGAAATGAGGAGTTGGTAAACACTTATTTACACCTCGGGTTTGGGTTATTCATATATTGAAGGTTGAAGAGGTTGGAAAACACTTGGGTAGAAAATTGGGGTAATTTTTGGGCGCCTTCAGGGTTGTTCTTGGGAATGTAAAGGCAAAGGATATTTTCTTGTAACTCATTTGTAATCTCTAGTAACAAATTTATGAGTATGGTGAATTAGGGAGCTGCTCTCTCCCCTATAGTAGATCGCTTGATCGAACTGGGTAAATAAACCTTCGTATTTTTCTCGCCTTATTCTGTTATATTATCTGTGTACGGATTATAATTGTTGTAGACCATATATTTTGGTTTCTACTATTCTTTTCCTCACAAATTGATATTGAATTTTTTCGTAATTCTCAACAAGATTCACAACATAAATTATCTACATACAAGCATAAAATGATTCGATTGATTGTGTCAGCATCATCAACATATACTCCATATTCAGAGACACACTTTGTGAAACCTGCTTCGATCAGGAAGCTATCTATTCTCTTATTCCAATCCCTTGGATCCTGCTTCAAGCATAAAAGAGTCTTTCTTAATCTGTAGAGAGAGGGAGAGAAGATTAAATGACACCTGGTTGAGGGTATCAACGAAAATTTAACATCAATCAAAAATTATTTTAAATATCGACGAAATGCATAAAAACTAAAGTCTTACAAAGCTTTATCAAAACGGATAATTCTGATCCTTCACTTTAGCATATCAAATGATTTATGATTGATAAATTTTATAGACCTTATCTATATGATACTATATTTCAATCCAATGATAAATTTTTTATACGGATATGTGCTAAAGAGTTATCAGAGGTGTCGTGTTACTAAGTTTAACACATTGGCGTCATTTGGTCCTAACTCACAAATATATATATATATATATATATATATATATATATATATATATATATATATATATATGTTAGATCCATGGTTTTATGATCGACATAAATTTTTCTAAAACATGGTTCTTATCTGATGTTGAGCAAGATGTTGTAACATCTTAACCAATTGTCATGATAGGTTCTGTTGTCATGTATTTTTTATAGATGTTGTGCCTGATGTTGTGACATGTTACACCAAAACATCATGACACTACAGCTGGTTTAAATCCTTGAAGATTTGGTTGAAAAATATGAGATTTTGGTACTCATACAGGCACATCCAATCAAGGATGTTTTAGAGACAAGATTTAAAAAGACAAGATTGGTTTTGACTTAAGAGTCCAAGCCCATAATGCAAGAGTCTATAAATAAGGACTTGCTAAACCTAGAAGAGCAAGCATTCACAACAATAAACCGTAGGTGAAAAATAAGAATTTTGGATTTTGGGAGTCTTTTAAGATTTTTGTGTTTTTCGTTGTATGACACTCATGTATCTTCTGATAAGTTGAGGTAGATTGACTGTTCTCACTCACGAGCTTTTACGCAAAGAGCTGAGTATTTTTCTTAGTTGAAGCTTTTAAGTAAAGCTAAGTATTAATTTTTGGAAGTGTAATCTTCTGTTTTTTGGTCACTGGTTTGTGACTGGGTTATCACTGAGGTAATTGGTTGTTGGAAGTGAGAGGGGGATATCATATCAAGAGGGTTCTAGGTAGAAGTCACACAAGGTAGTGATTAGGTGAGAAGTTTGTAAACTGAGATTGTTTATGCTTTGAACTAATACTATCATGATGGATTTTCTTCCTGGATTGGTAGTCCCCTAAAGTAGGTGATGTTGCACCAAACTAGGTTAACAATTGATTGTGTTGTTTATCTTTTTGCAATTTACCATCTGCACAATCTCCTGTTTTAGTAAGTGTCTTTCTGTCAGTAGATGATGTCATAACATCTATCTTGACAATGTGTTGGTGTTGGGACATCAGTCTTAACATCTGTATTACAAGTGCCAGAATTTCTATTGGCAACAGAACTGGCACCCTGTTTTGTCTATTAGGTGAGTTCTAGTGTAATACGGTGAACTGACTTTTTAATAATCGGAATGTCGCGGTAAGCAAGAGTCGCCACCGTCTTTTATTTTATCCAAACAAATTCAGAAAGGCAAAAAGAAACAGAAAAAAACCTTTTTAAAGAAATCTAAGTTCGGGGGGTAATTTATGCAAAGGGAAGGTGTAAGGCACCCTTTGCATCCATGGTTTTCCATGGGCTCTTAATTGCTTTGCTTGCTCGTTTGTTTAGAAAATGTAGATGAAAG
The DNA here is from genome assembly GCF_029867415.1 of Vicia villosa. Classification (NCBI taxonomy): domain Eukaryota; kingdom Viridiplantae; phylum Streptophyta; class Magnoliopsida; order Fabales; family Fabaceae; genus Vicia; species Vicia villosa. The sequence continues at coordinate 151,440,401 of NC_081185.1, forward strand.
AGATAGGGACTTTAGCTTGTGAATAAGCGTTGCCCTTTTGAAAAATTATGAGAAAGAATATAATAAAAAGGTTTGAGCATTGCAAGGCAATTAGGGGCAATTACCTTAAACTCAGATGATAGGTCTCTTTTTGCCTTTCAGAATGAAAGGGTCTATCCTTGCCATAAGAGGGCAGGAAGCCTTTCGTTTGGAGGTTGAAGGGTCATCGAAGCATCCTTTGCCATAAGACTGTCCCATGCCATAGAGGGGCAGGTAGTCTAAGGCAAGGATCAGAATAAGCCATTTTCGTTAGGCAGCCAGAAGATACCTCAGCCTTTTTCGTAGGCAACATCCGAGGGTCGAGGTCATTTGTGTATCGAAGGCAGCATCATTAGGGTCGTATGACCTTTTAATTATCGAGGCAACATGGCTGAGGTATCCTCGTATTCGAGGGACTTGGCTTATTCTGCAAAAAAAACACAAGGCAACAGGCAACAAGGCAACAGGCAACAAGGCAACAGGCAACAAAGCAACAAAGAGGTTACCCAAAAGCGTGCGTGTGTGCACCAATCACGTGATTATATTTAGAAAATTATCTTATAATTAATTACCTACATTGATTTAAGGCTTGCACTCCCTAAGATTACTAACCACACAATAATATAACAATAATAATGGGGAAGGGAAATTGTAACCAGCGGAGGAGAGGGGAATTGAAACCAGCGGGATATAATTAAAAATTAAAACAGAAAATATTAGAGTTAGGGTTACCAATACACGTAGCTTTGGCATCTGACAAACCCTGAAAATGCAAACCAATAAATAAATAGGGTGAGTGTATGGCTAATTCAAAGGCGAATGAGGTTAACCCTAAAATAAAAGAATAAATAAATTTAAAACAATAATATAGGCTACGGTACTTAGCTTTATTTGATCTGATATGGTTGATAGGGCGCCTTTTAAGGTTAACCCTGAAAAGAAACAAGGCAGAGAAAAAGATGAAGGCGAAACAAACCCTTATATAAAATAAATCAAACAGAAAGTTAAATTAAATTAAGTAAAATACTTAACTTTGGGTTTTTGAATCAGGCGCGTATTCGGAGTGAACCATGTCGATAACCCTGAAAAGGCAAGGCACAAAAGGAAAAAAAAATATTTTCAGTGTGTTGGGATGTTCGTCTTAAACCCTGATCAGGGTATGATTTAAAATATAAGTGATTCAATTAATTATTGGTCTCACGACCTAATTAATTAAATCGAGAATAAAATCGGACACAAAGGTATTTTTTATGAATTTTCTGGAATAAAACAAGATATATATGAATTTTCTGGAATAAAACAAGATATATATGAATTTTCACAAAATATAAATAATTAAGTATAATTTAAATGGAAGAAATTAAATAAGTATAGGAATAAAATATTTTAAATGAAATAGGTACAATAAATAGATAAATAAGAAAATAAATATAATGTAATAATAAATATATAAAATAAAATAAATACATAAGTGTTATAGATATAAAAAATAAATATAATAAATTATAAGTAATATAATTATTATATAAAAAAACAAAGATTTGTTAAAAGAAAATATAAAAAATATATATGTATACGTATATAAATATAAATAGAAAATAAAGATTTATACAATTAAAAAGAAAAAAAAAGTTTTTAATTAAATCAATATATAATTTACATATAAATAAAAAAAAGAAAAAAAAAACAAATAAAAGAAATATATATGTTAATATATAGTTAAATGGATTTTATGCAATTAAATATAAAAAAGAAATTAAAAAAACTTAGCTTTTATCCAGTGTGGTGCAGGCGTGTGGATCATGGTGTGCACTCGCATCTGGAAGCGTTGGATGAGCCTGGGAGAAGATCTGATGGACAAAAGGGCGTGGACGTGTCATGTGAGCGTGGACTGGCACGCACTGGATCCCTCCGTTGGCCACAAGTTTCGCGCGCGAAGGATTTTGAATCCAGCCAATCACATGATGACACGGCGTCATCTTCTTCAACTGAAACCTGCAAATTCTTTTTTACACCGCTTTTGGCATATGCGCTATAAAATAGCGTTATCTATTATACCTGCAGAGATAAAAAGGGCCAAAACACACCAAAAATTTGGCGCGACTACTCCAAAGAGATCGTCCAACCTCCTTAATCACGATTATGGCCTCGATTTCACCTGATTTTGGCTAACATAAAAAACCCCAAATCGGAGCTTTGAAACCCTAACATGGTATAACTCTTGAGACGACACAGGAATGCAATTAAAGTTCCAGAATCGGTCTAATCATTAATGTAAACATGAATATGTAATCATAAATCAATGAGGATGCCTATAATATGCAAATCGACCAAAGTTTAAAAACGACAAACCGTTGCTTATAGAGTCCGATTTCAAGTGTTGAGCTTGCGTGCGATAATTGAAACAGCTTCAGTGAACCTCCAGGATCGTGTTGGAATCAACAAGGACTCTTGAATTGGCTTCAAACTCCGAATCAACCTTGCAATTTTTTGCTTGATTTTGGAACTCGGGTTTAGGCTCCTTCTCCAGAAAATTTTGTCACCCTCAGGGTCTGCTAGGTTTGTGTTTATATATTGGAAGAAATTAGGTTAACAAACTTGAACAAAATCCGATCCAATCTTTATTTTGTAAATTGAGAAAATTTGATTTATGTATGTTTCTATTTTGGATCAATTTCAATTTACTTGTTCCAATCTTGCCTTTCTGAATTTGAATCAAATATATTATTTGATTAATGGTTGGATATGATTGGAATAAAAAGAAACTCAATCTTTTTGCAATTTTCTTCAAATAATGATTAAATATATGATTTAAATGAATAAAAAATTCAAATAAAATCAAATATTCCATGTATTTTCGTGGGAAAGAGATCTTGGGCCTTTGGATACTTGGGGATCAGGATTAAGTAAAAATAACTTGGGCCCATTTGCAAAAAAAATCAAGTTCTTTCACATTTTTCCCTCCAAAATAGCTCTACTTTGACAAGGCCTATCTCCCTCAATTTTTGAGGTATGGAAGTGTTCTAAGACATTTTGGAAACCTTAGAGAGTCCTCTAACCAGTGTCTTTGGTCCCGTATCAAAATGATTTTCCATTCTCATTTTATGACCTTTTGAAAAAAATGTCTTTTTGTTGACTTTTGAAAAGGACCTATAATGTATGAAGACATATCCCTTAAACCATTGACCTATGAGCTCTGATTCTTGGGCCATTGGATAGAGGAATGAATTCCCTTCAAAATGAGCTTTGGTGGGAATTTTTCTGATGAAGTATGAATATTTGGTGAATTTTCAAAGTTTGGTTGACTTTTTCTGTTCAATGATTTTCCTCTGAATTATTCAAACCCTAGTTTAGAACTTCTGTGTGGGAGACTGTGTTTTGGAGCTTTGTCTTTTGATTTGGTTTTGTGTATGAAAAATAGCATGGGCAAATTTTGGGGTATGACAGCTGCCCCTGTTCAATTATCTTAAACCTGAAGATGTAGAGTGGTTTGCGCGCCAGTCGGTATCTGAAGTTGGAAGATGATTGAACATAAGAATACCAAGAAATTTGCCCTATTTGAAGTAGGGACTTTTGTCGGAGATGGGCTTGTGGATGCCATCTGGTAGTTGAATTTTGAGAAGATGTTGTTTGCGCGTTGATCGTGTCATTACCGTTCGTGGTAGATGAATTAGATCCTTGGGAATTGATCGTGTCAGTATCGTTCGTGATACTTGAATTAGATCTTGGAAAGATGATCGTGTCTTCATCGTTCGTGATGATAGAATTAGATCTGAGGAGATAATCGTGTCTTCATCGTTCGTGATGATAGAATTAGATTCTCTTGTCGTGTCAGCACCGTTCGTAGTGACTGAATTAGACTGGGAAGGCCAGTGATCGTGTCCACACCGTTCGTGATGATAGACTTAGACCTCTGAAATGTGATCGTGTCAGTACCGTTCGTAGTATCTGAATTAGATCTTCTGTCGTGTCAGTACCGTTCGTAGTAGCTGAATTAGACTGAGAAGGTCAGTGACCGTGTCTACACCGTTCGTGATGATAGAATTAGATCTCTGAGAGTTGACCGTGTCAGTACCGTTCGTAGTAACGGAATTAGATCTTTTGTCGTGTCAGTACTGTTCGTAGTAGCTGAATTAGACTTTGAAAGTGATCGTGTCATTACCGTTCGTGGTAAATGAATTAGATCTTCGAGCGTTGATCGTGTCAGTACCATTCGTAGTAGCTGAATTAGATCTTGGAAAGTTGGAGATTTCGTTCATTTGTCGGTACCTGTATTCTGAAAAAGGTAAGGTTAATCTTTATGCAATGTCATGATGCATGGGTTATGTAATGAATCCCTCAAAATAAATGAGAGCTTTAGCATGTTATGTATGAGTTCATTATGAGGTAATGTATGCAGTGTATGAACATGTTTATGACATATGATATGTGAATATGATTTATGTTGTCTTTGATTAAGAAAGTAGATCTTTATGTCCTTGTAATTGTATTGTCTGATCTTGTCTTGAAGATGCTCAGCTGGGAATTTATGATTTCTGCTTGGAGATGATCAGTGACTTGATGTTCCCTGATTGGTGATAAAGATATTGATAAATCATGTTGGAGGAGAGCGACAGTGTTGAAGATGTAAACTCTGTTGGGCAGCCATGTCTCTATCGGGAGCGTTTGAAGATATCTTCTTAATGATTACTCTGTGGGGATATGATCTTGTGAACCCGGCTTTGTGGGGAGACATGGGTGAAAGTTGCCCCCAGTATTATAGTAACTACTACTTGATTTAGGACACGTCACTTAAAATGTCAAACTGGACTTGTACAGATTTGCCCCCCAGTTAGCAGGAACTTTGGAAAGATTCGCCTTGCGAGGCCTTTATAAGATGTGCACTTTAGGAGACATGCCCCTAGTAATCATATGCCCAATATGATGTCCTATGTTGGTTGAGAAGTAGCTTCAGATTTTCATGGATGCGTGCCCCTGATTATTTTGGCATCCTTGAGAGGTTCTCGGAATCTTGGCTTGATTGCCCCAGATAAATAGTTTGAAACCCACTTGAGGTGTATGCCTTTGATTGTTTGGCTTTTGAGAGATTCTTATAATCTTGACTGGATTGCCCCAGATTGATTGGGCAAAGCATGCCATGCCCCTTGTATACGTACGAGACATTGCTTCTCGGAGTAATCTTGTCTGTTGGGATAACTTTTAGTCATTAGTTGTGCCATGTGCAAGTTCTTTCTGATGCTAGCTTTTGAAATTATGTAGCAGAATATGTTTAATAATGAATTCATGAGATGCAATGCATACGTTTGTCTTGAGTTTTTGGAAAAAACATTAAAGCAAGAGATGTAAAAGTGTGATGTTTTGTAAAAAACATGATATTTGTAACGACGTGATGTTTGTAAAACGTGCTATTTGTAATAACGTGATGTTTGTAAAAAAGAAATATCAACTCAGCATTTTTGGTAAACCTTAAGGAGTCAGGATACCTTTTCGGTGACAGTATGCTTTCGAACTAACCATGCTTCAATTAGGACTTTCAAGGGTTGTAACGTGGCTTGGTTCACGGTTTAAGAAACAAAAGATAATGGCTCAAAATTTATTTATACCCATCCCCTTCTTCGTGGTGTTCTTCAGTCCTAAGCTCAGTTAATTCAACTTATGCATTCAGGTTCCAAGAGACTTTTGGATTTGCACCTTTGATGGTTCACAAGCAAAGAGAACTTTTTGAGATGGCAGTCACTTCTTCCTTTTGGTAGTCACAACATTGCGTTGTTCAGGAATTTATTGACTTCTCTGTTTTCATCTTTTTGATATCCCTAGCTTTTGCCTGAACTGTTTATTTTTGAGATTACAGTCAGCGGGATGCCTTGATTTTTGCCTAAGTCACCTTTTTGATTTTTGACTTAACAGGCTTTTCTTTGTATATATGTTTTTTCATTTTTTTTTCTTATGAAAGATATTGACTGCCTTGCTTAATGATTGATGAACCATCGTTGACTTTTGATTGACATCTCTAACACTTCTTTGATGTGTGCGAATGAATGCTTGTGATTGAAATCTTTGTTGAAAGGTGCACTGAATGATTCTCTTAAACTAGAATGCACAGCCAAATTAACTGAGAACTACCCTGCCCCCAGGTTATGATCAAAGGTTTTAATTAGTACAAGAAAGAAACTTCTACTTCTTAGGCTCAAAGGGGTTGACGAGGGATTAACATCCTTATATCTCCACTGTTTAGGAATTGAAACAATGCCTGTACATCGTCAGCATAGTCCGCTCAAAAGCATATTGTATGAGGTTGCGGTATCGCTTTCGTCATCCTCCCTCAAAAGGTGTACAACTTAGCAGGAGTTGAGTATCATAAAACATATGCAAAGTAAAGATGCAATTTAGATGAGTGATAGCGAAATAATTTTTCCAAGACAAACATATGCAATGCACTGATGATGATTATTAAGACAGATAATGTCTATCATAAGTCAAATGTTTAAATAAACAGAAAAGAAAATTGCAAATGGAAGTAGAGCTAATGAACCAATAGTCCATCCTTCTAGACATTAGTCTGACTTGTCATGATTAGGCATAGGAGTGGTGATCACCCCAAGAGTTTTCAGGAGTGTTGAATTTGATTTCCCGGTCATTGATCAGATCTTGATTCTTATTCGTCAATGTTCAACAATTGTTTATGTAATGTCCAGAACTGTTGGAATGGTACGAGCACCTCGCATTGAGTTTATAGCCATGTGTTAGAATTCGTTGGCTCGATTGCCCTGAGCATCTGGATCATATGAGTGAATTGATTGTTGTGACTCAGTTGTCGTGATTTCATTATCGTGACTCAGTTGTCGTGATTCCATTATCGTGACTCAGTTGTCGTGATTCTATTATCGTGACTCAGTTGTCGTGACTTTGTTGTCGTGACTCAGTTGTCGTGATTCCATTATCGTGACTCAGTTGTCGTGATTCCATTATCGTGGTTCAATTATCGTGACTCAGTTGTCGTGACTTCATTGTCGTGGTCGTTTCTGATTTGAGTGTCATGATTAAATCTTTAATGGCATGATTCGATGGTCTACCATCCTTTATACCATAACCAGGATTGTTCGAATAATAAGCGCATCTCACATTGTAATTGTACCCCAAGAATAGGAGTGCCTTTAATTCTTCTTTCCCAGATTGAGAACACCTTTAGGTTTCTTGGTCTTCTTTTCCTTCTTAGTCAGAAGGGATTTCAGCTTATCTTGCCCCTTGGATAAATTCATAATCAAGGCTTGGAACTCAGTGCTTTGGGCTTGGAGATCCTTGACTGATTGTTCGAGATCCATGATGCTGAAATAAACAGCGAGGAAAGATGAGAGACCTATTGTAAGAAACCTGTTATGCGATGTTATGAATGCAAATGCAATGCTTTCAAGGATCTATAGGAAATTTAGTTTGCAACGTTTAGACATTGAATCAAACACAGCTATGTCTAGAGAATTCTGGCTTTCGTCTTTGGACGTCCTTCTTTGAGAATCAAGCTCACCATATCGAGTGGGTCATAGCCTCTGATTCGGGATACTTCTGAATTTGAAGATACATGGCTAGAGGAAAATAAATCCTCTTGCCCCTTGATAGGCATCGAGTCTCTGAATTGGAAGGTATGTGGCTAGAGGAAAATAAATCCTCTTGCCCTTTGATAGGAATTCAGCCCTTGATAAGAGTACCTGAAATTGCGCGCCCTAAATTCCTAAGATCCTTGAAAGGGTTAGTTAATTATGTTATGCTTATGATGTCATGATATCATGATGTCATGCGAGTGCAGTTCGTTAGACTTAATGCGAGATGGTAAGGACAAACAAGTCCTTTCAACAAAACCTGCGAGGAAATGAAGGTTAGTAGCAAACACAAACAAGTCACACAAGTCACACAAGTCACGCAAGTCACACAAGTCACACAGTTTTTTGGCTTAAGGCTTGCATGGAGTCTGATCAGATGTCCTTCCCAAGGGTATTTCTATGGATAAGGAAATTTCAGCAACGGGTTCTACCGAGTTACCCAGAATTGTCAGCCCTCCTAAAGCACCCTCGAACATGATACATACATATCATGCAATGATACTTTGAGAAAGAACCTATCTGAGCTGTAGTATCGGGTAGCGACTATGCTCTCAACATACATCAAGAGTAATCCCCCCACTACGTTCCTAAAAGTCAGGATGGGTTAAAGGTTACTAAAGGTCCTTAAGCTCCGACTCACCTACAGACATCCGCACGAACCTCCCTCATACAAGAGAAGCATGCAAACACCCATAGAGGCCTAACTTAAGCGTGAACTCTCATATTGACCAATCCTCCACATACATGAAGGAGGTCGCCATGACTATGCCACTTCCTATCTTAGATGTTCTTGAATCCGGGTGTAGGATTCGTCCTTCAGTTAATTCCCAAAACGCCCCTGAAAAATAAAACAAACAAAGCAAACAATAGAAAACATTTAAAGTGTTCCTAAACTTTTAAGGTAACCCCTCTTTTATGAAATTTTAATCCCCAGCAGAGTCGCCAGTTCTGTAATACGGTGAACTGACTTTTTAATAATCGGAATGTCGCGGTAAGCAAGAGTCGCCACCGTCTTTTATTTTATCCAAACAAATTCAGAAAGGCAAAAAGAAACAGAAAAAAACCTTTTTAAAGAAATCTAAGTTCGGGGGGTAATTTATGCAAAGGGAAGGTGTAAGGCACCCTTTGCATCCATGGTTTTCCATGGGCTCTTAATTGCTTTGCTTGCTCGTTTGTTTAGAAAATGTAGATGAAAGAGATAGGGACTTTAGCTTGTGAATAAGCGTTGCCCTTTTGAAAAATTATGAGAAAGAATATAATAAAAAGGTTTGAGCATTGCAAGGCAATTAGGGGCAATTACCTTAAACTCAGATGATAGGTCTCTTTTTGCCTTTCAGAATGAAAGGGTCTATCCTTGCCATAAGAGGGCAGGAAGCCTTTCGTTTGGAGGTTGAAGGGTCATCGAAGCATCCTTTGCCATAAGACTGTCCCATGCCATAGAGGGGCAGGTAGTCTAAGGCAAGGATCAGAATAAGCCATTTTCGTTAGGCAGCCAGAAGATACCTCAGCCTTTTTCGTAGGCAACATCCGAGGGTCGAGGTCATTTGTGTATCGAAGGCAGCATCATTAGGGTCGTATGACCTTTTAATTATCGAGGCAACATGGCTGAGGTATCCTCGTATTCGAGGGACTTGGCTTATTCTGCAAAAAAAACACAAGGCAACAGGCAACAAGGCAACAGGCAACAAGGCAACAGGCAACAAAGCAACAAAGAGGTTACCCAAAAGCGTGCGTGTGTGCACCAATCACGTGATTATATTTAGAAAATTATCTTATAATTAATTACCTACATTGATTTAAGGCTTGCACTCCCTAAGATTACTAACCACACAATAATATAACAATAATAATGGGGAAGGGAAATTGTAACCAGCGGAGGAGAGGGGAATTGAAACCAGCGGGATGTAATTAAAAATTAAAACAGAAAATATTAGAGTTAGGGTTACCAATACACGTAGCTTTGGCATCTGACAAACCCTGAAAATGCAAACCAATAAATAAATAGGGTGAGTGTATGGCTAATTCAAAGGCAAATGAGGTTAACCCTAAAATAAAAGAATAAATAAATTTAAAACAATAATATAGGCTACGGTACTTAGCTTTATTTGATCTGATATGGTTGATAGGGCGCCTTTTAAGGTTAACCCTGAAAAGAAACAAGGCAGAGAAAAAGATGAAGGCGAAACAAACCCTTATATAAAATAAATCAAACAGAAAGTTAAATTAAATTAAGTAAAATACTTAACTTTGGGTTTTTGAATCAGGCGCGTATTCGGAGTGAACCATGTCGATAACCCTGAAAAGGCAAGGCACAAAAGGAAAAAAAAATATTTTCAGTGTGTTGGGATGTTCGTCTTAAACCCTGATCAGGGTATGATTTAAAATATAAGTGATTCATTAATTATTGGTCTCACGACCTAATTAATTAAATCGAGAATAAAATCGGACACAAAGGTATTTTTTATGAATTTTCTGGAATAAAACAAGATATATATGAATTTTCTGGAATAAAACAAGATATATATGAATTTTCACAAAATATAAATAATTAAGTATAATTTAAATGGAAGAAATTAAATAAGTATAGGAATAAAATATTTTAAATGAAATAGGTATAATAAATAGATAAATAAGAAAATAAATATAATGTAATAATAAATATATAAAATAAAATAAATACATAAGTGTTATAGATATAAAAAATAAATATAATAAATTATAAGTAATATAATTATTATATAAAAAAACAAAGATTTGTTAAAAGAAAATATAAAAAATATATATGTATACGTATATAAATATAAATAGAAAATAAAGATTTATACAATTAAAAAGAAAAAAAAAAGTTTTTAATTAAATCAATATATAATTTACATATAAATAAAAAAAAAGAAAAAAAAAACAAATAAAAGAAATATATATGTTAATATATAGTTAAATGGATTTTATGCAATTAAATATAAAAAAGAAATTAAAAAAACTTAGCTTTTATCCAGTGTGGTGCAGGCGTGTGGATCATGGTGTGCACTCGCATCTGGAAGCGTTGGATGAGCCTGGGAGAAGATCTGATGGACAAAAGGGCGTGGACGTGTCATGTGAGCGTGGACTGGCACGCACTGGATCCCTCCGTTGGCCACAAGTTTCGCGCGCGAAGGATTTTGAATCCAGCCAATCACATGATGACACGGCGTCATCTTCTTCAACTGAAACCTGCAAATTCTTTTTTACACCGCTTTTGGCATATGCGCTATAAAATAGCGTTATCTATTATACCTGCAGAGATAAAAAGGGCCAAAACACACCAAAAATTTGGCGCGACTACTCCAAAGAGATCGTCCAACCTCCTTAATCACGATTATGGCCTCGATTTCACCTGATTTTGGCTAACATAAAAAACCCCAAATCGGAGCTTTGAAACCCTAACATGGTATAACTCTTGAGACGACACAGGAATGCAATTAAAGTTCCAGAATCGGTCTAATCATTAATGTAAACATGAATATGTAATCATAAATCAATGAGGATGCCTATAATATGCAAATCGACCAAAGTTTAAAAACGACAAACCGTTGCTTATAGAGTCCGATTTCAAGTGTTGAGCTTGCGTGCGATAATTGAAACAGCTTCAGTGAACCTCCAGGATCGTGTTGGAATCAACAAGGACTCTTGAATTGGCTTCAAACTCCGAATCAACCTTGCAATTTTTTGCTTGATTTTGGAACTCGGGTTTAGGCTCCTTCTCCAGAAAATTTTGTCACCCTCAGGGTCTGCTAGGTTTGTGTTTATATATTGGAAGAAATTAGGTTAACAAACTTGAACAAAATCCGATCCAATCTTTATTTTGTAAATTGAGAAAATTTGATTTATGTATGTTTCTATTTTGGATCAATTTCAATTTACTTGTTCCAATCTTGCCTTTCTGAATTTGAATCAAATATATTATTTGATTAATGGTTGGATATGATTGGAATAAAAAGAAACTCAATCTTTTTGCAATTTTCTTCAAATAATGATTAAATATATGATTTAAATGAATAAAAAATTCAAATAAAATCAAATATTCCATGTATTTTCGTGGGAAAGAGATCTTGGGCCTTTGGATACTTGGGGATCAGGATTAAGTAAAAATAACTTGGGCCCATTTGCAAAAAAAATCAAGTTCTTTCACATTTTTCCCTCCAAAATAGCTCTACTTTGACAAGGCCTATCTCCCTCAATTTTTGAGGTATGGAAGTGTTCTAAGACATTTTGGAAACCTTAGAGAGTCCTCTAACCAGTGTCTTTGGTCCCGTATCAAAATGATTTTCCATTCTCATTTTATGACCTTTTGAAAAAAATGTCTTTTTGTTGACTTTTGAAAAGGACCTATAATGTATGAAGACATATCCCTTAAACCATTGACCTATGAGCTCTGATTCTTGGGCCATTGGATAGAGGAATGAATTCCCTTCAAAATGAGCTTTGGTGGGAATTTTTCTGATGAAGTATGAATATTTGGTGAATTTTCAAAGTTTGGTTGACTTTTTCTGTTCAATGATTTTCCTCTGAATTATTCAAACCCTAGTTTAGAACTTCTGTGTGGGAGACTGTGTTTTGGAGCTTTGTCTTTTGATTTGGTTTTGTGTATGAAAAATAGCATGGGCAAATTTTGGGGTATGACATCTAGGGAAAATATTTTCTGGTACTATGGAAAGAGGATACAACAATAGACCACCTCTATTAGATGGTTCAAATTATGACTTGTGGAATGTCAGAATGATGGCTTTTCTAAAATCCATGGACAACAAAGCTTGGAAGGTTATTTTAAAAGGATGAGATCATCCTCTTTGAAGGCAAAATATGGGAATGTGTCCTTAAAGCCAGAGGAAGATTGGTATGATGAGGATTATAAATTAGCTATTTAAATTCCAAGGCTTTGAATGCTCTATCCCATGGAGTGGACAAGATGTTTTCAGGGTAATTAATACATGTACTATAACCAAGGATGCTTGGGAAATTCTCAGGACAACCCATGAAGGTACATCCAAAGTGAAGATGTCAAGACTTCGGCTTCTCACTACAAAATTTGAAAATATAAAGTGAAGATGTCAAGACTTCAACTTCTCTTGTATAAATTAGACGCGCTCTAGAGAAGACATTGTTGACTTGGAAGTTATCTGATTCAGTGCATGCTAGAATCAGTCTCACTTTTGGAGTGCCAATCTATTTAGATGATGTTCCAACATCTGATTGGACATCAGGCTGTTTCTCCATGATTGAACCATTGTCTTAGGTTTTAGAGTATTAAAAAATTCCGCTATAAGTAGAGTACATCCTTCTGGTATCTTTGAAGGAGATGATGAAGATCTTTGATTTTTCTTTGTTATGGATCAATCAAGTAATCCTTAGAAAAATTATCAACAGCCTTATAGGCAAGCCTTTGTTTTGGCAAGTCTTACACCTTGTATTGACCTCATTGGTCCCGTGATATGAAGTTCTAGAATTTGTCAACAGTCTGATGTTACCACTTTTGGTATGATATATAGGCTTCATCTTACTTTTGATCATTAAGCAGGTGGATTCTTGAGGTACCACACAAATAATAATTGTTCTTGGACTTGCTCCCTCATCAGTCTTCAATCATCTTATTAGTGACCAAACAATCTTCCTTAATGAAAAATATTTTTCTAATTCTGGTAGGAGTAAGTATATGTTGAAGTATCAGACCTCCCTCTTTCATTTTGCTTGGTACCACTCGAGAATTGTGAATCCTTGCAGCTCTTTGTTTTTGTGCTAATTCTTGGACGTGGGCTATTTCAAGGGCTACATTAAACAAATATGCAACACACTACTAAGTAAAAGACACTTTCACCATGGTTGGAAAATGGGTACCATCACGGTTAACCAACCGTGTTAAGGTAAGGTGTTCTTGTAAGTATGATGCTTTCCACCACTGGCGAATGACCATAGTGATAAACCAAGTAGCATCAACAATTTAACATTTCATCAAAGTTATATATTCCAACTATGGTGGTATGCATACATGATTTTAATATAAAATATGTGGATTGCTTATTTTCCTTACTCCTTAATAAACATATACGACCATTCAAATTAATTTAGAAGATAATAATCTGAAAAATTAAATTATTCTTGAAAAACAACTTAAAGTGTTTGCCTCTATGAGGTTTGTTGAGTTTATTATATTGTATGTAGATTTCTTGTTTCACTAACCCCTTACTGAACATGCATTCATTTAAATTTATTTAGAAAATGATAATATAAAATTAAGGTATATTTGAAAACCAATTTAGATCAATCAATTTTTTTTGAATTGCATGCATCTTGTAATTTATCTCTCGCTCTTTAACATATAGAATTTTATTCAATACTCCAAGTTCTTCAAAGAAATGGTTTATTCTCTTCTAGTTTATTTTAAAAAGCATCAATTTATTGACAAATTCGAAGTCATCATCATCACTATCATCAACATCATAATTTATTTGATTATTATTATTATGACAGCAATGACGATGAGTCCGAATTTCTCAACAAATTGATGCTCTTCAAAATAAACTAGAAGAGAATTAATTATTGCTTTGAAGAACTTGGAGCATTGAACTAAGTTCTATATGTTAAAAAAGCGAGAGATGAATTACAAGATGCTTGAAATTTGAAAAACATTGAATGATCTAAGTTGGTTTTCAAATATAACTTAATTTCAGATTATCATTTTCTAAATCAACTTACACAAATGCATGTTCGGTAAGGGGTTAGTTAAACAAGCAATCTACATACGATATAATAAACTCTACATACCTCAGTGAGGAAAACATTTGAAATGAATGCCGCAAGAATAAAAAACAAAAATATTTCTAAGTCACAAGAGCCTTTTTTTCTCGTGACTTAGCAATGTTTTGTTCTTGCATGTTGGTCGAACAAAATCACATGTAGCTGCACAAGAAAAGTTTGTTTTAAGACATACATAAACATCAACAAGGCAAACATTTTGAACAACAACAACACATCAACTCATAAAATGTTTCATAAACGTAACTTTTATTGAAAAGATTCGTGAAGAATGAAGATGAATAAATGACCTACTTGTCTCCGAATGACATCCACAATGAAAGGAGGATGAAGCTGAAGTGAGAGCGGAAAACTAATGTTAAATTTGAATGAATGTCATACTGGGTCTTTCACAAAAGTTTGCAGTTATCACATTAGATTTTTCCTTCTTGTATTGTTTATTCATAGCAACACAAATAATTTGAGAACCACACCCATAATATGGACTTTTTTGAGTTAATATTTTTCATTCACTTTTCCTACAAGTCAAAATTTTAAGAAGAACACAATCATACTTGGAACAACCATACTTGTCTTTTGATCTGTTAAACACGAAATGACAATTTAAAAAATAGAGATCCAAGTAGAGATAACCCAAAAAACACAAAAATCATGTTGAACCAAAATAAAAAAAACACCATGCCAAATGAAAACTTTTTCTGACACCAAATGAAATAAGGTACCTTGAAAGTTCTTCAAAAGTGATGAATATTCGAACTTATACAAAGAAAAATGGAAGAAAGCGTATGAGTAATATGGAAGAAAGCTTATGAAGAAGAAGAAAGATAAATAAGAAACAATGTTGAACTTGATTACCTTTTAATATGAAGAAGAAGAAAGACAAGTTATGTGGAAGAGATATATGTTAGAGTTCTGTTTTGAGAGAGACGACTATTATATGCTGAAGCTTGATAACTTTGCTTATATACCACTTATCACCACGATTATAAACTAAAACCATAATAAAATGTAAGTACTATTCACAACGGTTTCTGGTACTAACCGTGGTGATAAGTATTTTAAGATATAATATATTTATAAGAGTATAAGGACAATCCCTTTTTGTAACGAAAACATAAAAAATTATTGGGGCTGAGATTCGAAGCATGTAAACTTTCATCTATCACCACAGTTGTTATTATACCCCGTGATGAAATGTCTTTTAACAAAATAAAAAAATTAGACGCGTAAAAATGAGTTATTACTATAATTTATTAAACGACAAATGTTGTTAACAAATGTATATTTTATAGTAGTGGCTTTTAAGGTTTGTCTCATTTTATTTGATCCATTCATAAAAATTCAGTAAACACAGTAATACAATGCTTATAGATATTAGGGGCGACTTGGAGGTTAATAAATGTGTTAGAAGATATACATGGTAAAGTGATTCTTTGGATGTTATACCTTCTTGAAGTTATCACGTTGCCAAACGGGCTTGTCAATTTTTATAGGCAACATGACGTCAAAGCTATACACAATTCTAAAAGGCGTCCCTTTCTTAGAGGAGTGATGTGTTATGTGGTAAGACGATCATAATACACACGGTTCTCGTGGGGAATTTTAAGTATAACTCAATAAATGAAGGTGAGATGTAAAAGGAATAATATGATAATGTTTGTGACAAATTAAAAGATAAAAATACCTCGTATAAATGTTCAACTATAGTCCTTTTGCTTCATCATGTTTTTTCTTGATCCCGTAGAGGATAACTTTGTTGGCGTACTCGGCTTGTGCATTGGCCTAGGGGCGATCGACCGAGACTAATTTGGTTTGAATTCCTAGTTGATGGCCAAATTCATGTACCCTGGGGTTGGAAAATTGAGTTCTGTTGTTTGAGACGATGATCTTTGGTAATTCAAATATGCAAATTATATGCCTCTAGTAAAAATGCCTCACTCTTCCTGCCGTGATCTTTGATGTTGCTTCTGATTCAATCAACTTAGTGAATTATTCCACGCGTACAAGTAAGAGTTTCAACTATCCCAACTCTAAGGGAAATTTTCTTAGAATATTCACACACCATTAATAAAATAGCCAAGGTAAGGTTACCAGATGAATGACCTCAATGGGGGCGTGGAGCATGTTTAAGTATTATTGGCACTTGTCTCACTTGTTTACATGATCGATGCTGTCTTTTAACATATTTAGCCAGTAAGAACCAACTCTTAATAACTTGTTTGCCAAGGCTCTTCTTCCGATGTGGCTCCTAAAGACACCTTCATTCACCTCCATTAACACCAAGGCAATTTCTCTCTCTCCTTCCCATCTTGTATAGTTTACCTATAACAAAAGTGTATTTTTCTACAACATTTTTTATTTTATGCAACAGAACAATAGACAACATCTTAGAAACCGTTGCTTAAAGGGGTAAAGATCGCAGTTTTTACCTGATGTCATAGATTCTAGAAGTTTGTTAAAAATTGTCGCCTATTTACTTTGAGCCACAGTTTTCAAAGTGCGGGTGTATCATAATCGTTGCCTGCTAAAGCTACTATTTAAAAAGTGTGGATATGGCATAACCATCATCTGTTAACTTATAGCTATTGTTTTGAACGTGTGGCCATTTCATCTTGATAAGACAACGTTACAAAGCGCAGCCTAATTTTAAAGACTACAGATTTACTAATTTTTTATTAAAAATGTGAGTTTATACTATTTTATATTGTGTATTATAGAGGTTGGAACCTCTGTACTTTAGTTTGTTTGATTATTAAAAAAAATTCAAATAATTTGAATTAATACACAAAAAAGCATTTCTAGGAGCGAACTCAGATTTGTATGACAACAAGGTAACAAGCCTTTAATTACAACTAAACCAACAATATTTTTGAATTATACCCAGACTATTAAATATTTATATATAACTATTTTTAGTTTTTTGTTAAATGAAAAAGTCAAGATTTTGTATAATAAAATATGGTATTTTTTCTGGGCACATTAATAAAGTTAGATTTTGTGCAAAATAAAAAGTTTACATTATTAGTAAATAAGAGTTGATCTCAAATAAAACTAATAATATTTAATTTAATTTAATTTAAATTTATTTTTAATAATTGTTTTTTAAAAATCATTTTGTTAAAATATTTTTTAAGAAAATATTGATGAACACTTAAATTTTTGAAAAATTAAAATTTCCCTTCATTTGTTAAAAAATATAAAAAGAAGCTGTAAAAATATATAAAAAAATCCATACATAAATTAAATGAGAAAGTAAAGATTTTATACAATAAAATGAGATATTTTTTCTGGACACATTAATAAAACTAGATAATGTGCAAATAAAATGTTTACATTATTAATGCATAAGAGTTAATCTCAGATAAATAAAACTAATAATATTTTAAAAATATTTCTTTAAATTTTTTTTAAGAAGACATTAATGAACACTTAAATTTTTGAAAGTTAAAATTTGTTTTTTAATTTATAACAAATAACCAAAAATAAATTTTACTTTTATAGTAAACTTTCATTAAAAAGGTATTTAAAACATGTAATATTAATTATTTAAAAAAATCATAAAAGATTTCAATTGTTATTTTTCTTAGAACTATGTTTCTTTCACTTGTTTAGATGAACATCTAAGTTACTAATTTTGTAGGTTGCAACGTTGGTGGTGGTGGAGAACTTTGTTTGAAACATTGAAAAATAGATGGTATTTATATGTGTTTCAATATAATAAGGTAAAAGAAATGGATGAGGAAAAGTACTATAATTTAGAGACATGATGCAGCTAAGGAATTGGAAACAAAGCTGAACAAGTTTGTGGAGGCATCTGATATTGTAAAAGCTTAGGTGAATGATCCTTTTTCAAACGTAATGACTCTGAACCGATTAATTTGATTGATCAGCTTAGGAAACAATACTAGAAATTTGTTTACTTGATTTTCCTATGAAGATTAATAATAGGTTGCAAGTTGCAACTTGCAAGTTTAATTTTTTAAATGTTTGTGAATTGTATGATTATTTATTGTAAAGTCTTGTAAATGTTAAAATACATGTGATTTGTTTGCAAATACAGTGTGTAGTTGTATAACATATTTGAACAAACTCAAATGATTGCTTCATATACTAAGCTCTATTCGATTAATAACTTAATTAAACACTAAGATAGTTGTACTTATTGAAACAAGTATATCTTAATATATCAAATATATCTTGTCAAATTATTTAAGTTTAGATTACTTTGTTATTATTAGTTGTACTTTTTGAAACGTTACTTTGTTATTATTAGTTGTACTTTTTGAAACAAGTATATCTTATCAAATTATTTAAGTTTAGAATAACAAGATTTCAAGCTTATATTAAAAAGATAATTATGGCTGTGATCTTGTTTTCTTCGCTGCTCATTTAGGCATAATAATTTTGAGAAAATAAAGTCTAAAGGGGTCAAAAGTTATAACATCAAACAGACAAGTGGAGAGTTTTCTTTATGGTTATGAAGAAACTATATTTCATTACTAAAAGATGAAGTTCGGTAAAGAGAAAAAAATATTGACAATTTAGATAAGACTTATGTTATTGATGAAAGACGATTATTATAATATAATTGAAAGCTTTATATATTTTGATTGAAGGCTAGGAATTTTATAGTTCATGATTTTAAAATTCTATAATTTGCATTACATTATGTTTCTAGTTTTTTATATTTAGACAAAAGTCCTTTGTAAGAGTACATATGTATGTGAATTCTTATTATATAATTTTAGATAACCCTTAATAATAATAATAATAATATATCTTAATGTTATTTCATATAAAAAGGCTAAATAAAATTTTCATAAATGTGTGGGAGGGTACTGAGTTGGTTTCTCTATTGTAGTTTAATTTTTTTTTGCTGCCCACGATTTCAAACTGTAAGCCCAAAACAAACCGTAGCTTAAATATCAATTTTGAAAATCGTAGCCTAAATCTAAGGGGACAGTTTTAAAGTGTAGCTAAAAATAAACCGCGGTCTAAACATATTCTATAAACTGTCAGCAAACGACATATTTCGACGTTTTTGATTTACTGTGGGTTAAAGTTAAAAACCTCTGCACTAATAAAATAGGTAACGGCCGTTTACTCCACGACTGGAAAATCGTCTCTTAAAAATTTAGATTACGGTTTTCATACTTTAGGCTGCGGATTTCCGGTGTTAGCCTAAACTAATTTTTGTTGTAGTTGTCTGTTTTGTAGTTGTCTGTTCGTTAGGTATTGAATTATGGACATCTACCATCCATTAGTGCCTACTATGCTAGGAGTGAACAATGTTTCCTGTATCATTGTTTTGTTGTGAGCTAGCTTCTTGGCGTTGGCGAGTTTCGACAAGAGACCGACTCTTGAGTTTTCTTCCCTTGAAACGTAAGTTATTTTTGAGTGATGACAATATATTAAATATGTTGTTTTATTTTATCCATTTAATTATTATAATGATTATCTTTCATTTGAATGATCAATGTTCATTTTACTTCGGAGTCCAACGTTTATATGGTAAAACAATATTGTTCTGGACTTGGCCAAGATTCAGCCCAATCTACTTTCGGCCCACTTAACCTTGGAGGTCCAAACCATCCCTGAGCCCATAAGGAGAAAACAGTGTCCGACTACTCGAGGACCCAACAACACTAGAGTAAGCTACTTGGTGCTCGGCGTGAGTGCTTCTCGCAAGCACCCCACCTGACGAGGACCTGCCTCCTCACCTGGACCCGAGTGAGTCAGAGAGCTCTCCCCGCGAACACCTGCTCCGCCGAGGACCCTTCTGCTCGTATGGTTCCTTCACATCTAACCCCCCGAATAATGCGGGATCCACGTGGTCCCTAAAAGACCGCGTCTCCCTTAAGCTTCGGAGTGGTTGACCAGGACGGGGAGCACTCACGCATCTCCGATATTTCCGCCTAGGAAACCTGGCAGTCTCCTAGTTGGGCCTGGGAATCCAGCTCAGTAGCGAGATCATGGCCCAGCGCTGGGGGCTATAAATACCCTCTTTTACTAGAGGGTCAGATATTCATTCTCTTCTAACCTTTAGCTCGTACTTGCACTCCTTTGCTCGTCTTCTTACTTTGCCATCGGAGTACCTTGCAGGTACACCCCCCTTCACTTCTCAAAGATCCAACTCCGAGCAGGCTTTGACGATCCTTCTGATCAGGTACGATCAAATATCATTATGATCAATTGAATTGAATAATTGATCATTGCATATTTGATGGTAAGAGGCCAGTTTCATCCTTATATTCTTTGCCAACAATTTTTATTTCAAATTAATATTTTAAATTTTATGTTCTAATATTTATTTTAACAATTAAATTCCTAACAAAAAGTATATTTTAAAGAGTTTAATTTATATGCACTGACAGTGTAAAATCATTTTACACTGTCATCAAATAGAAAGCTAACAAAGTGTCTTGTCATTAAAAGAATTTTTAATTTAAAATGTGATTTATTCTGATACAAGGTTGTGATTGGTTGACAATGTAAAATAATTTTACACTGTCAGTGTATGAACCTTTTTCTCTATTTTAAAATGTGAATGTAAATTATATTTTGCATTTTTTTACCTGTCTTGTATTAAAAATTTGTTTTTGCCTCTTAAATAAAAACTTATTTAACCTTAAAATAAAATACTAGCAATATACTCTGTAACACACATTTTCTAACACATGATTTAAATGATCCATGTAAATTTTAATTTATTTATTTTATAACAAACACCATTCCACTAAATAAAAAGAAAAAAGGAATATACTCTGATAGTGTAAAATAGTTTTACACTGTCAGCCAATGACGATCATGAATCAGGACAAATCATACTGAAAATTTAAAAAAACTTGTATGACATGGCAAAATGTTATATTCTAATTGGATGACAGTGTAAAACTTTTTTACACTGTCAGTGCATAACCATTAAACTCTAAATAAAAAACAAAAACGCATTACAAGATTCAAGAAATATATGATATATGAGATATCTTATCTTGCTGCATCTCTAAAAATTAGATAAATTATAAAAAACATTAAATATAATTTAATCAGAAGCTAATTAAAGTGAAGGAGCCAAAAACTTTATGTAATTGATATATATATATATATATATATATATATATATATATATATATATATATATATATATATATATATATATATATATATATATATATATATATATATATATATATATATATATCCAAAAATAATTAAATTTAATGATCAATTAAAACCGTTAGATTAATGAAAATCAATGGTTAAGATTTAGAGTAAGTGTTCAACACTTACTCTTGGAGTCAATATATCTCTCCTTTTATATATATATATATATATATATATATATATATATATATATATATATATATATATATATATATATATATATATAACAAAATTAAATATTTTATTATTTTTTCTATCAATTAAAATATTATTCATTTCGCATATAATTCTATATTAAATTATTTATGATATTAATAACGTAGATGACTCTAACATTTACAATTATATATAACAACATTATATATACTTAAAGCTAAATATATAATATGTTTTTTAATCAAGCTTTATAAAATTTTAACTAATTTTTAATTTATAAATTTATATTATATATATATATATATAATAAAATATTATTATCATTATCATATAAAGGAAAATGAAACAATATATATATATATATATATATATATATATATATATATATATATATATATATATATATATATATATATATATATCAGCATGTCCAACTATTTCCGATTATCTCTGGACTCGGTTTAGAAAATGGTTTAATTCTTAATCTTTGAAGATGAAGGAACTCAACTATGATATTTTCCAACAGAACTCATACGATCATCTGAAACTCTTCAAGGATCAAGTTCTGCGTCTCTGGAAAAGGAAACCCTTCGTCATCTCGACAACAAACCATGGGAAGCTCCAAAAGAATCAACACTTAAGGAAACATCTCCTGAACTTCAACAGCAAACTTTGGTCGTTTTTGAAGACATAGACAAGTTAGTTGAAAAATATCTTGAAACAGATTCTGCTGCAGTTACTTCTATGATTAAGGCATCTTTTGTTGAAACAACTTCATCTTCTCTCGTACTGAAAACTCTGGATGAGTTAAAGAAAGGGAATGAAGTTGTTAGGGCAAGGCTAGACAAACAGGACGAAACCAACAACGAGATTAAAGGGATGATAGGAAAACAAAAAGGATCAAGCAATCAGATCAAGAGTCTCTTGGAAGCATTGTTCACATGACTTCCACCTACTTCAAAACCTTAACTTAATTTTTTAATGTTTTAAATTCTGCTTATGTGCTTCTGTCTGTCTCAATCTTCTTGAATGCAACCTTTTGTCTTTTTTTTTTGGGTGTGTTTTTATTGCTTTTTTATTAATGACAAAAAGGGGGAGAACGTGAAATATTTTGAAATATAACAGTGTCAGGACTAAGTCTCAAACATTTTTTAATAACATAAATTATGTATCTACTGAAAGTAACTCATGCGTATCAGAACTTCCATCCAAAGCTCTCATCAAACATCTTTAGAGAAGTATCTATTTTTTATCTAAGTATTTAACTCAGGGGGAGATTCTAATACTTTATGTTCTTACTTGATTAATCAAAACATATGAGTTTTTGTCATCATCAAAAAGGGGGAATTGTTAAAACATAGTTTGATTCTATATCCTAGTGATAGTTTTGATGATAACAAATACATAAATTTTAATAAGAATAAATATGCACTCTAATCGTGTGTTTAAATATGAAGAAAAAGTTAGAAGTTCAGAAGCGTTCTAAAGAAGAAAATAGAGCTAAAACAAATAAGAAGTATTTTCCATTTGATCTCAGTCCTAAGAAGACCAGAGCTTGACACTAATTTCTTAGAAGCAGAAGGCTGCATTGAGGGAAGTTTACAAGAACAAGAAGTTCTGATGTGTCATACCCCAAAATTTGCCCCATCTACTTCACTTATAAAGATTCAAAGACTAGGGATCCATTCAAGCAACACCCCTAGTCAAGAGCCTCCTAAGGCCAGGGTTTGAGGTTCCCCTAAGAGGGATCAATGAGATAAGGCTCCTAATCAAGGATGTATGGTTTATAGTGATCTAATCTAAATCCATGGCAAAAGTCAAGGCACTACTCCAAAGGTCACCTGCTCAAACAATCTCAAGATCTACAATCAACTGATTCAAATCCAAAGTCAAGGCATGATCCAAACTTCTAACCATTGGTCACACAACAAGTATGGTGATGTACAACCATCATTTGATCAAGAATTGATCATGATTCCATTAATAGAAACTCAGAGATGAACAAATACAAAAAGGTTCAAATTAGGGTTTCTTAGGAGAAAGTCAACCCAACTTTGACTGGGCATAACTTTCACATGGAACATCAAAAATTCCCCACTCAAAGCCTATTTTGAAGGAAATTGGATTCTCTACAACTTTGTGTCTCACAAGCCAGGGCTAGAAATGCTTCATTTAAGAGATACAAAGCAAAAGATTACAGGTCATTTTCAGGCATCCTTCAGAAACAGTTTTTTCCCAAAGAGAATATGATCAAGATAAAAGCTTCAAATGAAAAATATGTTCCAAAGTGGCTTATAGAGGACCTCTTGAGGTTTCTAAAAAGTATTAGATCTCCCTCATAGCTTAAAAATTGAGTGAGATATGCTTGATCAAAGTTAGGTGATTTTGAGGGACCAAATGTAAAAAAGGAGGGTTCAAATTAAGGAATTTTGCAAATGGGCCTATGTTTTTGTGGTATAAACTTGATCCACAAGCCATTAGCTTGTCCAAAACAAAAGGGCACGAAATTTATCATATTAATTGATTTAATATATTTTTTATTTCATTTTTTATGATTTAATTAAGTATAAAAATCAAATATTATGATAAAATATTCATAAAGGCCAATTTCAATCAGTATTAATGGCAAAATATATTGTTATTTTCGTGCTAAATCAAATGGAAAGGAGTGATACAATATTTGGACCAAATTGGAAACTTTTTATTCAAGAAACAAATCAAAATTCTCAAAGAAGAAAGATTGGATTTAAAGGCTTTTGAGACTCTTTTCTAAACCTAATCTGATTCACTATAAGTATAGAGGCTGAGGCATAAGGGTTGGTGGATCAAGAGGGAGCAGAGCTGCAAGAACAAAAAAAATCTCCAAGAACTCAAATTCGATTTCAGAGAATTAGAGGCTTTCAAGGAGATTCAGGCATTGCAAAAGATTCATCAAGGGATTCTGAACGTGTTTGGATACTCACACGACTTCAACACCCCCAGAACATTCTCCTATTCATCAAGGTAAGCCGTTCTAAAAACC
Organism: Vicia villosa; assembly: GCF_029867415.1. NCBI lineage: Eukaryota > Viridiplantae > Streptophyta > Magnoliopsida > Fabales > Fabaceae > Vicia > Vicia villosa. The sequence continues at coordinate 151,465,145 of NC_081185.1, forward strand.
CTCTCGATTTGAACAATATATGCATCCTCATTGAAATCTATTGGCATATTCTTGTTTGTCTCAATGTATTAATCGTTTCTGGATTGTTCTTGTTGAGTTTGCGTGCCCTAATCATGTTCCACCATTAATGACCGGTTTGAGTTTTTAGGGTTTAATTTGGGGTTTTTTTATGGGAGTTAAATTAAGGTCAATTAATGATATAGCCTGATTCGTATGGTTGAGACGAGTGAAGTGATAAGGTCGCGCCATGTTTATATGTTCATATGGGCTATTCGCTATTTTTGTGGTTTTGGTTGCTACAGAGAAAACCGTAGCGATTTCGTAGCTAAGTTTGCAGGTTTTTTTGTGAATTCTGTGAAGAAGATGATGTGTTGGCATTCCCTGGTTGGTTTATTTCAAAAGTCGCGCGCGTTTCCAGATGCGTTTAGTGATTCACCATATGTTGTCTTAGGCGCGCGTAATGAACGAGTGGCTGGAGTTGGTCTAGTGGTTAGCTTACACGCTGGTGAGGGTGAGGTCGCAGGTTCGAGCCTCCCCTCCCACGTTATTTTTGATGAAATAATCTCCCACCTGATCCCATGCGCGCGCAGCTCAAACCTTCACCATGTACCCTCAGATCTGGACCCTTAATCCGACCATCTCTTAGATCCAACGCCCTGGGATCAATACCCATACCATAAGCCCTCAATCTAACCACACAGAATTAAAACCTTAATAATTTAAATAAAACTTTAATTATTTTGTTTATTTTAATTAAAATACTTATTTTAATATATATTAATTATGTTATAATTATTTTTTTGATAAAATAAATACATGATAATTATATTAAAATTTTTTATTTGTTATTCGTGCCGATTAAATCGATTGATCGCTATGGTTAACAATAATTTTAATTAAAATATTGTTAAATAAAAATAAAAAATCAAACCAAATTCGATTAAATGGTTGCAATCATCTTATTGATTGTGATGATTAATCTCGCCTCATTATTTAATTTAATTTGTTATTATTTGTAGTCGTGCTAATCGATTACGAGAGGTAACAATATAAAACGCCAATTAATAAATAATAAAATACAATAAGTTGTTATTAGTGATAATCGAATTAATCGATTTGAATTGGTAACAGTGCAAATCCTTAATCTCTTAGCTATGGTGATCAAACCTATTGATCATTGCGGTTAATTGTGCCAAATCAGGGTTGTACGCCCAAACCCTAATAACTCTAAAATCCATTCAAATTACAAAGACAAAACAAACTGCGATAGGCTAACCAAAAAGCCTCCAAAAAAAACCATATCAAATCAAATTCAAACTCTAAATGGCGTACAACCCTTCCCGAACTACGTAGACTCTGATCCTCCCTAAGGAGGTACGTAGGCACTTGGCAACAAGGCGAGTCTCCCCCTCTTCAAAATCTCAATCATGTCATTATAATTTTGTTTGCCACATTTCTTTACAAATCCTGCCATGCAACCCTAATCTTTGAACATTAGCCTTTAGGAAAGGGCTGAGGGTGCCTAACACCTTCCCTCAGCCTGATTATAATAGCTTACCCTAAATCTCTTAACTGCGTAAGGGTTTCCTATTCGCCCTTCAGAATAGGTGGCGACTCGAAAGCTGAAATTTTTAGGCAGGTTGCTACAGCTGGCGACTCTGCTGGGGAGAACACTTTTAGTGAATTATTATGCTCCTTAAGGCTTGAGAGGGTTTAGGGTTAGGTTTGTGATTTGGTTTGTGATTTGGTTTGTGGCGCACTGTAGGGATGGCAATTTGCCACAATTAGGGTTTGGGGGAGGTTCATCTTTTAATAAATGTATTATTTATTTATTTGTTTTGTTGTTTTTTATCTGCCTAGAAATGTCTGCTTTTATTATTATATATTTGCTCTATTTTTATGTAGGTTAAACCTTAAGCGTGGGAGTTAACTTTGAGACCAAAAGGGGACATGAATCGCCTTACGAATCTCACTGATAACTCCACTCGGAGTGGGTTAGGTGTTTGGAAAGGTCCGAAACGAAGCTAGACTTTGTGGAGGGCTGGACTGGACACTTAGCTGATCTCTCCGGGAACCTACCCAAAAATTCGAACCTCATGGATAAAGTGAGTTGTTCCAAAATCCGAAGAGACGAAAAAGTCTCGGAGGCTACGAACGACCCCATGAGACCTTTTAGAACCCCCGTATAAAGGTTGGCTCCCAAGAGCCCCCTACGTCGAACCTATGAACCTGGGTTCTTTGAAATACCATGTTTTTTTGCTTAATTATTTTTTATGTTTGTATTTTTTTTTTTGTTGTTATGTGTTTGCATGCATCATCTAATCATTTGCATTTTTCATCATGTCTTATCCACAAATAAAAACAATAATACACATATATATGTATATATATTTGGTAAAATGTATTTTGTTGGTGAATGTGTAGGAAGGATGAGTACGAAGAAGACAATCGTGCACTTTACTGTTTCTACTCCAGACATTAAGAAATTGAAGATCATCAAAGAAAAATTACCATCAGGTGCTTTGGATAGGTTTGAGATTCGCTATGGTAACATCTTGGATTTGCTAAGGGTAAAAGTGCAAGAAGAAGCTATCACCGCCTTGGTACAATTCTATGATCCGCCTTTGAGATGTTTTACTTTCCAGGATTTTCAGTTAGCACCTACCATAGAAGAAATGGATGCTATGTTGGGTTTTTCGAGGATAAAAAAGGAATTCTATACTGGTGTGGGTAAGGAAGTTGACTTTTCAGATCTAGAAAAGGCTTTGGGAATGTCCGCTGCAGAACTAAAAGTTCATTATAAAACTGAGGGAGAAGTACATGGGTTCAAAAGATCTTATTTAGAAAATCAAGCATTAATGTTTGCTCAAAGGAAACAATGGGACATTTGTGGACATGTGTTAGCTCTCTTAGTTTTTGGTGTTGTTTTATTGCCAAAGAATATTGACTATGTTGATCCTACCGCTATTCATGCTTTCACTTCTTTTAGGCTTTTTGACAAAGATCCAACTCCGACTATCCTCGCTAACATTTACTATGCTATTCATATGAGGTATGAAAGAAAGAGAGGAGTGCTAGTTTGTTGCGTTCATTTGCTCTATTCTTGGTTGACTTCCCATCTCTACAAAGCTAGCTGCTTTATCAAAGAATTAACTAGGAACGATTGGTCTCAAAAATTAAGGGCTCTTAAAGCGGACTCTATTCTATGGTATGCAAGAAAATTAAATTCAGATAAGATCATTTACAAATGCGGAGAATTCAACAATGTGCCATTGATAGGAACTCTTGGTTGTATTAATTATAATCCTGCTTTAGCACTACGTCAATTGGGTCATTCCATGGATAAAGAACCTTCCGAGCAACGTATAAAAGAATTAATTTTGCATGACAACGGGAAAGGTGAACCAAGAACATGGAAAAAGGTAATTCAAGCTTGGAGCAATGTTCAAAGGAGAGACTTTGGGCCAAAGAATGTAATTGCAAAAGCAGCTTATACCGCATGGGTTCAAGAAAGAGTTAAGAAAGTGTTGCTTCCTTTTGTCGTGGATCCCGCCTACAAGCCTGATTCTCCTGATCCTGTTCCTTTATCCATCGAAGAGATAGAAGGAATCAGGGCTGCCCTAGAGGCGTCCTGAAAGGAGAAAGAGAAATTAGAACTTGATTTGCATCAACTTACTAATGAAAGGAGCCAACTACGCTTTGACCTTAAAGAGAAAAATCAAGAACTCCAAGCGATGAAAGAAGAAAATGATAGGCAAAGAAGTAAAAGAAAGCGTGCAACCGAAGGAGTTCTAAGTGCTAATTTTAATCTAGAATCGCATAATGAAAGGTTGGCACAAGCGGATGTAGAGATTGCAAAATGGAGAAGACGTTATGAAAAGGCTTCCCATGACAAAGCGGAATCCGAAAAAAATCTAGAAGCTGTGGTCTTTGAATTAACGGATAGAACTAAGGACCAAGAAGTGGAAATAAGGGATTTAAAGTTTGATCTTCAAGAGGCCCGCAATGCTGGACAAGAAGAACGCACAAGGAGGCTAACCGCGGAAGAAGCACTTTTACAGCGCACTGATGAGCGTCATAGAGCACTTCAAGCTTTGGCCGTGCTTAGGCAATTACTACTAAGGCAAAAAGAGTTATGTGATGCTGCAAGGGATGAAAGGGACTATTGGGAGAGACAATACACAATTGTTTCTACTGCTTATGAGCACGTGAGCATGGTTCCTAAGATGCTTGAAGAATACGAGAAATGCCGCGATAATTATGACAAGCTAGTTTACTTGTGCAACGATCTAATCCTAGACATCCCAAGGAGTTTGGCAAAGGCGGAGACCTCTCTTGTTATCCTTCCCAAAGAAGTCAAGGAATTCATAGAGCTTTGTAGAGATATGGTGGATAAGTTCAAAGAAGACATCCAAAGGCGTTCTTAGTTTTAGATTATTTTCCTTTTTGCATTCCAAGTATTTTCAATTTGTTATTTCAATTTCTATCTTTGTTAACCGACAATGGAGTTTGTTTTTAGTATTTTATTTTCAATAAAGTGTGTTTCTTTTTCGTTACTCATCGTTTCTATAAATATTCGCCAACTTTGTTTACCTCTTAAAAAAAAACATATGTGTATATACATGTACAAAAGAAAAGAAAAAAAGAAAAATAAATACATATGCAAAAAATATATACATAATACATATGTGCAAAAAAAAAAAGAAAAATGTACATGTATATATAAAAAAGAGAGGAATAAAAAATAATATATAAATATATATGTGTATTATAATAGTGTGGATAAGACACAAACATTGCATAACCATATCATTCATAGCATGCATATCATATTTATTTTTCAAAAACATAAAAAAAAAACTATCTTCATCTCCAGTCACACCATTGCAACTCGATCACTCATCCAGACCAGAGCTCAGAAGAAGAAAGCAATGGAACAGCTAGAGCAGAACCAAGCCGCCCTTCGCGAGGAAATGACCCAGCTGAAAGGTACTGTTGAAGACCTCCAGGGAGGAATGGCCCAAGTGCTGAGCTTCATGAAAGACCTCAAAGATAAGCAAGACAAAGCTAAAGAAGTTCATGATCAGTATGAAGAGATACCTAAAGATGGCAACCCATTGTTAGGATATGTTCGAGGCTATGACCCTCACAAAACTAATGCTCACGCATCTAAAAGGGTCACCACGACCCATGAAGAGGGAGAGGCTTCCCAAGAAGGATTTATCCCTACTACTCAGAAAGAAGGGACGTCTCGCACAGTTCGCATTCCAATCAACAATCCGCTTAGGGATGAGGACTACTTGGACCTACAGTATGGGGACACTAATGACACAGATCAAGTCCCTCAACCAAAGCTGACCCCTGATGATTCTGGGGAGAATTCCAAGGAGAGTGGACAAATCAAGGCGCTGGAAGAAAGGATGAAAGCAATGGAAGGATATGATGCCTTCGATGTGGATACCTATGAAATGAGCTTGGTGCCGGATTTGACTATTCCTCATAAATTCAAGATACCCGACTTTGAGAAGTACAAGGGACTCTCTTGTCCGAGGAGTCACTTGCGCATGTATGTGCGAAAAATGGCTGCTTATGCTCATGATCAAAAGCTGATGATGCATTTTTTCCAAGATAGCTTGAGTGGAGCATCGGTTGACTGGTACATGCAATTAGAGAAGTCTCACATCCGAAGCTGGACCGACCTTGCTAATACGTTCCTAAAACAATATAAATACAATTTGGACATGGCACCCGATCGGATGCAACTCCAAAATTTGTCACAAAAGAAAGAGGAATCGTTTAAGGAGTATGCACAGAGATGGAGGGAAATGGCCTCCCGAGTCCAACCTCCCCTGTTGGAAAAAGAACTCGTAAAAATGTTTATGGCTACATTACAAGGGCCGTACTACGATAAAATGGTAGGGAGTGTGTCCTCAGGGTTTTCAGATTTAGTGGTTATTGGTGAAAGGATAGAAGACGGAATTAAGAGCGGGAAAATACAAGGAGTATCATCTAACTCTTATCACTCAAAGAGGCCCACCTCAACCTTCGCTAAAAAGAAGGAAGGGGAGACCAACGCAGTAGTGCATCAAGAGTTTAGACCTCCTATGACATACTCACCTCAACCAAGATTCCAAGGCCCTCCGAGGAAGTTCGACCCTTTGCCCACTTCTAAAAGCGAGATACTGGAGCATCTATTAAACGAGCAGTTAGTGGAACTCAGGCCTATGCCACCTCCGATTCCCGGAAAGACTATGCCCAATTTCAAAGCTAATGAGAGGTGTGAATTTCACGCCAATTCTCCGGGGCATACATTGGAAAAATGTTGGGCCTTTATGTTAGAACAAGATTTGTTCTTATCAATTATCTTAGTTTTGATGATAACAATAATATGAATTTTGCTTAAGATAATATGGTACTCTAATCCAATGCAATTTCCCTTTCAGGAAATATATATAAAGAGTACGCATAATTCAGCGCTCAGAAGTTGTGTCTCAAATGGTTCAGCATGCAACATCAGAACATGGTCTGGCAAGACATCAGAAGATGGTCGAAGCAGAATCAGAACATGGCATCAGAAGAACATGAGATCAGAAGCACTGAAGATCAGAAGATGGTATCACGCAACAGAAGCACTTCAAGATCAGAAGATCAGAAGATGCTATGCACCAAGCTGTTTTGACTCTGATGATATTCAAACGTCGTATTCACAAACATCAGATCAGAAGGAAGTACAGGTGGCAGACTACGCTGACTGACAAAAGGAACGTTAAAGCTACTAAAGGCAACGTCAGTAGACACAGCGTGAACAAGGCTCGAGGTAGTTGACAAAAGCGTATAACATTAAATGCAATGCTGTACGGAACACGCAAAGCATTAAATGCACTCAACGGTCATCTTCTCAACGCCTATAAATATGAAGTTCTGATGAGAAGCAAGGTTACCAATTCTTAACTACTCTGAACGAAAATAAACTTGCTGAAACGCTATTCAATCAAAGCTCAGAATCTTCATCAACTCACTACATTGCTGTTGTAATATCTTAGTGAGAGTAAGCTTAAACGATAAGAGAAATATCACAGTTTGTGATTATAGCTTTTAAGAAGCATTTGTAAACTCTTGTATAGATTACATTAAGTTGTAAGGAACTAGAGTGATCGTGTGATCAGTATACTCTAGGAAGTCTTAGCAGTTGGCTGAGCAGTTTGTAACTAGAGTGATCAGGTTGATCAGTAGACTCTAGAAAAGTCTTAGAAGTTGTCTAAGCAGTTGTTCCTGGAATGATCAAGTTGTGATCAGAATACTCTAGAAGACTTAGTCGTGGACTAAGTGGAAAACCATTGTAATCCGTGCGATTAGTGGATTAAATCCTCAGGTTGAGGTAAATCATCTATGCGGGGGTGGACTGGAGTAGCTTCGTTAACAGCGAACCAGGATAAAAATAATTGTGAAATTTATTTTTATCGTCCAAGTTTTAAAGTCACACTTATTCAATCCCCCCCTTTCTAAGTGTTTTTCTATCCTTCAATTGGCATCAGAGCGCCGGTTCTAAGGTGCAAGCACTTAACCGTGTTTAGAAAAGATTCAGGAAGAGAAAAACGCTTCATTTAAAAGATGGCTGGTGAAACTCCGACAAATCCACCTGCATCTACATCTGGCTCTACTGAGCAATACAACGGTAACAATGGTTATACAAGACCGCCGGTATTTGAGGGTGAAAACTTTGAATACTGGAAAGATAAACTGGAAAGTTACTTTCTTGGTCTAGATGGTGATCTATGGGATCTTCTGATGGATGGTTATAAACATCCAGTAAATGCCAGAGGCGTAAAGCTGACAAGGCAAGAAATGAATGATGATCAAAAGAAGCATTTCAGGAATCATCATAAATGCAGAACTGTTTTGCTGAATGCTATTTCTCATGTTGAGTATGAGAAAATATCAAACAGGGAAACAGCCTATGATATATATGAGTCCTTGAAAATGACTCATGAAGGAAATGCTCAAGTCAAGGAGACAAAAGCTCTTGCCTTAATCCAGAAGTATGAAGCCTTCAAGATGGAGGATGATGAAGACATTGAAAAGATGTTTTCAAGATTTCAAACTCTTACTGCTGGATTGAGAGTTCTTGACAAGGGATACACCAAGGCTGATCATGTAAAGAAGATCATCAGAAGCTTACCCAGAAGATGGGGTCCTATGGTGACTGCATTCAAGATTGCAAAGAATCTGAATGAAGTTTCTCTGGAAGAGCTGATCAGTGCCTTGAGAAGCCATGAGATTGAGCTGGATGCAAATGAGCCTCAAAAGAAAGGTAAATCTATTGCATTAAAATCTAATATCAAGAAATGCACTAACGCTTTTCAGGCCAAAGAAGAAGATCCTGAAGAATCAGAATCTGAAGAAGAAGATGAACTGTCCATGATTTCCAGAAGGGTAAATCAACTCTGGAAGAGCAAGCAAAGGAAGTTCAGAGGCTTCAGAAGTTCAAAGAGATTTGAACATGGAGAATCTTCTGATAACAGAAGATCTGACAAGAAGAAGGTCATGTGCTATGAATGCAATGAACCAGGACACTTCAGGAATGAATGTCCAAATCTTCAGAAGGAGAATCCCAAGAAGAAGTTTCATAAGAAGAAAGGTCTTATGGCAACCTGGGATGAGTCAGAAGATGATTCAGAAGATGAGCAGGCTAACTGTGCGCTGATGGCGACAGAAGATGACGGATCAGAATCTACATCAGAATCAGATTCTGAAGAGGTATTTTCTGAACTTACTAGAGATGAGTTAGTTTCCGGATTAACTGAACTTCTGGAATCCAAGTCTCAGATTTGTATTAAATACAAAAAGCTGAAAAAGCTATTTGAATTTGAAACAAAGAGGCTTGAGTTGGAAAATTCTGAATTGAAAGATAAACTTTTAAAATTATCCAATGATGTTGGATCTCCTTCTAATTCAGAAAAATCCACTCCTAGTCTAAACCATATTCTGAAAGAATATGATTTAAGTTTCAGGAAGTTCTTATCTAGAAGTATTGGCAGAAGTCAGCTAGCTTCTATGATATATGCCGTATCTGGAAACAAAAGAGTTGGCATTGGTTATGAGGGTGAAACCCCATACAAACTTGAACCTGTTGATGAAATGAAACTCACATACAAGCCATTGTATGATCAGTTCAAGTATGGTCACTCTCATGATATTAGGCACACTTCACATGCACAAAGTTTTCACATAACACACACCAAGAAGCATGTGACACAACCTAGGAAATATCATGAAACTCATATTAAAAATTATCATGCTGTTCCTCCTATTGCTTATAATGTCAAACCCAAGTTCAATCAGAACTTGAGAAAATCTAACAAGAAAGGACCCAAGAAAATGTGGGTACCTAAGGATAAGATTATTCCTATTGCAGATATCCTTGGCTGCAAGAAGGACAAAGCACAACATGTCATGGTACCTGGACTCTGGATGCTCACGACACATGACAGGAAGAAGGTCTATGTTCCAAGACCTGGTGCTTAAGTCTGGAGGAGAAGTCAAGTTTGGAGGAGATCAGAAGGGCAAGATAATTGGCTCTGGAACTATAAAGTCTGGTAACTCTCCTTCCATTTCTAATGTACTTCTTGTAGAAGGATTAACTCATAACCTCTTATCTATCAGTCAATTAAGTGACAATGGTTATGATATAATCTTCAATCAAAAGTCTTGCAAGGCTGTAAATCAGAAGGATGGCTCAATCCTATTTACAGGCAAGAGGAAGAACAACATTTATAAGACAGATCTGCAAGATCTTATGAGTCAGAAGGTGACTTGTCTTATGTCTGTTTCTGAAGAGCAGTGGGTCTGGCACAGGAGATTAGGTCATGCTAGTTTGAGAAAGATCTCTCAGATTAACAAACTGAATCTTGTCAGAGGACTCCCTAATCTGAAATTCAAATCAGATGCTCTTTGTGAAGCATGTCAGAAGGGCAAGTTCTCCAAACCTGCATTCAAGTCTAAGAATGTTGTTTCTACCTCAAGGCCATTAGAACTCTTGCACATTGATCTGTTTGGACCAGTCAAAACAGCATCTGTCAGAGGAAAGAAATATGGATTAGTCATCGTAGATGATTATAGTCGCTGGACGTGGGTAAAATTCTTGAAACACAAGGATGAGACTCATTCAGTGTTCTTTGATTTCTGCATTCAGATTCAATCTGAAAAAGAGTGTAAAATCATAAAGGTCAGAAGTGATCATGGTGGTGAATTTGAGAACGGATCCTTTGAAGAATTCTTCAAAGAAAATGGTATTGCCCATGATTTCTCTTGTCCTAGAACTCCACAGCAAAATGGGGTTGTAGAACGAAAGAATAGGACTCTGCAAGAAATGGCCAGAACCATGATCAATGAAACCAATATGGCTAAGCATTTCTGGGCAGAAGCAATAAACACTGCATGCTATATTCAGAATAGAATCTCTATCAGACCTATTCTAAATAAGACTCCCTATGAATTGTGGAAGAATAAAAGGCCCAACATTTCATATTTCCATCCTTTTGGATGTGTATGTTTTATTCTGAACACTAAAGATCGTCTTGGTAAGTTTGATTCCAAAGCTCAAAAATGTTTTCTTCTTGGATATTCTGAACGCTCAAAAGGCTACAGAGTATACAATACTGAAACATTGATTGTGGAAGAATCAATCAATATCAGGTTTGATGATAAGCTTGGTTCTGAAAAACCAAAGCAGGTTGATAATTTTGCAGGTTATGATATTGACATATCAGAAGTTGTTGAGCCAAGAAGCAATGCATCAGAAGCAGAGCTTCTCAGAAGCAAAGAATCTGAAGATCAAGTATCAGCTTCTCTGGAGGATCTAAGTATTTCTGAAGAACCATCTGTCAGAAGATCATCTAGACTCATCTCTGGTCATTCAGAAGATGTCATTCTTGGAAAGAAGGATGATCCAATCAGAACAAGAGCATTCCTTAAGAACAATGCAGACTGTCAATTAGGTCTTGTATCTTTGATCGAGCCAACTTCTGTTGATCATGCTCTAGAAGATCCAGACTGGATAATTGCTATGCAAGAAGAACTGAATCAGTTTACAAGGAATGATGTTTGGGATCTTGTTCCTAGACCAGATGGATTCAATATAATTGGTACAAAATGGGTCTTCAGAAACAAGCTCAGTGAGAAAGGTGAAGTGGTAAGGAACAAAGCCAGACTGGTGGCTCAGGGTTATAGTCAGCAAGAAGGGATTGATTATACAGAAACCTTTGCACCAGTGGCCAGGTTAGAGTCTATTCGTCTATTAATTTCTTTTGCCACTCAACATAACATCACTCTCTATCAGATGGATGTTAAGAGTGCCTTCTTAAATGGTTATATAGATGAAGAAGTTTATGTCCATCAACCTCCTGGTTTTGAAGACTCTATGTCTCCGAATCATGTGTTTAAACTAAAGAAATCATTATATGGATTGAAGCAAGCTCCCAGAGCTTGGTATGAACGCTTAAGTTCTTTCCTTCTAGATAATGGTTTCACTAGAGGAAAAGTGGACACTACTCTCTTTTGTAAAACCTTTGAAAAGGATATTTTAATCTGTCAAATATATGTAGATGATATTATTTTTGGAACATCTAATGCTACACTTGGAAAGGAGTTTGCTAAGTCTATGCAGGCTGAGTTTGAAATGAGCATGATGGGAGAACTCAAGTATTTCCTTGGAATACAAATAAATCAAACATCAGAAGGAACACATGTTCACCAAACCAAGTATGTGAAGGAACTTCTGAAGAAGTTTAATCTTCTGGACTGCAAAGAAGCCAAAACTCCTATGCATCCAACATGCATCCTAGGTAAGGATGAGGTAAGTAAGAAGGTAGATCAGAAGTTATACAGAGGTATGATTGGATCTCTTCTATATTTGACTGCTTCTAGACCTGACATTCTGTTCAGTGTTTGTTTGTGTGCTAGATTCCAATCAGATCCTAGAGAATCTCATTTAACTGCTGTTAAGAGAATTCTAAGGTATCTGAAAGGTACTACTAATGTTGGTTTAGTTTACAGAAAATCTAAAGAATACAACTTAGTAGGATTCTGTGATGCTGATTATGCTGGAGACAGAATTGAAAGAAAAAGTACTTCAGGAAGTTGCCAATTTCTTGGAAGTCATTTGATCTCTTGGTATAGCAAGAAGCAAGCAACTATTGCTCTATCAACAACAGAAGCAGAATATGTTGCTGCTGCTGGCTGTAGTACACAGATGCTCTGGATGAAGAGTCAGTTGGAAGATTATCAGATATTTGAGAGTAACATTCCTATATTCTGTGATAATACTTCTGCTATATGTTTATCTAAGAATCCTATTCTTCATTCAAAAGCTAAACATATTGAGATTAAACATCATTTCATAAGGGACTATGTTCAGAAGGGTGTTATTTCTTTAAACTTTGTGGATACAGACCATCAATGGGCTGATATCTTTACAAAACCCCTGGCTGAAGATAGGTTTAAGTTCATTCTGAAGAACATCAGTATGGATTTATGCCCAGAATGAGAAGATGAGAAGTTCTTATGTATGAGTAACTTCTGAAATGAACATGGATTATTTTTTATATCAGAAGTTCTGATTAAAATCTTTTAGAAATTATGATTCGGTTATTACTAACGTTTCATTGTCTAAGTTGATTCAGAACCTCTTTTAAAGCAAAACAGCTGTTACGTTTTTTATCTCGGGATGGTAAACCTGTCGTTACTATTCATGGATAAACGCGCGTGCAGTTGAAGGGACGCCGACCATAGGTAACTGTGCTAGTCACCTCATTTGTCTTTATTATCTCTCCTCACGTCACGTAACATTAAATGCTAGTCATCATTCGTTTCATTTTATTTCCTTTTAAATACTCTTCAAAATGGTTTTTGGTTTCCTATCTTTTTTTTTTCTCTCTCTCTTCCATATCAAACCCTACTTGTTCATTTTTCTGCAAACCCATCATGAACTCTTCATCAAGCCCAGGAAATAATGAAAATGATCAAAACAACAAAAGAAAAGCTGTTGAAACATCACCTTCCAAACCCAAAAAGATCAAAATCACCTATGATCCTCTCAAGGTGAATCCATTTGAAGCAATGTTGTCTGGAAATTATTCTAGACGAGTGTTTCATCCTCCTGGTGAAAGCCCTCCATCATCTCCATCTTCTTCCTCATCTTTCGACCTTCAAGACTCAGCTTCCTCTTCATCTAACCTTTCCTCTCCCTTAGTCTCTTCTGAAGAAATCTCTTCATCTTCACCTGCTGGGAATGCTGTCTCTGGTAAAGATGGTGGAAGATCTGCATCAGAACCAAGTCTCCCTGACTCCTCGCCTGAAAGCCCGAGAAGCAGTCAATGAAGCGTTTCACTCCTTCATGGCATGCTGGCACAGACGTTGTCTTAGCTAGGGTCCTAGGATTTGGTCTTTGTAGTTTTCTTTTCCTTGTTGCTTCTGCTTGTTAAACATAGGAATTTCTTGTAAACCTTTTTGATTATCAATGAAAAAGTTTCTTTGATTTACATTCCAGTGAGTCTATTTGTCGTTTTTTTTGCATCTGAATCTTTTTAAATATTCTTTTTGATGTTATGACAAAAAGGGGGAGAAGATAAATGATAAATGATTTGATTAAATCTATCAGTTGCTGGGTAAAGAGGCTCCCACACATTCACTAACAAGAACTGCAAGTTCTATATGGTTTAAGTGTTTTGCAGGTACAGAGAAGTAAAGTGAATCTTCAGAAGCAAACACTAGAAGCAAAACCATAAGAAGCGTTATTCTGTAAAAGGAATAAGCTCTTGGAAACTGAAGCAAGATGAGTGCTGTCAAGCTTCAGAGATCAGAAGCAAGAAAGAAGAATGAATCAGAAGCACTGATAATAGAATTTGAATATCATTGTCTATCCTGTTCTGGCAAAATTCTATTTGCTCTGATACATATAATGTTATGGCTCTGATACATTATTTGCTCTGATACATTATTTCAGCCTATATGGCTCTGATACATATAATGTGTTCAAACATACATTTTATGTTCTAACTCGTTCATGCTGACTTTTGTCGTTTAGTTTTTGTTCTGTAACATTTCAGGATGTAGAGATGCTCTGATGATGCTCTGGTACATTCAACAATGTTCTGATACAAATCTAGCATGAAGTGATATTGGTAGACATTCAAAGTTCTGAAGCTATCCGAGGGAAGCAGAAATCAGAAGATGTGAATGTTCTAAAAGATCCAGAAAACTCAAGTTCTGAAGCTGTCCTGAATGGAAGCAGAAGTCAGAAGCTGTGAATGTTCTGAAGATCAAAGAAATTCAAGTTCTGAAGCTGTCCACGATGGAAGCAGGAATCAGAAGCTGTGAGTGTTCTAAGGATCTAAAGAAATTCAAGTTCTGAACCTGTCCAATGGAAGCAGAAGTCAGAAGCTATGAATTCTCTGAAGGCAGAAGCTTATATGATCGTCTCTACCGAAATAATCAGGGAAGTCTTTTATCAAAGTTCTTCGAGTATTTATTTCAGGGGGAGATTATTTATCTCAGGGGGAGATTGTTAATCTCAGGGGGAGACATATTCATATGCTTATGCTATAGCTGTGTAATTTGTCTTTTGCCGTCTACTCTTTCTAATCGCAAATTCATATCATTTATATATGTTTTTGTCATCATCAAAAAGGGGGAGATTGTTAGAACAAGATTTGTTCTTATCAATTATCTTAGTTTTGATGATAACAATAATATGAATTTTGCTTAAGATAATATGGTACTCTAATCCAATGCAATTTCCCTTTCAGGAAATATATATAAAGAGTACGCATAATTCAGCGCTCAGAAGTTGTGTCTCAAATGGTTCAGCATGCAACATCAGAACATGGTCTGGCAAGACATCAGAAGATGGTCGAAGCAGAATCAGAACATGGCATCAGAAGAACATGAGATCAGAAGCACTGAAGATCAGAAGATGGTATCACGCAACAGAAGCACTTCAAGATCAGAAGATCAGAAGATGCTATGCACCAAGCTGTTTTGACTCTGATGATATTCAAACGTCGTATTCACAAACATCAGATCAGAAGGAAGTACAGGTGGCAGACTACGCTGACTGACAAAAGGAACGTTAAAGCTACTAAAGGCAACGTCAGTAGACACAGCGTGAACAAGGCTCGAGGTAGTTGACAAAAGCGTATAACATTAAATGCAATGCTGTACGGAACACGCAAAGCATTAAATGCACTCAACGGTCATCTTCTCAACGCCTATAAATATGAAGTTCTGATGAGAAGCAAGGTTACCAATTCTTAACTACTCTGAACGAAAATAAACTTGCTGAAATGCTATTCAATCAAAGCTCAGAATCTTCATCAACTCACTACATTGCTGTTGTAATATCTTAGTGAGAGTAAGCTTAAACGATAAGAGAAATATCACAGTTTGTGATTATAGCTTTTAAGAAGCATTTGTAAACTCTTGTATAGATTACATTAAGTTGTAAGGAACTAGAGTGATCGTGTGATCAGTATACTCTAGGAAGTCTTAGCAGTTGG
Source organism: Vicia villosa (assembly GCF_029867415.1). NCBI lineage: Eukaryota > Viridiplantae > Streptophyta > Magnoliopsida > Fabales > Fabaceae > Vicia > Vicia villosa. Next base: position 151,480,699 of record NC_081185.1, read on the forward strand.
CTGAGCAGTTTGTAACTAGAGTGATCAGGTTGATCAGTAGACTCTAGAAAAGTCTTAGAAGTTGTCTAAGCAGTTGTTCCTGGAGTGATCAAGTTGTGATCAGAATACTCTAGAAGACTTAGTCGTGGACTAAGTGGAAAACCATTGTAATCCGTGCGATTAGTGGATTAAATCCTCAGGTTGAGGTAAATCATCTCTGCGGGGGTGGACTGGAGTAGCTTCGTTAACAGCGAACCAGGATAAAAATAATTGTGAAATTTATTTTTATCGTCCAAGTTTTAAAGTCACACTTATTCAATCCCCCCCTTTCTAAGTGTTTTTCTATCCTTCACTTTAGGCACAAGGTTCAGGACCTGATAGAGTCAGGAGCAATTGCTTTTGACAAACCTAATGTGAAGACAAACCCTATGCCCCGTCATGATGGCACAGTCAATGCAATAGAGGTAGTCACCGAGCAAGAGTTTGTTCAACAACGGAGCTCCCCCATAGATGCCCTTAAGAGGTATCTACTTGCAAAGGGGTTCGTCCTCGAACATAACGAAGCCTTTAAGACAACCTTGCAAAGACTCGTGAATCAAGGGGTAGTTCAGTTTAAAGAATATCCTGAGGAAGAGTATGTGGCCATGCTGGACAGGAATGAACCGTTAATGATACCAAGACAAGGGGCAAGGAAGACGTTGATCATCCCTTGCGCCAAAGCCACACTGCTGATACCCGCACAAGTACACACTAGGATTATCCCAGTCAGGGATCCATATCCTGTGGACAAGATGAAGGCAGTTCCATGGGAATATGAGTCTAATGCTAGTACCGATGTGACAAACATCGTCGGGCCTGGGGGTATGACTCGTAGCGGTCGCATATTCAATACTGCTAAATCAAAAGAGAATTCAGCACAAGCAAATGATCAAGCTACTGTGGTCCCTACTGAAAGAAGCACACCCATAGACAAGGAGATCACTAACAAAGATGCCGAAGAATTCTTGGCATTAATCAAGAAAAGTGATTATAAGGTAGTGGATCAGTTGCACCAAACTCCATCCAGGATATCACTCCTCTCGCTGTTAATCCATTCAGAAAAACATCGAGACACCCTGATGAAGATCTTGAGTGCTGCCCATGTAACCAAAGACATCACTGTAAATCAATTTGATGGAATGGTGGCTAATCTTACTGCTGGGACATGCTTAAGCTTCAGTGAACACGAGTTGCCCTCACAAGGGAAAGAGCATAACAAAGCCCTGCATATCTCCATACAATGTGGGAAAGCTCATCTGTCTAGAGTGCTGATCGACACAGGATCGTCATTAAATGTGATGCCAAAGGCCACCTTAGACAAGATAGATTTGGAAGGACTGGTAATAAGACCAAGCCGTCTGGTGGTCAAAGCCTTCGATGGGTCGCAAAGCCCGGTGTTTGGAGAGGTGGACCTCCCTGTGGTAATAGGCCCTCACACTTTCTGCATCAATTTCCAAGTGATGGAGATTGAGCCTGCCTACACATGTTTATTAGGACGCCCTTGGATCCATGCTGCTGGGGCAGTTACCTCTACTCTGCATCAAAAGGTGAAATTTGTGGATGGAAACTCTATAGTAACCGTCAGTGGGGAGGAGGACATATTTGTCAGCAATCTAGACTCATACCGATACATTGAGGCTGGGGAAAAGGCATTAGAGACTTCGTTCCAAGCACTAGAGATTGCCACTGCTGTCACACTACCAATTGAGAAAACACGAAGGGCGGTGACATCCTGGAGAGACCTGCAAGACACAAAGATGGAAGGCTGGGGAAAAATTCCAGAAGTACAAGAGAAGAAAGATCGTCTGGGGTTAGGATACCAACCAACAAAGAAGGCTGCAAAGGAAGAGCAACGATTCCCTCCGATCGCACAGACTTTTGTTACAGGTGGATACGAGCATGTATCCATGATATCTAGCATGGAGGGAACGTCCAATTTTATCCGGATGATTAGGCCAGGAGAACAGCTTCAGAATTGGACAAGCCTGGAGATACCGGAGATAGTTTTCATTTCAAAGTAATTTCCTATTGTGTGTTTTATTTCCCTTTTTAATAAAGAAAGACAATAACACTCATGCCTCGCCCGAAGCATAGAGTTAGTTTGTAAGGGCCCCATTTACTTTCAAGTTCGAAGTTTATTAATAAAATTGTCTTTGCATTTTGGTATTGAAAACATTGCCTTTTTCTTTTTCGCATTTATTCCTTTTCCATTTCTGAAAATGACAAATAAATTTCTTGCACAAACAAAGCACGTTCACATCTGCATACTAAAAGAAAACAAAAACATAAAACATGTGCAGATCACCTTCTGACACCACCGATAATAATACTGCTGAGACTCTATACAAACTCGAGGCTCTCGCTAATCAGGCTGAAGAAGGGGATGAGGAAGACGATGAACTTCCGGAAGAGTTGTCAAGGTTAGTGGATAAGGAATCCAAGAGCATGCTCCCCCCACAAAAGGCCATTGAAATCATAAACTTGGGAACGGATGAAGAACCCAAGAACATTAAGATTGGGGCAACACTAGGTAAGGACGTAAAAGCAATGCTAACCAAGCTCCTCCACGAGTATGCGGAGATTTTTGCTTGGTCATACCGTGACATGCCGGGGTTGGATACAGACATCGTGGTACACAGTTTACCTCTCAAAGAAGGATGTGCGCCGGTCAGGCAAAAGCGCAGAAGGGTTCGACCAGATATGGATAGTAAGATTAGGGAAGAGGTGCTCAAACAATTCGATGCCGGGTTTCTTGCTGTAGTTGACTACCCACCATGGATTGCAAACATAGTGCCAGTTCCTAAGAAAGACGGGAAGGTGCGCATGTGTGTAGACTACAGGGATCTAAATAAAGCAAGTCCAAAAGATGATTTCCCACTACCACATATAGATGTCTTGGTGGATAATACGGCACAAGCTTCAGTGTTCTCTTTCATGGATGGGTTCTCCGGGTATAATCAGATCAAGATGGCGCCCGAAGATATGGAGAAAACAACCTTCATGACATCTTGGGGCACTTTCTGTTACAAGGTAATGCCTTTCGGGTTGAGAAACGCAGGGGCAACATATCAAAGGGCCATGGTCACGTTGTTTCATGATATGATCCACAAAGAGGTCGAAGTATATGTAGACGACATGATCGCCAAATCCGGCACAGAAGAAGAGCACATCACAAATCTACATAAGCTATTTGAACGTCTAAAGAAGTACAAGCTAAGGTTAAACCTAAACAAGTGTACGTTTGGTGTAAGATCGGGAAAGCTGTTGGGATTCATTGTAAGCCAGCGAGGTATAGAGGTTGATCCTGATAAAGTAAAAGCCATACAGGCAATGCCCGTTCCAAAAACAGAAAAAGAGGTACGAGGTTTCCTGGGTCGATTGAATTACATCTCAAGATTCATTTCGCATCTAACGGCTACATGCGAGCCTATATTCAAGCTACTCAGGAAGGATCAACCCATCAAGTGGAATGATGATTGTCAAGTAGCCTTCGAAACCATAAAGAACTACTTGCAAGAACCACCTATACTCTTACCCCCTGTACCCGGAAGGCCACTAATCATGTACCTCACAGTACTCGAAAGGTCTATGGGGTGTGTACTGGGACAGCAGGATGAAACAGGCAGGAAAGAACATGCTATCTACTACCTCAGTAAGAAATTCACGGATTGCGAATCTCGGTATTCAGCATTGGAAAAGACATGTTGTGCCCTAACATGGGCCTCCAAACGTCTAAGGCAATATATGCTGAATCATTCCACGTGGCTAATATCGAGAATGGATCCTTTAAAATACGTGTTCGAAAAGCAGGCGCTCACGGGTAGAATTGCAAGGTGGCAAATGTTGTTGTCCGAATACGACATACAATATGTAACTCAAAAAGCAATAAAAGGGAGTGTATTGGCAGAACATCTTGCTCACCAACCCCTCGAAGAATACCAGTCTATGAAGTTCGACTTCCCTGACGAAGACATCATGCTAGTAAGAGATTACGAAATACCGGGACCCGACGAAGGACCGGAACCGGGTTTGGTATGGAAACTCATGTTCGACGGTGCCTCAAATGCACTAGGACATGGCATAGGGGCGGTATTGACATCTCCCGATGACCGGCACTTACCCTTCACTGCAAGACTATGTTTCGACTGCACCAACAACATTGCAGAATACGAAGCATGTATATTGGGGTTAGAAGCTGCAATCGACCTAAGGATCAAACTCCTTGATGTATACGGAGACTCAGCATTGGTAATCCATCAAGTCAACAAAGAGTGGGACACTCGGGATGCAAAACTAATCCCATACCGAGACCTTATACTAGAGTTGACGGCTGAATTTGATACTATCACCTTTACTCATATCCCGAGGGAAGAAAATCAAATAGCCGACGCACTAGCAACGCTCTCCTCTATGTTCAAGGTGACCTGGCCAAACCATGAACCACGAATAACTGTTAGACACTTCGACGAACCTGCCTATTGTCTCACGATTGAGGAGCAGTCTGACAACAAACCATGGTACCACGACATTAAAAAGTACCTGGAAAAACAAGAATACCCGGAGAATGCCTCAACAATTGATAAAAAGACACTGAGGAGACTTGCATCCAAGTTCTTCTTAAGCGGAAGCATCCTATACAAAAGGAACTATGATTCAGTGTTGCTGAGATATGTAGATAAAAACGAGGCCAAGGAGATTATCAGGGAGGTACATGAAGGGACCTTTGGGACCCACACAAACGGACACTCAATGGCTAGAAAGATACTGCGAGCAGGGTACTACTGGCTAACAATGGAGGCCGATTGTTTCCAATATGCAAGGACCTGTCACAAGTGCCAGATCTACGCTGACAAGGTGCACGTACCGCCAAACCCGTTGAACGTTCTGAGTTCACCATGGCCATTTGCAATGTGGGGAATCGACATGATAGGGATGATAGAACCAAAAGCTTTGAATGGACACCGATTTATACTGGTTGCCATAGACTACTTCACCAAATGGGTAGAAGCTGCCTCTTACACCAACGTGACGAGACAAGTAGTCACTCGGTTCATCAAGCATAATATCATATGTCGATATGGGGTTCCAAGCAGGATTATCACCGATAATGGGTCGAATCTGAACAATAACATGATGAGGGAGCTGTGCGAGGAGTTCAAGATTGAACACCACAATTCTTCACCATACAGGCCTAAAATGAACGGCGCTGTCGAAGCTGCAAACAAAAATATCAAAAAAATAATACAAAAGATGGTGAAAACATACAAGGATTGGCACGAAATGCTTCCCTTCGCCCTACACGGTTACAGAACCTCGGTGCGTACATCTACAGGGGCAACCCCCTTCTCCCTAGTCTACGGTATGGAAGCTGTCCTCCCAATCGAGGTGGAGATCCCGTCACTAAGAGTCATAGCTGACACAAAGTTAGAAGAATCGGAATGGGTAAAAACTCGTTTTGATCAGCTTAATCTCATTGAAGAAAAGCGACTGACAGCTTTGTGTCATGGACAACTCTATCAGAAGAGGATAAAAAAAGCGTTCGATAAGAAGGTCCGACCTCGAACCTACAAAGAAGGTGACATTGTCCTCAAGAAGATACTGTTACCTCGACTCGACGCCCGAGGAAAATGGACACCTAACTACGAAGGTCCATACATCGTAAAAACAGTATTCTCAGGAGGGGCATTAGTCCTCACTACAATGGATGGGGATGAGCTACCGCATCCAATCAATTCAGATGCAGTCAAGAGGTACTATGCCTAGCAGGGGCAAGGCTTCAGGCTACGAGCCCAAGACAATTCGTAAAGGATAGGAAATCGAGCAATCATCAACTTCCGAAGTCAAAGGATTACTGGGGACCTCGATAGCAAAAGAGCAATAGCAGTATTAATATCATTTCTATTTGTCATTTTCTTTCTTTCATACCTTTTGTACCTTCGCCAATTCAAGGCAACAATCAATAAAAGTCTTTTCCCTTTCATACTTATCTTTTCATCATTTCAGTACCAAGTGCAAAGAATAATTTATGTCTCATAAACTTTAAACTTTGAGCTTAAAACAAGAAACTTACAAACTAACAAGACCAAATAAAGGGGATGAAACCACGGCATCTCCGGTAGTTGATATACGCCTGGTCCTGAAAGCACTGCAATATCCCAGTAGACTAACTTCAGACGATCTGAGTTAAGACCCACAAAGCTGCTCGAAAAGCTAAACAAATCCAATGGGTGACAGAAGATAATGCATCGAATTCATCATACATATTCATACGCATGTACACTTACATATGTACCATCGGCATAAGCATGCATACATTTACAACAAATCATAAGCATATACATTCGCAGAGCATCATTTTGCAGATGAAGCTTGGTTTCTCTTGAATCCAATTTCAAAATCTATTCTCAATTTCAATTTCAAACCAAATCGTAACCCTCGCGTTACGTCTTATCACGGCAGTGATAACGGCAATTTCAAACCAAATCGTAACCCTCGCGTTACGTCTTATCACGGCAGTGATAACGGCAATTTCAAACCAAATCGTAACCCTCGCGTTACGTCTTATCACGGCAGTGATAACGGCAATTTCAAACCAAATCGTAACCCTCGCGTTACGTCTTATCACGGCAGTGATAACGGCAATTTCAAACCAAATCGTAACCCTCGCGTTACGTCTTATCACGGCAGTGATAACGGCAATTTCAAACCAAATCGTAACCCTCGCGTTACGTCTTATCACGGCAGTGATAACGGCAATTTCAAACCAAATCGTAACCCTCGCGTTACGTCTTATCACGGCAGTGATAACGGCAATTTCCAAATTAAATCGTAACCCTCGCGTTACGTCTTATCATGTTAGTCCCTTGGCAGTGATAATGGCACCTTCAACTTCAATCTAAATCGTAACCCTCGCGTTACGTCTTATCATGTTAGTCCCTTGGCAGTGATAATGGCACCTTCAACTTCAATCCAAATCGTAACCCTCGCGTTACGTCTTATCACGAAAGTGATATGGCACCACGACTCATTTCATTTTCAAGCTCCAATTCCAATCCCAAACATGCCATACCACGGTAATCCCGTGGCCAGCAACGCATCTACTCCACATTCCGCAATATCAGCAAATTTCGGGGCATTCTCAGTGTTCAATAATCTTCCATCTTCAGGTCGCGACGGGAAAGTAAGCCTGTCCGCCTCTTCAGGTTCAAGAATATTGAACAGGGGCAGCTGTCATACCCCAAAATTTGCCCCATCTACTTCACTTATAAAGATTCAAAGACTAGGGATCCATTCAAGCAACACCCCTAGTCAAGAGCCTCCTAAGGCCAGGGTTTGAGGTTCCCCTAAGAGGGATCAATGAGATAAGGCTCCTAATCAAGGATGTATGGTTTATAGTGATCTAATCTAAATCCATGGCAAAAGTCAAGGCACTACTCCAAAGGTCACCTGCTCAAACAATCTCAAGATCTACAATCAACTGATTCAAATCCAAAGTCAAGGCATGATCCAAACTTCTAACCATTGGTCACACAACAAGTATGGGGATGTATAACCATCATTTGATCAAGAATTGATCATGATTCCATTAATAGAAACTCAGAGATGAACAAATACAAAAAGGTTCAAATTAGGGTTTCTTAGGAGAAAGTCAACCCAACTTTGACTGGGCATAACTTTCACATGGAACATCAAAAATTCCCCACTCAAAGCCTATTTTGAAGGAAATTGGATTCTCTACAACTTTGTGTCTCACAAGCCAGGGCTAGAAATGCTTCATTTAAGAGATACAAAGCAAAAGATTACAGGTCATTTTCAGGCATCCTTCAGAAACAGTTTTTTCCCAAAGAGAATATGATCAAGATAAAAGCTTCAAATGAAAAATATATTCCAAAGTGGCTTATAGAGGACCTCTTGAGGTTTCTAAAAAGTATTAGATCTCCCTCATAGCTTACAAATTGAGTGAGATATGCTTGATCAAAGTTAGGTGATTTTGAGGGACCAAATGTAAAAAAGGAGGGTTCAAATTAAGGAATTTTGCAAATGGGCCTATGTTTTTGTGGTATAAACTTGATCCACAAGCCATTAGCTTGTCCAAAACAAAAGGGCACGAAATTTATCATATTAATTGATTTAATATATTTTTTATTTCATTTTTTATGATTTAATTAAGTATAAAAATCAAATATTATGATAAAATATTCATAAAGGCCAATTTCAATCAGTATTAATGGCAAAATATATTGTTATTTTCGTGCTAAATCAAATGGAAAGGAGTGATACAATATTTGGACCAAATTGGAAACTTTTTATTCAAGAAACAAATCAAAATTCTCAAAGAAGAAAGATTGGATTTAAAGGCTTTTGAGACTCTTTTCTAAACCTAATCTGATTCACTATAAGTATAGAGGCTGAGGCATAAGGGTTGGTGGATCAAGAGGGAGCAGAGCTGCAAGAACAAAAAAAATCTCCAAGAACTCAAATTCGATTTCAGAGAATTAGAGGCTTTCAAGGAGATTCAGGCATTGCAAAAGATTCATCAAGGGATTCTGAACGTGTTTGGATACTCACACGACTTCAACACCCCCAGAACATTCTCCTATTCATCAAGGTAAGCCGTTCTAAAAACCCTCTCGATTTGAACAATATATGCATCCTCATTGAAATCTATTGACATATTCTTGTTTGTCTCAATGTATTAATCGTTTCTGGATTGTTCTTGTTGAGTTTGCGTGCCCTAATCATGTTCCACCATTAATGACCGGTTTGAGTTTTTAGGGTTTAATTTGGGGTTTTTTTATGGGAGTTAAATTAAGGTCAATTAATGATATAGCCTGATTCGTATGGTTGAGACGAGTGAAGTGATAAGGTCGCGCCATGTTTATATGTTCATATGGGCTATTCGCTATTTTTGTGGTTTTGGTTGCTACAGAGAAAACCGTAGCGATTTCGTAGCTAAGTTTGCAGGTTTTTTTGTGAATTCTGTGAAGAAGATGATGTGTTGGCATTCCCTGGTTGGTTTATTTCAAAAGTCGCGCGCGTTTCCAGATGCGTTTAGTGATTCACCATATGTTGTCTTAGGCGCGCGTAATGAACGAGTGGCTGGAGTTGGTCTAGTGGTTAGCTTACACGCTGGTGAGGGTGAGGTCGCAGGTTCGAGCCTCCCCTCCCACGTTATTTTTGATGAAATAATCTCCCACCTGATCCCATGCGCGCGCAGCTCAAACCTTCACCATGTACCCTCAGATCTGGACCCTTAATCCGACCATCTCTTAGATCCAACGCCCTGGGATCAATACCCATACCATAAGCCCTCAATCTAACCACACAGAATTAAAACCTTAATAATTTAAATAAAACTTTAATTATTTTGTTTATTTTAATTAAAATACTTATTTTAATATATATTAATTATGTTATAATTATTTTTTTTGATAAAATAAATACATGATAATTATATTAAAAATTTTTATTTGTTATTCGTGCCGATTAAATCGATTGATCGCTATGGTTAACAATAATTTTAATTAAAATATTGTTAAATAAAAATAAAAAAATCAAACCAAATTCGATTAAATGGTTGCAATCATCTTATTGATTGTGATGATTAATCTCGCCTCATTATTTAATTTAATTTGTTATTATTTGTAGTCGTGCTAATCGATTACGAGAGGTAACAATATAAAACGCCAATTAATAAATAATAAAATACAATAAGTTGTTATTAGTGATAATCGAATTAATCGATTTGAATTGGTAACAGTGCAAATCCTTAATCTCTTAGCTATGGTGATCAAACCTATTGATCATTGCGGTTAATTGTGCCAAATCAGGGTTGTACGCCCAAACCCTAATAACTCTAAAATCCATTCAAATTACAAAGACAAAACAAACTGCGATAGGCTAACCAAAAAGCCTCCAAAAAAAACCATATCAAATCAAATTCAAACTCTAAATGGCGTACAACCCTTCCCGAACTACGTAGACTCTGATCCTCCCTAAGGAGGTACGTAGGCACTTGGCAACAAGGCGAGTCTCCCCCTCTTCAAAATCTCAATCATGTCATTATAATTTTGTTTGCCACATTTCTTTACAAATCCTGCCATGCAACCCTAATCTTTGAACATTAGCCTTTAGGAAAGGGCTGAGGGTGCCTAACACCTTCCCTCAGCCTGATTATAATAGCTTACCCTAAATCTCTTAACTGCGTAAGGGTTTCCTATTCGCCCTTCAGAATAGGTGGCGACTCGAAAGCTGAAATTTTTAGGCAGGTTGCTACATGATGCTAACATTGAAGGAAGTTTACAAGAACAAGAAGTTCTGATACTAAAACGCTTCAGAAGCACCAATGAACAAAGCTGCAAATCATACTCTGATAAAGAGCCACTACTAAAGTACCAAGAGAAGTTATGGGACTACTCCTTCTTAGATATATGTTACGCTGAAGTTCAGAAGATCCATAATTCATCAAAGACCATTAATACATGATCAAGCAAGTAATGGCTGGAACATTATGGCTATGGACAACATCTATATTTTTGGAAAGAGTATTAAATCGTATATTATCAACCTTCCAAAACAAGAGAATATGTCTCCAACGAATCTCTCAATTCATATATAAAAAAGAGATTATGAAGATGGATCATAGAGAACTCTCATACACGCAAATTCTAAAAGCGCTCAAATTTTTTTCATATAATTTATATCTCTTATTCTATATTTTGTTATAACTTTGTGTATAAATCACAGTTGTGATACAACTTATTATAAGCATTATTGTAAACACAAAAATTCTTGTTGTAAGAATTGTTTTTCCTTGAGATAACGGGTTGTGGTTTGATCCCCGAGAAGACGTTGACGGTTGTCTTCGTGTGTTGTAATCAAAGTTTTGATTAATGAATTAAGACCTCGTTGGAGAGAGGCAAAATCACCTTGATAGGGTGGACTGGAGTAGTTTGAGTTCAAACAAACCAGGATAACTAAACGTGTCATATTGATTTATTTTCGAAAACCCCAATTCAAACCTCCTTTCTTGTGTTTTTCTTTTCTTCAACCTATTGCATAGAAGGGGTATGTAGGTATAAGATTCGACGTCTTGCCGAGCATACAAAAATAAAACAACTTTTTTCCCATCTCCTAAATCTTTTGCAAACAAAACCTTTAGCTTAAGAACATCGATTTTCAAAAATTTCCTATAGAGTACCATGGATGTGAGGGGTGCTAATACCTCCCCCTTGCAAAACCAACCCCCATTCCTAGATTTCTTCTTTTTGTTAGGTTTTATTGATATTTTCCCTTTCCTCTTTTAGAATCAATAAAGTTTGGTGGCGACTCTTGCTTTTGCGAGTTAAGTTAATCAATATTTTAATCTCAATTTTTCTGCCGCGACACAATAATATATATAGTGGTTCATCGCTCATCCTCTCTTTTCCCACTCCACTCAATGGTTTCCTATTGGAACATGTTTTGTTCATTTTTTTATTTTGACAAATATTGCTAGAGTTCATATAATCACTAATTCACAACAATGCTCAGAAAAATAAATCTTCTATTTGGATCTTAACTTGTATACAACGTAATTTTAAACTCTATTGCATAATATTTACTCAATTCACACTTCTTAAATCTTCCAGATTCACCAATCCGCTCACAATCTTTGTGTGTGCCAATGACCCCTTGATCCCACCGGTTTCTTGAACGATGAACTATCTTAAGATTTGAGAAGAACTTCACCTTGTCTGTAGACTTTCACATAATCATTGCCAAGGTCACTTGGAGAGAAGAACCTCCTTCTTTTCACTAGAATTTTTCAGCACCAATGATAACAACCTCAATATTGCAAGCTTCTTGAAAATATTTACCAAACCTTCAAGAACGATTAGTTTCAAGATAACGTCTCTCTCAACAATAACAAATCTCCATAATCAATATATGAAATCAAACTAGAGGTTGAAGATGAAAGGATTTTTGTTTGCAAGAGTTTTTGTGTTTTCAAAAAAGAGGGTGTTGATTTCAATGTAGATTATGAAATTCGTTTCAAAGTTGTAATTGGAAATGAGATGACAAAATGAATTTATATGTGCTTGTGATTAATCATAAAAATGGATGGAAAAAGTTAGTTAGATTTGAGTCAATAACATCTCATGATTTGAGTCATATGAGCAAGTGAAGTGGAATAAGAAAACAGAAATATTTTGACCCATTTCTTGTCTAATTCAAATTAAGTACAAGTCCTGATTCGAGTCAGAAGGCTCGTCATTCGAATCAAGTGCAAAGTCCGATTCATATCAATTTGAACAGAGTCAAACTAAGAAATGTGAAAACTTGACGGTTTTGAATCAGGCGTAAAGTCTAATTCGAATCGATTAAAGTAGAGGTGACTGAGATCTATCTTATTCGAATTAGGTAGAACTTGTGATTAGAATCACAAAGCTTCCTGATTCTAATCAAGTTAAAAGTGATTTGAGTCAAAGAAGTTGAAAAAGTGTGTTTTCCCTCTGTTCACTTTAATTCGAGTCAGGATACGTACTTGATTTAAATCATGCACACTAAATCTCAAATTTTCATGGTTTTCAAAATACTTTAAGAATTTTCTTTCCTCCTAAATTGAATCAATAACTCACATGGTTCTTATTCCACTGACTCATGCAATTGACTTAAATCATCATGATCAAATCTCAAATATAAAAATTGATTTTATGCATGCTTAAAAATACGTATTGATTCAAACTTGATTCAGAGATATATAATTATGAATGAGACCCAATAAACAATAACAGTTCACCATCCCCAATAGTACTCACCCAACATTCCTTCAGATGACTTATGGCAGTCTCCTATCCCCAATAGGCTTGGTACGACTACCTCTACGCCCTCTTCTCTTAGGCTTCATAAATTTATTTTCTTACAACTTTCAAATCTACTTTTTGTGTCAACTTATAGTTCACCATTTTTTTTAATTTTTTTTTTATAAACTTTAAGGTGTTTCTTTGATAAAATTTTAGTCTCGACCTTAAGACATATGCACCTATTGAGCAATACACTTTTAGGCCAGCTATTAACATCTCCACTTATGGGTGATCATCTTGTACAACCCAAAACGGTCGCTAAGCTTTTCTTCAACTTGGTTGAAGCTTTCCCCTTCATGTCACTTATATAAAAAGGGTCACGTCTAAATGAAAGATAGAATTTTCATTATGTGAAACCTTTTATACTCTCGTAAAAGTATCACTAATTTGATTGTTAAAATCTTTATAGGTACGGCACTTCTTTCTAACATCGAACCACATACTTCCGCCACCGCTTTCTCACAATTTTGATCATCATCCCAAAATATACTTTCTTCAATCTAAATCAAATATATTGATTATCCAATTAATTTAAAAAACAAATATTATTTCGGACACCCAACTCATACCTTGTTGTTGATGCTTATATGTAATAAGTGTCGGGAATGAATCTTAATGGAGGGTCCAATCAAATCTAAGTAATTGAAAAATAAAAAGTAAAGTAATTTAAATATTAAAAATAAAATTGAAGGGTTTGGAGTGTTCACATGAGAAAACATGATAGGAGAGAATTCATGAATTCATTCCTAGTAAGTGTTTGCTTTCCTTAATTTCATATTACTTGGCTGTTTAAGTGTATTTCTATAGCCGGCACTTAATTCCATCCTAAGCAGAAGGGATTTAAGCATTACGTGAAAATTAAGATCCTGGATATATGCAAGAGATATCTTCCTATTTTGAAAGTCTAATCAGCATTGCTCTATTTGGATCAGCATTCCCATTTGTATGTATGTGTATATATTACAAAGGACAAAAGAATTGAGAATTTTCCAACCAACCTATAGGGCTAGATTGACTAGCCTGCATCAGTTCAGGGAGCTATTCCTTTGAATATTTAACGAAAAACAGTCATGTAACATGTTATACTAGTTTATTATGAAACAAATCTTTGAACCTATTTAAGTAACATGCATGCATCAAAATATAGCTTTTAATTTACAAAATATATTTTTTAATGTCTTGACTCGTTAATCTATTTGAATATATTATACTAAGTAAAACTTTTTATTTTATTTTTTATTGAGAAATTAAATATTTTTATAATAAATTAATGTCATACATATTAATCCATATCAAATTTACAACTTTTTATTTATATATTTTTTAAAAAGTAAAATTATATTGATTAGATTTTTTGTTTATTTAAAATAAAATGTCTACATGCATACAAAATAATATAATAAATCAATTAAATTTTTGTAGAACTTTTACGTTTTTCATTTAAACTTTTTACCTATAATTTTCTTTAATCAACGGTTAATTTTAATATTATTTTAAATTTAATAAATATTTAACTAATAAATATTTTAAGTTTCAATAAATTATTTTAAACTTTCTTCAATAATTTCAAGCATAATTTTTATTATAATTAAATAGTATGCATTTGGCTATACCCTAATAATATTTATTATTATATATTTATGTGGTATAGTGGTCTTGTTAAACCTAATGTTGAGTTCTATTTTCGTGTTCTTTCTGTCTCTTTTGAAGACGTCACTTTTGTTTTGGAAGAAAGTTGGTTGAGAATGGTCAGAAGACTAGGTTTAATCATAACGTTTGTATTTGATCAGCCCCAGTGTGTGTGAATTTTGATAGACTTTTCTTAATTATCGCAGAAAAAGTCTCAGGTGATGGGTTCTTGGGTAAGAGATGTCTGAGTTTGAAACTTTAGATGAAGGTGACATTTCTTTGTTGGGGAGGAAGAACTTTTTCAAGGCTTACTCGACCTTATTACGGGAGTGGTTAGGTTTGGCCAGAGGACTCGTGGGTTTGAAAACATAATCCATCAAAGGGGTTCTCATTGATGTCTTTTTATGATAATCTTTTGACCTCGACTGGATTTAGGAAGAGTAGGTGAAAGAGGATTTTGCGGGGTCATATCAGAATTTTGAAAGAGTTACATGCCTTCCAAAGTTGTTGTGTTCTCTTTGCAACTGCTTCATAATAGGTTGTTGACTAGGCAAAATCTTTTGAGGCGGAAAATTGTTTTTAGTTTAAATAATGCATGGTGTGTTGTGTGCGTGGGGAGGTGGAGTTGGTTGAATATCTTTTTGTCTTATGTGAAACCTCAACTATTTGGTATATATATTTTTTGTGGTTGGATCCCCTTCCTCGATCGATCTTAGGCATTTTCAAGTTATTTAAGGGTTAAGGTTTTGGTAAGCAACAATCTTTAGACATGATCTCGATATAACACTCAGTACTATGTTAGACTAAGAACGGGATCTGTATATGACATGGTTATTATGAGTGTCCTGTTGGTCAGTTGCCTTTCTTTCGTTTTGGACAGGTGGACGTGTTTACCTTCCTCCAACTCTTTCTTTCTGGAGGTCTGTTATGTATGGATAAATTCTATTGTTGTTCTAATTGATTTATTTTTTTCTTAATGGACTTTCACTTTTTTTTTTATGGTTCGTTTAGTCTTATGATGTATTACGCACTGATGTTCTATATATATATATATATATATATATATATATATATATATATATATATATATATATATATATATATATATATATATATATATATATATATATATATATATATATAACTTTTGTTTTACATATATACGGTTCTTTCTTTCTTTATTTAAAAAGTATTATTATATATTTGTCTTTGTTAGCATATTTTAGTAATTTGATTACATTATGTAAAATCTTGAATTCAAATCTAAATTATCACATTTCTTCTCCATACAAATATTCCATTAATTGCGTATTGGCCACTATAATGTTAAACTCTTATCATATATAGTTGGCATAGTGTATATATATGATGACAAATGTGATGTAGCGAATAGATATAAAAAATGATGATTAAATATAGGTATAGATATAGATGAGTTTAAAAAGTAGACGTAAAACTAATTTTGAAGCAATGTCTATATTAGTATTTATTCGTGTAGCTCAATTAAAACGTTCATTCAAAATTAGAAGCAAACATCTCGTGAGGGGAAGTGAAGAAAAAGAAGGTGAGTAAGATAAAACAAACCCTAGAAGGAGTGTATGTATGGTCATACATAGAAGATACCTATCTAGTATTAACTCCTAACTGCACAATTTTTTACCTTCACCGGTATCACAATCCCTTTCCCAAGACAAAAAAATTTAATGCCGTAATTAATTTGGCATTCCTTGAGAACATGAAACTTCTCTCCTAAATTTTGAATAACAAAAGAGGTTAGTACTAGTGTATGTACGAGAAACACTAAACAACATGCAAAGGTTGTTTGTTGCAAACAGTTGTTAACGTTGAATTAAAGATCTTGGTAGGGTGTGGTGGGGTTGGAAAGCAAGTGAATAATAATACTATGGAAAATGTGATTAAATGGGCCCCCCTTTATTTATTGTATTTGTTACTACTCCCATAAATTTACAGCTATAAACTTCTTTCACTTTTACACCGTTTTCACTCATTGGCTACCATTTGAAAGAAAATTTATTACCACCTCTTTCCTACCATCAGAGACGCCGTTGTTTTTCTTTCCCTTCAGACATACTACTGCTAATAGCCTCTTTGTCCTAATCTTCCTTATGTAGAAAAGATAATAAATGATTACACAAGTGGTACAATTAAAAATAATATTTAATAATATTACAATAAAAATTTAAAATGACATTAATTTTGAGATGAAATTTAAAAAAATGAATGTGTAAATGAAAGAAAAAAATAATTACAAATTAATGTGTTTATTGCTATGTTTTAGTTCATGCAAAATTTTATAATATTGATATAAGTTTCCATAATATTTAGAATATTTTATTTTAATCCCATTAATATAAATGAGATGAAAAAGCTAAAATAAATATTACAATGACTATTTCCTATATCAATTAATTCAGCAGAAATTAAAATAAAACAATGGAGATAATTTAAAAAAAAAAAAGAGTATATTTTAAAGGACTAAAAAAATAATATATTTGTTGTGATCTAATAAATGTTAAAATTTATAACAATATTATTTAATAGTAATACACGTAATATTAATGTGGAAATTAATAATATATTGAGATGGAGTTTTTTTTAAAGCAAATATATTATGATAAGATGGAGTGAGTTTCACGTTATAATATTTTATTAAAATAAATTAATAAAAAGAACCTTTTTTAAAGTTATTAACAAAAAGATTGTATAAAGCATTTAAAAATAATTTGATTAAAAATGGCATGAGTAAAACAAGGAATGGATTTGTCAGTATACCTATAGTAATATATTAGTAGTTGCTTCAAGACTCTAAATGAAGTGAAAGCTTCCAACCTTGTACATAAACCCAAAAAAATATGTATAGCAAGAAATCGATTTGTAACCACTTGATTTCCTTAAAAAAAAATTAGGAACAATTGTTGCAAACGTTTTCTAGGCTCTATTTATCACGCAGTTTGTAATACCTCAACTTAATTTCTAAAACTTGTTACCTAACTTTTTCTTCTTATAAATACACACTCTTCCTCTACCATTTCATTTCACAACTCTCTATTCTTCTTTTTCTATAAGTTTTCTGTTCTAACACTCTCACCAAAGAGAAAGTTCAAATCAAAAAGAGAGTGAGAGACAGAAAATTTCAGTGAGAAAAATGGGTTTTGCTAGTTTTATTCCATGCATTTTTATGCTTATTAATCAACTAGCATATTCTGGGATGAACGTTACGTCCAAGCTTGCAATTGTTGGAGGAATGAACCCACTAGTCCTTGTGGCTTATAGGCAAATTTTTGGAACTGTGGCCATAGCTCCATTTGCTTATTGGCTTGAACGGTAATTCATATACTTGCATGCATGCTTAAAAAATGAATATAATATTGATTTTTATAATCATACATACATTATTAAAAAATGTTGAAATATTGACAGAAATTTAAGACATGTTTTTAGTATAGTGATGTTGTTTTCTTCTTTATATTCTAGTTCTATTTCATATGCATAATGATGATGCATGCATGCATCTATGATATTCAGATTCAAAATCAAGTAGAGTTTGGATGTACTTTGATTTTGACAATGACCTCAATATTGTCCTTTTTAGCCATTTTGAGTAAATTAATGGATTTTCATTCAACAATACAAAAATGTTTTTTCAACAAAATATTTTTAGCCTTGAAAAAATTTGTGAGAGCTCTTTCATTAAAGATGCATGCTCTCTGATGAACTTCAAGAAAGGTTATTAATTCTTCACAACCTTCAACAACAAGATTCAATACACAAACAAACAACATTGAAGTTTTGCATAGACATTCTAAAAACAGAACACTGATGACATGCATGTTTGACGCGTTGTGGGATTTGATTGTTTTTACGTAACGTGACAGAAACTATATACTTTTCCAGACAAGTGATATAATAGACGGTTACACTTTTTTTTCTGAAATTTTATAGAGTATTACTAATATGCAAAATATATAGTAGAATTTTAATTATGCAAAATGCCAATATTTTCATTATTTTTTTTTGTCTAACTTCTAACAGAAACATTTTCGGTGGAAATTGTCTGCTTGTTCATTAATAGCATGCATTATCTTTTGTGATTTTTTTTGTCTCAATACTGAAAATAAACATTAATATTTTTGTATTTTATATTTAAATTTTATTCAAGTACTTTTGTTTTGTCTCTTCCGCAGTGATATAGTTCCAAGGATGACAAAGCGTATAATGATACAAATATTTCTATCTTCAGTAACAGGGTACAACCTTCAATTTATTTTTCTTTCTTTTATTTATTTTGTGAATATTATTATGTGACTAATTAAAATATTTTAATGCAGGGTCACAGGAAATCAGGTTCTATATTTTGTGGGACTAAAATATTCAACGGCCACAATTGCTTGTGCTCTAACAAATTTGCTGCCAGCTTTCACATTTGTCCTTGCAGTCCTCTTCAGGTAATAATTAATTCAATTAAATTAGTATTCTAATAATTAATTAGAAAAATAAGATTTTTTTTTTTATGGTTATTGATGTTAGGCAAGAGAATTTGGGCATAAGGACGAAAAGAGGTATAGCAAAGGTGGTAGGAACAATGTTGTGTGTGGGAGGAGCAATCTTGTTATCATTCTACCATGGTCAAGTGATTGGAATTGGCCAATCAAGTATCCACTGGAGCTATGCCGAGAAGCTTCAAAGTGGTGGTGATAGCTCTGGTTCTTCCGGAAGCTCACTTCTAGGCCCTGTTCTCTTGATTCTTAGTGCTCTCATTTGGTCCTTATGGTTCATAATTCAAGTAAGCGCATTCTCGTTAAATATTATGTTATCGTATCTGCGTTTGTGTCTGTGTCTATGTGAGTGATTCATAGTTAAAGATACTTTTGTTGCTAATTTCAGGCGGATATGAGCAAGAATTTTCCAGTGCCATATACAAGCACAACCTACATGTGTTTCTTGGCCAGCATCCAGTGTGTGTTCATAGCTTTGTGTTTTGATCATAGTGCTTCGTCTTGGTCACTCCGTAATGCTATGAGAATTGTCTCTTCTGTTTACACGGTACATATTTAACTGTGTTTTAGTTAAATTTTAATCAGATTTTGCTATCGTGAAATAACGCTTTTTTTTCATTTTATTTTCATAAATTAAATATATTTTTTCATTAGTTATGACGGTGAGGTTAATTTATTTTCAGGGAGTAATTTGCACCGCACTGACATACTGTTTGATATCATGGACGATAGAGAGAAAAGGGCCGCTTTATGTGTCCGTATTCACTCCACTACAGCTTATTCTTACCGCGATTATTAGCTGGGCTTTTCTCAGTGAACAGTTATACCTTGGCACTGCACTTGGGTCATTGTTGATTGTTTTCGGGCTTTATGGTGTGCTATGGGGTAAGAGCCAGGAAGCTGATACCAACAAACTGGACGAGGCTAGTGATCAAGATGAAGGTGTTAAGAGAGATGATATGGAGATGCAGTCTTACGTAATGCCATTATCCAATGGTAATGGTCATGGTCATGGTAATGGTAATGGTCACATGTGATGTGATGTGATGTGATGTGATGGTGTTACTTAAATAGTTAATATATTTATAGATGAGGATGGGTCATGTGATATTATGCATGTATGATGAGGATGAAATTGAAGATTTGGTTATTAATTTGGGTTTGGGTTTAGTTGTTTGTTTTTTTCTGTGAGGAAAATTAATGTAATATAGATGATGGACAAATTTGAAATCCTATGGTTACTGTTGTGTACTTTCTGTCACATTTGAAAGTGATTCATAACTTATTATGTATCAAACTATCAACTTTGAAGTTATTTTTAAAACTCTACTTGAGGCATTTCAGTTTAATAACTTTTTTACACCACCTTTTTTCCCTATGCCACAAATATTGCTCAGTGCTATGCTATCTTCATTTTCAATTTTCCTCTTATATATTTAAGTGCTAACTATGTTTTTAGTCTCTATCAATATCTCAATTTTTTTTAATCCCTATTAAAAAAATGACATATTTTGGTCTCTAAAAAATAACATATTTTTAGTCCCTTTAATATGGTGGCTATTTCATTACCCAACTCAAAAAGTTGAGTAAAGTTACCCAACTGATTTGTTATAAATATACTAGCTTAAAATTAGTACTTCCTAAGTCCTTAAAAAAATTATAATATTTTACTTTGACAGAATATTTTCAATAAATACAAACTCACCCATCAAATTCATTGGTTACTACTTACTACACTCATGGTTCTATAATCGTTTGCTCTTCTAACAAAAATTCAACGCAGCATTGAAAATACAAATTGACATAGAAAACAAGTTTTTATTCCTAATATTATGTTTCTACAGTTTTCATAATATAACTTTATTCACGGTCATTCATACTTATTTAAACTTGCAATTTTGTTTTAATAAAAAAAAATTGCATTTTTTAAAACCTTTTTATAACAACTTTGATTTATATATTATTGGTGTATTATTTTTTACCATACATACATCAACACGTCAAATAAATATTTATAAAAATATTTTAATAATAAATTAAAAGAAGTGATATCATATAATAATTTAATTAAATAAATATATAAAAACATTTTACACGTATAAAAATATCATTGAATACAAATTTATTTATTTTTATAAACATGTTTTCAAATTTTTTTGTCTTGTAATGGACAAGCATATTTGTGAAAGAAAAAACAAAAATTTCAAATGAATATATGTCTATAACATTATTTAAATATAACAATTGGTCTTAAAAAATATAAAATTAGAATATAATAAATATATGAAATTTATTTTTTTTAATTTTTGGAAATATATCAACATTTATTTTAATCTATTTAATAAATTTCTTCAGTTCTTCTAAATTTTTTAATTATCAATTTTAATCTTTGTTGTCATTAAAAAAGTAAAATTTAATAAATATACAATTAAAAACTGCAATAAATAATATAAAACATGTAGAAAAATATATATTTTAAAACAATTCTATTAAAGCAATGCCCTTATTAAGAAAATATTTGAATATTATACTCTATGTGTCAAACACATTTTTGAAATATTTTATCTGGGTCAAACACATACTCTATGGGTCAATTCAAGTACTCAATTCCAAATTCAAAGTCCATTCTTTAGAGAGTCAGTTTCAAATTCAGGTGGAGTGCAAGATTCAGGTTGAGTGAGATATTTGTTTGAATACTTAGCACTGATTTATTGGTCGAATCACTGAGTCACTGGTCGAACCACATGACAATCCACATCTGCACCCAGAACGATCCAATTGCCTAGACATGGCCCAATCCACATCTGCACCCAGAACTTTCCAATTGCCTTGGCCCAACCAACTGAGGGTAAATGAAGACCCATTTCCTCCTGCCACTTTGTCGAAGACACATCTTCATCTGGCCCGAGGACAACAGACCATCGTTGTCCCCGACCAGATCTCCACCTGTGCCAGCAACAAGACATTTGCCCTGCCCCTCAGTCGGGGACAATTGGCCTCCTGCTCGTTGAGCACCTCTGTCGCCCAGAAGTACGTCTCTGCCCAGGATTCCTAAACATACTCCTAGAATCATGACAGTCACGCGTTTTAGGGCTAGATCCACGATCCAATCCCAAAATGTGAACCAATAGCCAAGCGTTGGGGGCAATATAAAAATCCTCTCATTTGAGAGGGACAGATAACACAATTTCAAACCTTAAACATTCAAACGTGGTTGTGCTCCTACTTACTTCATCATCAGAGTTCCTCGCAGTTACACCTCCTCCTCTCCATCAACGACATTGTGCAAGAAGCCCTTTTCCATTTTTGATTCTGATCAACCGTAAGATCATTATTTAAATTCAAATTCTAAACATAGTCACCACACACAAAAAATAGTAGAAAATACAAATCCATATATATTTTTGACAAAATCCAATTACGACATAAATTGAATAACAAACTAATTGTAGTGTTTGATAAATTTAATTTCCACAAGGAAAGTTGTTCCAAACAAAATTTAAACAAAGACTATTTTTATTTTTATTTTATTTTATTTTATTTTATTTTTTTATTTATCAAAATGACGTCCTTTTGTAAAAAAAATATAGGCATTTAACCCATCGATTTTTCAAAATCGTTGGTTCACCAGTTTTAGCCGGTTCACACAGGTTCAATAGTTTATCTGATTCAATAATCAGATCATACTGATGACCCTTCCGTTTGTCAGTTTGACTAATCGGTTCAGTCCGATTTTTAAAATATTGATGGTGATAAAAGTAAGAAAAAATGTGAAAAATGATGGTCAAAGTAGAGTCGAAAATGAAAAATATTTTTGAGCAAATTTTTCTTTAATTAATAATTTTCTAAAAAATAAAATTTATTTCTTGAAAAAACATATTAGTTTAAAAAAATCATTCTTAAAAAGAAGTTGTTACACTTAATTTAAATTTTTTTTTTTGTTAAAATCACACCAATTCTTTCAGCTGTAAAGAAAAAAAATGTTCTAAACTAAATTTAACATATTTTTTAACTAAGCGGTTGAGCTCCATTGGCAAGGAGCCCTGTCCAAGGACGTACTCGGAGAATACTAAGTTCGATTCCCAGGCGGAACAATTTTATTTGGCCAGTACGCATGCCTCTACGCACGAGCCGGATTAGTGGCCCACCTGTGGTGGGTCGAAACCGGTGCGGATAGGAAAAAAAAAATTTAACATATTTTTTATTTGTTAAAATCACACTAATTCTTCCGGCTGTAAGGAAAAAAAAAATTCTAAACAAAATTAATACTAATGAATTACAAAATTGTTATGACTAATTTAAAATAAATTAAACTTATCAAGATCACTAAATAATAAAAACAAAATTTATAACTTAATAAAAAAATTATTTTAATATACTCAATCAAAACATAATATAAAATTTCCAATTATATCAAAACAAACTATACAGTCCGTATTGCTCTAATACATTGCATAATCAAAATAATTCTTAACTTAACATTTATTCAAAATAATCCCTATTCTAGCCTCTTCTACAGCTAAATTTGAATAGATGTCTTTAAGAGATAGCACACATTACAAAGCATCTTGAAACAGAAATTTTCTTCTAAATTAATACAAATAAGAGGGCATATTTATAATTAATTGAAGTTATTATCTCTTTAATGACATTGCAAATTAAATGCACAAGTGGACCTATTCTTATATCACATTTCAATTGAGTAGAATTACCCAACTTTTATGAATGGGTAGATAAGAATTCTCCATTTAATATAATTGTAAATATAGGTATTTTAAATGCTTATAAAGATTTTTAAAGGTGGACACACAGTAATATAACTAACTTATTTATCTCATCTCAAAAGTTAAAAGTTAATTTAAGAGATAAAGTTTCTCAACAACAAAAATATATGGTTTATATATGGGTCATGCTAGCGAGTGTCTCAGAGACATTTTTTAGGCAAAAACTTTTTTTAAATAAATAATTTATTTTAATATCCAATACATTGAATACATGTTATTTCAATAAAAACAAACTTTGTTATTCTTTAAAAAACTTCGTTATTTCCATTTCTAAAACATTAAATATAAATATTGTTTACCTGTTTAAACTCTTAACAAGTGCCCTTGGGACACTCGTTAGCATTTCCTTTTATATATATATGTTGGTGATTTTAGTATCATCAATGTATTTTGGTAGTAATGTGATTTACTATAGGCCAATGCAATTATGCGTTAAGTTTGAAACGAGTTAGGGTAGTGCGGAATGCACGCTCGTCGAACCAAACGTGTAATTGAATACGAATAATAGAAACGGGGTTCCAAGGGACGTAGCCCCTGGCGGGGTGCGGGGCAGAGCCCGTGGCGGGGTGCGGGGCAGCGCCCTGTCGGGGTCCAAGGGGCAGCGCTCCTGGCTGGAGTCCCGCTGTCAGGTCACACGAAATTATACTTCCTCTCTACATTCTGATATGTTCTCTATTGTCAGAAACAAATTGTTCTTCGAGAATTATCCCCGCAAAGATTTCGTGAACTCAGACAAGAATATGGTCGAAATACTTTGTTCGGAAAGTGAACAAACACGATTCTTCGAAGATATCCAGAATTATCATACCAAATTTTCTAATATATATATATATATATATATATATATATATATATATATATATATATATATATATATATATATATATTATTCTAATATATTATTTATATATTCAAATAAAATGAATAATCTACATAAAAAAGAAATTTACTTGTTTAGGGGACCATAAGAATTTGTCTTTAGTTAAAATGTGATAACAATATACTTAAGTTTACAGTACCATAAAGTTTCTCAGTTGTAGATGCATGTGCATGTGTTTGTTTCTGTTTTTTTTATTTATTTTGGTTTTTGTTTTTTTTTTTATCAGGTTTCTTATTTTTCTATTAAAAAATATAAATTTATATGTATTTAAATATCTATAAAATAAATGCATAAGTATTATATATATATTT
This sequence comes from Vicia villosa, assembly GCF_029867415.1. NCBI lineage: Eukaryota > Viridiplantae > Streptophyta > Magnoliopsida > Fabales > Fabaceae > Vicia > Vicia villosa. The sequence goes on from NC_081185.1 coordinate 151,505,683, forward strand.
TTTTTTTAAAAGCTGATGGTTTATAAGTACCACCAACTTGTTTACAAAGAAAATACTACAATGCTGCTGCCAAGAATCGAACCCTGGATCAACAGCCTACACCCGCTCAGTCAGCAAGTGCCAACTGAGCTACCCCACCCACCCTCAATGCATAAGTATTATATCAAACACCGCTCCTTGTAAATTGTACTCCCCACTATATTGAGAAATATTTTTAGTGGTGTTTAGAAATAGCAATGCACCTTCCAACAACTATATATATCTTGCATTTGTTTTACCACCATATTAAGTTACTTAAAATTTAAAGAGAAATGTTATGCTTACACTTATTTCTACACTTACACCATAATTTATACCAAAATTATATACTCATCATTTTTTAATTATTTTTTTTCTCACTTTGGAATGTGTGCAGCACTAAATGAAAGGTATATGTATACGGTGTAAGCTACAAGGTGTAAGAAAAGGGTGTACATATAGCATAGCTCAAATTTAAAGTACAACTGCAAAGGACACTAACAAAGAGATAAATATATAGACACTAACCAAAGACAAAGAGTGATGAACTTTCCCACAATCAATATACATGGGGGTAATTTGTTACACAATCACATCAAATTACTAACAAAGGATACATTTTATCGTTACCGTCTATCTTTGTCCTTATTGATGTATCAAACTATTTATTCTATAGTTACAATTTTGAGAGATGCGACTATATATATCATAGATTTGTGCATGTGAGTAATTTTGTTTTATTATATAAATAGGCTTGGCAAAATTTTGGGCCATGTTCTATGTATGAATTGAAGTACATAAGATTGTTTTATGAAACAGATTAATTATAAAGTCTTTGTTGATAGACACCGAACGAGATTTGTTCACGGTTTAAGTGAAGGAGGATACTCTTTGGAAGGTTGGAATCTAATTTGTAAGAGATAGTTAGGGTTTATTGCTAGACACGTCTCTCAAATAAAATAATTTTAAGGGACGTGATTTTAAGAAGAAAAAAAAAATAGATTCTTGTTTTTTTTATAAGCAAGATGCTCAATCGAAAAATAAAGAGAACAATAAAAACAAAAACAAAGAAAGAACCAATAAAATGTGAAAAAAAAATCAAATAACCAACATTAAAAAAAATTATCAAAAAATTTATATTTTGAAAAAAATTACCTAGGTGACCAGATTTGAGGGGTGCCCTACACATAGGAGCACCCCCATGACGCCTATGAATAAAAAATTATACAATTGCGCCACCCTCATGGTTCCAATGTGCAAGCCCAAAATGGGCTGCCATGTGGGGTGGCACCAATGCCCATTTGTTGTATTTTTTTATATGTGTAAGTTTTGTTTATTTATATAAAATTAAATATTAAATAAACAATTAGAAATACGGAAAAATATATTAATGATAAAAGATGCATTACAAGTTACTTAAAAAAATGTTACAAATATTCTAATGCCTATTGCCACCGTAACGACCGTCAATTTCGCACCTAGGTGCTACCCGATTTCGTTGGGATAGTTGTCGATCCCTACCCCTTTGAGGTTCTTATTGTGTTTAGGTAGGTGGGCCTTGGAATAGCCCATCCATGCGCTCGTTGTCCATGTGCTCTTCGATCCTACTGTCAAATAGTCGATTCCCCATGGCCCCAAAGTTTTGTCTTGGTGGTGTGGGGGTGGTGGGATATCCATATATGGTTGGTAGTACCCCGCACTTGAATTGCCTTGGTAAAAAGACATTGTTGGTTGGGGTGTGCTGTAGCCATATGGTGGTTGTTGGCTACTACGGTAAAGTGACGATTGCAAGATTATTTGGTTGTTTGGGTCGTATTCATCATCTGAACCCATGTCGGGGCTAGGATGGGATGTGGAGGGGCTCGCGCGCGTAGTGTTGGAAGTATTGACTTAGTAGTTGTTGGTTGAAGCCATATGATTTTTATCGGTACGGAGTTTGATAATCTGCTTGGTAAGGGTATTCGTATTGAGTTTGGTATTGGCTTTGTAGGCTTTGTTGGTGTTGTTGACTTTGTTGTGGTTGTTGCGGTGGTTGGTGGTTGTATATTTATTGGCGGGGGTCGTGCAAGTAGTACGGGTCAGACACAAGCATTTCGGGGGTTATAATCGATCTATACCAACTCATGTATTCTTTGGATACATTGGAAATGGGGCAACGGGGAACTTGAGAACATGGCGGCGACGTTCCTTCCACATCTGACAAAATTTGGGTGTGAAATTTTTCCAATCTTGGACATCTCATTGTTGATTCACTCTTTTGTGATGCCATTCGCCCAAACACTTTGGTGGAGTCGGGATCTCTTGACGCATGCTAAACTAGAGTTTCACACGGTCAGTCTGGTGCATCTCCACAATGTTGAACCTTATGATAGGCGTTGGCGCAGTCCAAACGGATTCTTCATCAGGGTTTGACTCATGTTGGAGACCCATATATGGTCTCCAATAAAACTGCATAGGAAAAAGAATACAATATATTATTTGGAAGATGGTTTATAATATAAATATGACTCGTAGAAAATTCAGTGGTAATACATCATATGATCGTAGGTGATCTAAAATTTGTCTATACAGCAAGATCTTCTCCCTTGGGTTCTTGCTGTAATCCAACTTTGTACCACAAAACCTTAAACAAAAAAGGAGGGAACATGTTATTTCCAATTTTTTTATAAGATAGTCAAAACTTGAAATAGAGTTATAAACTTACTTTGTTGCATAAGGAAACATGTAGTTTCCGTCGTTCGCAGGGGCTAGTGTGGGCATTCTCCATCAACCCCATACTTAGAGCAAGAACGCGCATCCATAGAATGTGCAAGTATCGTTTTTGCGTTCTTACAGAGAGATTGATACAACATGGCCAAAATAGAGGACCCCCAGCTATACTTTCTAATTTTATTTATGTTGTCAAACAAACTTAAATAAAAAAAATTGACAGTGTTACCTGTCGAATCTGGAAATAAGTGGTTACCAAACTGTATCATAAGGTAACACTTAGTTTTACTATTCAGCGAAAGCTGCGTAAAATTTATGAAAGAATAATCTGCCAAAGCCAACAGCCCCAATATTATGTCTTTCGACCGATTCAACTGCACCTTCAGTGTCAAGAATACAGGGTTCTTCTATAAGAAGGGTGGTGTGACTGCGAAAAGTTTCAAGCCTTTCAAATGCTTTGCTCCCATGTCATAGCAGCATGTTCGTATGCGCACCGAGATGTCTAATCACTTTTATCTCCCATTTACAAGACATACACCTTGCTTGGAGACTTGGAGAAAAGGTGTGAAAAATGAAGGGGGATTAAGAATATATTTATAGAAAATACCCTAACACATAAGAGCCACCCCATATGGCTCCTATGTACAAAATGTGTACATAAGCGCCACAAAGGGGAAACCCTAATTTTGGCTACAACATTGACAACGCCTGAGGTGGCACATTCATTAAAAAATATTGCTTTGGAGCCTTGAGGAGTGGTGCTTATGTGTAGGGCTCTCCCCAAACCTGGTTACCTAAGTAATTTGTTTCAAAATGTGGTTTTTTGGTATTTTTATTTTTAAACATGGTTATTTTAATTTTTTTCACAAAATGTAAAAACTAAGAAAAACAATTAGAGGATTTAATCTACAAATCAATTCCATGATAAACTCTTAGCTAATGTCACAATTTCATACACACATTTATGAACTCTCTTAAAAATGGGTGTCATTTATAATCAACCAAATGGACCAAACAACTAATAACCAAAATAGAAGACACATTTATTTTCTTAATTTTGCATTTCAAATGATTTCTAAAGACCTTCATATGAGCCAGCAACCCAACACATGTAGCCATTTGACCCAGAATGATCCATTTCATCATAATAATCCAGACGCGTGAATCTACTTGGAAAAGAAGGAATAAATGCAATTGAGATTCAACAGGACCCAAGCAAAGAAGATAAACTAGGTTGAGCACACCATTTAGAATCCCTCTTTTGGCCAATTCATCTTTTGTTGGAAGTCAACACAAAAGGAGTCTCCAAACAAAGAGTTGAATGTTTCTTGGGACGCGGGAAATCTAAATCGATTTAAGAGCATAAGATAAATCAACATCTAAATGAGATCATAACAAAAAAATGGTAGCCAACTTTAAGTTAGCCTCCATAATAAAATAAACCAGATGCATCACACCACCAAATAAATGAGTTTGTTAAATGAGGGATATGAAGAAAACTAATGAGGATGATGTGAAGCTCTTCCCATTCAATTGTGGCCGCAACAAAAATTTTAGAGAAGTTGATCCCAAGATTCCAATTTTGAGCCTAAGATCCTGAACAAAATCAAACATAATAGGAAACAACACTTTAAGGGGTTGAGTCAATCCATATGAACCTATAGAAATCAATGTACGAACCAAATCCAAGTTTGCAAGAGATACTATTTCCAAACCAATTTTTATCATGCCCCCAACTAGCCATTATTTCTCTAAGATCTCTCCACCATTAGAAAGTTTTTCTATTGTTGTTTGACTAAGAGGAATCAAGCAACTGACCCTTAATGTATCCATAATTAAAGGACAAAATAGATGGCCAATGTGAGTTCTATTCAACAAGAATCTTCCTAGCCCACTTACTCAAAAGCGCCATATTGAAGTACTTGCGATACTTTACACCTAAGCTTCATTCGATCTTTGATTTACAAACAGAGGACCACATACCTGCATCACCAACTTTGAGCCTAAGATCCTGAACAAAATCAAACACAATAGGAAACAACACTTTAAGGGGTTGGGAGCCAATCCATATGAACCTCCAGAAATAATTTATGAATCAAATCCAAGTTTGCAAGAGATACTATTGCTAAACTAATTCTCATCATGCGTCCAACTAGCCATTATTTTCCTAAGATCTCTCCACCATAAGGAGTATTTTCTATTATTGATTGACTAAGAGGTATCTAGCAGCTGATCCTCCATGTTTAAAGGACAAAATAGACGACCATGGTGAGTTCTGTTCAACAAGAATATTCCAAGCCCACTTACTGAAAAACACCATATTGAAGTACTCATAATTTTTTACATCATATTTAAGCTCAACTTCAATGTCATCTTCAAGTTAATTAAAGGGTTCATTGTTTGAAAAAAAGAATTTGTAGGTCATATAAGTTGGGAACATAGAAGTAATACGTGGTTCCTAGTAAAGGAAATTGATGCAAGTCTCACTCATCTTGTGTCTGAATAGTATTTAGTTGTTGACTAAAGGAAAGCATAGAAATATACCTAAGTTAAGGCTTATTTCAACCTTGTTTGATAAAATGAAACTCATCAATAAGGAAAGCTACCATGATTGTGTGAATATCTGCTTCAGTCAAATCTCCAACTACAATAACATGGCGAAAACGAAAATTATGGGAAATGTTTAAGTTAAACCCTCAAAGATGTAAAAGTATCAAGACGTTGAATTCTATATTTGTTTCTCATGAGACAAACATAGATTATCCCATGATTACTGAATTTGATAACAAAGAGGTTGTCAAATAATACACAAGGATGACAATGATGGATAAATTAACCAATGCCTTTGTCGCGATTTTTAGATGATTAAGAACTTGAACTTCAAATTCATTGATAGGAAGAGTGATCTCTGTCTGAGAGAACGAAAATCCTTACAATGGTAGTCCACACATATTGAATCCACTACAAACACGTTTGTCGCTTTCGGGAACTGTCACCTGCCAATCTGAAGATGGTCTCGCATTCTGAAAGGAAATTTCCTTTATATCTTCGTAGGCATAGAAAGATCGTATTCCTAGGACTTCATCATCAACACATGAAAAGTCCCTAGCAATTCTAGAGTTCGTAGTGACGCCTTATTCACCATGCCTGCTTTACAGTTCAAAGACAAAAAAATGGCTACTGCAACTCCAATACTAGAATCACAATCACTAAGGTCTCAATTATCAAATATGATTGAAAACTCAAAAACTAACAAATGAAGAAAAAACGAATACCTTGAGCTTTAATGTCGAAGAACTCGAGTGAAAATCCAATATAGTTCAAGTGAAGCAATTTGAATTCCAGAAGTCTTAGCAACAACAAAGTGACCAACTAACGAAGTTCTCTCAAATTGCACTCACGAAATGAAAAAGAAGTCGGAAAGAGAAATTGAATTCATAGATCTCGAATTATAGGCAAAAAGAGCACCAAGTTCAACTATCATAACTCATCAGAAGATTAAATACCACATCCAATGGCTCAAATGAATTCTTAAGATAATAACTGCACTTGAGCTCCAAGGCGCGCCGCCTTCCTACCCTACATGTGTGAGGCACATCGCCGCAATAAGGATTTGTTTGCACAAAGAGCATTAAATGTGCGTACTCATACTTAATGCCACCACAAATGTCATTGACACTCATCGCTTCAAGGTTGATAGCAAGGACTTAAGGACAATTACTAACGTATAGGCGGACCCTCGGTTTTGGACACCGTTGATGACATCGTAAAAATATAATGACCAATTCAACTTTAATGAGTCATTTGCTATAATAAATATATTTTTAAAAAGAAAATATAGTAATCAAATCACAAAAAGAAAATATAGTAATCAAATCAAAAGATCGATAAAATCGTGTATAAAAAATGATTAATAAAAATTATATGGCCCATGCAGGTCTCGAACCTGCGACCTTCGCGTTATTAGCACGACGCTCTAACCAACTGAGCTAATGGGCCTCTTGTTATTATAATTGTATTTTACAAAATATGATACTTTGTTTATAAACAATACAGTTAACACCTAATAGTTTATTTTATCATTCCCTACCTAGTTTTATGTTTATGTCTATCTCAGCAATTAATTATATTTCATAAAAATAGTATAACGGTTGTTAATGTTGGATTGAATATTAATCATGGTTGAAACTCCAATGTTGGCAATTTTTAGTTATGCTAACACTACCTGCTTTGTTTTTTAGCCCGAAAGAAAACTTTTACAACACAACCAACTCGGAAATCCAATCTGGAAAATTGGTAAAATAGAAGGGGGTGCAATTCTTTCATCCGATCCATAAGACAATCAGTACTAGACAAAATTAAATGCAATGCAATGTTTGAAAGATTGATATGAATATTGGCCTTAAGGACTATTTGCCTTAAGCAACTGACAAATAAAACACAAAGGGGACTAAACCAACAAGTCTGCAATCCATCCAGGAAGATTAAAACCACAAAAAACAAGTGTCAAATAAGCTATGACAGAAACAGAAAATTCGCACGGCTAGGAGGCTTCATCCAACGCCTAAGCAGATTCACAACCTACTGCCAAAATCAATATTTCTATCACTCTTATCATCCAATTTATTTTCTAAATTTTATTTAATCAGCAAAATTAATATACAGACACTAAATTTGAGCACAAGTTAATTGAGAAACGCGTACACTCCACCAGTACACTAGCAGAACAAAAGGACCACAAAACTATAAAAATAAAGAGCAGAAAACAGCCCCCTTTACCGCCAAAACTGAGCCACAACTCAGACCGTCTAAGGAAGCAAATAAACTCGAAAAACATATTGCCTCACACACGAAAAACCACAAAAAAGCTACATATCAACAACATTCATGCTAAAAAAATGCAGACCCGGCACTGCTAGACAAAAAATCGCACAAACTTGGCCCCCTGTCAATGGGCTTAACAGCAAGCCTTTGAGAAAAACAGAAGCCACCGGACACAACAACAAGAACAGTGGAACCCAAATCATCAGACACAAACCCTACCAGCAGTACCAAAATCAAACCAGAAAGAAAAGAAAAACACCAGCAAGGACACTGCAACACCGCATCAAAAACCATTGAATGCATCCAATCTATTTTTTTACATAAACATATATAGAGGATTTTTCTAAAACTAAAATAAGCAAAGTTAAGCGAAGAGACACGCAGAATTTTAGCTTTATATAATCAGAAATGTCACACAATTTCATCTCTAAAGAAAATAGAGGATAAAAAATGAACGAAATCAGAGCGAGGGTTTAAGGGGGAAAATAGTTACAGATAACTCACTGATAGGCCTCCTTCTACTCTCAATCAGCAAGTTTTGATCGAAGAGACTCTATATCTTGTGTCTGTTAACTCAACCTACAAAATATAAGTCACCTTGGTAAGAAATAACACACAAAAACAACTCGAGAGAGGAACTCGGTTTCCAAGTTTGAGATGGCGAGAGGGTTTTGGCCTTGTGACTTCCAAGGGCTTTGTGTTTGATGAGAGTGCGAGAGTGAATTAAAGTGCAGGAGCGCCAGATGGAAGTAAGTTAAAATATATACATGTATTTTTATTAGGAGAAGTGTTTTTAATACTCACTTTATAATATTAAAACCAACATAAATAATAATTGCTAATATTTTATAATATCAATAACACAACTAACATTGTCTACTTTTAATATAATAAAGTAGATGACATATTTTATAATATCAATAACACAACTAACATTGTCTACTTTTAATATAATAAAGTAGATGACATAGCAAATCTCTTAATTATTCTTTTAATCACCATTTTGAGAGTGATAAACAGGGACATAAAAATAATTGCATCTCCCTTAATATTTAAATTAACAAATAAATATTATAATTATTTGGTAACCTTTCATTAACCCTTTCATTAACCTTTTATATTTTTTCATTATTACTCACGTGTAAAACTTCCTTGGAATTGTGCAAAATTCCTTGTAATACAACAAAACAACCTCCATGCTTCTCCTCTTAGATTTATGAAAAACCCTTCAATTTTCTCTCCTTAATCTATATATTATGGCTACAAACCAACAAACCCTAAACTACAAACAGTTAGCTTTTTTTGTTCTTCCTCTTCCATTACATCCATCGATTTTAGGTTATTTTTTCATTTTCTTCTGCAATTCTAAAACCCATCCATCATGTTTGAATACGATTCAAATACGAGTATTTTGTTTTAAAGTCTTGTTGTTTGTTGATTTTTATTTTTCATTGTATGCAGAAAATGAGTCGAAAATTTGATTGCGTAAAAGACATTAGCGACAAAAAGAAAACATGGAGATTGGCTGTTCGAATTATTGATTCATGGAGCGTTGTTAACAGTAAGGGTGCAGAACATCTGGAGATGGTTATCATGGATGTTGCGGTAATTTTTTGCATTTTTCTTTAATGTTAGATCTTGGTCTTCTTAAATTCGCAGCATGGTTGCATAACAAAATTCCCTTTTAATCACCATCTATCATTTATGCATACGATTGAACCATTTAGGTTTTAGAGGATTTGTGTTTATTAACCTAATGTAAACTGTTTCTTAACTTTTAGGTATTTTTTCATATGCTTTAATTGGATGGTGATGACTGATTCGTTGTCCTTTTTTCCCATCTGTACAGAGGAAGCGTTGTCCTTTTAAATTTAATGTTGATTTATTTTAATCTTTGATAAAATATTGACTGCATCTGTTGCATCAAAAGCAAGATGCTAATCTCTTAGAATACATTAGTCTGGATATATGACTTTATTTTTCTACCTGCTAATGTATTAGAATACATATACAATCAATTTCATGAGGTAAAATTGATGGCCACCTCTGAAATTTTCTCTATAAATTGCAGGAGGAGCTGCTCCAATTTAGTTTCATGTATATGAAGGATAAAAATTTTTTGAGTGGTTGTTGAATTAGTTTCTTTAAATTATTAATGTTATGTTATTGACAAAAGATATCAACTGCATTGCCATTGAGTTAAGATAACAATAAATTATAATTAATTCTGACGACAATTAAAAATGAATGAATGTATAGAGCGGGATTTGAAATTTGCAGCGATAATAATCCATACAGATTCAAAATTCTAAAAGAAATTAAAATACAAAATATTTATAACAAATTCATAACCTAATAAAAATAAAAATATAAAATAATTATAATATATTGGACGGGAGAGATTTATAATTCTACTATCAATATAAGAAAACAAATGTCTCATCTTATTACATTTTAATAAAGATCAAATCAATAGATTAATCAGATTTTAAGGTTATAATAGTCATTAGTAGTTTTAAATAATCAATATAAGAAAACAAATGTCTCATCTTATTACATTTTAATAAAGATCAAATCAATAGATTATCCAGATTTCGAGGTCATAATAGTCATTAGTATTTTTAAAATTAAACTAAAATAATCAAAATAATAAAATACAATAACTATTGATAATTGGGAAGTTTGAAATATCACATTTAATTTACAATTGATACACTCATTGTTATTCACGTGAAAACATTATTAGTAAAAAAAAATTATGTTGAGCTATTCCACTTCCAATGCAATTTTTGTCGGTTCTCCATCATGTTTCATGTGCATAAAATGCCATTTTGCAATCATTCTCTTGAAACATTCACAACCCTTTAAATTATTATTATCTTTATTTTATTTATTATGGCTATGTTATTGTGATAGGAAGACTAAATATATTTAAGTTAATAGGTTTTCAACACAACTCTCTAAATTAAAAAACAACAAAATTTTGAGACTATGGTATAATAAAGTTGATCATCAATAATAATAATAACTAATAAATTATAAAACAATATTTATAACTTGACATAATAACTTAATACTATATATATGCAAATTAAAATATGAACTTTTAATAATTGTAATTATAATTATAATATTTATTTAAGGAAAGAAAATATATTTATTTTTAACTATGACATTTACTATTATAATAATCTAGGATACTCACAAAAAATGAGAGCATTTATAATAAATCAATTCATGTCCTTCAATATGATTTCTCACATATATTATACATCAAGACTCAATTAATTACCACCATTATTAACTTTTATTCTAATCACGCATGACTCACACCAAATGCAATTCTTAATATTAAACCCTTAATAATACATTGAACAATTCATGTGAAATCATATCAATTTTATAAGGAAAGTTTTATTGTCTAATATTATTATTTTATTATTTTATTTTTTATCATAATCAATCTTGTCTTTTAATATTTTTTATTTGAAGTTATACTGATTAAACTGAATCTGTTAGACAAAAGAATAGATTGATCTTATATACATTCATCCACATACTGAAAAATTAAAGGACCCAATAGAGGTAGGTATTAGTTGTAGGTGATAATAATTAATCATATTTTTTAATTAGTTGTAATTGAGTTTAGGTGATAATAATTAATTTTATAGGTAATTGTAGGTAATTATTAGTTGTATTAACAAAGCTAAATTCATTTTATAGAAAATTTTAAGAAAATGTCATTGGGAATATGTAGATTTAGGTCATAATAATTAATCAGTCTTTTTTAATATTTGCAATTATTACTGTTTTTTAAGAAATTATTCATCTACTATTATAATAACTACTATCATAATAATAAAAAAATCATGTCTACCAAAATTAATTTCATTTCCAAGTTTAAACTAATATTTTAATCCAATTTGCATGTCTTCAATTATCTTTTTAGTTAACTCATATTAACACGCCTTATATCTTTAATATTTGACAATATTAAAAATAATCATTATTTTTTAGATGCTACACATTTTTTGATGACAAAGTTTTTCAATATCTAAAAGTAATCATTATGCTAGTGATACCTCCTTGCATGCTTTGAGAGACTGTACCAGCGTGAAGGGATTTTGGGATAGCATTATCCCTATTTCGTTAACCAACGTTTTCTTTTTTTGCAGGCTGGCTGGATTGGATCGAGCTTAACTTATTGCATAATGCTCCGGATCACTCTGACTGGGGCAGTGTTTGGGCTGTTAGTTGCCATTCTCTTTGGTCTTGGCGAAACAAAGAGATGCATGATGATACATATACAAGACCCTTGATGGCTAAAGAGGTGATAGAGGACAAAGTCTTACAATACAGACAGGCTATGCTTTTGAGGAACAAAGTTGTTAACAAGTTTAAGGATCAACTTCTTGTTCATTGGAGTGTGCCGCGGAGTCCCTTTGCGAAGTTGAATGTGGACGAAGCTCATGCTAGTGATGGTATCTCTGGTTGTGGTAGGATTATTCGAAATAATCATGGTGACTGGCTTGGAGGGTTTGCCAAGAATATTGGGTACTGCAGTGCTCAAATGGCCGAGTTATGGGGCATCTACACTGGTACTAAATTGGCCATTGATCTTGGTCTGACTTGTGTTATTATAGAGTCTGACTCTAGCAAAGCTGTGGAATGGGTTACGAAAGGCATGAATAGGAGGAGTGCAATGGGAAACTTGATTGCTAGCATTCGTAAATTGTTGTAGCAATTCCATAACGTAGAGATCCGCCTTGTTTATCGCGAGGCAAACAGGTGTGCCAATCTTCTTGCTCAAGAAGGTAAGAAGTTGAGTGAAGAGATTATTTTCTGCGCCTAGTTGGTTGATTAACCTTATGGGTAGAGATATAGGAGAGGATTCCACAATTAGGAATGTTGTTTTGTAGTTTTTTTGTTTGTTGGGCCTAGGCCCTCCCTTGTACAAAAAAAAAAAGTAATCATTATGCTTAATCAATCATAAAAAAAGTAGAATTCAAATATAATATCAATAAATATAACTCTCTACCTTCCATACAATACCAATAAAATAAGTAGTATCTGTTAGAATAAGATTTGTTCTGATCAATATTCTTAGTTTTGATGATAACAAGGATATGAATTTTGTGTGAGATAATGTGGTACTCTAATACATTGCAATTTCCATTTCAGGAAATATATAAAGAGTATGCACAAATCAGCGCTCAGAAGCTTTGTCTCAGAAGGTTCAGCATGCAACATCAGAACATGGTCTGGCAAGACATCAGAAGATGGTCAAGTCAGAATCAGAACATGGGTCTATGAAAGCATCAGAAGAACTTGAGGTCAGAAGCAGAAGCACTGAAGTTCACATGGTATCACGCTCAGAAGCACTTCAAGGTCAGAAGACAAGAAGATGCTATGCACCAAGCTGTTTGACTCTGATGATATTCAAATATTATATTCACAAACATCAGATCAGAAGAAAGTACAGGTGGCAGGCTACGCTGACTGACAAAAGGAACGTTGGAAGCTATTAAAGGCAACGTCAGCAGACACAGCGTGAACAAGGCTCGAGGTAGTTGACAAAAGCGTGAAACATTAAATGCAAAGCTGTACGGAACACGCAAAGCATTAAATGCGCTCAACGGTCATCTTCTCAAAACGCCTATAAATATGAAGTTCTGATGAGAAGCAAGGTTACCAATTCTGAACGAAATTATTCTGAAAGACTTGCTGAAACGCTGTTCAATTCAAAGCTCAGAAACTTCATCTTCATCAAAGCTCACTACATTGCTGTTGTAATATATTAGTGAGATTAAGCTTAAACGTTAAGAGAAATATCACTGTTGTGATTATAGCTTTTCAGAAGCATTTGTAATACTCTTAGAATTGATTACATTAATTTGTAAGGAACTAGAGTGATCAAGTGTTGATCAGGATACTCTAGGAAGTCTTAGCTTGTGTCTAAGCAGTTGTAATTAGAGTGATCACGTGGTGGTCAGGATACTCTAAGAAAGTCTTAACTTGTGTCTAAGCATTTGTTCCTGGAGTGATCAGGTTGTGATCAGGATACTCTGGAAGACTTAGTCGCGGACTAAGTGGAAAACCATTGTAATCTGTTGCGATTAGTGGATTAAATCCTCATGTGAGGTAAATCACTCCGTGGGGGTGGACTGGAGTAGTTTAGTTAACAACGAACCAGGATAAAAATAACTGTGCATATTGTTTTTATCGTTCAAGCTTTTAGACTACACTTGTTCAAACCCCCCCCCCCTTCTAAGTGTTTTTCTATCCTTCAGTATCTTGACATAATTCAAACTCAAATGGAGGAATCAGAAAAGTATGAAATAATTAAAAATAAACGTACAAAAAAGATTTTATATAGAATTAAAAATTAAATGCATACAAACATATTCTCATATTTCCAATGCCTTCATTACCTAAACATGCACTATTAGTATTATACGGTTGACATTAATTTTAATTTATATTCATTATTTTAATATCCATAAAAAAATGTTGATATTAATTTAATTTATATTTATTCCTTTAATATCCATAAAAATATCAAATATTTCGTACAAACAGAAAGTTGGTATTGACCCTTTTTTTCTATAAAAATTAATTCAATCAATTACATGTAATTTTTTTTATAATTTTTTAAAACAAAAATATCATATATTTGATAAAAATATTATATGATATTATGACATGATACAACGAAAAATAAAATTGACTTGAAAAAATGTTAACATTTTTTATATTAAAATATTAGTATTTGTTATATTAAAATGTTAGCATTTATACTAAAATATGATACAAATATTTGTTCATACAAAAAAAAAATGAGACAATTATGATTGGTGACAAAAAAAATTCTTATGAAACACACAAATTTATTATTCTTCTTTATATTTAAAACAATAATTTAATATATCAATTATAAATCTTATTCAATATATTATAACACTGTCATTTAATTTTACGGGATACATTTAAAACATTAATTAATTAATTCAATTTTATTTTAGTTTTTCAAATTTCGTTTTGACTTAGAACAAAATTTTTTTGACCAATTTAGAACCACTATATTATTTATCTTAAGTTAAATTGAATACGGAATAGGAGAAGAACTAAAATAACAATACGGAATAGGGGAAGGAACTAAAATAAAAATCACAATAAATTAATGGTAATTTTTTTATAGAAAATACAAAATTATTACATTTTTTATGAATGTTTTTAAAACTTATAATCTTCATTTTATTTTCATTATATATATAGAGTCATTATGAGATTTTATTCTAATTATAATATATATATATATATATATATATATATATATATATATATATATATATATATATATATATATATATATATATATATATATATATATATATATATATATATATATATATACATATATTAAAGGATAATTTTTAATTATTTTTTTTATTTTTCTACTAAAATATAAAATTTTCGACGGGGCAAAGCTACTTAATTTGTATACATTTTATTTACATTTTTAACCATCACTATATTATATTTATTTACTACTGATAGATGACTATTTAATTATTTCCTGTATATATTAAAATTTTTATTTAAAATAAGTGAAAAAGATTTCAAATGCTTATAATAAGATAGGGGTATGAGTGACAATGAATAAAATTTGGACAAAAAAATTTGGTACCTGTTACCAAATCAAATAAATATAATCACATATATTATATTTATTTATTATTTATAACATTGCAATACGTGCGAACGCACGGGTAGATGACTACGCATAGTAGATTTATAACGATATTGTATGATGCGTGCGAACGCACAGGTAGATGACTACTTAATTATTTCATTTATTTTTTCTACTAAAGTATATATTTCTAACTAGATTAAATTAATATTTATATAACAATTATAATTTTCAATGTTTTTTCTTTTTAATTTGCGTATCTTTTATATATATTTATTAACCATTTTATATATTTATTTATTCTTTATATCGACTTTGCGTGACCCGTGCGGACGCACGGGTCCTTTACTAGTTTATATTAAAAAATATACACTTTTAATATAGAGTACAATTTTAATTTTTTCCCGAAGTCTTGTTAGGTTAGTCCGGAGTTATTAATCTTGGATAATAGAGCGAAGCGACCGACCCTCGAAAATAGGAATAATAGGAATAGTGGGATCCCAGATAGCGGAATAACTATATGAATAATTATATAAAAAATTATATATATATATATATATATATATATATATATATATATATATATATATATATATATATATATATATATATATATATATATATATATGAATAAGTAAAATTTATATAAAAATATAAGATGTTATACATATACAAAAATATATTATTATTTTTATTAGAGTTTAAAGATAGTGTACTGTCAGTGTAAAATAATTGTACACATACAACCAATAAAAACTCTTATATTTGTCATGTCATTTCAGTATTTTAAAAATAAAATTGGAATTGACTGTGATGCATGTCCCTCATTGGTCGACAGTGTAAAACTATTTTAAACTGTCAGTGCATTTTCGTTTTTCTCTTACTAATATTGTTATTATTTAATTTTTTTCAAAAAAAAATCATATTATTGTTATTATATTTTTAACAGATGTACTATTATGGTAGCTATATGGTATACAACTGTATCACATTTCATTGGCTAAACATTTTCTTAAAAGTATTTGTAAAACTTGAAATTGAGAATAGTTTAGTTTTAAATTTTCGTTTTTCAAACTCCCACAATTCACCATCATTCTCTTGTGTGGAGAGTCATATGTCCAACAAATGGCATCAAAGTCTAACTCCCGTCCAACATATAGAGGATTTTTTTAAAAATGAAAAAGAAAGTGTTACTTAAAGCTCATGAATTTGTTGTTTGTATTTCAAAACTTTCTAATGAGTTGTGTTTTTTATTAACAATTGTGTTGTGTCCGAAGGTGTGTTTAGAAGTATAGTCAAAGTTGTGTAGTTAATGTGAAGTCACAAGCACAACATGAAGGTGTTAGCTGGAGATTTTGACATTTAGTTAAATTTGATTTAAGAAAATTATGTTTCAAAGGATGGTATGAAATATGGCTTCATAAGCCCATTTTTGAGTTTATTCCTATAAAATAGTTCGATGCCTCGAAGTGGAGCCCAGAGTCAAAAGAATAAGAAATATTTCAAAATATGTGGAAGAGTGCTTCGACAGTCACGTTGGATAATTTCAAAGCTTCGAGCGGGAAAAACTTGAAATTCAAACTAATTCTTCTTCGCCAAAAGGACGCGTGGAAACATCAAAATCTACGCATTTTTGAAAATGTTGAACGTGGCGTAATTCTGTAGAAAGACCGTTAAGGTCGAATTAGTATAAATAGGAGTCTTAGATCTTAGGATTCAGTGTGTTCACATTTTATACAAAAATCACTTAAATACTCAAAGTACCGGAGCGAGAGAAAGAGTTTGCTGATAATGCATGTGTAAGAACACCATCAATTTCATTTGAAGCCATTTTACATTTATCAATACAAGTTACTTTAATTGATTACATGTTCTTTTTCGTTTCCAGTTAAATCTTTACATTCCTGTCAAACCTTTTTATTGTTGCCCTTTATGTTCCTGCAAGTATTTAAATCCAAGCCTTGAATTCTATTTAGAATTCCTATTCGAACTCTAATATCTTTGGATAATCATAGCCATGGAAAAATCTTGTTATTATTCATAAATCAAAATGATGCTTAACTATGAGTCAAATTGTAAAAACAATAAGACACATGTTCTAGGAGCAATCTAGTCGATCCTGTAAGTTATCAAAACATAGAGTTTGGAAGACTAGCGGTTGTTTGTCAGAAATTATTGGTAAACAAATTGGCACGCCCAATGGAATAGTGTCAAAGTGTTTAATCACACATAGTTTATTTTTTGTTTCTTCAAATGTGGGTCTTTTGTTGTTTCTTTTGTGAATCTATATTTTCCATTATTGTATGAACCTTAACAGTGGTAAGATAGCCAACAATAGTCAACCAGTACCCAAAAGAAAATATACCAGAAAGATGGTTGATACTACCAATGATGGAGGGGGACAAAATCCTCCACAAGGATCATGCATAGTTGTTGCAAATTCGACGAATGTGTCAACTACAATCCATGGTTCATAGGCCATGCCCACATCCACAGGATCTATGGCCACGAATAGTTCTATACCTGATTCCACAGGGTCCATACCCACAAGCAATTTGACAACCATGTCTATCTCTGTAAGTGCAACAGAGATTCCTTCGAATGCACAAACTGGGCATGTATTGACATATATTGGAAATCAAACCCAACCTACGACCCCTAGGCCACCAGGGTTTGAAAACTTTAGGCCTTGGAGGGAGCAACCCTAATACAGAATGCCAACTTACTTTATGTTAGGATTACACAATAATACATCTACATATACACAGCTTGTCGTGACAACCTTTTTGCCAATATAGAATTCTAGTTCTGGCATGAACCATGTGGGTCGAAGTACCCAGAACTAAGGTTTGTCGAACTAATTACCTATACTTACCACTAATAATCAGACAGCATTTAGGCAACAAATGGGCGCTAGTAACCATAACATGGTCGGAGTGCTTGCCCGCGAAATGAATACCATTTTACCCCCTTTGATCCAAAATGTTAATAGGATAAACCAAGAGAATACTTAATCCTACCAGCAAATATCAACGCAAATGGCGTGCATAGCAGATTTCTTTGGGGCCTCACAAGCACCTGTTCGGCGTAGGCAAAACCAGGTAGCATAGAGGTGGGAATAGGCCAGGCCGGCCTACAGGGGGCCTATAGCCTAGCCTACTTAAGGCCAGGCCAGGCCAGGCCTATTTGATAAAAAGGCCAGGCTTTGGCTTTTTTAAAAGCCTATTTAATAAAATAGGTCAGGCCTAGGCTATTAAAAAATCCTATAAAGCCTTGTAGGCCGGCCTATATTTTCATATATATTAAAATTAGTCTAAATAGGTTGGCCTATATATACATATATATTAGAAAAAAGTGTTAAATAGATTGGTCTATATATGCATATATTAGAAAAAAATGCTAAATAGATCGGTCTAAATGTTCATATATATGCGACCTATAAGGCTTCTTAAGTAATATGAATTAATTAAAAATATTAATAAGAAAGAGGCTTTTAAATAGGCTTTCAGGCCAGGCCAGACTTTTAAAAAGGCCAGACCAGGCTGAAAAAACGAGCCTATAGTAGGCCATAGGGCAGGCTCAGGCCTTGTAAATTTATCGTAGGCCAGGCCCAGACCTTATAAAGCCTAGCCTAGCCTAGCCTATTCCCACCCCTAGGTAGCAATTTAGGAAGAAGAACCAAATATTAACCAGATTCGACCACCCAGACAATAGGTTGTCGAAAGGGACATGGGGGCAAGGGTAAAACAACAAGAGATTCGACCTGAGATCCTTGAGGAGCAACCTAGGAGGATGGTAATGGTTAACAAAGATCAAAATGCAGACGAAGTGATCCATAGAGTCTAGATGTTTTACAATAGTGTCAGACCATGAACTAGTCGAAATGGCCGTTGGTGGACTGGATTACTCTATTCGAAAGAAATTAGATACTCAATATCTAAGAGATATGACCCAATTAGCAGATAGAGTTCTCCATATCGAACGATTAAAAGCAGAAAAGGCCAAAGCAAATAAGAATTATAAGAAAGAAATGGTAGCTTATGTCGAAGCCGAAGAAGAAGAACAAGAGATCTTCAATGATTTATATGCCTTTGAGGAATTCGAAGTAGATTTGGCCGAATTAAAAGAAGCACCCCCATACTCTTGTAAAATGCTTACACCATCAAATGACAGAAATCCTGTCGAAACAGAAAAGAATGAGAAATTCCCTAAGAAAACTTACACTTTTGATGTTACCAAATGTGATGATATTTTCGATTTACTTGTAAAAGATGGTCAAATGATAGTGTCTCCTAATACTAAAATTCCTCCATTAGAACAACAGAAGAAAAGAGGTTTTTGAAAATATCATAACTCTTTGGGCCATAAAACTTCACAGTGCTTTCTTTTCAGGGATCTTATTCAAAATGCTATCAAAGAAGGACATTTGACGTTTTCTGAGAAAGTCAAGAGTCATATGAAGGTCGACACTGATCCCCTCCATGTTGCATGTACCAATTATGCTGAACCTGTGGAGATTAACATGGTAGACATGGTTGAATGTGGAGAAGATGGGACCAAAGAAGTCGAAGGCTTCGTCATGGTTGGAAAGCAGGCTACTGAAGGCCTAACTAACATAGTTCCCTTTGACACTCCTGTCGAAGGATTGTCTACAAGTAATTCTGAATCAGAGGCTATTGAGGGCCCTGTGGAAGGAATAACTGAGGCTACTGAAGGCCTTAGAGTCAAATTTGAAAAGATAAGGATGGCTGAAGGTCCTAGTCTAAGAGTCAACATGGTGGATTTGAACCAACCTTCGCCAGAAATGGAAGAGGTGGAAAGATGTCTCAAGATGGAGAAAGAATAGATGAGTTTTGGTTACCCTAAGGCCAATGAAAGTCTGCGAGAGTACTTATGGAGATGCCACATGAGGAATTCCGAGATGCTGGTATATCCCAGGTGCAACATTGTTTTGAATCGAAGGGTAGCAGAAGCCTATGAAAGAACTCAACGTACTAGAACTCAGGGTAATTGGAGGCAAGAGGGCCAGTTGAAGAAAGTATACCCAAAGTCGAGGAAAAGTTTGCTAGGTTTTCTTGTGCGCTGTTATAAAGCTGAAACAGAGTGTCTCATGTGTCCTAGATATGCGCTATTATAAACGCTGTTATAAAGTCTGCTAGGTTTGCCACCTATCATGTCTCGAGAGAAAAGGACATTATTAAAGTCACCCTCCAGACACCAAGGCCCCTGAGTGTTTAGCCTATCCAAGTCTCTCCATAACACTTTCCTTTGCTCTAATTTATTCAGGCCATAAATTGCAGTGAGCCAGTACATAAACTCTCCCTGTTTATTATAAACTCCCAAATGTATCATTTGACTAGTGGAAGATGTTAGAACAAGATTTGTTCTTATCAATTATCTTAGTTTTGATGATAACAATAATATGAATTTTGCTTAAGATAATATGGTACTCTAATCCAATGCAATTTCCCTTTCAGGAAATATATATAAAGAGTACGCATAATTCAGCGCTCAGAAGATGTGTCTCAAATGGTTCAGCATGCAACATCAGAACATGGTCTGGCAAGACATCAGAAGATGGTCGAAGCAGAATCAGAACATGGGTCTATGGAAGCATCAGAAGAACATGAGATCAGAAGCACTGAAGATCAGAAGATGGTATCACGCTCAGAAGCACTTCAAGGTCAGAAGATCAGAAGATGCTGTGCACCAAGCTGTTTGACTCTGATGATATTCAAACGTCGTATTCACAAACATCAGATCAGAAGGAAGTACACGTGGCAGACTACGCTGACTGACAAAAGGAACGTTAAAGCTACTAAAGGCTACGTCAGTAGACACAGCGTGAACAAGGCTCGAGGTAGTTGACAAAAGCGTATAACATTAAATGCAAAGCTGTACGGAACACGCAAAGCATTAAATGCATTCAACGGTCATCTTCTCAACGCCTATAAATATGAAGTTCTGATAAGAAGCAAGGTTAACGATTCTGCACCAAAACAACTCATATCAAACTTGCTGAAACGCTGTTCAAATCTAAACTCAGAATCTTCATCTTCATCAAAGCTCACTACATTGCTGTTGTAATATCTTAGTGAGATTAAGCTTAAATTGTAAGAGAAATATCACAGTTGTGATTATCGCTTTTTAGAAGCATTTGTAAACTCCTGAATTGATTACATTAAGTTGTAAGGAACTAGAGTGATCAGTTGATCAGTATACTCTAGGAAGTCTTGGCAGTTAGCTGAGCAGGAAGTCTTGGCAGTTGGCTGAGCAGGAAGTCTTGGCAGTTAGCTGAGCAGGAAGTCTTGGCAGTTGGCTGAGCAGGAAGTCTTGGCAGTTGGCTGAGCAGAAAGTCTTAGGAGTGAACTAAGCCTAGAGTGATCGTGTTGATCAGTAGACTCTAGAAAAGTCTTAGGAGTGAACTAAGCAGTTGTTCCTGGAGTGATCAGGTTGTGATCAGAAGACTCTGGAAGACTTAGTTGCGGCTAAGTGGAAAACCATTGTAATCCGTGCGATTAGTGGATTAAATCCTCAGTTGAGGTAAATCATCTCTGCGGGGGTGGACTGGAGTAGCTTCGTTAACAGCGAACCAGGATAAAAATAATTGTGCATTTTATTTTTATCGCTCAAGATTTTAAGTCACACTTATTCAATCCCCCCCTTTCTAAGTGTTTTTCTATCCTTCAATTGGCATCAGAGCGCCGGTTCTAAGGTGCAAGCACTTAACCGTGTTTAGAAAAGATTCAGGAAGAGAAAAACGCTTCATTTAAAAGATGGTTGATGAAAGTGAAAGGACTATACCTACACCTGCATCTACATCTGGCTCTGCTGAGCAATACAACGGTAACAATGGTTATACTAGACCGCCGGTATTTGATGGTGAAAACTTTGAATACTGGAAAGATAAACTGGAGAGTTACTTTCTGGGTCTAGATGGTGATCTATGGGATCTTCTGATGGATGGTTACAAACATCCAGTTAATGCCAGAGGCGTGAAGCTGTCAAGGCAAGAAATGAATGATGACCAAAAGAAGCTTTTCAGGAATCATCATAAATGTAGAACTGTTTTGCTGAATGCTATCTCTCATGCTGAGTATGAGAAGATATCTAACAGGGAAACGGCCTATGACATATATGAGTCCTTGAAAATGACTCATGAAGGAAATGCTCAAGTCAAGGAGACAAAAGCTCTTGCCTTAATCCAGAAGTATGAAGCCTTCAAGATGGAGGATGATGAAGACATTGAAAAGATGTTTTCGAGATTTCAAACTCTGACTGCTGGATTGAGAGTTCTTGACAAAGGATACACCAAGGCTGATCATGTAAAGAAGATCATCAGAAGCTTACCCAGAAGATGGGGTCCGATGGTGACTGCATTCAAGATTGCGAAGAATCTGAATGAAGTTTCTCTGGAAGAGCTTATCAGTGCCTTGAGAAGCCATGAGATTGAGCTGGACGCAAATGAGCCTCAAAAGAAAGGTAAGTCTATTGCATTAAAATCTAATATCAAGAAATGCACTAACGCTTTTCAGGCTAGAGAAGAAGATCCTGAAGAATCAGAATCTGAAGAAGAAGATGAACTGTCCATGATTTCCAGAAGGCTAAATCAACTCTGGAAGACCAAGCAAAGGAAGTTCAGAGGCTTCAGAAGTTCAAGGAAATTTGAACGTGGAGAATCTTCTGATGAAAGAAGATTTGACAAGAAGAAGGTCATGTGCTATGAATGCAATGAGCCTGGACACTACAAGAATGAATGTCCAAATCTTCAGAAGGAAAGTCCCAAGAAAAAGTTTCATAAGAAGAAAGGTCTTATGGCAACCTGGGATGAGTCAGAAGATGATTCAGAAGATGAGCAGGCCAACTGTGCGCTGATGGCGACAGAAGATGACGGATCAGAATCTACATCAGAATCAGATTCTGAAGAGGTATTTTCTGAACTTACTAGAGATGAGTTAGTTTCCGGTCTAACTGAACTTCTGGAACTCAAGTCTCAGATCAGTCTCAAATACAAAAAGCTGAAAAAGCAATTTGAATTTGAAACAAAGAAGCTTGAGTTGGAGAATTCTGAATTAAAGGAAAAACTTTTAAAATTATCCAATAATGTTGGATCTCCTTCTGATTCAGAAAAATCCACTCCCAGTCTGAACCATATTCTGAAAGAATATGATTTAAGTTTCAGGAAGTTCCTATCTAGAAGTATTGGCAGAAGTCAGCTAGCTTCTATGATATATGCTGTGTCTGGAAACAAAAGAGTTGACATTGGTTATGAGGGTGAAACCCCATACAAACTTGAACCTGTTGATGAAATGAAAATTACATACAAGCCATTGTATGATCAGTTCAAGTATGGCCACTCACATGATATTAGGCACACTTCACATGCACAAAGTTTTCACAGTACACACACTAAGAAGCATGTGACACAACCTAGGAAATATCATGAAACTCACATTAAGAATTATCATGCTGTTCCTCCTATTGCTTACAATGTTAAACCCAAGTTCAATCAGAACTTGAGAAAATCTAACAAGAAAGGACCCAAGAAGATGTGGGTACCAAAGAAAAAGACTATTTCTTTTGCAGATTCTCTTGATAACAAAGAAGACAACATTCAACATGACTTGACACCTGGATTCAAGTTGGTCTCAAC
Source organism: Vicia villosa (assembly GCF_029867415.1). Classification (NCBI taxonomy): domain Eukaryota; kingdom Viridiplantae; phylum Streptophyta; class Magnoliopsida; order Fabales; family Fabaceae; genus Vicia; species Vicia villosa. Next base: position 151,529,577 of record NC_081185.1, read on the forward strand.
ACTTGAAAGGAAGAAAGATTGTCTTTCAAGTTCTGGTTCTTAAATCTGTTGAAGAAACTATGTTTGTAGGATCTCAGAAAAGAAAGTGTATTAGTCTTGGAACCATCTGTTTTTGGTTTGTCTCTAAAGCTTTGATGTTTCATTCTTGATGCTACAAAATATTCAACATTGAAACATTGATTGTGGACAAATCAACAAACATCTGTTTTGATGATAAACTTGTTTCTGATAAAACAAAGAGCTTAAGAATTATTGTCAGATACAGTTTTGTCTTATCAGAAGCTGCAGATCAATGAAGTAAACCTCCAGAAGCTGTGTATATCAGAAGTAATGGATCAGAAGATCATTCAGACTTATATCAGCACACTTCAGAAGGAGTATTTCTAGAAGTGAAACTTGATCAACTCAGAAGCAGTGATCAGAATTTGAAGGCGTAAAATCTCTCTGATATTTACAGCTGTCATCTATTATCTAATGATGAACACGTGTCTGTACGGTTTGTACAAAGCGTGCAGTTGAAAAGACGCCGACCTAGGTAACTGTATTAAATCATTTCATTTACTGTGTTCTCTCTCCTAATGTCATTTCTCATTAAATGCATAATGATTTTTTTTAAATCTTTTATTTAACCCGCTTCATTTTCATTCCCTATTTTTTTCTCTTTTGTGCATTCATCTCGTTACATCTCTCTTCAAACCCTAGTTCTTGATTTGATCTCAAAGCATTATCACAATGAATTCTTCTTCTCGTTCTTCAATCTCTAAAGATAGCATCTCTTCCACACAAAACCGTTTAAACAAAAATGATGCTCCGTTGAAAACTTGCTTAATACCCACGAAAGAACTGGAAGTTTTATGTGAATCGGCTGTGGATATCAACAATCTTAAAGCAAATGGCTTTCAGTGTGATGCAAGAATCCTTGAGCAAGGATGGTCTAAATATCTTGATAGATTGGTTGGTCCAATTTATCCAGAACTTGTAAAGGATTTTTGGGTACATGCAACAGTGACCCCAACTGCCATCATTTCTTTCGTGCTAGGGCATGAAGTGACTATCACTGAGAAACTCATCAGAAAGCTGTACAATCTCAATGATGAAGAAGGTTGGTCTGAGTTTCAACCCCATACAGTTGACTGAACTTTAGTTGCAAAACAAATCTCTACGGTTGCTGGAACTGACTCTGCTTTTACGGGCAACTTAAAGCCTTTTTATAAAGTATGGGCTGAGATTATCCTGGGTTCTCTTCACCATAGAAAAAAGATGCGCTGCTCCTCCTACATCAGCCCGACTCACAAGTATACTCTTTTCTGCATTGGCAAAAAGATAGAGATCAACATCTCTCATATTCTATTTGAGAATCTGAAAACCTCTATCTTTGAGTCAAGAGAAGACGAAAGGGCGAAGTACCCTCATATTCCAAGAACAACCATTCCTTTCGGAAGGATGATTTCAGACATTCTGATTGAAAGCAAAGTGGTGGACTCCATCAGAGATCGTAATGCCTCGCATTTTCTTGGAGTAACTCAAGGTCCCATCTTCAATGGTGTTGATCTGTTCGGACTGGAAGTCATTAAGAATGTACCTGTTATGTGCACAAGCTTTCCTGACATTCTGTCCAGAAGAATTGCTGTTAAAGGGTTCATCTCTCTGTTTCATAAAGAACTTGATCAAGTTGTCAAGTTTTACTTGGAAGATTGCGTGAGGAAGCAATCAGATGTTGATCCTGCTTGGATCCGTGGCAGAGTACTTCCGTCTAAAGAGGATATTCTGAAGAAGGATAAGAAGGAACGACAGGCAAGGTTAAAAAGAAAGGCTGAAGAAGATGAGGCTGAAAGAGCCAAGAAGTTGAGGGTCACCTATGATCCTGACAAGGTGGAATCTAAAGAACGAAGAGATAAAAGGATCAGAGATTCCTTTCGCAGAACCAGATCTTCTTCCTCTTCTTCTGTACAAATCTTCAGAAATGTCCTTACTCCACCTCCTTCTGTCCCTAAACCATCTTTCCAACCACCTCCATCTGAACCAAAAGTTAACTTCACTCTACCAAATCCTTCTCCATCATCCTCCTCCTCTCCCATTCTAAACCCCACACCGTTGAGCATTCTTCCACCAACTCCTTCTGATAATTTCCCCTCACCAATTTCCTTTACCAATACTCCACCCTCTCCTCAAGTCATTCCATCTGACACTCCAACCTCATCAATCATTCTCTCAGATATTCCCTCCTCCTCAACCACCGTACCTCCACCTTCTATATCTCATCCATTACCTACCAGAAAATCCCATCCCTACTGCCTTCTCTATCCAGACTACAAATTTACCTTCAATCCGCCTGAACCTGAACCTTCTACATACCTGGAACTCTTCAGACATGAGGTGATTAGCAGTCTAGACCTTCTGAAGGATGCATTCCTAAATGGTCTGGATGATGTTTCTACAAGAAATCTCTGGAGAAGATTTCGCAAGGATTTTCAAGTAGAAGCAATGGGTGTTCAGAAAAGACTAGTGGCTGCTGCCCCTGGTTACCCTGGTTACCTTCTGGAGGAAGATAATGGTATCTACTACCATCCTCTCAGAAATTGTGTTGCTGCTGAGGAGAAGCCCTTTGTGGATGAATTGGAAGTATTGAGACTGGCTGCTGCAATGGAAGCAAACCCATGCAGGGACATGGTTATCTGGATTCCTGAGTATCCTGTTCTGCTTGGAGACTTCAAGACCTTATTTGACTTTCTGAGGGAAAACCCTTCTAAGAAAGACCCTAGCTTGGTCATTCCAGAAGTTGTTGACCCACCAGAAGCGGAAGGTCCCTCTGCTCCAAGGAATTTAGCTGCCATTCTTCAGGCTCTAGAGAATGGAGACTCTGAAATTCCTGCTGCAGAGTATGGAGATGCTTCTATGCAAGAAGCAGATTCTGAAGATCATGTTGCTAAATCAGACCCTGTTGAGGATATCCCAGCAAATGATACTTCTATGGAAGCTGCAGATCAACATGTCATTCCTGTGGTTGAAAGCGGTGAAACTTCTCTTGATGAACCTTCTCGTCTTGCAAGGACTCTAGAAGCGATTCAGAGGAGACAGGATGAGCAAAGTTCACTCAATGAGAAGTATGATGCTTTCATTGAGAGGCAAGAAGAACACAACAATGATGTCAAACAGATGCTGGCCAAGATCTTGTCAAGACTAGGGCCATCTTAGATTGAGTCTATGTTGTTTCTTTCTTTTCTTTGCATCTGTTTTGTTTCTGTGCATCTGATTTTTTCATCTTGTACTTCTGTACCCATTGGTTGAACCTTAATGAAATCATTTTCTTCCTCCATGTGTTCTGTTTTTTTTTTCATCTGAATCTTTTCTATTTTTTTTTTTTGATGATATGACAAAAAAGGGGGAGAAATACTGTGATAAATGATTTGATTAAATCTATCAGTTGCTGGGTAAAGGCTCCCACACATTCACTAACAAGAACTGCAAGTTCTATATGGTTTAAGTGTTTTGCAGGTACAAAGAAGTGAAGTGAATTTTCAAAGCAAACACTAGAAGCAAAGCCATTGAAACTGAAGCAAGCTGAGTGCTGTCAAGCTTCAGAGATCAGAAGCAAGAAAGAAGAATGAATCAGAAGCACTGATAATAGAATTTGAATATCATTGTCTATCCTGTTCTGACAAAATTCTATTTGCCCTGATACACATAATGTTATGGCTCTGATACATTATTTGCTCTGATACATGTTTTTAGCCTAAAATGCTCTGATACATTTGGCTCTGATACATATCATGTATTTGAATATACATTTTATGTTCTAACTCGTTCATGCTGACGTTTGTCGTTTAGTTTTTGTTCTGTAACATTTCAGGATGTAGAGATGCTCAAATGATGCTCTGGTACATTCAACAATGTTCTGATACAAATCTAGCATGAAGTGATGTTAGTAGACATTCAAAGTTCTGAAGCTATCCGAGGGAAGCAGAAATCAGAAGATGTGAATGTTCTAAAAGATCCAGAAATTCAAGTTCTGAAGCTGTCCTGAATGGAAGCAGAAGTCAGAAGCTGTGAATGTTCTGAAGATCAAAGAAATTCAAGTTCTGAAGCTGTCCTGAATGGAAGCAGAAGTCAGAAGCTGTGAATGTTCTGAAGATCAAAGAAATTCAAGTTCTGAAGCTGTCCAATGGAAGCAGAAGTCAGAAGCTATGGATTCTCTGAAGACAGAAGCTCATATGATCGTCTCTACCGAAATAATCAGGGAAGTCTTTTATTAAAGTTCTTCGAGTATTTATTTCAGGGGGAGATTATTTATCTCAGGGGGAGATTGTTAATCTCAGGGGGAGACATATTCATATGCTTATGCTATAGCTGTGTAATTTGTCTTTTGCCGTCTACTCTTTCTGATCGCAAATTCATATCATTTATATATGTTTTTGTCATCATCAAAAAGGGGGAGATTGTTAGAACAAGATTTGTTCTTATCAATTATCTTAGTTTTGATGATAACAATAATATGAATTTTGCTTAAGATAATATGGTACTCTAATCCAATGCAATTTCCCTTTCAGGAAATATATATAAAGAGTACGCATAATTCAGCGCTCAGAAGATGTGTCTCAAATGGTTCAGCATGCAACATCAGAACATGGTCTGGCAAGACATCAGAAGATGGTCGAAGCAGAATCAGAACATGGGTCTATGGAAGCATCAGAAGAACATGAGATCAGAAGCACTGAAGATCAGAAGATGGTATCACGCTCAGAAGCACTTCAAGGTCAGAAGATCAGAAGATGCTGTGCACCAAGCTGTTTGACTCTGATGATATTCAAACGTCGTATTCACAAACATCAGATCAGAAGGAAGTACACGTGGCAGACTACGCTGACTGACAAAAGGAACGTTAAAGCTACTAAAGGCTACGTCAGTAGACACAGCGTGAACAAGGCTCGAGGTAGTTGACAAAAGCGTATAACATTAAATGCAAAGCTGTACGGAACACGCAAAGCATTAAATGCATTCAACGGTCATCTTCTCAACGCCTATAAATATGAAGTTCTGATAAGAAGCAAGGTTAACGATTCTGCACCAAAACAACTCATATCAAACTTGCTGAAACGCTGTTCAAATCTAAACTCAGAATCTTCATCTTCATCAAAGCTCACTACATTGCTGTTGTAATATCTTAGTGAGATTAAGCTTAAATTGTAAGAGAAATATCACAGTTGTGATTATCGCTTTTTAGAAGCATTTGTAAACTCTTGAATTGATTACATTAAGTTGTAAGGAACTAGAGTGATCAGTTGATCAGTATACTCTAGGAAGTCTTGGCAGTTAGCTGAGCAGGAAGTCTTGGCAGTTGGCTGAGCAGGAAGTCTTGGCAGTTAGCTGAGCAGGAAGTCTTGGCAGTTGGCTGAGCAGGAAGTCTTGGCAGTTGGCTGAGCAGAAAGTCTTAGGAGTGAACTAAGCCTAGAGTGATCGTGTTGATCAGTAGACTCTAGAAAAGTCTTAGGAGTGAACTAAGCAGTTGTTCCTGGAGTGATCAGGTTGTGATCAGAAGACTCTGGAAGACTTAGTTGCGGCTAAGTGGAAAACCATTGTAATCCGTGCGATTAGTGGATTAAATCCTCAGTTGAGGTAAATCATCTCTGCGGGGGTGGACTGGAGTAGCTTCGTTAACAGCGAACCAGGATAAAAATAATTGTGCATTTTATTTTTATCGCTCAAGATTTTAAGTCACACTTATTCAATCCCCCCCTTTCTAAGTGTTTTTCTATCCTTCAGAAGACACTACTTTTAAGTCAACATTGTTAGGATTCCATTGAACCCAGATCCTACCATTAGGATGATAGGTTTAGTTATCAATGAAATTACTTCCCAGCTGAAGTTTATTCCTGATAGTGCCAGCTTGACCCTGCTTGACCCTAGTTTCAATCATAATATTAATATTTGCCTTAAGCTCTAGGAGACGGGAGCTTATCTCCCCGATCTTAGAAGATTTATTGAGCCCCCTTAAGTTCCAAGCAACTAACATTGACCAGAGTCTTTCACCAGTTGCAAATCATTCAAAATTTGCAAAGCATCAAACCCATTCTCACATGACAGATTATCTAAAGTTGTATCACCCATAGGTCTCTTACCTCGATCCTTGTCACTCTTATTGATTGTAGTTCAAGTCTGTTCCTCAGTAGCCTTGGTATTATCCTTTATCATAATAGGTTCAATCACAATTTTGTCTTTGTCAGTAGTCTTAGTTGTAACATCTTCAACCACTTCTATAACAGCTTTGGAGGGCTCCTCATTCTTTGCTTTTGGTTTCCATTGCTTGGTCTTGGGCTTGGGTTGATCACAATTATGGCCTAGCTTATGAAATCTATTACAGTATAGTGGTTTCCACTCATACTCAATAGGTTGCTGCATCTTGTTACCGTCTTTATCCTGTATAGTGATTTATGTAGGAAGCTCTTTAGTAATATCCATTTCCATAAGAATTCGAGCATAGGAGACACGTAGTTTGTTGGCAGTGCATTCATCAGTCACTAAAGGATTCCCCACGACACTTCCAATCTTATTCAAACTCATTTCACCTCAGAGGTATAAGGGAAGTTGTGGCAGCTTAATCCAGATGGGAAGAGTTCTCAAGAAATCATCCTTCAACTTGAACTCAGGACTCAATTCTCTAATTAGAATTGGCATATTCCTTATCGTATATGGCCCCTTCATCAAGACGTTATCTCTGTCACTGAATGATTTGAATCTGTGTATAAAATACCCCTCTTCGTTATAATACATGTCCGGCTGTTGAACAAAATTCCAAGTCTTGGTCATAAAGTTCTTTAGTGCATTCATACTTAAATCCCCACCTATGACATAAAGGATTAGGGATGAAGCCCAGAAATTGACTTCCGATACTATGTCTTCCACTGCAATCTCAACTTCAATAGCACCATTAACAATCTTGGGGGCAACAAATTTCATGGATCTACCCTTAGCAGGGTTACGGTTGTCATTTAAAACATCTACCCACAACTTTCTACCTTCGGTATTCTTTGGGATTTCCTCAGTTTTAGGGTTTGCAGAAGGAATGGGGGTTTTCTCAATCACAATTTCCACAGGGCTTGAGCTCGAGCTAGCTTGGTGCTTATCAGTGTTACTGGTAGTGTTACTGTTAGGATGCTTGCTTACAGGTGTTACCGTCAGGTCAGAATCCGGCGGCGGCGGAACCGGTTTTTTCGGCCTCCCTCGTCCCATTCTCCTTCATCCTGAAAAATTTCAATATTATTACTTTGATCAACTCATGAACAGGTATATGATCAAAACATATCTTGTTGCATGTTGTAATTGATTTTTTTTATGACATTTGAATAATATAATTTTAAAATATAATTAACTTAATATTTACCAATTTAATCTTTATTTTTTCTTAATTACATCAACTTAAAATTTAAAATAAAAATATGAAGTTACAAATTAAATAATTAAGTTATTGTGTTAACAATATTTTAAGGTCATATTATAAGAAACTAAAATTGATAGCCCAAAATTTAAATAAAAGAAAAATTGAAAGAAATTTATCAATGACTAAAATTAAAAATTAATATATTTAGAGATACCAAAATATATTTAACATTTCCTTTTATTTGTATTCGTAAAGATTATAGTAACATTTAGTTACTAATATTATATTCGCTAGATACAAATTGTTTATTAAAAAAAAAAATTACCACTGACTCGTAATAATTTAATAACAGTTACGAAATTAAAGAGTCTAACACATTTCAGAACTGTATCATAACACATTTCAGAACTGTATCACAGATGATATTATAGCAAGAATTATATATAATGTGAAATACATGCATAAATTATAAGGGTAATTTGTAATAATCATCATACATTAACAAGACTCTTGCCAAGAATTATATCATCTGTTGAAAAATCCGCCTCTTTTCGGAAAGTTCCTCTACCGAAATCGAGGTTATACGAATCTGTAAGACCTTCTACAAGCCCATATTCAGGTTCCAACCCCAGCACACTCTTTGCTTTCTCCACTGATGCAAAGAAATGCTGCACAATAAAATTTAATAAAACATATCAATGTTGTTCATCATAGTTTCATTATACCACCTATGTTTCAAATTCAATATATCATTAGGCCAAATACTGATTTTTGCCGTTGTTTTACCTGGTCGCGAAAGGGAAATGATTTCTTTTTCCCAAAATCAAAGTCTTTAGGATTGTAGTGAATGAGCTCGGGTTCAGGGAACCCACCGGCCTGAAAAATGACAAGACATTATCAAGGAAATTTCCACTATTATATGCTTGTGACCATACATGTAACATAACATGCAGTGATAATTGTTTACCTTAGCACATGCTCTTGCTAGTCCGTCAAATGTGACATATTTGTCTCCTGAGATATTGAATATCTGCTTGCTGGCTTTATCGTTTCCAAGAACCTTCAAAAAAGCTGTTGCCAAATCCTGTCACAATTGACATTATTTTAGCCAAAACAAAATCACATAAAAAGATAAACTTACATACTATCTTATTAATTTCATTTATAGTAGATCATTTGTTAAAAAGTTCCTTGTGATAAAAAGTACTGAATTTTGACCAGAGTAGTCCGGTAGCAGATGACTCGACAGAACTTATACAATGTATGGTTCACTAGCGAAATGTAATATTGAAAAGTTCATTAGTACCTTAACATGACCAAGTTGTGTTATCTGTATTCCTGAGCCAGGAATAGGAATCGGGCGTCCGGCTTTCAATCTGTGGAAGAACCACTCTTCAACAGGGTTGTAGTTCAAAGGTCCATAAATGTAAACTGGCCTTATAGATGTCCAATTAACATCCTTTGATTGCAACAAGCTCTCTGTCTCAAGCTTTCCCTTGTGCCTGCTCTTAGGGTCAACTGCATCAATCTATCGAGAACAACTACAGAGTTAATAAAAAATGAATGTAACTAACCAAAACAAAATATAATATCGAATATTACACTGACCTCGGCGTGAGGTAATAAATCAGATTTCAGGTAGACACCAGCAGAAGAGCAGTAAATGAACCTGAAATTTAAGGTATTATGATTAATACTAGTCACAAAATTTAACGATTATGATTAACTAAACAACCTGTTAACGATTATAGTTGAAATAGACTTATAGAATACAACAAAAAAACTATTGTTACAGCTTACTGTTCAAGATTAGGGAGCGCATCAAGTATTGGCTCAACTTCTTCCGCCTCTCGTCCTGAAACATACGGCGAAAAATTCATGATATGAACTTGAAGAGAGAATATATATCATGAAAAACCACAATCTAAATACCATTTATGTCATAAACAACATCAAATCCTTCTGCTGAGAGACTAGATTTTACAAAATCATAGTCCTTCCTGTCTCCTTTCAAATGCAAGATCTATGAAATCACATAACATTAATAATGAATGCTCCATGTATGAACAATGATGAAAATTTTTACCGTTACAATTAGTGTATACCTTTGAAGAAAAATCAGCAAAATCAGTGTCTGATTCACCTGGCAATTGTTGAGTGATAGGTGCCTTTCCTCTTGTAAATAAAGTTACCTACCAAATTCACAGACACCGGACATGACACATACATTATTTCAGAGGCGTCGATGCTAAGAGGTTAATGTGAAATGATGAAAAGGTTAATTAATAAATATATATACCTGGTGACCTTCTTTGACAAGTTGTCTAGACAAAAACACACCAATGAATCTAGTACCTCCCATGATGAGGATTTTCTTTGTGCTTGATGCTGAGACATAAAAAGATGCTTTTGGCTGCCGTGTTTTTCTTTTCAACTGTAAATGAAATGAATTAGCATGATGGTGAAGCAAGATATTAAATAATAGAATGTTATTGAAAAGAGTGAAGTGAAGAACCTGAATGTGAGTTTGAAGTCTTGTTCCATGGAAATCAGAAAGAGAGGAAGCTAAAGGAGGGAAAGATAGTTGATTCTGTTGGAATGCCACCAATCTAGCCATACTTGTGTTAGTGTGAAATTTGAAGTGTGTGTTTCATTTCCTCTTATTATTATGTTTTGTGATAACACAACGACTTACCTCCACCTCATTTTCTTTCAATCCACAGCCTTTCATTTCCATCCCCTTTTTAATGTACTTTTTTTTAATAATAAAATTCATTTATTTTTTACAAGATAAAGTTTTTGCATCACCCATCTAATAAATAAGTTTTTGCATCACCCATCTAATAAATAAGTTTTTGCATCACCCATCTAAAAGTCATTGTATTTAGTTTATATATATATATATATATATATATATATAGGGGTGTTTATGGGTGCAACCCACGAACCCGGTAATTCAAATCGAACTAATTTATAAATTATCCGAAAACTCATTTATTTACGGGTATACCTAACTCAACCTGCAACAACCCATATAATTTTGGTTTGGATATTGAGTTTGAATTTTGCAACTCGTTGATCCGTTGACCCAATCCAGTAATGTTCCATTAGTAATTTCTTATATTTTATTATTATTTTAAATAGAAATATAAAATTATTAGCTCAATGCTAACCATAATTTTTCCAAAAAGACTTTATTATCCACCAATAATACTACTAAATCAATGAGTTTACATAATTCTAAGACTAAATGTTGTTTCTTATTTTCTTTTGTATCATTTTGAACTTAAGTATTTTGTAACAATAACGTGTCTTGTGGAATTATATACTATTATCTAGTGTTATGTCATGTTGATGAATATTATTAGATATTATATGATGTGCTTCATCTATTTTGTATGTTAAAAATGAGTATAAATGTATTGAATTGTGTTACAATATTTTTAAATTGAAAGAAATTATTATTATTTTATTTGAAACACAACCCACAAAACCAACCCAACCCAACCCATAAATGAACGGGTCGATTGGAGTTGGTTTTGATAATGAAATTGTGGGTTGGACGGTGAATCCAACCCATTGAAGTTTGAACGGATTGGATAACTGGTTAGGCCAAATCCGGTCCAACCCAACCTGTGTGCACCCCTATATATATAGACCAATAGTTATTGAATAAATCTAAAAAGTAAAATTTTTCTTGAGTGTAACATTTATGTTTGATTTTGTAAAATTAATGGTCCACCGACAAACTGATAGATGATAGTTTATGATTGATTGTTGATGACATAAAAGATACTTAATATATTATTATTTTATATTAAAATAAATTATAGAGAGTAAAAATAAATTTTAATTAAAATAATAGAGGTAGCAAAGAAATAAAAATGGTAAACTATAAACAAAAATACTATTTAAAATAACATTAAAAAATAAATTTCAAATTACTAAAATACACTATAAACTTATAAACTAGTGATAAAAAGATAATTATCAAATAATTTTTTTATTAACATATGAACAACTTATCAATTATAAACTCTAAATTTAAAAAATTGTCATGTAGCCTAAAATTAGAAGGTTTAATATTTTAAATTAAATTAAATTCCAATAATACAAGGAGAAATGGAAGGCATTGATTTAAAATATAACCAATATTTCAATCCGCACTTTATATTCTTATAACATACAGTGAAATTTCATTTACATCTTTTTGTTTTTGGAGATACACATTAAGAAGTATTTTTTCTTTAAATTTGAAAATTTTCAGAACTACATCTACGGAAGTAATTTAAACTCGTAAACGTTAGAAAAAAGTTTAAAATAATTCAGTTAAGAGAATATTCTGTAAATACATTTATAAAATAAAGGGTTAAATACGTCTTTAGTCCTTGTAAATATGCGACCCTGCATTTTTAGTCCCTATAAAATTTTCCTTCAATGAATGATCCTTATAAAATTATTATGCACCTAGTTTCAGTCCTTAGTGTCAAACCAATGTATATTTTAGAATGATTATTTTGCAGACATGTTCATAATGTTTTAAAAAGTTCCTGAAAAAAAAGAAATTAAAAAATTTAATTTCTAAGTTGAGATTTTCATTACTTTTATTATTATTTTTTGAAATTTAAAAAATTCATATTTAATTTTCTCGTTTTAAAAAATTCTAAAACTTGATTTTTACAGTATTCTAAACATATATAAAAAAATTATTCAAAAATTTAAAAATTAAAGGATAATTAAACAGTTTTTAAAATTATAGAAAATAGCAGGGACTGAGATTGCATGCATAAAAATTTTAGAAGGACCATTTATTGAAAAAAAAATTTATACGGACTAAAAATGCAGGGTCGCATATTTATAGGGATTAAAAACGTATTTAACCCTAGAACAAATCAACATTGAGTAAATTTTTTTTTTCAAAAATACAACTCCGAAAACAGAAATATTTACATGAGGACTCATAAAGGGTGGAATAAAAGATTTTCTAAAATTAGTTGAATCTAACATGAGATCCTAATTCAGAATTATTAAATATCAAAATCACCCATCTAAAAGAACCGATTCCTTCAAAAATAGGCACCTCTCTAATCCTTATTATAAGAAAATATTATTTTTTATTTCATGGAATTAACAATCTATTTAGTTTATATATAGATCAATAGTTATTGAATAAATTTAAAAAGTAAATTTTTTTTTATAATAAAGACTAGAGAATAACATTTAGGTTTGATTTTGTAAAATGAATGGTCCAACAAACTGATAGATGATAGTTTATGATTGATGGTTGATGACATAAAAAATATTTAATATATTATTATTTTATTTTATATTAAAATAAATTATAGAGAATAACAATAAGTTTTAATTAAAATAATAGAGGTAACAAAGAAATAAAAATGGTAAACTATAAACAGAAATACTATTTAAAATAACATCTAAAAAAATAAATTTTAAATTAGTAAAATAAACTATAAACTTATAAACTCGTGATAAAAAAATAATGATCAAATAATTTTTTTATTAACATATGAACAACTTATAAATTATGAATTATAAATTATGAATTATAAATTATAAAAAATTGTCATGTAGCCTAAAATTAGAAGGTTTAATATTTTAAATTAAATTAAATTAAATTCCAATAACATAACGAGAAATGGAAGGCATTGATTTAAGAGTTTAATGGTTATGCAATGACAGTGTAAAAATGTTTTACACTGTCATCCAATTAGAATATAACGTTCTGCCATGTCATACAAGTTTTTTTAAATTTTCAGTCTGACTTGTTCTGATTCATGATCGTCATTGGTTGACAGTGTAAAACTATATAACCCTATTTTCCTTTTGATTTAAAATATAACAATATTTCAATCCGCACCTTATATTCTTGGACACCTAGTGAAATTTCATTTATGTCTCCTGCTTTTGGAGAAACACATTAAGAAGTTTCTTTTTTTCTTTAAATTTGAATTTTTCGGAACTACATCTACGGAAATAGTTTAAACTCGTAAACGTTGGAAAAAAATTTAAAATAATTCTGTTAAGAGAATACTGTAGATACATTCATAGAACAAATCAATGTTGAGTAAAAAAAATACTTTCGAAAATAGAACTCTGAAAACAAAAATCTACTATCTATCTATTACTAAGAAATTGACCAAACTGTCAAAATTACCCTTCTATCTATTACTAAGAAATTGACCAAACTGTCAAAATTACCCTTCCCACTAAAAAACATTACACTACAAATTGGACAAAATAGTAACTAACAAAATCACCCAGCCACTTTTCTATTGTCCAATGAAAATCAACTTTTTTGCCAAGTGTCAATTGCATGCTTATGATTCAACTTTTTCTCCCAAACACACATCTTCTCTCTCTTACTTAAAATTTCAAATTTCTTTTACATTTCATTTTCCCACACTTTCTTACTTTCATTTTAATTTTTCTTAATTTATTTATTATCACAAAAAATATTAATAATCTATTTTAAATTTTAATCTTACTAAAAATCTCAAATTTCTTTCACATTTTATTTTTCCATACTTTCTTACTTTCATTTTAATTTTTCTTAATTTATTTATTATCACAAAAAATATTAATAATCTATTTTTAAATTTTAATCTTACTAAAAATCTCAAATTTCTTTCACATTTTATTTTTCCATACTTTCTTACTTTCATTTTAATTTTTCTACATTTATTTATTATCACAAAAAATATTAATAATCAATCATTTAATTATTATCCCCAAAAATATTTAATTATTTCACGGGTCACAATCAACTCAATATTTAATTTTTTTAATCGATCATTACATATTTTCTCTATCTTAATTAAAATTTCAAATTTCTCTCACATTTTTTTCACACTTTCTTACTTTCATTTTAATTTTTTTCTTTATTTATTTATTATCTCACGGGTCACTATCAACATAATGTCTATTTTATTTTAATCAATCATTGTCTTTATTTGAGAGATAATATCTTTATTTTTTTTCTCCATCTCACGATTTTTTATTATTATTTAATACAATTAAATTTCCATGATTATTGTTTATTTTACATTTGTATTTAAATATATTTTATATCGTATCAAATAATTTTTTTATTTCATGGGTCATTATCAACATAGTAGCCATTTTATTTTAATCAACAATTACTATTAATTGAGAGATAATTTTTATTTTTAAATGTTAATATTTCATTTTTATTATCTCCATCTTATAGTATTTTTTTATATGATTATTTAATATAATTGAATTTATATGATCATTTTTCATTTATAATTAAACCATTCATTTTAAATTCGTATCTAATTACATTTTATACAATATCAAATAAATTTACCCGTGCGGAAGCACGGGTATCTTACTAGTATTTGTATAAAAATTCATAAGGGATAGAATAAAAAAATTTCTAAAATTAGTTGAATCTAACCTGAGATCCTAATTCAGAATTATTAAATATCAAAATCACCTATCCACACCCGAAAATATCATTCAAAATAGAAATGACATGAAAAAATAATTAAATTGACATGAAAAATAAATAAATGATAAACTTTACATTAATAAAAAATTTATAAAAAGAAGTCTTGACAATTTTATTATCTTTTTTAAGTTGTGATATTTAACGACACAATAATCCGTCGTTTTTACTTTGCGCTCTAGAAACATTATTACCTTTTACGCTCATTTTCTATCTCATCAGCAAACTACCAGCGTGAAAAAAAATAGTTTCAGTTATAGTTTTTACTCTGTGTGTTGATTGGTGTTCGAGAGAAATTGAAATGAAGTGATGGAAATTGAAATAGCTTCAATCGAATGAAAATTTAACTCCCTCAATTTTCAGAAATGTTGCAGTGCATTTTCCTTCTCTCCGATTCCGGGTAAAGTAAACCCTTCTTTTTCTCATCTTCGTTTCCGCGATTCAATTCCCAATATCTCTTTTCAATTTAATCAACGCTTCTCGATCTTGATTCTTCAGAGAGGTAATTCTCGAGAAACAACTCACCGGTCACCGCGTTGATCGCTCCATTTGTAACTGGTTCTGGGATCACGCCATTTCTCAACCCGATTCCTTCAAAGTAATAGCATTAATATCTTCAATCTTCTCTATTTTTGTTATCTTTGGTTTATCAAATAGTTTGATTGTTCTTTTATGTGTTTACAGCAACAACCTGTGGTTGCTTCTCCTACTCATTATCTTTTTCAAGTTTTTCGTGAAGGAATCACTTTTTTGGCTTGTACTCAAGTTGAAATGCCGCCTTTAATGGCTATTGAGGTGATTTCGTGTTTTATATGTGATTTGAGATTTGTAGGCAATGAATGATGTTGTGTTTTTTTTTTTTTTTAACCTTCTGATTTTTAGTTCCTTTGTAGGGTTGCTGATGTGATCAATGATTATCTTGGGGGATTGAATGAAGATTCGATTAAAGATAACTTTGTTATTGTCTATGAGGTACTACTTTCTTTTCTTTGTTATCAAAAACTTCAATGGATCATGAAATCATATGTTATTCGGTGCTATTTATTCTGATAAATCACTGAGACAAACACAAACACAAGACATGATAATGATAGTAATTTAAGAAAATAGATGTGATTGTAATATAAGACGATGTAGAAATAGAAGAGGATGTAAACTATCGAATTCAAGCTGGGTGTTTGAAATGGAGGAGGACTTTAGGGGTTTTATGTGACTCAAAGGTACCGCTAAAGTTGAAGGGAAAATTTTATCAGACAGAAATAAGACCTGCAGTGTTGTATGGAACAAAAATGTTGGACGGTTAAGAATTAAGACAAGAATAAAGTTAGTGTAGCATAGATGTGGATGTTGTGTTGGATGTGTGGTATGATTAAATAGGATAAGATTAGAAATGACAATATTAGAGAGTGTTCAGGTAGCACTTATAGTAGAAAAGACGGTGGAAAATAGACATGGGTGGTTTGGGCGTGTGGAGAGAAGACCTGTAGATTATGTGGTAAGAAAAGTAGATCAGATGGAGAGAAGTCAAACTACTAGAGGGAGGGGAAGAGTTAGAAAAACTATAAGAGAAATTATTCATATAGATCTCGAGATTAACGATTTGGGTAGTAGCATGGTTTTGGATAGAATATTATGAAGAAAGTTGATCCATGTAGTTGACCCCACTTAGTGGCATAAGACTTTGTTGTTGTTGTAGATGTGATTGTAGGTAACCACGTGTGTCGGTATTGTGACACTGATACTTATCAGACATGAAACCCACCTTCTATATGGAAATCTACGATACGTAGTTTTCTTCTACTATTGACTCTTTTCTCTTGTAATTTTGCTCTGGATATGCTGCTAGAGTGTTCTCGGGCTTTTTCTAACCCATTTGATTTTCTGTTTTGTTTAGATGTGAAAATTAATCAGTTTGTTTTTGTTATTGTAGCTGCTGGATGAAATGATAGACAATGGGTTCCCACTAACTACAGAACCTAATATCCTGCAAGAGATGATAGCTCCGCCAAATATTGTTAGCAAAGTTTTGAGTGTTGTGACTGGGAACAGCTCCAATGTGAGTGACACACTTCCTGGGAGTACAGCATCTTGTGTTCCTTGGAGAACGGCTGATCCTAAGTATGCCAATAATGAAGTTTATGTAGATCTTGTTGAACAAATGGATGCAACAATAAACAGGTTTATATTCTCAAATATGCCTTTTCTTATCTTGATATTGTGAAGGTTGAAAACTTTTTAAGTTTGACATATTATCGATAGGATGTATTATCGTGACTTGTTAAGATTGGAAACTTTTTCTCTGATAGGTTACTTTATAACCTACTGGCGTATATTCCCTTCATCCATAAACTGGGCTGGCACTAAATCTTATTTCACTGGACTGATTTTCCTTATGTCACTCATTAACTTGCAAACACATATTCCTTGAAATACGGTAGTGACTAAGTAAATACACATGTATTCCCGTGAAGTTTTTAAGTCTTATACACACTAAATTCCAGTAAAGCTTATTAGGCAAAGATGTAGCCAGATCAAGTCATTCACGGGGTACAACTAATATCGGCATTGACTTTTCTTAGTGTTTTTTAGTTAACACAACTTTATTTTTAACAAAGAAAAGAGATGAAGAAACTGTGCGATCTTATGGTTTTCTTTTCTTCTCTGTTTCCCCTCTCTCAAGCCTTTTGCTGGCAAGCTGAACAAGATTTTACTAAACTTTCAAGTTTGAATTTGTGGAATTTTATATGGATGAACTCTTATGAAGGATTGTCTTGACTCCTCCTTAGTAGTTTGTATCTTATGCACCATTTCTTTGTTATGCTCGCTAAAAAAATTGGTATATTCAGGGATGGTGTTCTGGTGAAATGTGAGATCAATGGCGAGGTTCAAGTAAACTCCCACATCACAGGTCTACCTGATTTAACTCTTTCATTTGTGAATCCTTCACTCCTTGATGATGTGAGGTTCCATCCCTGTATTAGATTTCGGCCTTGGGAATCCAATCAAATTCTTTCATTTGTGCCTCCTGATGGACAATTTAAGCTAATGAATTACAGGTACCATGTCTTGCTATATTTGGTGTCTGAATTAGAATTTAAAACCATTATTTGAGAAGTCAAATTGGAAAAACATATATTCGTGCGTTGAAAATTGAATCTGTTTCACGGTATTTCCCAAATTCAGTTTTCTTAAAATTTCGGGCATTGCACTTTTTTTTCAGAGTTAGGAAATTGAAGAGCACCCCAATATATGTAAAGCCACAGTTGACTTCAGATGGTGGGACATGTCGTCTTAGTGTAATGGTTGGCATGAGAAACGATCCTGGAAAGACAGTTGACTCTGTTAGCGTTCAGTTTCAGCTTCCTCCTTGCATCTTATCTGCCGATCTGACTTCAACTCATGGAACAGTAAACATTCTTTCTAACAAGGTACTATTAAGCAGCAATATCTCTGCATATTTTTTTTCTGTTGTTGAAACCAGTAAGTCTAAAGAGTCAGATGAAATTCTGTATTCTGTTTTCACAATGTAATTTGAAGCTTTCTTACATCTTGTTCTATCAGACATGCACTTGGTCCATTGGTCGGATCCCAAAGGATAAAGCCCCTTCAATGTCTGGAACACTAGTGCTCGAGACTGGTATGGAACGCCTTCGCGTCTTTCCTACATTTCAAGTGGATTTTAGGATTATGGGTGTTGCCCTCTCTGGTCTGCAAATAGACAAACTGGATCTGAAAACTGTACCCTACCGTTTCTACAAAGGCTTTCGAGCTCTTACCCGAGCAGGGGAATTTGAAGTCAGGTCATAGTTTTGCATGACTATTAAGTTATCTGAAAGTTGTCTTGATTCTGAACATGAAATTTGCATGTACATGGCTGGTTCAATTTGCAATGTAAGTTGATATGTTTTATTGTGGTTTCAAATTACTTTAGTAGTGATTGAGCCATGTCCCGGTTACCTGAATTATCATGGTTTCCTGAGAGCCATAATTCTTCTGTATTTTGAATTCATTGAATATTGGCATTAGTGAGAAATAGTGATTTTTAGGCTTTGATTGCAGTTAAAATTTTGACATTTAACACCATTGCCTGTGCATTGCATCTATTACTCTATGAGGATCTGCTCTAGTACCATATCTGTCCAGTTTTTCATTTCTCTTAATAGATGAATGACATGTCTCAATTTAAAATATAAACATCTAAGATTTAAAACTGAAAATAAGCATTGTTGTTTAAAATAATGAATCACATGGGTTCTCTTCTCCTGAAAGCCAATATTCACTCCCGTCCAAAACAAATCATGGTTGCCGTTCATTGGCAACCCGATGTTGGGAAAATATTTGAGAATTTCTTTTAGATTTTAAAATTGAAGATGATTTGGTTGTTGCGCGAGGTTGTTGTTTTAAAAATCGCAGAGCATTCTTTGAAACATGGGAAACTCAAAGGAAAAATGTGAAATTTCCCTAGAAAACATATTTACTTGTTTCTTAGTCATGCCTACCTGATGTGTTGACCCAATCTTTGTCGTGCTGACCCAATCTCTTCTCCATTTTTCCGATTCCTCTGTAATTAGAACAAAGATTATGTAATTTTAAGCAGTGTAATTACAAGGTTCTGTGAGTTAAGTTTCTATAATGTTTAAGAATGATCTGTTTTTGGCAGAGGTGTTTCAGTTTTGCCATTAGCTTTTGTTCTTCTTGTTACTACTGTCTTTGTTTTGTCATTAAAATCAATGCAAAAGAACCAATTCATGTATTTTTGTATTAGTAGTCTTATTGTTGTTTATGCTATGCTTTAATCACAATTAAAATAAATTTGCTATAAATTTTTTGCTATACTCACAATAACAGTTCTGTCATACATATTCTGTTATAATAACAATTGGTCTGATTTGCGTTCAAAGACTTAGCCTGATTAAAAGTTCCTATAACAAAACAGATCAATAATAAAATGAATGAATGTTTCTCATTACCACCTCAATCCACACTTTCTTCTATTTGTATAGAGTTACTCAATCTGACTTCAGTTACCAACATCATCATCAACATTAATTGAAACAACAGAAAAACAACTACCTCAATCACCTCATAAAAAACACATACAACATTTTGATTCCTCAACATCCTAGTTCTAACGAAGAATCTTATTCGCTCGAAACGACTTCATAACTCGACGAAGCTCGTTCTCTTCCTCCAAAAACACAGTTTCTGGCACCTGTAACCTCAACTCATACAGTTGATTGTTCTCAACTCCTAGAACAGATAAATACCTCCTATCCCACTCCAATCGAACCACTCTGTCTTGTGGCATAACAGCAAGCTCATTGTTACTAGCATACGACTTTATATTCGCCTACCAACACAAACAACAATTAACCAACCTCATTAATCACACACTAAACACATTCAAACATAATTATTCAAACATAATTAACCATAAACATTAACCAACCTCAACTTGATAGTACAATTTACCATCATCAGCAACTCTAGAAGAAGTGTTAAGAATACTAGACTCCCGTTTAACACCAATTCTAGTTGACATAAACTCAGTAAGATACTGACCAAGAACTTTCTTCCCAGCTTCTTCCGGTGGACCCAAGTCTTCCACAGTCTTGAATTTCGAAGACGAAGGTGAAGAAACTTCAACCGAAATATTCTCATCAAGAATATAAGGATCCCTGAAGAAAATATCAGCACCAGCCCCTCGAACTTGAATCCAATTAGATGGGTAGTTAAACGAATAGCCATCAAATGTGTCGACATATTCTCGGAACCTACGAGGTTGTTGTTGTGGCTGTTGGGCTAATGATGTACCAATGTCGGAGAGAATGTAAGTTGAGAAGATTAAGGATATTGCTTTTCTCCTCGGAACTGTAAAAGCTTTAGCCTGATTATATATTAGCATGGAGAAAAATCAGAGATATAAGAAGAGAAAAAATTGAAATTGAAGTTTACCGAATTGGGTGTGGGAATGGAACAGCGAGGGGAATGGAAGTGAAACGGTGTGAGAAAACTTGTCGTAGTGATTGTGTTGGCCATTGTGATTTGCAGAGTAAAGGCAAATGGATAGAATGGAAGGAACAAGAACAATAGGAGGAGAACCAACCGCACGCCACAGTGTGATTGATTTGTTCCATCTCAATCTATTTTTGTTTCTTTTTAATTACTTTTCTACCCCCTCTTTAATTGACTCAATTTCTCTTCTCTATTATATTAGGATTAAACAAATTTTATTTAAGAAAAAAAAAAAGAAGAAGCTTAAAAAAAAAAAAAAATTTCTTAGCGTCACCGTCAATTATATTTCTTCAATATTTAAAATTTGAGAATATTTTTATACTTATATA
The DNA here is from genome assembly GCF_029867415.1 of Vicia villosa. Taxonomy (NCBI): domain Eukaryota; kingdom Viridiplantae; phylum Streptophyta; class Magnoliopsida; order Fabales; family Fabaceae; genus Vicia; species Vicia villosa. The sequence goes on from NC_081185.1 coordinate 151,550,785, forward strand.
CCATAGAGATAATTATATATCTATACATCCCACTCTTCCAATTATATTGCCAACTACCTCTTTTTTAATATATCTTTTTATTTAGATTTTCATTTTAAAGAATATTTTTTTGTTTATATTATTAAAGCTAATTACAATAATAATTAAGTGATATAGTAGTACTTCAATTTCAAACAACATTTGAGCTATTTTTATTGTTATATTCTACAGCTCAACATAATATTTTTTGGTTAATCACACTCTTAAATTCATTTGAGTGTGAATACGACTATATTTTGAACGACTTTTAAAAGTTCTCATAATTTGTGGCATACTTTATCGCCTTTATAGAAAGACCATTGATTCTTATACATATGATAAAAAGTATAGTGATTATGATTTCAATGTGAAAACAATGTTATTACATGTGAACATAGGCATTTTTAGATTATTGTAAACGAGGCATATTTGTGTAAGTATCAATTAGAAATTTCTCCTTACGCACAAACACCATCGCATCGTCTTCCATATTAAAATATTTAATTTTCTAGCGTTTATCTCGCATTGGAGGAAAATCGTTTGGTAGTTCATATGCGGTAAATTTTTTGAAATTCTTTAGGATCCCTATCACTTCTTCTGGAATTATTGTTTCCTCCTTTAAAACACCAATTAAGAGAAAAATTCAATTTCTTTAACAGTCTCATCAAGTTCCTTTTCACTTCTTATCAAAGTGCAAAATATGAGTCATATCAATTTTATGTGTTCCCCGTGTAAATATCATCACATTATCTCGTCCTTGATAAGTGATATCATTATCAAATTGTCAAGGTTTACCAAGTAAAATATGACAAACCGATATATCAAGAACATTACAAAGTACCACTTCTCTGTAATATTTTCTGATGGAGATAGAAACTCTGCAGGTTAGTGTTACCCGAACTTAGAATCCCTTACTTACCCAACCTAGGGTGTATGGCTTCTCATGGGGTTTTATGGACAACTTAAAATAATCTACCAATTTCTGTGACACCAGATTCTCCGTGTTGCCACTATCTACAATCAGATTACACACCATGTTCTTGATAAAACATTGTGTTTTAAACAAATTCTTGCGATACCCTTGATCTTTGGATGTTAGTAAAATTCTTTAAAACACAAATTTACCTTCTCATTATATTCTTCCTCTACAAACTTAACTCCTTCTTATTCAACATTCTCAACTGCATGTCTTTCTCTTCCATTTCTTTCGCAACACCAACGACTCTCGTTGTTGGACAAACATTTGATTTGTGACCTCTTCTATTACAATGATAACACGTGTCTCCGACGGGTTTAACATATAGATTATTCTTCCTCTGGATAAGTGCTTCACCTTAATGCACACCGCTAGGGCTATCAGTCCATTTATTCTCAAGGTTGTAATTTCTGGCTGTTGCACTCATTTCCTTGTCGCATGCTGATTCAAAAATATTCAAGGTGAATACCTAAAAGATGAGAAATTTAAAGGGGGTTTCTCCATTAATTATGCCTTCAAAGCTAGACTGGATGCCTCATCTATAATTCATACAGTCTGTAAACCCATTTTCTCTTACAAGGACCCCTTTAGGTCACTGATGTATCAAGACACTTTTTGTCTCTTTGATTTTCCCAATTCATTGCGCTAAGAAAAATGCAGGAACTCTACTATGTATTCAGTCACAACTTTCTTGCCCTGAACATACTTAATATACATCTTATAAAGAACTTGTTCATAGTCCTCCCGTAAAAACCACTACGATATCAATTGTTTTATTCTTCGCCAAGTTCTGATTGGCCCCTTCCTTTGCTTGTTCCTTTAAACAACAAATTTAACAAACCAGACAACAACAATACTCTTCAGCCTGATTGCCACCATCTTAACTTGCTAGTTCTCAAGAACACCCATAACATCGAAGAACCGGACGTCGTCGATCTGTCAATCCAGAAACTCCCTCAGTCCTATCGTTCCATAGAATAATGGAATATCAGTCTTCACTCGATAATCATGGTTATGTCGATTCCCATGATCAACTACCTCTTCCTCGTAGGATTCTTCTTCTTTATAACTCAAATTTTGAGCAATAACAACATGATGATTTTTCCACCCTGCGAAACCTTAACATGTTCTTCTCCCATGTCTCTTCGCTAATTCTCATTATTGTTGGCATTGTTCACTTGATTTGCTAAATTTCCCATCTATTAATTCAAATCACTTAGAGTCGTGGTAAAAGTCGCGATAACTCCCTCAAGGTTTGCTCTAGTCAATGGTTAATCTCTCATGGCTGCTCAAACTACAAAAGACAGGAGAAAACTCTACTCTAATGCCACCTGACACAGTCGGAAACATTAGGGACTAACAAGTGCTAAATCTAGCATGAGAACACAGTACTGCATGTGCAAAACCTGTCAAATAAACTCTGAAACCCACCAGATAAAAAAAATACTAAATTTTATTGTATCAAAAAATGATCTTTGACTCACATCAAAAGTGTTTAAATAAATAAGCAAAGAAACTCTTATTCACTTTTAATCCAAAACAAAAATAAAATAAAAAAAGAAAGCCTAATGTACTTTTAATCCAAAATAGAAATAAAACAAAAAATTGCAGAAAATATTATAATGCTATTTTTAGGTCGAAAACAAACTCATGACTAAAAAAGCCTTCATACATCAGTTATGGCCGACCGCAAGACCCAATAAACAAAGATCGATAATGATATATGTGGTTATCGCATAAGGGGTGTACAACCCCACTGTCCCTCTGTGTCGCATAATATTTATCCCAGAGTTACCATGCCAATCTCCCAAAATCAATTCAATAGTTGAATGCATCCCACGCACATGCAGTTATCAACTATTTTTTCTATTTAAAGAGAAATGCGTGCCACTATCCAACTATGAATCATTCTCATTCAAAATTTCATTCTTACCTATTTATTAACTTAAATGTTGAAGTGTTAATCTAATATGTCATCCCTCACTCCACCGCATTAAAAGCCTTGAACTACCTTAACTAATTGTGAATTCAATTTCTCCCATCGTTATACCATTCTAAAGCATAACAAATTATATCCAATGGTACAATTTTAGTATTACCGAGGACTTTATTGAACCCTTACTCTAGACATAGCATACATAATAAAAAAATTAAAATAAAATTTAACATAAGGGATTATGCGGTGAGAAATAGAATGTTTTCTCTTCCTATACTTATACATTGAGAAATACCCACATAGCTATTGTCCATTCTATTTTCATTCCAAAATTTGAAACACCATTTCTTCTTGAACATCGTTGGTTGATATCAACCACCACTCACTCACATTCTTTCTTGGATAATAATATTGTGATGACCGCTATCAACCTTATTTGTAACTGTACCATGAAACCTTCCTCTAGATTTCTCGTAATTGGTAGAAAGAAATCATCTTTTCTCTCAAGATGTCACCACCATTCTCTTACAATGTCTAATAAACCTCTTGTTCTCAATCTCAATCACAAAACCACGCACTACCCTTCTTGTATATTCGAATTTGGACGCCTAATGAACGGTTTCCAACAAGTTTTACGGTTACCCTCTTGGAATTTATGTCATTCAAGAACATGTATCAGAATAAGAGCAACCAAGACAGAAAGAGTTTCTTGCATTGATGGAGTGTCCTTCAAGGCACGTGAATTCTCGAACTCGGTCGAGGCCAAGGGTAAAGGAGATGAAGAAGATTTGAAGGAGAAGAAGAATTGTGATGGTTTGAAGATTTGTGATGAGGAAGAAACGGATGTGGAGAAAGAGGCATGGAAATTGTTGCAAAAAGCACTTGTTACATATTGTGATACACCTGTTGGAACCGTTGCCGCAAATAATGATGCGGATAAAGACTCACCTTTGAATTATGATCAGGTTTTTATCAGAGATTTTGTTCCTTCTGCTCTTGCTTTCTTGCTCAAAGGAGAAAAAGAGATTGTCAAGAACTTTCTCCTTCACACCTTGCAACTTCAGGTAATAATAATAACGTATATCTTTAGAATCTTCTTTGGTTAACCTCAATCTGCGACATTGTGCCTACGAGGTATTGTCCGTTTTGCGTGTGAGAACCCTCGCGGTTTTTTCCTTTAGAGAATGCGTCTCGTTGGGTTCAGGTGTATGAGTATTGTATATAAACCACCCTTAACTTCGATTCCAGAGTAATGTGACGCTAATTTGGTCAGGCCAGAAAATAATGTAACATGTCGAGAATATAACATAACATGTGTTTTTATTGATGTTGAATATTTTGCTTGAATTTTCTCCTCTATTCTAATGCAACAGAGTTGGGAGAAAACAGTGGATTGCTATAGCCCGGGACAAGGCTTGATGCCTGCAAGTTTTAAAGTCAAAACTATGGAATTCGATGACGAAAAGACAGGAGAAGTTTTAGATCCTGATTTTGGAGAATCAGCCATTGGTCGCGTTGCTCCGGTTGATTCAGGTTAGGGACAATCTTTTTGGGACAAATTTATTGTTGTAAATGCTAGAGTTATCATCTTTGTAGCACCAACATCTCTGATAAAAGGCGTGTCACGTTCTATTTATTCCATTTTTAAAATTATTACCGGTGTGACATGTTGATGTTGTGTCAGGTGTCCTTGTCTGTCTCTGTCTGTCTCTGTGCTTCGTAGGTTATATAGAATACAGGGAGTAATGTATATGTGACAAAAGGGTCATTTGAATAATATGTTGTTTCTATGTTTGATTCCTTGATAGGATTGTGGTGGATCATTCTACTTAGGGCTTATGGAAAACTCACTGGTGATTACACCTTGCAAGAAAAGTTAGAAGTTCAAACAGGCTTACAAATGATCCTCAACTTGTGTTTATCAGATGGATTTGACATGTTTCCTTCTCTGTTAGTAACTGATGGATCTTGCATGATAGATAGAAGGATGGGCATTCATGGCCACCCTCTTGAGATCCAAGCATTATTTTACTCGGCTCTTCGCTCGGCTCGCGAAATGGTTATCATAAACGATGAACATAGTAATCTGATCGGCGAAATCAACAATAGACTAAGCGCATTGTCTTTTCACATTAGAGAATATTACTGGTTGGATATGAGAAAGGTGAATGAAATATATAGGTATAAAACAGAAGAGTACTCTTTGGATGCAACTAACAAGTTCAACATTTATCCAGACCAAATTCCAATGTGGTTAATGGATTGGGTTCCTGAGGAAGGTGGTTATTTGATAGGAAATCTACAACCTGCTCACATGGATTTTAGGTTTTTCATGCTTGGAAATCTTTGGGCTATCGTTTCGTCTTTAGGTACACCAAAACAGAACAAATCTATTTTGAATCTTGTTGAATCAAAATGGGATGATCTTGTTGGTGAAATGCCTCTTAAGATATGTTATCCTGCCTTGGAACATGAAGAATGGCGCTTGATCACCGGCAGCGACCCTAAGAATACGTATGCATGAATTCTTCCTTTTGTTACTTCTGTTTTGTAACGATAAGTTAGACCAGATATAAAAATTTAACGAATATAGTTTATAACTTTTGCAGTCCTTGGTCATATCACAATGGCGGATCTTGGCCTACCCTGATGTGGCAGGTAATTGTTAATTTAATTGATATGCAATGTCAATGTAATCAATACATTATATTTTTAATGATGTGACGATTTTGATTGATTTAGTTTACGTTAGCATGCATCAAAATGGGAAGAACTGATCTAGCGGAGAAGGCGGTTGGATTGGCGGAGAAAAGGCTTCCGTTCGATTCTTGGCCAGAATACTATGACACGAAAACAGGAAGATTTATTGGAAAACAAGCTAGACTTTATCAAACATGGACATTAGCCGGGTTTCTTGCATCTAAGATGCTTTTGAAGCATCCTGAAGTAGCATCATTGTTATGTTGGGATGAAGATCTTGATATTCTTGAAACATGTGTTTGTGTACTTAATAAGAGTGGTAGGACAAAATGTTCTCGTGATGTTGCAAAGTCACACATTTTAGTGTGAGACTCTTTCTTGTACATTCTAATTAGTTTAGTGTGTGGATGTAAGTCATTGTATATATTGAGTTTGATAGGATTCATAGTGTCATTGTATATGTAAATTTACCTATAAATGTAAATACATATTGATTTTTCACATTATACAAATGTTCCTTTGGAGCATTGTTTTTGGCGATAAGTTATTTTTATGATTTTATTTTAGAGTGAAGATCCATTTTGGTCCCTCACAAATATTACATGAGTTAAATTAGTCCTTCACAAAAAAATTGACCCAACTTAATCCCTTACAAAATTTAACCGGATCATATTAGTCCTTCTGCTAATATTTTTCTCAAATTGGTTTTTTTTTCTAGTTTTAAACCGTGACTGGACTGCCACGTTGGATTTTATTTATTTTTCATTTTTTAAATACTAAATTGATTTTTATTTTTAATTTCATTTTTAAATAATTATAAATTAATAATATAAAAAAACAAAAATTGTTTCTTATAAGGAGTTGAACTCAGGCCCACGTGGTTAATCTTAAACAATTCTAAATTTAAAATAAAAATACAAAATTTGTATCAATATGGTCTCGAACCTAAGTCTCTTCAGATTAAATGACAGTCAATTTAATACAATAGAAATTGATTTGTCTATTTGTAAATGATAGTCACTTACTAACAATAGAAATTGATTTGTCTAGTTGTTATTGATAGTCACTTTACTAACCGTGGAAATTGATTTGTCTAGTTGTAAATGATAATCACTTTATTAACAATAGAAATTGATTTATCTAGTTGTAAATGATAATCACTTTACTAACAATAGAAATTGATTTGTCTTGTTGTAAATAATAGTTGTTTTACTAACAATAGAAATTGATTTTTCTAGTTGTAAATGATAGTCACTTTATTAAGTGATAGAAATTGATTTGTCTAGTTGTAAAGTGAAAATCATTTAACTTGAAGGGACTTGGATTTGAGACCTCATAGGTAAAAATTTATGTATAGAATTTGTTAATATCAGTAGAAATCATGGAAATTACTTGTTTAAAAATTACTTTATAAGAAATAATTTTGGCTCTTTTGATATTATTCATTACTAACTGTTTAAAAATGAAATTAAAAATAAAAATTAATTTAGTATTTTAAAAAAAATCTAATGTGTCCAGTCACGGTTTAGAAGTATGAAAAGAACCGGTTTAGAAGTAGAAAAAACCGATTTGAGAAAAATATTAACAAAAGGACTAATATGATCCGGTTAAATTTTGTAAGGGATTAAGTTGGGTTAATTTTTTTGTGAGGGATTAATTTGACTCGTGTAATATTTATGAGGGACCAAAATGGATCTTCACTCTTTATTTTATTTGGTTTCAGTTTTCTTTTTTATTTAGCGATGGACAGACAATAAGTGGTAGTTGGAGGTTAATCTCTAAACATAATAAGTTAAAACTTGTAAGAGGCCTACTTGATTTAAAATACCAATTAAAATATCTTTGGGAAACTTGTTAAAATTGGAAGATGGAAAAAATTTCTTTTAAATCAAAGAACATTGTTTCATCCACTAGAATCCTAGAATTTCTTCGCATTGACTTGTTTGAATTTGTTAGTACTGCATAGAATCGGTCCCGACTTTTTAGAGATATTAGACAAACAAAAAAAATGGACTCTTAACAAAAAAAAGTAATTTTTCATTCTATTCTAAAATAAAAAAAATCTTACAGACCGGATCAGAAACATGAAGTGTTTCTAACAAAAAAAAAATTCAATGCGGTTAAGTTTATTTCTATAATAAAAAAATAATAAATCAAAGAATAAATGATAATAAATTTGATTTCAACATAAAAATTTGATAATAAATGAGTTAATTGTATGATAACTTTTTAATTATTTAATTAAAATATATAAAGAGTCGTTAAAATAAATTAAAATACAATTATAAAGGTTTCAATGAGACTCCCGAAACCATAACCCAGCTGTTGGACTACACACACCAACTTGTTATCATTTCTGCTATATATTAATAATATATAGTTTATTATCTTAGGTAATAATTTTTTAACTATACCCCCAAATATGAGGCCTCCATTTTTTTTTAGACTCTGATCTATGGACCTGCATTCTCGGGTCTAGGATTGACCTGGTACTACAATAGTCATTGGTAAGAAATATAGATTAGTTATAGTAACGATTTTAGCAGAAGGATTTGGGTGAAATTCATGAGAAGTAAGGATGGGTTTGCAATCAAATTCAAAATGGAAGAGAAACAAGATTTTGAAAAATAAAAGTGATTAAGGTGGAGAGTTTGAAAATGAACCATTTGAAAAAATTTGTGAAATTAATGGTATACTCTATAATTTTTTCTGTCACATAACTCTACAACAAAATGGAAATGTAGTAAAGAAAAATATATATCTTTAAGATGTTTAACGTATTAAAGGATGAAAAATATTTTTTAGGCAGAAGTATCGAATAAAACATGTTATATTTAGAATAAGATCTATATCTTTTCTATCTTAAACAATACTTTCTATGAGTTGTTAAAAGGAAGAATGTCTAATATTGTTTATTTTCATCAGTTTATATGTACATGTCACATTCCAAACACCAGTGTTTATTTGAAGATATTCGTAACAAAACACAAAGTTGTATCCCTTTAGGATACTTTGAAATATCTAAGGCATACAAAATTTATAACTTGAAAATCTTAAGGGTTGAATAATCTAATGTAAGATCTAATCATTATTACGGAAAATCCCTTTCACAACAGTCTGAAAATGAATACCATCACGCATGACATACCGTTGTGAAGTAGCATGTGGTTGTAAGTTTGTTGTTTCAACCACGGGCGTGCGACCGTTATGATAAACTATGTAGCACACTATCTATCATGATGGTTGACGTAAATAACCGTTGTCATAAATATAGTGTCATGAGTTCGATACCCAGTTACAAACAAAATTAAAGCACATAAAAAAAATATTTTACCAGTGTTATAAGTTCCAACCGTTGTGGTATATGTAAGAGTTTATTAAAAAATATGGGATTGCTTGTTTTTCCCTGCCCCTCATTAACCATACACAACTATTCAAATAGATATTTGAGATAATAAACAATAAAGTTAAATTATTCTTGAAAAACAAATCAAACGATCCAATGTTTTTCAAATTGCATGCCTCTTGTAAATCATGATTTCCTCTTTAGCCTATAGGATTTGATTTGATTTCCTCTTCTGTTCTAGTATATTTTTCAAACATCAAGATTTGAATGAAAGACGCATACTGACATCCATTTATCAATATTGTTTTGAAGAATTTGTGGCATTGAATGAAATTCTAAACGCTAAAGGAGAAATTATGATTCATAAGATGCATGCAATTAGAAGAAATATTGGATCGTCTAAGTTGGTTTTCAAGAATAATTTAACTTTTTTAATTATTATCTTAAAAATCTATTTAAATGAGTGCAAGTTCAGTGAAGGGTTAGTGAAACAAGCAATCACATATGATATAACAAACTCACTAACAATATTTATCAACCAAAATTTCAATTAATTAACATAGATTGCGATAACTTCATAACTAATTAACCATTTCTCGAAGCTTTAAGTGGTAAGTAATGAACCATAACCACTGGCTAGTTGCACATAAAAAACCATTTATTAATAAAAAACACAAAACAACATCAACAACAACAACATAAACAACATTTATCAGTAACATACATACTTTTAATTGAAAAACTAATTGTCACATAATAAAGTTGAAGTTGATTTACTTGTGTTACTATGAAAAAAATACAAACAGGATGAATAGCTTCATCCTTGTATTTTTTTTTTCATATTGTGTGAACCGCAAACCATCATGTAAACTACAACCATACTATGTGAATTTTAATCCTACAAACACCATGAAAAAAAATCATGTTACTATAAACTAGCATGACATTGTAATCCAACAAAATTTATCAACATGTATAACAATAAGATCAACATAACAACAACATACACGAAAAAGAGAGAATATGAAAAAATATTTGTCAACAACAACCATGTTCGGTTGAAGACAAGTGCAAACTTACCTTTAGCACAGGGCCTCTTGATTTTAAGGGGCCTCATTTTTTTTTATATTGAAATACTTACTTTGCATATATTGGGATTCCTCCACTTAAGAGAGGACGTCAATCGCTAGCATTTGATAAATAAGAAAATGTACACCAATATTTATAAAATATCTCGTTCTTCCATTTCCACAAGCAAAAGATATGAAACTTCTCAATGATATGGATGCGAACCTTAAATTAAAGAGTTCTCATTATTTAAAAATGAAATTAAAGTACAGTGTCTTGATCAATGTGGGATTCCATTTTATCTATAATCTAATATTTGTGATGATTACAACATAGAATAAATATTCAATTCATTTTAACAATTCCATTATTTTGATAATGTTAACCAGCATCAATGTAGATATTAACTTATTTTAATTAGAAGGAAAATATTAAAGAACAACTATGATGAATTATAATTTAAACATATAAAATATGAAAAAAGATAGTGATAATTTTGTAAATAAATCAAACAATAGTTTTTACAATCAAAATCAAGAAAAAAATCGATGTAAAAAAGGGTGATACAATTTCTAGACATGTTTAAATTAAATTTTTACACCAGGAAGCTATTTGTTATATTATATACAATTTAAATAGAAGTTAATTTTTTTTAAAAATAATTGCATTTTTATTAGAGGCATATTTTCTATATTAGAACAGGGCCTCTAAATAATTTGAGAAACCAAAGTAATTAGGGCAATGCTAACGAGTGTCCCAGGGACACTCTGGTTAAGAGTTTAAAATTTTATATTTTGATTATTAAATACTTGTATTAAATGTAATGAAAATTAAAATAATTGACTTTTCTAAAAAATAAAAGGTATGTTTTTCTTGAAAATACTTGTATTCAATGCATTGAAAGTTTAAATTATTGATTCATTTAAAGAATACTAGTATTTTCTATATTTGAAATCCTTAACGAGTGCCCCTAGGACACTCGTTAGCATGACCCAAGTAATTAATATCAAAATCATGTCAATAGACATTTATCAACAACAACATACAACAATAAAAGAACCATAAACTATCTAATAACAAGAAAATCATATGAAAATCATGTGAAAGATAACAACAACATACACGAAAATGAGAGAATCAGGAAGAAGAATAATACCTTATGTATGAAGAACAAGATTGACGTTTCGGATTTTTTTTTAAATGTTAAAAAATAAACTAAACCAAACCAAACCAATAAAAATATCATCCATTCGGATTTTTTTTTACCAACAATCAGTCCAAACCAATGTGATTACAACTCTAGGTTTTTCCTTGTAAAATAAGACACATTTTAACGTTTAAATTAGACAATACAATTCAAATTTTATTTTGAAGTTTTAATGACTTTTAAAAAATTATTTATTTTTAATATTTAAAACATAAACTTGGATTGTCCCTAACACTAATATACCAATGAGTAAATAAAATCCTAATATTTAAAATTTTGTATTTCTATTTATTCTATATTTTAATTTAAAAAAACATAAGATAATGTATTAGGACGTTATGAATCATCAATTTCTTTTCTTCTTTTTGTTATAAATGGATCAAACACCAGTTTAAATTATGAAATTGTACACTCACTAAAACATATAAAATTGGAACTGAATTGATTTGGTTTAATTTCTTTATAAAGTCACTAATTACGTAAGTAAGTATGTATGTCTAACATATTATAATTCTAAAAAATAAGAAGTAAAATAAAAATTGTATCAAAAAACAAGTAAAATAATTGAGATAGAAACTAAGATTCTTGTATAACTTCAAAAAATATATTAACAAAAAAAATTCAATGCGAAGGAAAACAAAAGAAGGCGATTAGACCAAAACCTTTTATAAATAAACAAAACGATAATGAGAAAGCCCCAATTTATTATGAATAAATTAGGGCATCCAGAGGTTTATTCTAAGACAGTGGCGAAATATAATTGATAGGAAAAAATGCTAACAAATATGCACAATAGTTCTCTTCTTTATATATATGAGATACATAAAATCTGAAATGCTTAATTTTAGCTAAACAATTAAATCAAATGTTCCTAATAATTCAAGGGATAAACTTAGGCTCCTGGGTAGCCAAAAACACAAAAGAATAGTCTGTTTCAATTTAAAGAATATTTCATCCGAAATGACGGGAATAACTAACGACTTTAATAACCCAAAAGCACAACATGAATGGAGGAAGGACAGGCAAGCTTTAAAGCAAAATCGAAAACAAAAACACCCAAAGAGTTTCTGAACAAACCGCCACACGAAGCCATGTCAGTGGAGTAGGAGCCATCTATGTTACATTTTAACCAACCATGTGTATGGAGCTTCCAAATAACTTCAATGATTTGCAGTGCCTTGCCGAATGCAACTTGACATTGAAAGCCTTAATGATAGTGAATTCATGAATGGAGGAGCTAGGAATCGAAATATAATTGATAATGTGAACAATGGAAGCTTGAATAATGACTCTGCACTCAGGGCTCCAATTGTTGTCACAAATATCCATAGTACTTAAAATGTTAGACACTACATGAATCTTTATCATATTGAAAAGCCAATGCCAGAGATGCAAAGCAAAAGGACGGAAAAAGAAGATATGATCTAATGAATCCTGTTGATAGTTACAAAGATTGCACATCGAAGGTATGTGACAACCACGCGTCAAAAGGTTATCATCTATAGGCAATCGATTATGGAAGAGCCTCAGACAATAAACGCCGTAGAAGGGGGAATATCCGTATTCCAAATTTGATTGGACCGCATAAGAGGGGAAGTGATATCTTTCTTGAAGATATATGCATCTTTCAAAGTTAAATCACCGGAGCCATAATGAATGTAAACTCTGCTATCTATTATGCTATCCAAAGGAAGAGTAACCTGATTAGCCATCAAAAACAAATTAGGAATTAAGTTAGTTATATGAATAGGAAAATTCTAAGAACCTTTTTATAAGAAATCAGAAACCAGAGTGTTGGAATTGATAGCATAATGATCCTGAATAAGGTTCACAAGGGATGACCACACCAAGAAACGAGTCAAAATGCGGTGTTGCAACCATTTCTTAACACAATTCTTGTGTTAGAATTAACACAATCCATCTCACTAACACATGTTTCATATACTTCTTTCATCATTGTAAAACAAGATTGCTTCCCAACACTCTCACGCTTCTCCATCTGAAAGAAGTTTGGAGATTTTCCCTATTAAATTACGACTCACACTCCTGAATCTTTGAGACATGTCTTGGGGTCACCCGTGTAAGGAAGGCCCACTTCTCGCATGTGAATTAATATAATGCTATGTCTATATTTTTATTTATAGTATACTATTTAAATTGATTATATTTATTTTTATATATATAGTATTGAAAGTGTAAGGTGATATATATATATATATATATATATATATATATATATATATATATATATATATATATATATATATATATATATATATATATATATATATATATATATATATATATATATATATAATATTTTTATTAAATATTAATATTATAAAAAATATAATGCGATATATTTTTAATATAGTATTTTTAATTACAAAAATTTTAAAACTTATATTTATAATCAATTGCTTTTTTTGTCATATCCTAAATTTTACCCTCCTTTTTGGATATCGTCTAATGTTCATCCATGGCTTACATCCAATCCAATTCATAACATTTGCATCATTTTATGTAATTTCAAAATTTTTGTAATTTCAAAATTTTTGTAATTTACAATGCATCATCTCCTGAGTTAGAAGTCATTTGCAAAGATGGCTTTTTTATTCAAGTCACTGCCAAATTTCGTCTTTAAGTTTTAACTTATGGAATGAGATTTGATTCAAGTTTGAAGGAGCCCCTTAGGTTTGGTTACAAGTAAGAGGAAAGATCTTAATTTGTACAAGGTAAATTCAAGTGATATCCAAATTCCCAAGCTATACCTTCAAAATCAGTGCAAATTCTGGACTGTAATGATGAGCTTCACGTTATAGTATACAAAATTCACTAAGAAAAGAAACCTGTTTGACATGTTTGAACTTAAGTATGGCACCACGTGTTTATTCATTTGATTTGGAATTCTTGAGATCCATTTGATCTTAGTTTTCATCCAAGAAAAGGTATGAAAGAAAGTTCACGGTTTGAGTAGCAATGCTTTAATAATTGACACAAACAATAAGTCTTGCACAGTTGAATTTGCATAATACAAAAAATAAGAGAGTTACGATATTAAACCACAAAACTCAAGTTTAAATAAGAAGTGCGGAAATTACGAGCAGTTTGTATGGCAATTCGTGCAAAACCACAAGTCTTGAGGTTTAGATGAAGGACGGTTCGGACGATCACCGGTTACTACCACTTGTTCTTAAACTCCAACCATCAAAAGGTGCAAGTTCAAGCAATTCCAAATTGATTCAAAATTCCTTCTTGGCACATAAGTTTCAAATTCTGTTCCCATTCATGATCCTGCATGTTCATCCACTGTTGGAGTCACCATTTGAAGCGGTCCTGATATGCAGCTCACGAATTCAAACCTGTGAAACTAGTGGAGCCAAGCCAAGTAAAATATCCAAAAATGCCAAGTAAAGGTGTCATTTTGAAAGTTATGTCATGCACCAAGTCTGCTAAAACATAAGCATTATGGACATCCAGTTCAAATCTACAAGGCAAGTCTAAACATGGTGTTTTCATTTTGGCAATTCAAACCAGAACAGAACAATCCAACTTCAGTTCAATCAATAGATGCATGATCAAAATTAGTTTACAAGCAAGTCAGAAAGACACTTAATCCAAGGCTATGATGCGGCAATGCATTATACAAAAAATGAGGTTCAATTCAAGTATGCCATAATAACCAAAGAAATATGCTTCATTATCATATCAAAGTAACACAAATGTTGGACCCTTAATTTCAAGACAGGACATTCAAGAAGAGAGCAAGGTTACCTCATGAGGAAATTTGGGCTCAAATTGTTGCAAATGATTCGGATTCCATGACCTTGGCTTCATCTTCATTCTTTTTTCAAACCTGCATCAGATGGACAAATCATATCTATTCTGAACAGGGTGATTCAAAGTGTAAATCAATGACAGTGTAGAGCGACGAACAATTATAAAGCATTCAATGCAAATTCAGTTTATCACAAAAGCATACGAATCAAATGACATGCTGACATTTCCAAACATCAACTTCATGTAAAGAAAAATATCAATTTTGGCACACAATCAGATTCATGAGCAACCAATTTACACAACATGACCTAAAAACATGGAAGGACTCATTTGGCTAAGTTCATACTTGCAAATATAGGGACATCAAAGGGTTCAAAGTTTGTATCAAAGGAGAAGTTGCAAATAATTCCACAACCTATTTAGAACCGACTTCAATGGTCTTCCAAGCCACAAAAATCCATCCTAACCTAGAAATCTACCCGAACCAAGGCCCTATAAAAGCACCATCTCACTCTCTCAATTGGAAGAAACTTAAGCCTACAGAAACTCTGCAAAAATACCCTCAGAACCATACTTAAAGCTCTTACTTGCAAATATAGGGACATCAAAGGGTTCAAAGTTTGTATCAAAGGAGAAGTTGCAAATAATTCCACAACCTATTTAGAACCGACTTCAATGGTCTTCCAAGCCACAAAAATCCATCCTAACCTAGAAATCTACCCGAACCAAGGCCCTATAAAAGCACCATCTCACTCTCTCAATTGGAAGAAACTTAAGCCTACAGAAACTCTGCAAAAATACCCTCAGAACCATACTTAAAGCTCTTACTTGCAAATATAGGGACATCAAAGGGTTCAAAGTTTGTATCAAAGGAGAAGTTGCAAATAATTCCACAACCTATTTAGAACCGACTTCAATGGTCTTCCAAGCCACAAAAATCCATCCTAACCTAGAAATCTACCCGAACCAAGGCCCTATAAAAGCACCATCTCACTCTCTCAATTGGAAGAAACTTAAGCCTACAGAAACTCTGCAAAAATACCCTCAGAACCATACTTAAAGCTCTTACTTGCAAATATAGGGACATCAAAGGGTTCAAAGTTTGTATCAAAGGAGAAGTTGCAAATAATTCCACAACCTATTTAGAACCGACTTCAATGGTCTTCCAAGCCACAAAAATCCATCCTAACCTAGAAATCTACCCGAACCAAGGCCCTATAAAAGCACCATCTCACTCTCTCAATTGGAAGAAACTTAAGCCTACAGAAACTCTGCAAAAATACCCTCAGAACCATACTTAAAGCTCTTACTTGCAAATATAGGGACATCAAAGGGTTCAAAGTTTGTATCAAAGGAGAAGTTGCAAATAATTCCACAACCTATTTAGAACCGACTTCAATGGTCTTCCAAGCCACAAAAATCCATCCTAACCTAGAAATCTACCCGAACCAAGGCCCTATAAAAGCACCATCTCACTCTCTCAATTGGAAGAAACTTAAGCCTACAGAAACTCTGCAAAAATACCCTCAGAACCATACTTAAAGCTCTTACTTGCAAATATAGGGACATCAAAGGGTTCAAAGTTTGTATCAAAGGAGAAGTTGCAAATAATTCCACAACCTATTTAGAACCGACTTCAATGGTCTTCCAAGCCACAAAAATCCATCCTAACCTAGAAATCTACCCGAACCAAGGCCCTATAAAAGCACCATCTCACTCTCTCAATTGGAAGAAACTTAAGCCTACAGAAACTCTGCAAAAATACCCTCAGAACCATACTTAAAGCTCTTACTTGCAAATATAGGGACATCAAAGGGTTCAAAGTTTGTATCAAAGGAGAAGTTGCAAATAATTCCACAACCTATTTAGAACCGACTTCAATGGTCTTCCAAGCCACAAAAATCCATCCTAACCTAGAAATCTACCCGAACCAAGGCCCTATAAAAGCACCATCTCACTCTCTCAATTGGAAGAAACTTAAGCCTACAGAAACTCTGCAAAAATACCCTCAGAACCATACTTAAAGCTCTTACTTGCAAATATAGGGACATCAAAGGGTTCAAAGTTTGTATCAAAGGAGAAGTTGCAAATAATTCCACAACCTATTTAGAACCGACTTCAATGGTCTTCCAAGCCACAAAAATCCATCCTAACCTAGAAATCTACCCGAACCAAGGCCCTATAAAAGCACCATCTCACTCTCTCAATTGGAAGAAACTTAAGCCTACAGAAACTCTGCAAAAATACCCTCAGAACCATACTTAAAGCTCTTACTTGCAAATATAGGGACATCAAAGGGTTCAAAGTTTGTATCAAAGGAGAAGTTGCAAATAATTCCACAACCTATTTAGAACCGACTTCAATGGTCTTCCAAGCCACAAAAATCCATCCTAACCTAGAAATCTACCCGAACCAAGGCCCTATAAAAGCACCATCTCACTCTCTCAATTGGAAGAAACTTAAGCCTACAGAAACTCTGCAAAAATACCCTCAGAACCATACTTAAAGCTCTTACTTGCAAATATAGGGACATCAAAGGGTTCAAAGTTTGTATCAAAGGAGAAGTTGCAAATAATTCCACAACCTATTTAGAACCGACTTCAATGGTCTTCCAAGCCACAAAAATCCATCCTAACCTAGAAATCTACCCGAACCAAGGCCCTATAAAAGCACCATCTCACTCTCTCAATTGGAAGAAACTTAAGCCTACAGAAACTCTGCAAAAATACCCTCAGAACCATACTTAAAGCTCTTACTTGCAAATATAGGGACATCAAAGGGTTCAAAGTTTGTATCAAAGGAGAAGTTGCAAATAATTCCACAACCTATTTAGAACCGACTTCAATGGTCTTCCAAGCCACAAAAATCCATCCTAACCTAGAAATCTACCCGAACCAAGGCCCTATAAAAGCACCATCTCACTCTCTCAATTGGAAGAAACTTAAGCCTACAGAAACTCTGCAAAAATACCCTCAGAACCATACTTAAAGCTCTTACTTGCAAATATAGGGACATCAAAGGGTTCAAAGTTTGTATCAAAGGAGAAGTTGCAAATAATTCCACAACCTATTTAGAACCGACTTCAATGGTCTTCCAAGCCACAAAAATCCATCCTAACCTAGAAATCTACCCGAACCAAGGCCCTATAAAAGCACCATCTCACTCTCTCAATTGGAAGAAACTTAAGCCTACAGAAACTCTGCAAAAATACCCTCAGAACCATACTTAAAGCTCTTACTTGCAAATATAGGGACATCAAAGGGTTCAAAGTTTGTATCAAAGGAGAAGTTGCAAATAATTCCACAACCTATTTAGAACCGACTTCAATGGTCTTCCAAGCCACAAAAATCCATCCTAACCTAGAAATCTACCCGAACCAAGGCCCTATAAAAGCACCATCTCACTCTCTCAATTGGAAGAAACTTAAGCCTACAGAAACTCTGCAAAAATACCCTCAGAACCATACTTAAAGCTCTTACTTGCAAATATAGGGACATCAAAGGGTTCAAAGTTTGTATCAAAGGAGAAGTTGCAAATAATTCCACAACCTATTTAGAACCGACTTCAATGGTCTTCCAAGCCACAAAAATCCATCCTAACCTAGAAATCTACCCGAACCAAGGCCCTATAAAAGCACCATCTCACTCTCTCAATTGGAAGAAACTTAAGCCTACAGAAACTCTGCAAAAATACCCTCAGAACCATACTTAAAGCTCTTACTTGCAAATATAGGGACATCAAAGGGTTCAAAGTTTGTATCAAAGGAGAAGTTGCAAATAATTCCACAACCTATTTAGAACCGACTTCAATGGTCTTCCAAGCCACAAAAATCCATCCTAACCTAGAAATCTACCCGAACCAAGGCCCTATAAAAGCACCATCTCACTCTCTCAATTGGAAGAAACTTAAGCCTACAGAAACTCTGCAAAAATACCCTCAGAACCATACTTAAAGCTCTTTTCCAAAATCTCTTCAAAGTTTCACACTGAAACTCTGATAGAAGTGAGCTAAACCAGCTCACCGCTCTACTCAATCAGCACAACAATAATATTCCAGCAAGAAGAGGAAGGGTCGAACACATACCTGTGGAGATCTTTACCTTGGGAACATCCGACTAGGTATTTTCCTCTGACCTTTGTTGTTCATAAGTCTCATATATGTGTTGTTTTTGTTGCTTTTGAAGCGTCGGACTTCATTTTTTTGTTTGAATCTTCAAAACTTTTCATTTCAATCTTGTTTGTTTGAAGTCCGTTGTATACTTTGTCTGACAATCCACGCTTAGAGTCTTCGTGCGCTCCTTTCCATACTTGAATCGAGCGATTTGATTGGGTTTTGTATTCTAGGTTTAGGTTTGGGAACGGTTTCGATTCGGTCGATTGAGGTCAGTTTAGGGTTTCTGGATGTTAATTTTCAAAACATATTATTCTTTCGTTTTGTGAAGAGAGAGGAAAGTTTTTTTAAAAAGAAAATGACCAAGCTTTCTCTTTGCTTTCCTTTTTTAGTGAGTTTGTTGTGCTGACTAGGACAGTTGTCACCGGTCTTTATGTGTGTGAAACATTTGTGTCATGTCATCATATCCTAACAAACATACATTTTTGCTTTCAGGGATTTGTGATTACTTGAAGTTATTTGCATAGAAAGAGAAAGTAAGGATTAATTCAAATAAGAGGAAAACTTTAAAACTCAATGTTAGAAGGGATGATTTAGGAAAGAAGAATGCTAGTGCAAAATAATCCTATACTACGTGCGTTAAGGAAAGGGTGAAGATAATTAAGCTTCCTTTTCTCATTGAGGCTCTCACTCAGCCTATCACACCAGCTCTTATTCCTATATCATATGAGGAAGCTAAAGAGTTGATGGCAACGATTGCAAAATTAGCAAAAGAAAATGAAGAGTTGCAATCTAATCTCAATAAAACAGTTGGTGAAAACATGAGACTTAAGAGGAAAATCCAATAAGATGAAGAATCTTTGGAGGAAAGTAACAAAAAATAAACTTTTTGTTGTTGAAATAGACAATATAAATAATATATATTGAAGGTTGTTTTTTTTTAAAAAAATTATAGTAAAAAATTACAAATGAGTAATTGTAGTGTTCACCAAGTGTTTGTTTTAAAAACTATAACACAAAATAGTTGTTATTGAGAAATCTATCATACACAAAAATTATACACAACTCGTGCCAATACTCGCTACGTGATGGAGCAGAACCAAGCTGCAATGAAAGAGGGGATTGATTCCCTCAAAGGAAAAATGGATCAGATTTTAGAGATGATGGTAGCTCAGAGCAGAATGGAAGAAGGACGTCGTAATAGACCCGCCAGAACTCTTAGGGTTACCCTTCCACCTCCCAAATTTAGTAGTTCCTAACCCTCTAGTTTTGAGGAATCGATCCTGATTTCATTCCATGGATTGAGGGAACTCCCGGTCAATCCCAAGTGGTGCATGTCTCTGCAACCACTGATGGAAACAATGTTCATGGGAAGCATAATGCCCAAGCTAGTAACATTCCAAATCATCAGGACGATGAAGAATTACAAGATGATTATGAAGAACAATGTCACCTTGAAGCCATTCTTGTGTTTAACGATGTTGCTACTCAGGAATCTGGAGCCCTGAAAATGTGTATAGAACTACCTGAACAAAAGAAGAACATGCAACGACAGAACTCCACTAGTCTGAGTGCCCTTGAGATGTTCCTTGTACTTGATGTGGTAATTCCACCAAAGTTCAAAGTCCCTGACTTTGAGAAGTATAAGGGTTTGAGTTGTCCCAACAATCATTTTGAAGATGTTTTGTAGGAAGATGGTGGCTCAGGTACGTGATGACAAATTGATGATGCATTGTTTTCCAAGATAGCTTAGATGGGGCATCTTTGGAATGGTACATGCAACTGGAAAGAAGTCTTGTACGCTCCTGGGATGAGATGGGGCATCTTTGGAATGGTACATGTAACTGGAAAGAAGTCTTGTACGCTCCTGAGATAAGATGGGGCATCTTTGGTAGAATATTTTTATTAAATATTAATATTATAAAAAGTATAATGTGATATATTTTTAATTACAAAAATTATAAAAGATATAATGTTATATTTATATTTATATTATTTTATTATGAGGAGGGTTGTATTTACTCCCAGAGTAAGTCATTATAACTTACTCCACACCTTGACCATTAATTCTTTTCAATCTAATGATTAACAATAATAAGGAATGGTTTTCTCTCTCCACATTTAATTGCTTATTATTTTTAACCATTAGATTGAAAAGAATAAATTGTCAAGATGTGGAGTAAGTTGTATTGACTTACTCTTGGAGTAAGTATAACCCTCCTCTTTTATTTTATATATATATATATGGAGTAAGTATAACCCTCCTCTTTTATTTTATATATATATATATATATATATATATATATATATATATATATATATATATATATATATATATATATATATATATATATATATATATATATATATATATATATAAATTACACTTTTGGTCTCCCTATTATGCTCTACTCACAAAATCTCTCCCCTATTTTATTTTTAGACAATTTTGGTATAAAAAAATGCTTAGGTGTAAAAACAAAATTTATACATTGCACTTTTCGATGACATGGCATGGGATTTATTGATTTTTTATTATCCAAGTAATTTTGTAAATAAATTACTAATTAATATTTTAAAGTGATTTTTAGAAATTCATATGAAAATTGATTAATTAATAAATTTTGAAAGCAAATTAATTGCCCAACTCTCTAAGTTAGAGTTTTCTCTTCTTACTAAATTGATGGTGCCGAGGTCGGACGCCTTGTTTCTTTCTCCGCCTCATATACTTCTCCACAAATTATAGGCCTAGTTGCCTGTGGCACGAGTGTTGGCATCTCCATTTTTGTGAACAAATTCACGAACGTGTATGCTGCTACTTGTCTTCATCCTTAGGAAGTTGTTAATGCTGGATCCATCAACAATGCAAACTTTCTTGCTCTTTCTGGCATTTTCACATCACTTGAGACATGTGTTGAGATGATCCATGCATGGCTGAACACCGAGTTCAAGGCTCCTTATCTTGCTAGTGGACACAAGGCATGTCAAAAGAGTTGGAAGAGTTTCTGGATAGATCATTGATTGACATGCCAAAGATTGGAAAGGGAGGAGCTTCTTTAGCCAAAAAATTTGTTTGACTCAATATCAAAATCTATTTTCTTTCACAATAAAGTTGTACTTGTAACTGGAAAATGATAATAATACTATGAGGTTTTGTGTGTTTCATCTAGGGCTACATTTTTTAACATCCTTTTATACTCCCCCTCAATTTGGGAGATATATGATGCAGATTTCCAACTTGTCTATAAGATCATGAAAACATTCCTTTGCAAAGCTTTGGTGAGAAGATCAGAGTATGCAGAAATGTGAAGTGACAAAGGATTTGATGAGAACAATATTCCTTGACCCGATGTGTCTTTCAATACTGCAAAATATGGTTGATCCCATTCATATGTTGCTTTATAGGTTTTGATATGTAGAGCTTTAAGATGAAACTCTTGATTGATAATTGAGATGCAAATGATGTATGATCTTAGGGTCAAAAATTGGGGTATGACACCTGATTACAAGAGGAAAGGGTTATTTCATTATCTCTTTATTCTTTTGCAAACAAAACTGGTTTTAACATAACAAAGATTTTCAAAACGGATGATAATATCTTCCCCTTGCATAACCAACCCCGTATCTAGATCTCTTTTTGTGGGCTTTATCAATATTGCTTGTGTGAGTTAAGTTAATCAATAGCTTAATTTAAAATTTTCCGCCGCTACACAATGGTATGATTCGTTTTATTACATTGTGTGCACAACCTTTTTCATCTTGACTTCTATTACCATATCCACCTTTTCTACCACGACCTCTGCTGTGAAAATTTGCTCTGCCTCTTCAGATGAATTGGAATAATTACCAATAACATCGCAAGTTTTACCAAAATCAGCAGTGAGGTCTTTTATCTTAGTATCACCATGCCTCACATGTGAATACTCTTCATTAAGGTCTTTCAAAAAAACAAAGAGTATAATCTTAATTCTTAAACAATCTAATTGATTGTACCACATGAACATTGAATTAAGCACTTAAATTGTAGTAAGGGTCGAAAACTCTCTAATTCATCCCAAAGGGATTTCAATTGATTATGATTAAAATAATCGGAAACATCATGACTACCTTTAGACAACTTACAAATGTCTTCATATATATATATATATATATATATATATATATATATATATATATATATATATATATATATATATATATATATATATATATGTTATGAATAATAGTAAATAGATGTGGATGTTCATTTTCCCCAATCTTTCTATATTCCTTAACTCCTATAAATTAAGTTCCTAACTTTTGTGTATTCCTTGAGTTAATGGTTTTTATTGGTCATGTACTATAAATATGGATCATGTTGCAATGTTAAGGTAACTTGAAAGAAGATGATAATACAATATAACTTTTTCTCTCATTCATCTCTATATTGTTTTGGTTAATTTTATAACACGTTATCAGCACGAAGCTCTACCAAACTTTAAAAAAAAAATTGAAGCCCTAACTGTTAGAGGTAATATTAGTTAATTATTTTATTATTTTACTTTCTCATTATCCATGTTGAATTTTGATATTATATCTTATTAAATTATCAATAATCTCTAAAGGATTACAAAACAACGTGTTTGTTATATAGTTCCTGAAGAACTTAACAAATATCCATTAAAGATAATATTAAATTTGTTATATAGTTCTTGAAGAACATATCAAATATCCTAGAAGGATAATATTGAGTTTGATATATAATTCCTGAAGAATTATAAAAAAAAAACTGGTGATTGTGATTGAGTTCCTGAAGAACTACACCAAAAAAAAAAAACTTTTTATCACTACGAAGATCATTTGTCATATATAATTCCCGAAGAGTTAAAGTTTTAAAATAAGGATTTCTCACATCTTAAAATATTGTATCTATAATATTAGAAGAATTTCATCCTGATATTAATGAATCCCAGAAGGATTGCATCTATACTAATAACATATCCCTAAAGGATTGCACAAAGAATAATTTTTCTTGATCGTTGTTTATGGAAATAGTTAGTGATGTGATATTTGTAGAACGAAAGATTAATATTAAACTATCTCCAAATTATTGTTCAAAGATTGAGTTTAATCGATTATTGTGTTTATAGTAATTGGTGAATTCCAGAAGAATTCAACGTTCAATCACCTTTAAAAGGCCGCATCTATAATATTATTGAATCCTAGAAGGATTGTATCAATTATGTTAAAAATTAACAAAATGATTGCTTCAATAATATTATTGAATTCTAAAATGATTGAATCAATAATATTGAAGTATCCCAGAAGGATGATTTTGAGGATGATCTTCACGCATCCCAAAAATATTGCAAGAGTAATATTAAAATATCCCTGAAGGATTTCATAAATTTTTGTTGTTGTATCGATCTAAAAATTTATAATTTGTAATATGCTCATAAAAAGATTGTCATTCCAGAAGAATAACACAAATAATTTTAACGCATCCCGGCAGGATGGTTATATATTTTCGATCATTATTTATAACAAATTATTTATATAGTTACTGAAGATCGTATCAAACATCCCTGAAGGATAGTAAAACAACATAATTATATGATGATATAATTTTGATGATTTGGTTTTGTATAATTTTGATAATTATATGATAATATGTTCATGTGCGTGTGTATGATTAAAATTATTAATCATGGGATACTATCATATTGGTTTTGAATATATTGTCAATCATTACACAAATTAGATATAGTTCTTGATGCTCCAAAATTAGGATGATCGGTGTTTAATTTATGTACTCAATTGTAATATCTCATATCAAACAAAGTCTTGCTGATACAATTTCTTTATTCATATTATTTCTATATATTGATATTTTAACAGGAGAATTAAGACATTGCAATCTATTAAAGAATATATCAATAGTCTAAAGTTGCTACATATTTTAAAGTTGTTATAATAGTGTTTAGATTTCTCATATAAATCTTAATTATACTATTCTTTTCTTTTTACAAGTATAGTGCATGGATGACATTTGTTAGTCCATCTTAAAGACACACGAAAGTAATCTCATATTTTGATAGAGTCGAGATTCAAATGAACTTTAATCCTTTGTATTTTCTTTTTGTGTGTTCTCTTTATGTCTTGCCAAATATTTTCGTCATAGATAATTCACATGAATTATATTGAAGGTATCGAATATCTTTGTATTACACAAATGAATTTGGACATAAAATATATTATAGAAAAGCTATCGGTTTTTCCCTCGGGCTTTTACTACACTTATATTAGTACAATTGAAGCACATGTCATTGTAAACCAGTAGTTTACAAATTACACTTAAATGTGTCATTGGTAAAACCGGTTGGGTTATCTCGGATATAATATGATGCGAATAATTTGTATTGAAGAACCAGAAGTTTCTTCAATCCAGTCAATTTTTGTATGTTTCTAAAGGAAAATAAAAATTTGAGAAATTGCGTTTCTATGATATTAATTGTTGCATCGACTAAAATATCATGCATATGTCTCTACTCACAACCAGAAGTTTGTGAAATTATTTTCTCAACTAATTAGACTAAGATCTTGTTTTTTGGATTTTTTTTATAGAAACTCCTGTATAAGGATCACATATATTATTAAAATTGATATTGAATATCATGTAATATATGTTCATAAAAAGAAAATGGACCCGAAGATCCATTCTTTAGACATCTAAAGTTAATTATATGGTTGATACTTATGAGATCATCAATTCTAAATTATATATTTGAAACACCCAAACTATGATATTAAGATATTTATTCGCATTAAGCCAACAAGATACTATATCTTAGTCCTCCCTAATTTATTCTAATATTTCTCATTTTAGTGAACATTTGGATGTGTTGTGTATATTCCAATTGCTCCAATATAATACATTAAGATGAGTCATGAAAGAATATTGGAAAATATAATTAATATGACTCTCAATTTTAAGGATATAATTTGAGAAAATAATCAAATATTTGATTGCAGCCCAGTAGGCTGATTATCACTTGATAAATTAATTTTCCCAATATTAGGGGGAGGGAAATGAACAGCTGAAATCATGAACAAGAAGTTCAAATGAACAAGTTAAAATAAATTGTTGTCTTGATCCTCGTACAAGAGCACTTTGATCTAATTTAATTTTCAGTTCCAGAAGAACAAATCAAGTACTTGAAATATGAAATAAAGAGATATCGATAAATTATGTCATGGATGAAATGGAATGGAACCGAAATTGAGATAACTAAATAAAGTCAATATTGACAGTGTCTTTGTATACAATATACCGCTAAAAGTGATCAATGATAACGAGGATCATGAGTCAAAGTCTATTAAAGATTAGAGACTAAGTGAGAATTGGCCAAAATAAATATATTCAATTGAATAAGAATTAAACTCACTTTACAAGTGACTCACTTTTGGACCTGTAGTCCGAACACCTCATGGTGTGAAACTAATTGGATATAAATGAGTTTTTGTGAAAAATAAAAATAAAAATGATATAAAGTTTGGTTTATTGCTCAATGATTTTCACAAAGACCTAAGATTGATTTTGATAAAACATATTCATCTGTAGTGGATTCAATTGATTTTTGATAATTAATTAGTCTCGAAACACATGAAGGGCTTAATTTGAACATGATGGATGTAATGACATCTTATTTATATGGTTCACTTAATAGTGACATTTACATGAAACTTCCTGTAGGGTTCATAATACTTGAGGCATGTAATTGTGGATTTCAAGAAAACTGCTACATCAAATTGAACAAGTCTCTCTATGGGCTGAAAGAATCTTGATGCATGTGGTATAATCGCCTCAGTGAATATTTACTAAATGATGAATATACAAATAACTCAAGTTGTACTTGTATTTTCATGAAATGATATGGAAAAGTATTTGCAATAATAGTTGTCTATGTGGATGACATAAGTATTATTGGAACTCCTGAAGAGCTTCCAAAAGCTATAAACTGCTTAAATAAAAAGTTTGAGATGAAGGACCTAGAAAAGATAAAATATGTCTAGGTTTGCAAATGGAGCATGTGGACAAAAGAATATTTGTACATCAAGAAGGCTATATAGAAAAATGTTGAAATGATTCTATATGGACAAAGATCTTTAGATGAAAATGTTAGATCATTAGATATGGAGAAAGATCTTTTTAGGCCTCGAGAAAGGATGAAAATTGCTTGGTCCTGAAGTACCATATCTCAGTGCAATTGGAGTACTAATGTACCTTGCTAATTATACACGTCTCGATATATCGTTTGTGGTCAATCTATTACCAAGATACAATTATTCGCCTACATGAAGACATTTGAATTGAGTCAAACATATACTTCGTTATCTTAGAGATGTTGGTTACTTGTCAGATTCTCACAATAGTATATCAGAAACAGGTTATTTGTTTACATGTGATGGTACAACCATTTCATGGAGATCTATGAAACAACTCATGGCAACAACTTCATCAAATCCTGCATAACTATTAGCACTACATGAAGTCACTTCGAAGAAGACATTTTAAGCAACGACTACAAAAAATATCGTCACACATATAAATGTTTGCAAGAGGGGGAGAAATACATATGTTTTGCACTCTTTTTCCCTTCACCATGGTTTTGTTCCACTGGGTTTTCCTGGTAAGGTTTTTAACGAGGCAATTCACATTCAAAGGATATTGTACTCTTTTTCCTTCACTAGAATTTTTCCCACTGGGTTTTCACGAGGCATATCCTTAATGAACATCCAAGGGGGAGTGTTATGAATAATAGTAAATAGATGTGGATGGATCATGTTGCAATGTTAAGGTAACTTGGAAGAAGATGATAATACAATATTACTTTTTCTCTCATTCATCTCTCATTCATCTCTATATTGTTTTGGTTAATTTTATAACAATATATATATATATATATATAGGGGACGACTCAAGTGAGAACACTTGGTTATTATGAGAAATGAGAACAATGAATCACGACCATTAAATTTTGATTTTGTTGATTTTAATGGACTAGATTGGTTTCTCTTTCTATGATCCTTAGTATTTATTTTAAATCAACATAGAAAGATAAACCAATCCAGTCCATTAAAATCAACAAAATCAAAATTTAATGGTCGTGATTCATTGTTCTCATTTCTCATAATAACCAAGTGTTCTCACTTGAGTCGTCCCCTATATATATATATATATATATATATATATATATATATATATATATATATATATATATATATATATATATATATATATATATATATATATATATATATAACTTACTCCACATGACCATTCATTATTTTCAATCTATATAGTAAGAGCATTTTATAAATGAGGGATGAGAGGAACAAATATCTATTAATCAAGAGAGAGAAATTAATATCCACATTAATATTTTAATAAATAATTTTTTATTAATTCATTGGTAGATATTTGTTATAATCATCTCTCATTTTATAAATATGATAATATTAACAATAATTAATTTAAATAACTATGATAATTAATTTTAAAGTTAATATCTATTTTGCCCCCTATCATATAAGGGACGGATCCTAGAGAAATTTAATCATAAAATGATCGGGATTTTTCAAAAATACTAATTTTGGTTGGGGGATTTTTCAAAAATCAGTAATTTGACAAGGGCAATTACATGACATTTTAATATGATAGAGGTAAATTAAAATTATTTTTATTATAGGAAGGTTTTTTAAACCTCGTTTATATGACAAGAGACAAATAGATATTAGCCCTAAATTTTATTACATTCCATTTTTTATTGGAAGGATAACAAAAGACGATGTTTATTACTCAACTTCAACAACACTGCTACAATGCATTGCAAGTGTCCAAATTAAAAGTAACGTAACTTATTAATTGAAATTTTCTACCAATGAACCCAACCACATGAAACTAAACTACACTAAACCTCTTTGACAGTATCTTCAATTTCAAAAGCAGAAACAGGAAAACTTCTAGAAAGTCCAGAAGGCGTTTTGAAAGTGATTTTCCCAGTTGGTGGATCATCAACATAAATATCACATAGTGTAACCCAAATCATAAGCTCTTTTGTTTTCACACCAGTCAGTTTCTTAATCTTACCTTTTTCAACACAAGCAGTAACCTCAGTGGCATAAATAACAGGTTTTCCAATCTTTTCAAACTTGTGTGTTATGCTATTCTTCTGTTTCAACCAAACAAAACCTGTTTCTCTGTTGTAACCAACTTCAATGATGTCTTTCAATGGTAACAAACCATTGGGGAGACAGATTTCAGCAAGAAGCTCTTTGGATTTCACTCGCCCTAGTTCGTCTCCATGGTATACCTCTGACTTCGACTTGATTTCTTCTGTTACCAACGACATTGTTTTGTTTTCTTCTGTTGTGTGGTTTCATTAGCTTGTGTTGGGTTCTTATATAGTACTTTAAAAATGTCTTATTAAACAGACAGTATATCTAAAATATTAATGATTTATTTATTTGTAAAAATAGTATTAATGATATTTAATTTTATTTATTGAAATGTTTCTTTGTGTTTTCTGGTATTGTTGCATTTAACAAGAAAAAAAAATCTTTTTATATTAAGAAAAGTATAAAGTTTAATAAGTTCTTACATAATCCAAAGTATTTTTTTTTACTTATTTATTTTTTTTTTTATAATATGTATGTAACTTCTTTTTAGAAAATCTTACTTTTATATATTGGTAGTATAATTTTTTTTATATATTTAACTAATCAAAATTAATATATAATGTCAATTTCAATTTGATTTTAAAAATTTATTTACAAATATTTACTTAACACGATATGATTGAATATGTTAAAAAGTTTTTATTAGATGAAAATAATCTCTATTTTTTACTTGTCACTTTATAAAAAATAATAATTTTTATTTATTATTTTTTAATTTGATAAAATATTAATTGTTACTTTGTGAAATATATATTAACATGTTTATCCTAAAAGATAAATATGTGAAATTACATAATAATTAAATTGTTTAATGTATTATAGAAAAATGTCAATAATTATTTTGAACATTAAATTGTCAATATGTATTAAAGTACTCTCCCTTTAAAGTAAATTGAAGGGCATAGTTATCAAAATAATAATAATTTAAAGGCATTAAATAAATTTTCAATTTTATATGTGTATAACGGTTTTCTACTTTTACGATACACTTTTTCAAATTTCAAAAATGTATTAACTAATTGGATAATGCTAACGAGTGCCCCAATGGGACTAGTTAAGAGATTAAAAAGGTAAGTTAAATATTATTTAATAAAATAAAAAAATGTTTTTGCCCAAAATATATGTATTAAATGAATTGAAAATATAAATAATTAAATTTTTTTTAAAGAAAATTAGGTGTATTCAATGCATTGAATCTAGAATATTTTCTTAATTTGGAATGCTTAACTAGTGCCTCTAGGGCACTCGTTAGCATGACCTAACTAATTTTACACAAAAATGTCTCACTAGAATAAGAAAATTAAGCATATGTTTGGATCCACGTTTTCCATTCAATTTCGCGTCCCAAGGCAAATCTACCGTGATTTTTTAACGCTCCAAATTATAACTTTTGCTAGAATCACGTTTTTTCACTGTTCCCACCGTGGAAACAAACACACACTTTAATTTTTTTAATAATTGAAGTATAATTATAAAAGGAATATACACTATTGATAAATTAATTGTAATTTTATTTTCATAATATTGTGTTTTGACAAGAGGGTCTTGTATATAGTACAAATGAAGAAATTTTATTTATCTATATCTTTCTTTAGCTTTTATTGAGAATTTAATTTGATATTTTTTTCTTAAGGTTTTAGTTTTTTTTTCTTAATTTTTTTAGTTTTTTTCTCTTAATGTTGAACATTATATATTAATTAATCAAAAATAATATATAATGTCAATTTAGCTTATCTACATATATAAAGTTCTTATTTGTCATGTCTTTTTATTGAGAAGCTTTCTATATGATTTCATTCTTTCACAATCTTTATTTCAAACAACTGTCACTTTTATTTTGTCACTATTTTTTTATGTTTCCATGAGAATAAATAACAAAAACCATTAACACCTCTTTAAAACTCTATCTTATTGTAAAATATGTATCAAAGTTTCATTTAAAATCTATCATTTTTTAACAACTCTAACATTTTATACTTAGTATTGAATAAATGCATAATAGAGAAAGCAGTGTTTTAAAAATTGGACTAGTCATCAAATCGGTGAGGGTATTCGGTCACTGGTTCATTGATTGAACTACTAAGTCACTGGTCGAACCGCATGACTAAATTAGATTAAACTGGATAACTCGGTTGAATAAATCAATCTCTATTGCAATACTATATATTTATTAAATCGGTCAAACCGGATGACTCAGTCTCTAAAAAATATCAAAACACCAACAAAATTTTAAATTATCATAATTTCATATGTTTATTCTTTACATTCAAATTCTAAATATAATAATCACTCACAATAAAATAATACAAAAAATACATTTAAATAAATTTTAAATCAGGTATAATTGCAAACAGGGGAAAAGTTGTTCCAAATAAGGTTTGAATAAAGTCTAATTATATATTATTTTTATTTTTAATTAAAGAAATCATGAAAACGGCGTCGTTTTGTACGGAAAAAAGAGCATGCCTTTGAACTGTTGGTTTTCTAAAACCACCGGTTCATTGGTTTTTTTTCCAATTTTGTCCGGTTTTGGCCGATTCTCACCAGTTCAATAGCATATCCGGTCCAACAATCAAACTAGACCGGTGACCCCTCTGATTCCCGATTCGGTCTGATTTTTAAAACAATGAGAGATAGAGATCGAGCAAGATATTCTTTCTTTAATAATATGTGTTTATTCCATTTTAAATTGCTCAAGCTTTACATTTATACATAAAGAAAGAGATATAGAGATTGAGTAAAATATTCTTTCTCTGATAATATGTGTTCATTCCATTTTAAATGACCAAAGATTTACATTTATACATGTTGTGACCATGAAGTTAGTTATTCTCTTACTAAAAGTTAGTTAAACATTATAACTCCGCCAATGTAATGTTATAATCATAAAGGATCCGCCTAGTGCGTGGGCTTTAGACAGTCCAAAAAGAGGCAATTGTGGAATGTCTCCCTGAGCTTTCTTAATGTTTAGTCGTGAGAAACGTGGGATAAAGCATTTTTTGGGTAGAGAGAAGTCAGGGTCCTTAATTGACCTACATTTCCTTTGAAAATAAGGATTCAACGGTCCACTATTAATTGAGTCGGTGATGACCCTTTCCAAAAAACACCTAGGCCCTAGAGGTCTCTAAAAATAATCTCCCCCTTAGAGAAATATTGCATCTTAGAGAACGACAACGACAATGACAACATTATATATTTAATTATATCTCTTCTTCCTCAAGATTAACCATTTGTAGATAAATGTGCCAGTTGGACTCTTATTCATAAAATGTAAATATATTTTGAAATTCCAAAATTTTAAAGTCTATTATTATTTTGGATCCGCTTACTTGTATATATTAATTAGAGAGCCTAATAATCAGATAAGAATGATCCCTACGTGCTTTCTTATAATTATTATTTTCATTTAAATTTAAGTAATTTTTCAAAAGAGTATTAATGAATAATGTGGCTTTCTTATTTTTATATTTGAGTTATAAAATATATTCTTTTGCAATTCATCCTATATATGTATGAATAATTAATTTGTAGGAATAATATATGCATCATTGTTATCGTTGTTATTGTCGTTATTGTTGTCGTTGTCATTGTCGCTGTCATTGTCGTTGTTGTCATTGTTATTATTGTTGTTGTTGTTGTCTTTGTTGTCATTGTCATTATTGTTGTTGTTGTCGTCGTCATCGTTGTCATCGTCGTTGTCATTCTCTAAGATGCAATAGTTGAACCAACAAAAACTCTAATGTGGTGAGTAAATTATCGTATCCACGAAGATTGTGTGAACTTAGTACAAGGATAAGATGATTTTACTTTCGATTAAAATGCTAAAGTTTTAATCCTAACAAGGGGATGCACAAAGCGTTATTGATTGGATTTTGACTCATTATTAAAATAATGAGCTTGAGTAATAGTTAATGAATATGATAACAAAATTAATTAAGTTACCCATTCGTATCATCTACCATTTGTGAGAAACTCGTGACTAAATCTAAAATGAATCTATTTAAATTATGACCTTAACAAAATACTATTACCCATTGAACTGATCACAAACCCATTTTGTCTAAAGCAGCCCCCCTCCCCTTGAGATCCTAGGGGAATATAGTTACAACAAATAGGAAAAGTATTTTATAAAACATGATTACATAAAAAATTGATTGCAAAGTAACCCTCTTTGTCTAAAGCGGCCCCTTGGAGATCTAGAGGGAGTACAATTTTAATTCATGAAGGTTTTATAACACGTTAAATTAGACTAATGGCCTATATTATTTATGGATTATTCCTAGCAATAATAACACACCTACAATAATAATAATAATAATAGGATGTGCAAATCTCTGATTAGGTCTCAATTTTCATCTAAATCAATTCTCAATTCCACAGATAAGAGAAAGAGTTAAACTTAAATAATATCATATAATCTATCAAATTGAGGTTCATGACAGAGAAAATGATGAAAAAATATATTGTTTCATATTGTAAGAAAAAAAATCATCCAAGGGGAGCCTAATCTAAGAGTACTAAACACTCATCTTTAAGGAATTCATGGTCATTACAAGTAAAAAAGCAAGAATTGAAATATACAAAGACTATAGATAATTTCTTAATCGTAGTTATCATTTCTCTTGATCATGGGTATCAAATATGTTTTTTTCTCTAAATATTACAATTTAATGACTAAACACATTTTACAATTTATAGAAAAAAATTCTAAAAACATTAAATTGTGATGCGCTTAGACCGAACCACCCCACTTTTGTTTGATTGCTCAGTTTTGGAAATTTGTTTATTCTCTGGAAGAATGTTTCAATCGCATAATAGTTATTTTTAAACTGTATATTTGGCCATTTGTAGTTGAATAATGTCACTATGATGTACGGGTGCGTCGCTGTTTGTTGCTTTATGCAATTTCTCTTTGTTTTCTTTCTATTCTTCGTGTGCTAGTCCTCCCATTAATTTATCATCGTAACTTTCACAGTAAAATACCAGGAAATTTGTCTAGTTAGGATGATTTCAAGTTGTTTTGGTATTTTCTGTGGATCTATGTGCTTGTAAGTATAATGACTGCAACAATCTATTCAGCTATTTGGTTTTGATGATGACAACATTATGAGATGAAGTATTCATCTTATGTAAAAATCAAGTTGTGGTACTTGGAGATCAAGATGTCAAAGCTTATCTCTAGAAGACAACACCTAATGTCAATTGGCGTTTGATGGAATCCCTAGTGATCTCAGTCAAGCAATCTCTCTAATGATGGCATTTTCCAAGAAGCCTTATTAAGCCTCATAAGATAGAAGAAATCAAGTCTCAAATGATAAAATCTTTGGTGTATCAAGAAAGAGATCTTGGATCTTCAGAGTTATGAAAGACAAGATATGTGAAAGCTTGCCTTGTCTGTGTTGAGTGATCGATGTCTGTAGAGGTATAAGATTATCTCTTGAATTAGTTAGGAAAATCATACACACGCTTTTGAATGATCAAAAACCCTCTCTGATTCTGATGCCATTTAAAAACATTCCATATTTAAATTTCATAATCAACTATGTGGTACGCAAAATTGATTATGCGCATTAAAAATCCCATGAACTGTTTCTATTTTTGAGCCACGCTTTGCACTATAAATAAATGGCTCATTTCTCATTTCATGCAAACTAGAAAATGTATTTTGAATATTTTTTCTCATTATCATCTCTCTCTCTCTCTCTCTCTCTCTCTCTCTCTCTCTCTCTCTCTCTATATATATATATATATATATATATATATATATATATATATATATATATCTTCATTTTTGCCTTAGTGCTTTAAG
The DNA here is from genome assembly GCF_029867415.1 of Vicia villosa. Lineage (NCBI taxonomy): Eukaryota > Viridiplantae > Streptophyta > Magnoliopsida > Fabales > Fabaceae > Vicia > Vicia villosa. Next base: position 151,585,953 of record NC_081185.1, read on the forward strand.
AGTGAATTTTTACCGATGATGTGTCTAAGTTCTGGTGTGGTTCATTGTTGTAATATTTCTCTTGTGAGAAGGTTGTTTTTGGTTGAGCTAAACCAATTGAAAGATCTTGTTTGGTTGTTGAGGTGAACATTGTAAAACATATGTTTGGCTCCCAAGATCAACTTGTTAAAATCATGTGTTTGATTTCGTGAGCTTAACTCGATGTTAAAAGCTCTCGTTTGATTTGAGATAGTCCTGATGTTAAAATCACGTGTTTGGTTGGGAGGTATCTGTGGTTAAAACTCCTATTTAGTTTGGAGGATGGCCATTGTAAAACTCCAGTATATTTGCAAGGAGGTTTGTGTGAAAAACCTGTAAAAAGCTAACATCCTACTAAAAACTCTCAAGAATAAATTTTTGGGGAGAGAAGTGGACTAAGTGGTTAGGCCTAACCTCTATAAAATCCCTAGTGCATCTTTATCTTGCCTTATCTCTTTACATTTTAGTTATTTATTTACTTCCGCTATATTTCTTTCTTTCTACTTTGATTTTCCTTATTCTACTACTTATTCCTTGTTTGTTTTACAAATTTGATCTGAACTCTGATTTTATCAAATATTTTTTATTTGGACACTATTTTTCAAACACATACAATTCACCCCTCACACATCTTGTGTTTGAAGTCACTTGTATAATATTTTTTATAAATTTTTAGAATCTTTATTAAAACATACAAAATGAAAAGAAATGCATTAAAATTAAAAATACTTAGAAAAATAGAGAAATTAACTACTAAAAATATAATGTGACAGGATGTCATTACATCCCTTCAATAAATATGTACTTTTCTCTTTCAAGTAAGGATATTCTTCACCATTGAAAGACGGAGATTTGTTTAATGAATTATTTGAAATCATCTTGCCTACGCATCTGATACGTAATCAATTATGATATGTGCCCATATTCAATTATTCAAAAGAATTTAATGAAACATTTTCTCTGACATGCACCATAATTGATTATGCAATAGCCATAATCGATTACTCGATAAAACACATTTCATAATCGATTATGAAGTGAAAAACGATTCATAATCGGTTATCCAAGTTTAAATTAATTTTCAAGAAAAAAATTCTTAAGAGATTTTGCTAGGATCTGTCTCAATCCAAAAATCAATGAGCTATCTTTTTCAGAATTAGAGTACGTTATTATAAATAATGGAATCCCTAGTGAATTGAACCAAATTGAACCAAATGAGTTCGAACACCTATCGGGATTTCATAAAAGAAGTGTTTTTGAAACCTCTTCTCACATGTTGGACTAAATGTAACACATGGTGTCACGTCAAGGTCCTATGGTCCAGTTTCATGTGGTAACATTCCTAGATCAAGTGATGGTTACTCAAAAGGTTGTTTTTCCGAGAATTTGGTTAACAAATTTGCTTTACATGCTGAATCACTTAGAGCAATGAGAGATATTGAAATTGTCATTGAAAAAGGTTGGAGATTTTTGTGGTTAGCTTTACATGATGAATCATTTAGAGCAATGAGGGGGAATTGAAATTGTCTTTGAAAAAGGTTGGAGATTTATGTGGTTGGAAACTAACTCTAAAATAACATTTTAGAAATAGATGGCATTGTTGTAATTTATGACACGATGGATGTATTTTTTTTATTTCTCATATTTAAAAAAAGAAATTGTAGACAAAATTGACTTTATTAGGTTTAATCATCCAGCGGAATAAAGTCTTTATTATGTATGTTTGATTTAATTTTTAAAATAGTAAAAAATAATTTTTAAAATGTAGAATTGATTCTGAAATGATTCTAAGGTGTTTAAGTTATTAAAGTATAATCGATTTTGTTTCTATAATTAATTTTACTTGAAGTTGTAATTTGTAACTTTTAAATTTAAATATAATTTTTATATTAAAATTTGTTGTTCAAATCAATTTATATAAATATATTCAAATATAGATTATTTTATATCTAATTCAATTTTAATTAGATCAATTGTACAAATTTTTATAACTTAGAATCAATTCTGCTCGCCATTTTCCTTACTTCAAAACCAATTCTACACTTCGTGTCGGTTATGACTCAATAATGAACAAATTCTATTATCGGTTTTATTAGCTTTTTAGAGGGTTAAAGACTTAAAGTCCATATGCTCTCTCTCTATACTTATTTTTGCCTTAAAAAACAATGCCTTTGCATCAAAGAAATCTAAATATCTTATCACTTAAAAGGAAAGTTTTTATGGCTCATCCGTAAGAAAAATGGTTGGGATGGGGCAGACAAAAAGTAAGTTGAAACTAAATTGTAAGTAAACATCACAAGTTACAGTTAGACTCCTTAAATGTGATCTACCCACTTTTTGTGATCTTTCATTAAACCTCAGTTATCATTTATTATCATTTCAAATTACCATAGGACCCATTTAAGGACAGTTCCATTTTGAACATGAAGAAGTGAAGAAAGGAGTAGTGTGGTCGGCAATTCTTTGTGTATGGAATCTCAGAAACGAAATTTCGTTCAATGATTTGGTTTGTATAGTTTTAAATTTGATCTGGTCTATAAAATGTAAGTGTGAAGATGGTTTTTATAAGAAATACTCTTTCCGGACTCAAATATAAAAATTAAAAAAAAATCGTCTTAAAAATAAAGAGAAGTTATTTATAATTATTATATTCAATATCATTATTCTAAATATAATTATTTTTTACATTTTTTTGTTTTTAACGATTTTCAAAATAAAAAGAGTATAAGACTAATGAATTTAGACTTTTTTTTTAAAGGTGAACTTTTTTTTAAAATTGCTTATATATGAGACTTGAGAGAGTATTCTTTATTCCAACTGTAATTTTTCACAAATTTTGTATGGCTTCTCTAAGTTATAATGTTTAAGTTATTGATTGGAATTTTTTCTTATGCTGGAATTTTTCCATTTTTATAATTGGATAAGAGTGCCTCTAATATTTGAGATTTTATGTTGACATCTCTCTAACTTGACCTTACACCCACATATTTTAATAATAACAAAAATATGCTTGTTAAAATTTAACTAAAAAAGAGCGAATGAAAAATCTGATAGTATAATTGAAAATTTTGATATGAATAAAAAACTTCAATAGTGTATTTTCAAAAGTCTCGTATGTATTTTTATCGATTTTTAGAAAAATGAATTTAATATTTGATAAATAAGGGATATTTTAAAATTTTCTGATTTTGTTGAAAAATCCAGTTCATTTTTTATAGAAAAAAAAATTAAAATTAACACTACCATTTTACGAAAAATCCGATAAAATACTATTTTTTTTGAAAAATTCGATAAAATACCAAATCTTTTGAAAAATCCATAGAAATTCATAGATTTTTAAGAAATTCGATAATGTATTTGAAAAATTCAATAAAAACTTATAGATTTTTTGAAAAATCAGTTAAAAACTCGTAGTTTTTTTAAAAATCTTGTAAAAAACTCGTAGTTTTTTAAAAATCTTGTAAAAACTCATAGATTTTTGAAAATTTCGATAATAGAGTTTTGAAAAATCCGATAGTGTATCAAAAAACTTCGGTAGTTCAAATTCGAAAATATTAAAAAAATTCATTAAAAGTTAATAAAACCCCCAAAAATCCGATAAAAACTCATTAATATCTCCAAAAATCCGATAAAAACTCGTGAAATTTAAATAAAAAAAATCCAAAAATAAAACAGTATTTTAAGGCAACGAAGTCTCTCTCTGTATAAGGGGTGTTCGTGAGCCGGCTTGATTCGATTTTGAGAGAATTCAATATCCAAACCGATTAAAATTATTTGAATTGGTTTGGATTGGATATGCAATTTTTTTGGATAAAGCCCAAATCGAACCGAACCGAGAAACAACATATTGGTTTGGGTTGAATTGATCAGATAGATAAAAAATACAAATATACTTGAAAAAAATAACTTATTTATAAAAATTAATTTTTCAAATATAGTATTAATAGTGTCAATTGTAAATATTAGACTAACAATTTTTTCTTAATAGATTCAAAAATATCTAACAAGACAAATATTTAACATAATTTTTTTTGAATATACAATTAGTTACTTGAATTAGCATGATAATGATAATGAATGTGATTCATAGTTCTATTCTCAGTTACCACAATACACTAACAATTTTCAAATAATCAATTAAAATAGATAACTTGTTCACAACGACATTTTACTTTTTTCTTCTTGAAGTTGAACTTTTGATTGTAATTTTCATTGATAATTAATTATGGTTGGTTCTGATTGGGTTTGCGAGTAAAAAACTGAAAATTCGATGTCCAAACAAATTGTTATTAGATTTCATTGATTCGGTTTGGTTCCTGTCCGAGTTGAAAAAATGTCAAATCTCAAAATTATAATTTGGTTCGATTTCTGATTTGGTTCGAATTTACCCGAATCAGTTAACATCCGTACGTATACCTTAACATTTAAACTCTAAGTTAACTTGTCATAAAATTTTCATTACTCAACTAAAAAAATAGTTTGAGTTAATGAGAAGATTGTTAATTAAATAATTTTCACAACAATTCAAATATTTATTAAAACATTACAAATTAAATATAATAGTGGATAAGTTGCCAACTTAACATGCACCATCCGAACCGAACTTAAGAAGAACTAGATTCGAATTCAAATTCTCCACTATAATGTCATCTAATAACAATAGAGGATGATTAATACACCACTTTAATGGCACTACTAAGGTTTCATTGAAATTTCAACAGCAACACATTACATGAACCAATAGAGAGATCCAAAACTAAACCTCTTTAACACCACTTGGTTTCTCATCAACTTCAAAAGCAGAAACTGGGAAGGTTCGAGAAAGTCCAGCAGGAGTTTGGAAAGTGATTTTACCAGTTGGCGGATCATCAATATAAACATCACCAGTTTGGAAAGTGATTTTACTCAGTAGCATAAGATGTAACTTTCCCAATCTTTTCAAATCTGTGTGTTATGCTTTTCTTCTGTTTCACCCAAACGAAACCCGTTTCTCTGTGGCGACCAACTTCAATGATGTCTTTCAATGGTAACAGGCCATTGGGGAGAGCAAATTCTACAAGAAAGTCTTTGCATATTTGTTGACAGATTTGGTCTCCATGGAATACCTCTGATTTCGACCTGATTTCTTCGGTTACCAACGACATCGTTTTGAGTTTCTGTTTTTTTTATTTGCTTTGTTGTGGGATTTCAATATGTGGTGGTTGGGTTCTTATATAGATCTCATTTTGTGAAACTAGTCTTACATCTGCCGTTAATTTCAATAATTGACATTACCGTATACAAATGGGACGTTTAATTTCATAGTTTCGATAGTTAGTGGCTACTCTCTAAATTAAAATAAAATGTTTAATATTTTTTAGAGGTATTTAGAATCATGTGCTTGATTGCATGTGCAATTTCAGCAATAGGCATCATGAATATGAAGGTGAGTTGTTACTTTTTCTTATTGCTACCTGAAATGTGAATATGCTATACATTAGAACAAGAAAACTGTTGAATTTTGTTGGACAAGATTGCGCTCTTCTGGAAGAAGTTTATGGATGGATAAATGCAAAAGCTATGCTTCCCGTTTGATTTGTAGTGCAAGCCAAGTGTTTGTTGAAATGATTGTTAAAAATCGGACCGAATATCGAATCAGTAAAGCTTTTGGTTTAAGGTTTAATCGGTTAAACCTATAGTTGAACCGTTTACCAAATAACTTAATAATATAAAACTAATTTTGATATATATATATATATATATATATATATATATATATATATATATATATATATATATATATATATATATATTCACAACTTAATAAAATAAATATTTCAAAAATTAATTATAAATTTAATACAACAATATCGATTGTACATATAATAACCTAACATAATTGTACACTTTATTGTAAACTTCATTTAAAAATGATTTGAACAAATTACAAAATTACAATAAAATAAGTAAACTAATTCAAATCAAAAATAAATTAATAGAATATAATAATTAAAATAAAGTTTAAATATTTAATTAAGAATACCTAAATTAAAAGATAAAATACAAAACATAAACAATACAGTCCACTTAATTAAATAATAAAAAGCAAATCCGAGTAGAACTACGACAAACATATGATGGAGTGTGGTTGAAAGAAAAACTATAACGGTGTGACAAAATTTATAAATTTGTATGTTTGTGATAAAAACACAAAATTCTTTTTTGTGATTGGAGAATGTATGTTAACTTATGAAATTTACACATTAAATTTTTTCAAACAAATGATCAATTTAATGCATTTTTTTGAATCAGACTACCGATTTTGACCTTTGGACGATTCAATTCGATTTTTCTAGTTTTATTCCGATTTTGACCCACTATCGATTTTGAAAGGTTGACCCAATCGGGTTCATCTTCGGTTCACAGTCCAACTGGTTGAACCGGACCGGGAACCGGAGCGGTCATCGGTCTGGTCTGATTGCTGGACCAGGTATGCCATTGAACCGGTGAGAACTGGCCAAAACCGGTCAAAACCAGGAAAAAAACTGGTGAACTGGCGGTTTTAAAAAAACGGTGGTTCAAATGCATGTTATTTTTCGCACAAAACGACGTCGTTTTCATGATTTTTTAAAATAAAATAAAAATATAATTAGACTTTATTCCAACCTTATTTGGAACAACTTTTCCTCTGTTTGCAATTAGACCTAGTTTAAAATTTATTTACATTTATATTTTGTATTATTTTGTTGTGATTGATTATTATATTTAGAATTTAAATGTAAAGAATAAACATGTGAAATTGTGATATTTTGAAATTTTGCAGGTGTTTTGATATTTTTTAGAGACTGAGTCATCTGATTCGACCGATTTAATAAATATATAGTAGTGCAATACATACGAGTTTATTCAATTGAGTTATCTGGTTTAATCCGATTTAGTCATGTGGTTCGACCACTGACCCAGTGGTTCAACCAATGAACCAATGATCCAGTACCCTCACCGGTTTAATTACCGGTCCGGTTTTTAAAACACTGCTAATGATACCCTCCACTAGACTCATGCCAGCAGACCCCTTAAGGAATAAACCACCGGCAATGCTTACCCGCTCCATGTCAGCTATCTCACGACACTGAGGAAGAACATCGTCAGTGTTGTCCATCTGAGCCAGATGATTCTGCAAGATCTCCTCATGGACTGCTCTGGGCGGTGATCTAGTTGCGGTGGGAATCATGTATGAGTGTGACACTCTGTTAGTACCAAGTGATGTACCCGTCGACACAACTCCAATCCCTCTCTCATGTGGTCGCCTGAGCCTCAGCAGGAACCATGTGGTGCTCCCAATATGCAAAGACCGTATCTAGTTGCCGACAGATCGGAACAGAGTCAGAAGGGTGGCGATGTATCGTCTGCTGGTAGCCGAACTTCCGCATGATGCACTCCGGAAGATAACGAACAATGATGGTTGAACTAGAAGCCAACCATCTAGAATATAGCGCGGTCCCATCAAATGGAACTGTCTCATGGTGATCAACGTAAGAGTCGTATCGGACGACCTCAGCAGCCATGCGGTCAAGACAGCGCTTGTAAGAATCCGGCACATGGTTCCCTCTGAGGGGGCGAAGGCTCTGGCACGCGGTCTGGACTCAGTGTAACCCGACACCTCTCCCCAGCCAATAATGCCAGGGAAGTGTTGTAGTATCCAACCCTGAAAAAAATACGGTGATCAAACATACTATCACAAATATATAATAAACTTTGAGAAAATATAGAAGGATATAAGATTGTTACCACTAGGATGGTAGAGCTGTTAGCCACAGTCCTTGTCTTCCACAGGCATCCCTCTTCGAATCTGTGGTAGGTGTACGCCAGTGTAGTCGTTCCCCAGTTGTACTCATGGACATGTGCGATATTCGATAAGTACATCAAGTAAAAACCTCATTTTGGTGGTTTGATCGTCGGTTTTACACATCAAACACTACCTACATTGTCTCTAAACTATATTTATAAAATTACCCAATCATTTCTACATCAAAAGATCGAATTCAAACTCTATTACAAAAACTCTGAAATAACTCGAAAATTCGAATACTTACCCGATTAAATTGAGTTTGGAAGTTGTTGAAATGTGATGATAGTTGATGTTGACGTTATCGGCCGAACTCGAGAGGAAAAAAATAAGTTTTATGAAGTTTGATATTTGAGGTTTGGAGGTTTGGAGAGTTTGAGGAGTTTGTGAAAACTGAAGAATAGGGGAGAGGAATAGTTTGGCGCAAATATAACATCATATGTCTTCGTAAATGTATCTACGAAACAAAACAACATTAAATAAAAAAAGTATACTTCCAAAAATATATCTACAAAAATAAAGGATATTTTAGGCAACTCGCATAATGAGTGAAAAAACTAAGAAGTGGCTAAGATATTCTCTTTTAAAATGCATCATTGCCATCTATTTCATTGATATTTGAAATAAATCTCAAAGGGCTTGGTCCAAATAGTGTCAAGCTGTTGTACTCTGACATCTTCAACATTTTCAATACAATGGCCTTTTTTGTTATTGGTTTTTTTTATTTCTCATATTTATTAAAAAAAAAAAAAGAATCAACAAATATTGACTTCCATTTGGTTTAACCATTACGTGGAATGAAGTATTTGTATCTGCTATGAATGATTCAATAAAAACAAACTGGGTGTCTTCTATTATCCTTTTTATTAGATGGTTAAAATCCATATTGATCCTCTCTCTTTGTATTTATTTTTATCTTGAAATAACAGTGTCTTTGTGTCAAAGAAACCCAAATAACTTTAAAAGAAAGTTTTTATGGCTCATCCGTAAAAAAAATGGTTGGGATGGGACAGAGGAAAAAGTAAGTTGAAACTAAATTGTAAGTAAGCATCACAAGTTACCGTTAGACTCCTTAAATGTGATCCACCCACTTTTTGTGATACATTTCATAAAAAAATGTCTCCTTTACAATTTTTTGTTTCCTCTCAATTTATTTAATTATTCTATTAACTATAATTAATAAAAATATTCTAGTAAATCATATAAGTTTCATTATTAAAATTAACATATTTATCATTGTAGAACTGTCAATATGGGTTACCCGGCCTTAAACGGGCCGGCCCTGACGGGCCCTGGACTTTTTAGGGTTGGGCCAAAAAGGCCCTGTGTAATATGGGTTCGTGATTTACTACCCGAGCCCGGCCCTAGATGGGATTCGGGCTACCCGGCCCTAAATGGACTTTTTTATTTAAAAAAATTAAAATAAAAACTCCATAATATTTATTATAAATAAAATTAAAAATTATGTTATTTTAAACATAATACATTTTTAATTACTATATTATCTCTTATAAATATTATAATGTGTTTTTAAATACAATATATGTCTAAATTGTATAAAATAATACTTGAATATTTATTATAAGAGAAAAACTAATATAATACGATGAAAAATGTTGATTATATTAATGTATAAGATTTAAAAGAGAAAGATTGAATAAAATAGAGATAAAATTTAGTGAAGTGAGAAAAATCAATATACTATTTTGGAGTAAGATAATATAAATTTTAATATATTTTTTTTAATTTATGATTATGCGGGCCTAATGGACTACCCACGGCCCATATGGGCTAACCCTAATGGGTAGCGGGCTTTTCAGAGCCGGGCTAAAAAGGCCCTGAAAAATATGGGCTCTAATTTTGAGGCCCAAGCCCTATGATTTTTCGGGCCTGATGAGCCTGCCCATATGGGCTAACCCATTTTGGCAGCTCTAATTGCAAGTATAACCCTTTATATGAGAGGAAAGAGTATTATTTCAAATTACCATAGGACCATTTAAGGATGGTTCCACTTTATAAGCCATAAGGGAAAGAAGCTAGAACCACTTTATAAAGGAAGGAGTTTCCTTAACATTACCCTATAAGTTAACTTGTCATAAAATTTTCATTACTCTACTTAAAAAATAGTTTGAGTTAACCGAGAAGATTCATAACTAAAATAATTATTGAAAAAATTTAAATATTTATTAAAGATCCTTAATCAACATAATTTTATGCTACTTGTTTTTGACATTTTTTTATTTTCTAGTATTAGAAACAACGAATGCAAGAATATTAATGCATAACAAAAAGAAGTAGCATGGTTTGTTTTCAGAATTTTATCTTTATGAACTAGCAATTCAATAATTTTATAAAACACCACAAATTAAATATTTTAGTGGACAAGTTAACATGCATCATCCAAACCGAATCTAAGAAGAACTAGATTCGAATTCAAATTCTCCCCTATAAAGTCATCCAGTCGGTGGATATTTCAAAACAATCACATAACTTTTTTTTTTAATTAACAAAATAATAACATAACTTAGAATTAATTTCATTTTAATTTCAACTGGAAATTAACAATAGATGATGTTTAATACACCATTTAATAGCACTAATAAGCAAGCTTTGAAATTTCAACAGCAACACATCACATGCATCAATAGAGAGATCTAAAACTAAACCTCTTTAACACCACTTACTTTCTCTTCAACTTCAAAAGCAGAAACTGGGAAGGTTCTAGAAAGTCCAGCAGGAGTTTGAAAAGTGATTTTCCCAGTTGGTGGATCATCAACATAAATATCACTAAGTGAAATCCAAATGAAAAGCTCTTTGGTTTTCACACCACTCAGTTTCTTAATCTTACCTTTTTCAACATGAGCAGTAACTTCAGTAGCATAAGATGTAACTTTCCCAATCTTTTCAAACTTGTGTGTTGTGCTTTTCTTCTGTTTCAGCCAAACAAAACCTGTTTCTCTGTTGTAACCAACTTCAGTGATGTCTTTCAGTGGTAATAGACCGTTGGGGAGAGCGATTTCTTTGAGAAGCTCTTTGGATTTTTGTTGACAGATTTGGTCGCCATGGAATACCTCTGATTTCGACTTGATTTCTTCAGTTACCAACGACATCGTTTTTGAGTTGTTGTTTTTGGTTTGCTTTGATGTTGGGTTTCAATAGGTGGTGGTTGGGTTCTTATATAGATCTCAATTTTGTGAAACTAGCCTTCCATCTGCCGTTATTTTCAACCATTGCCATTACCATTTAAAATGGGACATTTAATTCCTTATTCTCCACAGCTAGTTGCCACTTGCCACCCCTTTAAAATAAAATGTTTTATTAAAACTAATATATACCCGTGCGTCCGCATGGGTAAAAATTATTTAGTATTGTAAAATTATAATGTAAATTTATAGTTATATTTACGTATGTTTAACTGCTTGAATCTATTTGGTTGTGTTCCGTGACACTTCATAAAATATTTAATTCAAATTTTCAACATTAAAGACAAATGCAAATGAGTGATAACTTAACACATACTAAATAACAAATTATGTTAAAAGTAAGAATCAATCGGTTCTTCAATAATATGAGAATGAAAAGATTAGAATACATATTATATTTAAAATATTTCATCATTAAAATGGTCAATTTATGTATATTTTTTATCTAGATCTAACTGATTGTGTCTAGTGTCACTTTATCTAGGGCAAATTAATATTTATACATGTTTTATTGCTTGAATCTAACTTATTGTGTCTCATAACATTAAAGATAAGTGCAAAGTAATAATGAATAAGTTGTAATATGATTTTGAGATACATATTGTAAAAATCATAAGGAAGCTATATATATATATTTGTTAATTAAAATAAAATAGAAATCGTGTTGATAGTGCTCTGTGATAAAATTAAAAATTTTGACATTTGAAAATAAGAATTGTGTCTCAAATAAAGGTAATGGTTAATTAAAATTAAAAAAAATATTTGGAACTCAACTTCCCTATTCGGAAAGATGATGCATGAGCATGACTAGAGTTGTTCGCGGTGCAGTTTGGCGGTTTTTATATAAAAAATTATCGGAATCGAAAGAGGAAAAAGTATGCGATTCTGTTTGGTTTAGTTGACTTTTAGAAATAAAATCGAACGAAACCAAACCAAACCAATGTGGTTTGGATTGGTTCGGTTTTTTTTTTTACAAAAATTTATTGAGTCATACATTCACGTATTGATGACAACATAACTTTGTATTTAGTCATTTATGCGTTATCAAATAACAACAAAATTCATCATATTTGAATAACAACTTTCCATTTAATATACAAAAATAATATTAGATAAAAGTGGAATAAAAAACATAGCAGTTTTGTTGAAGTTACAAGTATTTTGATACAATAAATTATCATCAACCTGAACACTATCATCTTATTCTACTCTCTTTATTTTCATATTTTCTTTTCACAAATATTGTTGAAGTTCCAAAATACCAAAAAGTCCTTATAACAGTTTTGTTGTAATCAATGTAGTGTTATGTAGTGTTTTATTTGTTATATCCGAGATTGTGATTCTCTTGTGAAATTATTTGGTAAAGGTTGCAAGTTAAACTTATATACAATTTTGGTTGTAGCCTCTGGAGCTTAACTTCTATAAAATATCTAGTAGTAAGATTTTGAGTCTGTCCTATGTCAAAGTTTTGTTTTAAAGTTCTTAAGCAAAACACGATTAGAGTTGACCTAACTCATCCTTACAAACCGGCTTGTAAGGTTAGGGGTGTCACTTTATATAAACTCTTTCGAGGCTCTGTCTCCATTTAATATGGGACTTAGAATTTTTTTCCAATACACTTCATCACGCCCAACACTCTTTTGAACTTGGTGTGTAGATTTAAACGGTGGACGATCTAAGGTCCGATTGATAGGCTCTGATACCATATTAGAGTTTGGCATAACTCATCCTTACAAAACTCATTTGTAAGGTGAGCGGTGAACTCTATATAAATTCTTTCAAGACTCTATCTCCAACCAATATGAAACTTGAGGTTTTTCCCAATAAACATGTGTAAAAGATTTGTTTGTTATTCCTGTGCTTAGATAGTGTAAAAACTCAATCTATTTGTTGTTGAAGGTTTGTAGGCAAATTCTGTAAAAAGTTCAAGTGTGCTTAGTGAAACTTTTAAGAGAATTTTTTTGTTATAAGAGTAGACCAAGTGGTTAGACCGAACCTGTACAAATCTCTGGTACACTTTTTTATCTCTTCTCTCTTTTATTTTCGACATTTATGTTATTCTGTTGTGCATCTCTCTTCATCTTCATTTTTTTTCTTTATTTTTACTGTCATATCATTGTGTGTTAATCAAAATTAAAATAATTGTTATAAATAACAAAGTTTTAATAAATTAGTTTCGATTTTTAATCAGCACAATTCACCTCTTTCTCTTGTGTTTAGAGTAACTAAGCTAACAAATTGTTTATACTATCAGATCTTAGTCAAATTAGTTTAAACATTCGATTCGGGCTTTAAAACACCGATTTAAACACACATTTTGAAAGACACACCTTGATTAGACTTAGGACATGTAGTGAATGACAAGTCATTTGTTCCTTGACAAGACTTATGACATGTGAGATATATAGTGAATGACAAGTCACTTATGAGAAAGACACGTTGTTTTGACTGTTTTAAGTCATCAATTGTAATACCCTATCAATATGCGTCTAGAATCATATTAGTAAAATATTAATAACTGATCTCGAGTACATATAAAAGTCTGAAATAATGACATAAACTGTATATATTTCAAATGTATATAATTTATGTCATTATTTCTAACTTTTGTATGTACGCAATATCAGTTATTAATATTTTACGAATATAATTTTAGACGTATATTTGTTGGGTATTACATCAATCAACTTAATTAAATATTAATTAGTTGATAAATATAAATAAAAAAATTGGATTGTTTATTATTAGCCTAGTTTTTAACTCATCTAATAAGATTTCAGGTCAATAATGACAAGAAAAGTTAAAATCAATATTTTATTTAAAAAATATATATATATAAATTGACAAAATTTGAGTCTACGAAACAAAATGAAATGGATAGAGAAATTAGAAATATCACAAGTCTGACAAAAAGATAAACTGACAAAAGTAAAGTAAGACATTTGCTAACATGTAGCACATGTTCTTCTACAAAGACGAGTAGTAGACAACGTTCTCATTTTGAAGGTGATTCATTACTACATTTTGTGATAATAAGAAGCAAAATAATATCATTTTTAAATTGTGTTTGCTAAAAATAGTTGAACAAAATAATTGTCACGATTATGGTTTGTCACTAAAATAACAATTACTTTATTCAATCCATATTTAAATAATAGCTCTCATTTGAGGACAACGTATTAGATACTCAATTTCTAAAATATACTCATAATAAAAAACAAACACTCCTTTTTCAAAATATTAAACAGTATTCAACTTATTTAAATTCCTATAGCTAATATACTTTTAACATTTGAAACAATTTGCATTTTGTCTATTTTAGATTTTAACTTTTTTTTTTAATTCCTTTAAGTTATTTCAATACTTTTACATTCAATAGTTTTTACAATTCAATATTTTTTTTTTAGAATTCTTTACATTTCAATATTTTAAATTTCACTTCACTTTGTTTTTACTAAAAGATTTATTTTTTTATAAGCAAGATTCATTACTAAACGAGTATTAGGGGTACTCGAACACGCTTACAAAAATCGAGAAAAACTCAAAAAAGGAAGATTTCCCACCAACTGAAACTTAACCAAGATTTCCCACCGGATTTTTACAAAAATCATAAAAGTTACACTTGGGTAAGGAAATATTGCCTACGCTCAACCACTTCCACAGCTTTAGTTTTATATTCCATTCTAAGTCGGAAAGAATAGGGGAAGCTCCGTTAAAAACAATGTCGTTACGGTGCCTCCAAATGCACCAAGCTATCGTTAACCATATACCACTAGCAATATTCTTGCCAATACTAAAAGATTTAATAATCATAACTTGATCTTCTTCTTACTACATTCTTCAACATATTTATGGTAATAAGCAACCAAAGGATTCACAATATGTTATGTGATACCATGAATCTGAAATGTGTGACACTCTCTTCATTTCGAAGGCGATAAGATTGTGCCTTTGAGAAGGAGGATTGAAAAATCTTGAGCTCAACGAACTTGTTGAGCTCATTTAGTCAACCATTGATTTTGACAAAACTCCAATCTCTCTTGCAATTGGTTATCATCGCCATAATTTTCTTCCTTCTATTTTGCTCTTTTCACCGCAACAAATTGTACTCGAGATAAATTATATAAAAAATGGCAAAATTTACAATAGTAGACTTGAACCCTGGATTCATTACTTGTTATGGTATGTTAGATTAATCATCACTCAACGACTACGTTTTTAGGGAATTTCTTAATGTACTTTATACGTTATTATGATACCTTGTAAAAATACTATAATGCTTCCATGTTATGAAGATACATCTCCGGACGCACTAAACGCATACAACCAAGGCTATTTTTGAGTCGGGCCTCATATTTGTGTCTTGTTTTATTCTTGAGATACATCTTCGTATAACTTATGAAGATCAATTTCTAGAGCGAATTGAAGCAGAAAACCAACAAGTTGACAAAATAGAAGCAAAAACTACCAAGTTAATAAAATGAAGGGTTAATACATATTCACCCCCCTGCCATTAGGGCGAGATTCGGTTTTCCCCCCTATTAATTTTTTTTATCTCCCCCTTATAAATCATAGATTCCATTTTCGCTACCCCCTATCCCTTGTTTGGCTGACTGGGCATATTGAATCTGGTTATGTGGCATCCACGTGGCTTTTTAAATATTTTTTAATTATTTAATTATGGTTTTAAATGCCACGTTGGCACTGTGTGTAAAAATTAAATTGCACTTTTCCAAAATTTGATAAAGATGGAAATCAAACCCATGTTTTTTAGGATGCATGAAATGGGAACTTCCACTAGGCCAACTTGTATATTATAATACTTTATGGAACTGAAACAATGTTATTAAATAGTTTATCAACGTTTTATATACATTAACAGTATAGTATATCGACGTTATATATATATATATATATATATATATATATATATATATATATATATATATATATATATATATATATATAAAATGTTATATATTAACAGTAAATCTTATATATAATAAACAATTTATAAAATAATAAACGTATATATAAAAAATAAATGTAATTTTGAACAATAATTAATATAAAATAATAAACGTATATATAAATAAATAAATGTAATTTTGAACAGTAATTAATATAAAATAATAAACGTATATATAAATAAATAAATGTAATTTTGAACAATAATTAATATAAAATAATAAACGTATATATAAAATAATAAACGTATATATAAAAAAATAAATGTAATTTTGAACGATAATTAATATAAAATAATAAACGTATATATAAAATAATAAACCTATATATAAAAAAATAAATGTAATTTTAAACAATAAATTTTAACAGTATAATATACTAACTATATATACTAACATTATATTAAAAAAATAAAATATTATATATATGTTATATATATAAAATGTTATATAGTAAAAGTAAAAAAAATAAAATGTTATATATATGTTATATATATAAAATGTTATATATTAACAGTAAAAAAAATAAAATGTTATATATGTTATATTAAGGTTTTGGCCTGTAGTATATTAAGGTTTTAGATATGTTAGTTTATAATATGTGTTAACGTTAATAATATATATGTTAAACCGTTAATAAATTAAATAGTTTTATAAGGTAAAATAATATAATAACGTTAAATTTAACTGTTAGTATACAATTGTATGTATGTATATAATATGTATAATAGTTTTATAATATATTGAGTTTGAAACAATAAAAATCAACAACACGAAATAGTTCAGTTGGTTGGAGATTTGCTTGGTAACCTATTAGTACCAGGTTAAAATCTTGGTTTTGAAAAAGATTTTATTTGGTTTTTCCTTATTAAACATAGTATACAATATCTAAGCAAGTCCAGTCAGCCAAACAAAGAAATTAAATGTCCAGTCAGCCAGATTTCTCATGCACAGTCAGCCAAACAAGAGATAGGAGGGCAAACCTGAATCTCGCCCTAATGGCAGGGGGTGAATATGTATTAACCCTAAAATGAAATTACCATTAATATCATAAAATCAACAATACATAAGGGATTTAAATATAGATCAAACATTACATTTCAATATATAGGAGGACGTTGCAACATCTTTATAATATCTTCGCCCGATCTCAAAATCATCACATCCAACTCAATTAGAATTTTTAATTCTAAACGGAAAAAGTATTTCACACAGCCCTTAAATCTGCGGTCGTCTTCAACTCAAAGTTACTGATCTCAATCTTCCATTCTTTGTCCATGGATGGCAAACGGTACTCGATCTTCATAATTTTTGGATTGTCGTCGTATGATAGGAGCTCTTGTAGTGTGTATGTCAGATCTTCAACAGGGGTGTATTCATTGATCTTAAATAAGCATGAGGCTTTCACACCGTTAAAGTAAACATTTCTGAGATGTCAAATGTTGTTCATTCTAGCATGTAATGTGTTTTGGTATTAAACAATGAGACACGTACCCCATATTGATAGTAGTGATAGGTAATTATGGACCTTAGAAATTCTATCTTTTATCAGGAAATTTTTCAGAAGTGTATATATGATACCCCCTTGTTATCGTGTTCGGGAGATGTATTTCCATAACCTGTCAGAACAAAATAAAATTTTGTTCAGGACATAAATAGAATATCTAATGAATGCAAAATATTTTCATAAACTTCAAAATGTATGTATTAGACATGATAACACATTAATACAATGTTACTTATAATAAATTGATAAATAAATACTAAAATGAACCGGAAGACTTGTCCCTAACTAAATCTATAACTATTGGTGGTACCCCTTTTATTTTTGTTTATTTGATTCTCTTTCAATTTCGCTCAATTTGATGAACTCTTGCATCCTTTCAACAAAATGGTCTGGCGTGTAAGACAAGATTGGTTCTGTATATGGCCTTAAGTTTTAATGATGACCTTACATGTTATCTTAAAGAACAATTATATATACTCACAGTTTCTTTCTAGATTGTGGCTTTTGCCTTGCAGGTTTAGACTCAGGCATGTGACATCATCAGGTTCTGGAAAAATACTAGTGTTGTGTTACAATGGAAGTCAAGATTCTAGAATGCTACTTCTGCAACGGTTCTAAGGAACATTAGTATACGAGTGTCTAATCGTGACTTTGCAAGGAAGCTTTCGAGACCTTCTAAAGCGTTACTTTTGTGTCCCATATTCTGAAGATGCTGAAGACGAGGTTCTGTTGAACTAGTTCTAAAGATCTAAATACATCTCTTCAAAATACCAAGTACTGAAGACTCTGAAGACAATGTTCTGCTGAACAGGTTTTGAAGACTCAAAGACTTAGGTTCGGAAGACTCAAGTTCTAATCATCTATAACATGCTTCAATCAACTTACAACAGAAGCCTCTGAAGACTTAGAAGATCAAGAACGACTTGCGTGTGATGGTAAGCATAAAATTGCTAACGTAAACTATGACCTCTGCTCTTACAGGGTGGCGTAAGGATAGTCCTATCTGTACTTGTTATCTACCACTTCCACCATGACCGTTAGGGACTTTACAGATGTACTTTATATTTATTATTCTATCCACCAACGGATCTATCCTTCTCTATAAAGGAAGTAATTGGAAGAATTTAAAATCAATGAATCAGTTCTACAAACTACATCAAAGCACTACACAAACTTTGTTGAGAAAGTATTTGTATAGTTTTTTATTTTAGCAAGAAACTTTTGTTCATATCTTGCTTTCAACATTTTTGTGTTGTTGTATCCTAAACATTGTGTAATCTGCTTATTAGAAGCATCTCTATACACACACTTGTAATTAACGTTGGTTGATGGATGCCTTAGGGGAGTAAGTGATAGTCAGAATTGTCATGAAGACTTTGGTTGCTGTCAAGGTGGTTTCACGATAAGGATCAACTGAACTTGTTGGAATTGTCATCAAGGTTGATCATAAGCTTATTGTGGTTGTATGTAATCGTTGGATTATAGTGGATTAAGTCCTTGTTGATAAGGCAAAATCACCTTGGTGGGTGGACTAGAGTAACTTCGTTAACAGTGAACCAGGATAAAAATAACCAAGTCATTTATTTTTATTCATTTGTTAACCTTGTGTTTTGAGTAGCGAAAAGATCATATTTGGTGCAATCCAATTCAAACCCACATTTCTTGTGTTTCTCGCACCTTCATGGCCAAGTCTCCGCTTCATTAGTTGAATGAGTTGTCCACTCCAGTGATGTAAGGGGTATAGGGCATCTTGATTTCAAATAAACTTGAGCAAAATACCGCGAGTTTGAAATTCACCTGACACACATAATACAATCATTTTGATTTTGAGGTGTTGCAATGCGTAATGGAAAAAATATTTCCTCGAAATCGTATCATGTAAGATCAATACACACTTTATCATACACACTTGCTATGAGATGACCCATTTCCGAGAAGTGCATCCATTTATCTTCCGGTGTAGGTCCACTAACGCAAGGAACAAGAGAGTGATAAATTGTTTTAAAATTTATTTTATTCCTGTATAGTCGTGTGTATGATTCTTTATTGGCCCTCAACTCTTGGATAAGTTGACGTCGAACAAGTGTGTGATATTTTTCTCCTTTACCGAGTAAAGCAGAAACTGCTCGAAATCTGCAATTACCGTCACCCTCTACATTGACAATCGTTTAATTATTTGAGCGTAAAAATCGACATTTTGTCAATGAACGAGATTTTTTATGGAGGCAGTGAATGAGGTGGTTTGCTAAAGCGAGCTCCATTGAAAACACTTTTCTGAGATTTCGGAGTCGGTGAATCTAGATAAATTTTGTCAACATGTTCAAAATGTAAATTTTTTCAACTTCAAAACATGATTACTGTGAGTAATGAGGCTTGAAATAAATGAACTTTACCTTGAATTTCAACTTCTTTTGCTCCTTTTAATTTGATGAAACACAATAACAAAGTTTTGGTGTGAAAATCTTGATTGAGAATAGAAGAGTTTTTAGGAAAGGGTATGGAAAATTTTTGGTGTGAAAATCTTGATTGAGAATAGATGAGTTTTTAGCAATTACATATTTGATTTTTCCGGAAATACATCTCCAAAATAATCTGACATACAAAGGTGACAGATAATAAAATTTTTGCTTCAAATATTATGCAACGGAGATGTATCTTCGAAATAAAATTTTATTTGTCTCCAAGGTGACGGTATCTTTGCGTGATGTTGTGTAATACAAATAGTGGATCCAGAAATATATTTTCAAAAATTGATAGACATTTTCAATTTCCCATAAATTTCTTTTCTACCTCATAAAGTGAGCTAATAAATTCTCCGTTTTTATAAATATTATTTGAAACTTATCTTTATTCATTAAAGTTGTTAAGTCTCTTTAGAAAATTTGGAGCCAAAATTAAGATTTTTTTGGTAATTGTATATTTTCATTTTATTTTTATATTATTAATCAAAATTAAGTTTCTTTTAGTAATTATATATTTTTTATTTTATTTTTATTTTTTTAGTTATTTATTAAAAATAAATTTTCTTCAACTAACTCTTAATTTTCTCATACTAACTTTTATACTATTTTAGTAATTTTTATATTCATCTTAATTTCACTTTTCTAAAACTAATTCTTATCACTAACTAAAATTATTTATTTTTAGTTATTTAGTAAATTTTCGTAGTTATTTTTATTTAAAATTTTTAATTTTTAACTTTAATTACATTATTATTAATCTACGTCCAATGTCATAATTTTTTTTAATTTTTAATAAATTTTACTCTAAAAAAATATTTAACCCACTTATAGTATTATAATCTTTATCATTTTTATTATTTAAGATATTGTTGGAACAACAACATCGGGGGAGGTGTTGTTTGCCAATTTGTGGGAGACACACCACTTCTCCACCTATAACCTTAAGGTGATAGGTGAGTGGGTTATCCCACTTATATATGCTTAAGTTACCCCATGCATATCCAATGTGGGACTATTATTCACACTCACACTTCTATTTATTCTTAACACTCTCCCGCAAGTATGAGTCCACAATGCTCACTTTCTATGTGGAAACTCCTCTTCCACACACTTGTATCTGTTGACTCTTCAACTACATGTATTCATTGATTCTCTTCAACTACATATATTTGTTGACTCTCTTCAACTACAAGTAAGTCGGTCCCTTTCTCGAAACAAAGACTCATGAAACCAAATGTTAGAACATACAAAACAATCAAGGTGTATCAATGGAGAATTTGGTTCAATTGAAGAAGATGAAGATTAAAGAAATTAAGAGAGAGAGAGAGAGAGAGAGAGAGAGAGAGAGAGAGAGAGAGAGTAATTGAGGGTGAGTGATCAAATTGGCATTAACAATAATGGGGAGTGGTGAGCTCCTTTATAGTACATAGTTACAAATGATTAGAAACTAAAACAACAGCCAAAACAGAAAAATAAAACAGCTAAGCTTCAGTGTAACTGGTTACAGCAAACAGCGTAACCGATTTCGCCACTACACAACTACTTCAGTTTCTGGTATCGGAATCGTAACCGATTGCGGTAACCGGTTACGCCAACTGAAGTGCTAACAAACAGCAGTTTCAACAACTATCTCACAATTAATTACATTGATCAAACCTCGTTCATTCACCTTTTTGTCCATTTTCTCCTTAACCACATTACCATCGTTATATTTGTCCATTTTCTCCTTAACCACATTACCACCGTTAACTAAATCTCACAACTCTATATATATAACCTCTATTCCATAAAAAATTTATGTCATATTCCATTACTATTTGGATCATACCTTTAATTTTCAGTTATGAATCAGGTTGTTTTATTTGTATGTATAGACTTTGGCATAACAAAATGCACTTCTTTTAAAAGTATTGTTGAAAACTCTAAGTGTTGAGATATTTTTCTATTATTTTTTCTCTTAAACATATCTCTATTATTCCATTAGTATCAAATTAAATATCAATTTTACACAACATTTTTATTAATAAGAGTTTTTCTATAATTTTCATTTGATTTTTTATAGATGTATTTTGAGTTCTAATGCATGCATAAAATTATATTTTTTATTTGTTTTGTCGTATTAGTTTCTGTTTCTATAAAATGAAATATCAATTTTAGAAAATAATTTGTTATATTAAAAAGGGTTAAATATTATTTTAGAAGAGTATTTCAGGCTCCTAATGAGGAGCCCTTGGTCTGTCAGGATGTAGTGGATAGAATTAGAGGGAGGGTGACTCAACATAGCAAATTTAAACTGTTTTTGGATGCCCTTAGTTAGTTCTAGATTTGTTATTATTTTGATGCTTGGATCCTCTTGGATCAGCTTTGTACCCAAACTGTTTTTTTTTGGAATATATATATATATATATATATATATATATATATATATATATATATCCTATTTGCTCCAAAAAAAAAACGTTTATAGTCCCTATAAAATTATTAAAGATTACTTTTAATCCCTATAAAAAAAAGTCGATTTTTATTCCCTATAAAATTACTTTTGCACTCACCTTTAGTCCCTCTACAGAGACTAAAAGTGAGTGTAAAAATAATTTGGGTTAATGAACTTTTTCGTCCCTTTAAATATTTCAAATTTCATTTTTAGTCCCTCCAAAATTTTCCTTCAAGAAATCGTCCCTTCAAAATTTTTCTTCCGAACTTTTGGTCCCTAACGTCAAATTTCGTAGCTAATCGGTGGCTAAAGTCGTAGCTAATCTCTAGCAAATTTGACGTTAGGACCAATAATTTAGACGAAAATTTTTGAAGGGACGATTTCTTAAAGGAAAATTTTGGAGGGACTAAAAATGAAATCTGCAATATTTATAGGGACCAAAAAGTTCATTAACCCAAATAATTTTGTAGAGACTAAAAATCAACTTTTTTTATAGGGGCTAAAAACTAAAATTGAGATATTTATAAGAACCAAAAAATTATTTAACCCTATTAAAAATATTATTAGAAAATTCTTCTATGTAATTATGCACAACTATTTTATGACATATAATTATATATTATTATTCCGTGCATCCACGGACAAACGTTTAGTATAAATTATAGGGTCATGCTCGATGCATTAATTACGCATATTTCCAAGAAAAATTTACTTTTTAAAACCTCACTCACCTACATGGGCTATTCTCCATAATAATATATTCATACCCCTAAAATGTAAACTATCATTAAAAAAATTGGCTCCAATCGAAAGATTTTGTTTATTAATTTATATTAAAATTTTAAAATTATTTTATTTTATTTTTATATAATAAAACTTCCAATATAAAATATTTATACTAAATTTCATTTGATAGAATTTATCATTTAAAAAGATTAACTTTTTTTCTTTGAATCTTTATTATAATAGAGTAGAACAAATGTGGATAAATTGAAATTTTGGTCTTATCATTAAAAAAATATATTATATAGCTCATTGGTAAGAAAAGGACGTTTGGTCCACTTTCATTGAAACAGGCATCTTGAAAAAGAAAAAAATAGTAAAGAATAGTAAGTTGAAGATACAAAAACTAGTTGAAAATAAATAGTATGTCTACAAATCATAGAGAGAGTTATTAAATTTGTTCTACCGACTTGTGATTATAAATATTTTTTATAAAAAAGTAATATGTTAAATTACAATTTTAATTATTTAATTTATTTAATTAATTAGTTTATTTAAGATTTAACCAGTTTTAATTTTTCATAAAAAATCATGATATATTCATTTTTTAATTTATAAAATCTCACGATACATTTACATATGATAATTTGTCATTATTACAAAAAAATGCCATTTAAAAAATAAAAAATATTATTAATTTTAAGAGTAAAAAAATGAGAGAGAATTAATATTATTTAAATTTAAATGAAAAATTAATTTTGTGAATCAATTAAAATAGGGAATCAAAATAATAATTAAACCAAAATAATAATGAAAACTAAATTGTAGTTTAATTTTCCAATTATATCTGATTTATTAAATTAATTATCATATTTAAAATTCATTTTTTATCCTTCTTTCACTTTTTTTTTAAAAATAAAATTAACAAAATATTTTATTTTTAATTTATATTTTATCTATAAAATTTTAAAAAAATATAATCTGTTTAAATTTAAAATAGAAGATCAGTTGCAAAATAAAATATCAAAAGTATGATTAAAAGTTATAATAATAATAATAATAATTTGTATTATTATAATTATTATTAATTTACTTAAAAAATAATTAATTTATAAATATAAACAATTTTAAAATTCACAGATTACATTCATTTACTCAATCTATAACAGATCGAGTTGGGCTAACATATAAAAAAAGGCCGAAATAATTATTTGTTTTTTTCTTAAAATTAGGATAGGGCCATTTTAGGGGAAAGTTTCTGATCTCTTGAGATAGTTATCTTTTCATTTACACGCAAAGGTTTACCAATAACATGATTTGATTTATTCTTCAAGTCGGTGAATGTTTCAAAAACAAAAATACTCAAAACTCAAAAGGAACAATAAACATATATAGAAACTAATTTCATTTCATTTTAAATAAATAAGAGTTACCTCTAGATAAAAGTAAAGTTAACTTAATACTGAAATTTCAACAACAATAACAACCAATCACATGAATCTAAAACTAGACCTCTTTAACACCACCAACAGTTCCAACACTTTCATTGACTTTCTTAATCTCTTTCACATCACTTGATTTCTCATCAACTTCAAAAGCTGAAACTGGAAAAGTCTTAAAGAGCCCAGCAGGAGTTTGGAAAGTGATTTTCCCAGTTGGTGGATCATCAACATAAATATCACTAAGTGTAATCCAAATGAAAAGCTCTTTGGTTTTCACACCACTCAGTTTCTTAATCTTACCTTTCTCAACATGAGCAGTGACTTCAGTAGCATAAGAAACAAGTTTTCCGATCTTTTCAAACTTGTGTGTTATGCTGTTCTTCTGTTTCAGCCAAACAAAACCTGTTTCTTCGTTGTAACCAACTTCTATGATGTCTTTCAATGGTAACAGACCGTTGGGGAGACCGACTTCTCTCAGAAGCTCCTTGGATTTCACCCGACAGATTTCATCTCCATGGTATACCTCAGATTTCGATTTGATTTCTTCGGTTACCAACGACATTGTTTTGGGTTACTGTTATTCGAAGGAAGGTAAATGATACTGTTTTTAAGTTGTTTTGGTGTGTGGTTTCAATTGGTTGTGGTTGGGTTCTTATATACAACTCATTTTGTGAAATTAGCCTTCTATTTTCCGTTAATTTCAACAATTGCCATTGATGTTTATTAAATGTCACATTTAATTCCTTATCTTCCATAGCCAATAGCCACCCACTAAATTAAATTGTTACAACCAAATAATTTCTATTATTTGTTACAGCAAAATAATATTTTTTTATTAAAAGACACAATATTGAAATGTGTTAGTAAATGACATAAGAGGAGGGTTAGTAAAAGATACAATATTAAAATATATTTTTAACATTCAACTGCATGCCCGATCCTTTGCAGGAGCAACAGGTACAGATCCCAAATTTTAGAGGATTTTAAATTTTTTAAAAAGTCTAATTTTTGTCATTAATATTAATAAATATATAAATTAATATAAAAAAATCAATAAATAAAAAATATTATAATAAAAATTCAATATAATCAAAAAATATAAAAATAAAACAGGGGTAAGATATTGAGAGATATTAAGATCAACCATGTGAGAATAGCATTACGGAGACTGTTATATATATAGAGAGATTTATAGTTCATTACATGTTATAGTCGATGTGAGACTTATATACAAATATACATACATATTCTATTAACAAATAAATACATATTCTATCACACTCCGCTGTCGAAGCGAGAGGTTGACAGACGCTAACAATGGTATGAAAATCATCAAAGACAACTCTAAGGAGACCTTTAGTGATCAAGATATCAACAATCTGGTGCCGAGAAGGAACATGAAGAATGCGAGGGTTTGCAAAAGTTGCAATTGAGAGATGATTTACAATTTTTCCGTTCAAAAGTTGCAATTGAGAGAAGATTTGCAATTTTTCCGTTCAAAAGTTGCAATTTAGAGAGGGTTTGCAATTTTCTCCTTAAAAATTGCAGTTTGGAGGGTTTGCAGTTTTCTCCTTAAAAATTACAATCATTTGAGAGGAAGAGTAATTTGTCATTGTAAAATTAGAAGTTAAATTATATTTTTTTAGTTTTATTGTTGAATTTCTTGCTTCTTTTCTTCTTTTATGGGTATGCTTTCGCAAGCGTAGAAATTTATTTTTTGTTATTTTCCCAACAATTACAACGGGCGTGTGACTATGGTTATAAGTTAGATATCACGTTACTTATAACTATGGGTGAAAGAAACAACCGTTGTGAAATAATTCATAAGTCTTGAATTCGAATCCTAGCAACGTCATTTTTGGGTTTTATTATTTTTGATAACGCTTTACTTATAACAATGGTTGAGCTAAAAACCGCTGTGATATTATTTGTTTTTTAATATATTTTTCTAGTCTACATAATTCCCTAATTTTTAAATCTGAATATCATACTAGAAACAGCAGTACACCCATTTGTGAATTGAAATAGACCAAAAATTGTATTATATCAATGATACAATTTCATTAGGAACCAAAAATTATATATTACATTAAAACCAAAATGGTACAAAACAACCTACAATGTACACATCATTACATCAAATAATACTATCTTGTCGTCTTGGTGTCTCGTGTCTTGGTGTCTTGACTTTAAACACCCATTATTTCAAATAATAATAGTTGTTAGAAAATAACATCATTAGCAATTATAACATACAATAAATTATGAATGAAGAATATAAAATACTTACTTGTTAATTTTCCATTTGCCTTCTTGATGATCGTTATGAATAACATGCACATCATTTCTGTCAACATAGGCATTTGTGTTGCGCAAGAATGAGTGTAAGGAATATCAAAACTTTCATCATCACAACGAAGAATGTTTTTTTTTTCCTTTTTTGAGAACAATTGACCATCTCATCGACAAGTCCGTAGGGCCTGTCACATAAAAAATTTGTTTTGCTTGAGTAGCCATGATGAATGGTTCGGTCTTACAAGTTGCCTTGCCAAGGTCAGCTTGTGTGAATCCTAAATCATCAGTTTGTACACCAATGTTATTAGGAACCCACTTGCATATAAAAAAGGCACTTTGAAAATAACATAATCAATCTAAAAAATCTCTTCAATGACACCATATAACACGGTGGATGCCAAAATAGAATTCTTATCTTTCGAACTAAAGAAATATATGGATTTGGTCTCAACCATAACTCCACTATTTTGTATTGTACTACGATCATCTATTGCTTTTGTATAAAAGGAATGATTATAAATGTCGTATGTCGTCCAAGTTATCTTAGTAATTTTTGGCATGTACGATAACCATTTGATTATCTCTAATGCACCTGCGTTTGGGTTGGGCCAACAACCTTGGGGAAATTACTGGCCCAACAACTGCATCTTGGAGTCCCGAAAGCCCTATTGGGCCCAATTGTATGGGACTCACACGGTCCAATTGACCATACATAATATCTGGATTTTTCCCTCTAGAAGTTGACTCAGTACAAAAGTAGACTTTCTTTGGTACCTAAGATCTAACTAGGGGCGGAGTAGAATTGGACTCGATGCGACGTGACTCAACACCACCAGATTTTACCACCAACTCATGAATTTTATCCAATCTAGAATTTCTTTCAACTTTCTAAAGATGTGCCACATCTTGCCTGACCACTTTAGAGCTAAGGTTTCGAACCAATAAACTGTCTGTTTCTAAGGAGCAAGTTTTTCCTTGAACATGTTCTGACCCTCCACTCGGTGGAAAACTTTACTTTGGTTCTATATTTGATGTTTCCTTTTAAAGCTAGGGACATTCACAAAAATATTTTATCTTCCAATAAAAGCTGTCCAACTTAGTTGCAAGAAGCTCTTCATCACGAACCTCAAAAAATCAGACAAAATTGTATATTCTACCTTTGATTTCCTATTTAGAGGCAATAACCACCTCATCAATATCTCCAAACCTCTAAAATTCATTGTACCTATCTTTCGCACCAAACGAGTCAAGGAAAGACGTGAAAAAGAAAGAAGAACGCCTACGAGTTGTATTCTCCTTCATAAAACCATTTGTTCCACCCTTGTTATCACAATGATTTTTAGTTGTAAAAGGACTGTTTCTGCGCTTAGAAACTCGCCTTCGACCATCGTCTACCTTAGTGCGGTCTATATTCATCATGGGATGGTGGAATAGGAGCAAAATAGTGCCAAAAAAAATAGTTAGAGAGAAGGGAGAGTTTCTCTATCTACCATTTATTTTAAACAAACATGTCTTTGGTCATACACTACTACGGAAAAGCGATACCATAACGGTTGGAGAAGTCTTGCCACAATGACTGACCAACCATTGTGAGGTAAGGTGTGATTGTATGTACGATGCTTTCCATCACGGTTGCAAGGTCGTTGTGATAAACTATGTAGCGCGTTATTTATCATAATGGTTAGCTTAAATAACCATTGTCACAAATGTAAGGTCATGGGTTTGATACCAAGCTGCAACCAAAATCTAAACGCTTTTAAATCACGACGGGTATATATCAGAACCGTTGTAATATACTCCAAAATTCGTTAAGTATATAAGAGTTTATTATAAAATATGAGATTGCTTATTTTTCCTTGCCCCTCATTAATCATATACAACAATTCAAATAGATTTTTAAGATAATATTCTGAAATATTAAATTATTCTTGAAAAACAATTTTAACGATCCAATGTTTTTCGAATTGCATGCATATTGTAATTCATGATTTCCTCGTTAATCCATAGAATTTAATTCAATCTCAAATTCTTCAAAGTAATGTTGATGAATGAATGTCTTCTGAGTCTTTCACACAAAATTTGATTTCATCCTCTTTTCTAGTTTATTTTCAAACATCAAGATTTGTGTGAAAGACTCAGACTGACATCTATTTATCAACATTGTTTTGAAGATTTTGTGGCATTGAATCAAATTCTATAGGCTAAAGAGGAAATTATGATTTATAATATGGATGCAATTCGGGGAAAAACATTGGATCGTTAAAGTTGTTTTTCAAAAATTATTTAATTTTTCTGATTAATAACTAAAAAATATATTTAAATGAATGCATGTTTAATGAGTGGTTAGTGAAACAAGAAATCACATATGATATAACAAACTCACTAACAAAAATATCAAGATATATTGGGAGAACTTGATAACTAATTGTTCGTGTAAGCTATGAAGAGTTGAAAACATGTGTTATGTATTGAAATATTATATGAAAGACTCATATAATATTTTCATAGCGAACACAAGTTCGCAACTGTCTTAGATCCATGTTCACTGATAAGTATTTACTGCTACATCATTGATAACATACAACATCATCAACATACAATAACATACAAATAAACACTTATAATTTTAAATAAAAATAGTTGTAAGTGAATAACCTTAAAAATTATAACTTACAGTTAATTATGAATGAAGAATATAAAATACTTGTTATTTTTCTCAAATTCCTTCTTGATGTTCTTCATATGAAGTAGGCACAAGAATATACACATAGAAGATAAAAAAAATAAGAAAGAAGCTAGTAAAAACATAAACAGACGTTTGCAAAAACAGAAACATAGAGAATCTAAGCATAGTCTTCAAAATAGGCAAAGTCCAAGTCAGATTCTTGATTCATAGCCTTCAAGGCATATTTCTTCTTATAAAAATAAGTAAACCTAAACATCTAGATCACATTACAGCTAAAATGGGTAACCGTAAACAATATAAGGCTGAATGGAGGGATTTTAAGAAGGATATTACCAAGCTGATGAAAAAACAAGCAAAGGAAGAGAAGCAGAAATCTGAGGAAGCTTCAAACGTTCAGAAGTTTGAAGGAGTAGGAACATCTGTTTGGGCCTCTAAAGTGGATGAAGAATAAAATTATCTAATGTAGGCACATCTGCCGAGGATCCAAGATGTAATGCCTTAATAATGAATAAAAGAATTTTCTTCTCTTAGTGTCTGTTGTCATTTACTTCCTTTAACAACACCGAAACATAAAGCTTATCAACAACCCAATAATGAGTTTGTAACTACACAAAGTTATTGTCACAAAATCTGAATAAAACATGAATAATACACATCACAATGTCATTATGTTAAAAAAGAAACCCTAGCGAAGAATATAAACTTTCTGAAAGAAGTACCATTACCTCAGCGAGAGAGAGAGAGAGAGAGAGAGAGAGAGAGAGAGAGAGAGAGAGAGAGAGAGAACAAGAAATGAACAACAAACAAGGTGAAAATTTCAGAATTTTGTTTCCAGAAAGAAATTCATTTCTAGAAATGAATGAAGATGATGAAGATTTCGCTATTGCTGCTATCTCGTTTGCGAGAGCACCCTTGTGCGTTATGAATGAAATAAATTATTTGTTATGTTTATATTAAGTGAAAAGAATTTCACAATGGTTGCAAGAGACAACCATAATGAAATTTGAAACAAATGACCACGGTTGAATGAAACAACTGTGGTTGTTATACTTTTAATTTGTAAATAACAAAAAATATTAACGGTCACACGCTAAATTTAACTTAAAAAAATAAAAAATATTGATGTTGTGATTCGAAGCTTATCACCTAACTTCCATGATCATAGTTAGATTTTAAAATTGTGATGAAATGTTTCTTCATAAAAAAAATAAAATAACAGATATAAAAGATAAAATATTACTACAATGAATAATTGACTATGATAATATATTTTTACTCTAGATATATTTTAGGGTTAAATATACAAATCCCCCCTGTAATGTTAGCGAAATTTGATTTTAGCCCCTGGTAAAGTTTTTTTTGTAAAACAAACCTCGTAATATTCAGATTCCCTCGTTATAGCCCCTGAATATACTATTTCAGCTTAGATTCCAATTTTGAGTGACTTGGCAGTCCAGCTGGATTTTTATTTTATTTTTGATTTAATTTTTAACAGCCACGTGGATTTATTTATTTTTTAAATTCTTATATTAATTTTTTTATACTTTTTTTGTATTTATTCTATTTTACGTTTTTTAAAATTATTTTTATTAATATATTTTAGGAATGATTTTTTTAATTATTAAAATATAAAGTTTTGGGACTAATCCCATTTTTGTTTTAAGTCCAGCCCACTTAGTGTTTCAATGTGTTCAATTTATTATACAAAATGGCAATTTGCTTTATAAACACTAATTGTGTGATTCTCATAAACGATGTGGGACTTCCTTCTATCCAATTTCTTCACCACCAACTCTGCTAAAATTATCAGCATGCATGCATGAATACATACTACCTGCCTTGCCTGGCTTTCAAACACCCGCTGCCATTTTGTCATTGCTTTATGTAAACATTGCATGACATAACAAGTGGAACAACCATCATGGAGCTACTACACGAGGAGTGTAAGAAGAACAATGGAAGAAGATCAAATGGAGAGAATAATGAGATTAGCTACACAAAGTGTTGTTGTGATATTCAGCATTACTAACCTTACTTTTCTGAAAAACTTATTTGACTATTCAACTAACCGCTATGCTATCATGATGATGTTGTCTTTGTGTTTTCAGGATCCAAAGAATAGATTCTTCCTATGGACCAATAAACCATCCTTGTTCTACTCTCTTTGATTTGCGCAGCTTATATCATTTTCAATTTCTAATTGCTTCCATTTACTAGACACAATGCCATCATCCTTCTGGAACTCACTCATTGTCTCAAGGAATTCTTGCTACAACATCTGACTTGGAGGATGTGCTTCAATTATAGTGGGATCTATATCAATGAAAAAAGTTGGTTTATAAAGCCCCACATCGAGCAGTCGAGTATCATCATGAAAGCTTGACATGTCTTTTGCAAGACAACATAAAACAAAACTTTTGGATATCACAAGCATTTCACACTGTCAAGAAAAAAATTATAAACAAGCATTTCATGAATACTGGTATCCCATGCAGATAATGAAATTACTCACCAATAGCATGGATTTTCTTCATTTTATTCTTTTCATTTCCATGCTATGAGGAGTGTGTTTGGGTGAACACAAGTTTTATCTTTCATGCTATGAGGAGTTTTATCTTCCATGTAATGTTATATATAGGCATATTAAGATCCAAAAGTTGGTGTACCATGCATGAGATTTGTATTTTTTTTTTTGAAACTTGTAGTTGCATATTAAGATTTGTATCAGGTCCTGTTACGATAGAATAAAGAGGGAATAGAGTAAACTTTCTCTAGAATGTCATGTTCCATTTCCCATGTATACTAATGGTGGTAATTTATGGCTACACAGTGGTTTTCAAAACACCTGGATATTTGTCCCAAACACAAGCTACACCTGGATATCACTGTTTGTCATATTTTATGGACAATGATTTTTAAAGACAGAAGCAAGTTGACGTTGTTATTTCTACACTTGGTGGAAATATATAAAGATACAAATATAATAAAAGAAGTAGGAAACATCAAGGTACAAATATATAAAACTTGGGGTGTTGCGGTTTGGTGTTTCATGTGGGTGTTCTTCTGCATGAAAGTGTTTATAGAAAGTTTAAAAGAATGGTTTTTAAACGAAGGAGTCCCACATCGAAAGTTTAAAAGAAACTAAGGGTGTGTTTGGAAGAGAGGAGAAGTTGAAAAGAGAGAAAGATGTGAGAAAGAGTGTGATAAGAGAGAAATAGATGAGAAATAGAGTAGATTTGGTGTATTGTTTGGTATAAAAGAATAAAGAGAGAAATTGAAGAGAGAGAAGTGTCTTATATTACGAAATGTCCCAAATATCCTTGGTCAAATTAATTTATTAAACATTTATTAATTTAAATATTCATATTCACTTAGGACATTGATGTCATTTTATTCCTCTTTCCACTTTCTCTTCTATTATGAGAAGATTGAAAAAATATGTGGACCCCACATATTTGTTTCTCTCTTCAACTTCTCTCTTTTAAACCAAACATGAAGAATTTAATACTTCTCCTCATCTTCTCTCGCCTCAACTTCTCTCTCTCATATTTCTTCTATACCAGACATACTCTAAAAGTGTTTATAAACTTGATTTACACATCACATATCAAATGATTAGTTGTTGGACTGCCATGTAAGATGAATTGGGCTTTAAGTTCAAATTAACATTTTAATACTTTAAAATGATAATTCATAAAAAATATTAATAAAAATTAAAATAATAGTTCAAAAAAAATATTTGCAAGAAAATATAATATGTATTTAAAAAAGTGAAAAAAAGAAATTAAAAAAAATAATAATAAAAAAATTCCAGGTGGAATTAAAAATTAATTAAAAAATAAAAAAATGTGACGTGGACTGCCACGCTTTCAAAATGGAAGAATCTTTGCTGCAATCTGGCAATTAGGGGCCTATTTGACGGAATCTGGAAATTACGAAGGGGTTTTAAAAAAAAAATTTTTACAGGGGTCTAAAGAGAATCTCGCTAATATTACAAGGGGTTTGTATATTTAACCTATATTTTATAATAGTGATAGTATGGAGTTTCTGACACACTTGTTGGCTGAGTAGGAATAGAAAATCTTATTTTTTGAGATACAAGTCACATAATTTGATTTGATACTCCAAAATTATATAATCATACACCTAACAATAGAAGGATCTTGTTAATTACTACTATAATTAAATTTTTCAAAACAATATGAGTTTTTCTAAAATAAAATTTATATTATAAATATTCATACCAAATTTTATTTTACATATAAACTTTTATTATTTAAACAAATTAACCTTTTTTCTTCAAATCTTTATTATTTATTGAGTAGAACAAATGTGGATAAAGTGAAATTTTAGTCTTATCATTAAAATAAATGATTATATAGCTCATTAGTAAGAAAAGGACGTTTGGTCCACTTTCTTTAAAAGAAGTAGAAATATTTTTTTTGAAAGAAGTATTTTAAAAAGAAAAAAAAGTCAAATAGTTGTAAGAATAGTTTTGTAATCTTAAATATTAAGTAAGTTGAATGTACAAAATTATAGTTGAAATTTAATTGCATGTCTACCAATCATAGTTTTATTTTTTTTTTTACAAGAACTACCAATCATAGTTAGAGAGTCTTAAATTTGAACTACCGACTTATGAATTGAATTTATTTCTTATAAAGATATTGTTATTATTATTATTATTATTATTATTATTATTATTATTATTATTATTATTATTATTATTATTTAAAAAATTATTAATTTATAAATATTGGAAGGAAGAACTCTGAATCAACATACTACACCCATTAAATTCAACTACTACACCACACCCATTAAATTCAACTATACTACACCTATTAAATTCAAATATAATACATATTAGTTTACCAATGCGTAGGGGTGTTCGCAGTTCGGTTTGGATCGGTTTTATGGCAAAAACCTATCCGATCCAAAAATAAATTTGTTTGCGGTTTAGTTCGGTTTTAAATCGGTTTTATGGCAAAAATCTATCCGATCCAAAAATAAATTTGTTTGCGATTTAGTTCGATTTTGGATGATATGTCAAAAAAATTTAATGCGATTCGATTCAATTTAATGCGGTTTAATTTGAATCGGTTTTTGAATATCCAAATTACAAATTATATTTTTATTAATATTATAAAAATACTAATAAATTATAGATTTGCTGTAATATATATCATATAGTATATTAAAAGTTAATATTATAAAATGAAAATGATCGATTATAGTTGAAATAAATGAAATAATAAAAATAAATAAATTAAACTAAACTAATAGATAAGATAAAAAACTTAATTATCATATAATAATAAATTTATGTAACATATCATACTAATGAAAAATAAATAAGTACAAAATATATATACATGCAGTTCGGTTTGGTTTGGATCGATTTTGAAAAATCAATTCGAAATCCGATCCGAACTGTGCGGTTCTCACAAAATAACATCCAAACACATTCAATAAACTTTGTTTTCGGTTTTATTAAATCGATTTGGAGTTTTTTTATTTGGAATGATTTGCATTTGATATGACATTCAAAAGAAATAGTGAAGTTATTATAGGACCATTTTAGGAGAAAGTGTCTCTCTTGGGATAGCTATCTTTTCATTTACGTACGCAAAGGTCTACTAATAACATGATCTGATATACTTTAAGTCGGTGAATATTGTTTCAAAAACAAAAATATTTAAAAGGAACAATAAAAATATATAGGAATAAATTTCATTTCATTTTAAATATATGGGAGTAACACCTACATGATGAGTAAACTTAATAATTGAAATTTCAACTGACACCACCAATCACATGAACCAATAGAGAGATCCAAAACTAGACCTCTTTAACACCACCAACAGTTCCAACAGTTTCATTGACTTTCTTAATCTCTTTCACACCACTTGATTTCTCATCAACTTCAAAAGCTGAAACTGGAAAAGTCCTAGAAAGTCCAGCAGGAGTTTGAAAAGTGATTTTCCCAGTAGGTGGATCATCAACATAAATATCACTAAGCGTAATCCAAATGAAAAGCTCTTTGGTTTTCACACCACTCAGTTTCTTAATCTTACCTTTCTCAACATGAGCTGTAACCTCAGTAGCATAAGAAACAAGTTTTCCAATCTTTTCAAACTTGTGTGTTATGCTTTTCTTCTGTTTCAACCAAACAAAACCTGTTTCTCTGTTGTAACCAACTTCGATGATGTCTTTCAATGGTAACAAACCGTTGGGGAGACTTATTTCAGCAAGAAGCTCTTTGGATTTTAGTTGACACATTTCATCTCCATGATATACCTCTGATTTCGATTTGATTTCTTCGGTTACCAACGACATCGTTTTGAGTTGTTAATGAAACAATGGTTACGACTGTTTGTTTTGTTGTGCGGTTTCAATAGGTTGTCGTTGGTTCTTATATACATCTCATTTTGTGAAATTAACCTTTTATCTTCCATTAATTTCAACAAATGCCATTGCCTTTAATTAATGCGACATTTAATTCCTTATCTTCCAGTAGCCACCCTCTAACTTCAAAAAAGTTGAACATTTGGATGCCTTTAATTGGGTAAGCATTTAATATTCAATCATGCTACATTATTTATTTTTTATTTTAAACTAAATTAAATTTTAAATCAATTTTCACTATAAAATAGGTATTCAATCAAAATTCACTGGTAAAAAAATTTAACTTGAAAAATTATCCTTTTAAAACAAATAAAATATTAATATTTTTTTAAAAGGCAAAGCATCTAAATCATTAAAGATTTATTTTATGTTTTTGTATGTATTTGTCGGTTTTCTAATTTTTTATTTTATTATTTTTTGTGTATAGTAAATATTTTATAATTTTTTATTTTTTGGTTGTTTTCTATTGCTATGCTTGAGAGGAAATAGAGTGTCCATTAAGATATCTTTTAAAGAGAGCTATAAACTATTTTAATTCATGAATATTAATTAGAAAGGTTGGTAAAACGAGTCAGGTTTGTTGGGTCGGTCCGTTTGACCCGCTATTTTAGATGGATTGAGTTGGAGTTTTCGGTTCGGTATTTTAAATAGGTCTGCTCCGTTTGACCCGCTTTAAGAGTCTATATGATGTAAACAGTGAAAAAGTTAGGCGTTGATATTTTATGCACTACTATTTTATGCATTGTGATGTATTATTCAATGTAATTTTTATCATTGTTTGTCTTGTATAAATTCTTAATTGGATTCTTTTAGTAGTTAGTAGGGCTGAACATCGGTTCGGGCCGGTTCGGGTTTGGGCCCAAACTCCCAATCCGAGCTACCCGTCGGATGTACACTATAGATCCAATTCCCGACCGATTCCAACTTCAGTTAACTCGGGTTCGGTTTGAAACGGATCGGTTAACAGTATCAGATTTTTTCGGTTATGGAAAATCCTTTTGTTCCAATACTCCCTATAACCATCCACACTAATTTTTCTTCAGTTTTCACTCTTCCATTGAACCACAGATCTTTCACACATCTTTGTCTGCAAAATCAAAACAAGGGCCATACAATATTTAATTTCAAACTTATTTCACGACTTGATTTCATAAATAAATGTCAAAAACTTAAACAAGAGAAATTATAAGTAGAAAAATATAGTAGCATATTAAAAAACATAGATATTCTATGCCCTAGAGAAGAAAGAAAAGAGATGTAGATGGAAGGAGACACTCTTAGAAGGAAGAAGAAGATGCAGTTAAGAAGCTAGAGGAAGAAGAACGTGGCGGCAGGTTTTAGGGTTTCTGCTATAACATTCAATTGAGATGGACTGGGTAGGGAAAATGATATGGACCTGTTGTTAGGATTAAGAAAGCCCATAATAAATATTGATGATTCGGTCGGTTTCGGATACTGACGGACCCAAATCTTTAAACCGAACCGGATGAAACCGTCCAGACCCTTTTTTACAACCCGTCCACCCGCCAAACCGAACCGATCCGATCCATTACCTTAAAAAACCACCGGGTTCGGTCGGTATTGGTCGGATGAACCTTTCTTGTCCAGCCCTAGTAGTTAGTTTTCAAATAGGATTAGGATGATATGTATTGTTTATTTATTCAGAGCTTTGCTCTGATTTTAAACATGGCCCTCGCTAGTGGAAGGTGGGATTGATAATCTTGGATTAGTCAGTCGCAAGATCGGGTACCAAGATTTTAAAAAAAAGCTTAATTGCAACTTTAGTCCCCCTATTTTGTCTTTTTCTTAATTTTGACCCTTATATTTTAAAAACCACTATTTTAGTCCCCTTTTTAAGTTTTATATGCAATTTTCATCTCCGTATTTTACTTTTTTCTACAAAATTAGTTCATATTTTTGTCTCCTTTTCAACAGGAAATTCAAAAGAAGGACCAAAACCGTGATTTTAAAAATAGAAGGAACAAAAATAAAATAAAATAAACAAAATAGGAGACAAAAGTTGTAATTAAGAAAAAAAATAAATAAGGTTTTATAAAAATTTTAGATGAATGATTGTTCAACAACTATTCATGGAGAAGTACTAAAAGATTGGTCTCTACAAGACAAATTTGCCTCATGTTTAGGCTACTTCTCACCGTGTACGGAGAGTTTTATTTATTGGCTTTATTATAAATTTTATTTTCAAATCTATGAATATGTTCTATGATAATCAGACTACTTTATGATTTAGAACAATAAAAGTGGATTTTTTAGGAGAATTTTTCATTGCATTCATAAAAAATACCTCTGAAAACTCCAAAGTGTGGTTCAGATATGTATATTTGAACGCATTATTTTCACATTTTAAAGATGTTTCAGATATGCATATCCGAAAACACATTCTTCAAACGCTTTTTCATTTAAACGTTGAAAAATGTAGGATAGGCATATTTGAAAAAAATTCAAAAAAATTGAAAAATTTAGAATATGGATTAATTCGGATATGCATCTCTGAATTAATTAGTATCTCAATTTTTTTTATTTTATTTTAAGAAAATATTTATTAATAATATAATTAAAGTGATTAAATAAAATTTTAATTTTGTAAATAATTTATTTGTCATAATTTTTTTAAATTATAAAAACAATTATTTTTTAAATGACTACACCATTATGTATTATAATTAATATAATTATCCTGTTAAAAATATTCTCTATTAATATTATAATTTTTAATTTATATTATTTTTTTTCTTTATTTAATTTTATATAAAAATAGTATGTTGATTTAAATATTTAATAGGTTGATATCATTATTATATCTTGATTATAATGATATATATTTAATTATATATTTTAATTATAGATTTGGTGCGTTCGGAAATGCATGTATATGGATCTATCAAGAAATTCACTTTTTTTTTATCTAATGGGCCAACAAGCACTACTCAAAATGAATTGGAAGAAAATAAAGATCTATACAAAAGGGAGGGGGTAAAACCAAACCCTCTAATAAAATTTGGAGAAATCGATGCGAGACATCAAATACAAAAACGTGAGTAAAAAAAATTATAATTATATATCACCTTAAAAAAAATTAATTTTTGTCACTTGACCAAAAATAAACACGTAGTAATAATGAATAATAATTATATAATTAATCAAACATTAAATTTTTACTTTTAAGAAAGTTATTTGATTACTCATTTAATGGTATAATGATTTTAATTACTATTCAATGTCAACTGATCCATAGGTTTTGAATACGGCCATTGTTTGGAGGCAATGGGTTGTTGATGCCTTGATGGTAGGTATAATCAATTCTAAAAAACAATTATAATAATTTTTTTTGACAACCAAAAACTTAATTCATATCATTATGAGTAATATAAAGAGGAATCGTGTATAACAAACTACGCCTAGTCCAAGAATCGGCCGCTTTTGTTAATGAATGAGCAACCGAATTCGCTTGGCGTTTTACAAACTTTACCTCAAAGTTAAAAAAAGTGGACAACAATTATAATAATTTTAGTCTTCAAGCAAAAGGAAAACAAAATACAAGACAAAAAAGCATACAAGCAAAAAATCAATTTAACTTGAAAAATAATCATACGTTTAGAAACTGAATTTATTCACTTTCATTTTTACTTGAACAATAAACAACAACAAAAAATGTTTAATACACCACTTCAACAGCATTTCTAACCATCGAAACTGTCCTAAATTTCAAGATAAATTAAAGTAGCATAAACTTATTAATTAAAATACCAACACCAACCAATCACATAAAAATCTCAAACTAAACCTCTTTCACACCACTTGACTTCTCTTCAACTTCAAAAGCAGAAACAGGAAAAGTTCTAGAAAGTCCAGCATGAGTTTGAAAAGTGATTTTCCCAGTAGGTGGATCATCAACATAAATATCACTAAGTGTCACCCAAATGAAAAGCTCTTTGCTTTTAACACCATTCAGTTTCTTAATCTTACCTTTTTCAACATAAGAAGTGACTTCAGTAGCATAAGAAGTAAGTTTCCCAATCTTTTCAAATTTGTGTGTTATGCTGTTCTTCTGTTTCAGCCAAACGAAACCTGTTTCTCTGTGGTGACCAACTTCTATGATGTCTTTCAATGGTAACAGACCTTTGGGGAGACACATTTCTTCCAGAAGGGCTTTGGATTTCACTTGACAGATTTCGTCTCCATAGTATACCTCTGATTCCGATTTGATTTCATCTGTTACCAACGACATTGTTTTGTTTTTGTTTTTATTTGTTTTTGTTGTGTTGTTACTGTAGCTTGTGATTGGGGTGTTATATACTTTCACAATTTATGCAACATTTAATTTTTTTTTTATCTTTCTTATCCAAATCCTTAAATAAATAAAAAAACATGTTTTATTTTTTGTTAATGATAATATCAAAACGTTTTTTTGGTGTAAATACAAAACTGTGTTATGAAAGGAAAGATATCAAAACATTAATGGTTTTTATTTGTAAAATAAATAATTAATGTGATGATGCTATTATTATTTTTATATAGTATCCGTTACACGAGAAATTTTATAGACTTCTAAAAAAGTTATACAATTTATTATATATAAAATTTTTATAGTATTCGTTACAAGAGGATTTTGATAGAATTGTAATAAGTAACAGAGTTTATTATATATGAGTTGTCTAAAAAGTTAAGATTATTATCTCAAAACCCAAGCGATTCA
Organism: Vicia villosa; assembly: GCF_029867415.1. Taxonomy (NCBI): domain Eukaryota; kingdom Viridiplantae; phylum Streptophyta; class Magnoliopsida; order Fabales; family Fabaceae; genus Vicia; species Vicia villosa. Next base: position 151,626,640 of record NC_081185.1, read on the forward strand.
CCGCTAGACCACACACGCGCACAAATAAAAAGTAATATAATATTGGTCATTTGTTAGTTGTCACGAGTAAGTGAGATTTGACGTATATAATCAAATGTCTTTGCATTACTAACTGATTTAATGGAATTATATATATATACATTTTTATGCAAATTTGTTTATACATCTTTTGAAATCAAAATTTCATTTTGAGAAAAGAAAAAAGGTTTAAAAAGGTCATGAGAAAAATTAAAATAAAAGTAAATTTGAATTGAAAACTAAAACAAAATTCTTTTATCGTAAGTTATTTTTTAGAAATTATTTTGTATGTATGGACATTATATTTTTACACGTGCAATTAATTTAATCACTATACAATTCTACTTTTCATTTCAATTTTTAATTTTTTAAAGAAAATTTATTTAATATAATTTGAATGAATGCATGTGTAAAATATTTACACAGTTAATATATATTCCCTCGGTCCCAAATTAAATACCGTATTTGAACATTTTAGACAAATTAAAAAAATTTGAGAGTGATATATGTAGGATTAGTTGAAGGGTAATATTGAAAGAATAAAATAAAAGTTGTATTGAAAATCAAAAGCTAACACTTATTTTTGGATAAATAATTTGTTAAAATGCGACATTTATTTTGGGAGAGATGAGTATAAATTAATTTCTATTTTTTTATTTGTTACTTTTATAAAAAAATTATGTTTATTTTTCCTTTTTTATAAACTATAAAAAAATCAAATATTAATTTATTAATATTATTTTAAAATATTTATTGTGAAGAGTTAAATAAGTGAAATTATATAATAATTAAATTGTTAGTATATTATGCAAGGGGGTTAATTTCTGCTTAACTAAAAGTTATGGATTTGAATTCACTCTTAACTTAAACATGCAGTAGTGTGTTAAATATTTTTAGGAAAAATTTGCCACATATCTGTTTGGTAAAAATAGCGGTTGACTGATAAGCTAGCTGATAGCTTATAGCTTATGACTGATGGCTGATGACTTTTAGCTTATAGCGGATGGTTGAGACTGATAGCTTATAAGCTAATTGAAGTGTTTGGTAAAATTAGCGGTTCAATTAACTTATAAATGTAAAATGACATAAAAGATATTTAATATATATTTATTTTATTTTAAATTAAAATAAATCATAAGGGTTAAAAATGGATTTTAATTAAAATAATAAGGATAAAAAATGAAGAAAAAACAAAAAGCTATAAGACATAAGCTAAAATGTTATTTGAAATAGCGTCTGGAAAATAAGCTATAAGCTAGTAAAATAAGCTATAAGCTCGTGATGAAAATACCGTTATCAAACGGGTCTAAATTATCATATGAGCTTATAAGACATAAGGCATAAGCTATAAGCTCGAAAACATGGCTTATCAAATATGCATAGAGGATGTATTGTTTTATTATAGTCATATTATATTTAAACAATTAGTCTTTAGTCTTTACAAATATGCATAGAGGATATATTGTTTTTTAAAATAATTATTACTTGTATATTATATAAAAGTATCAATAATTACTTTCATCATTAAAATATGCATTAAAGTTGTCCCTTTTAAATAAATTAAAAGATACTCCCTTCTTCCGTTTCTTTTTAAGTGTCATGTTAACAAAAAGTTTTCTAAATAGTGGATTGTTAGAATTACTTTTCCTTTCATACTCTTATTTATTTTTCTTTTTTCAAATAAATTCATTTATATATCCTCTTTTTTCAATAACTAATAGAAAAATGTAAGATGGAGTTATTGAAAAAATGATGGTATAATTGACAAATTATAACATTAAATTATAAAACGATACTTAAATAGGAACAAAAAAATTCTTCTAAAACAACACTTAAAAAAGAACGGGGGAAGTATTATTCAATAGATTGTACATTTTTTTTTGGTTTATCACCACCAGTTTAGTCCGGTTCGAGGTCAGTTCTGGCATAAATTTTACATTTTTTAAGCATATAATTTGTGTCCATTTTTGCAAAATTCGTTTAATTTTTTTAAATGCATTTATTAATCTTTAACAAAAATATTTCCAATTAAAAATTGAGAATTAAAAGAATAACTACTTGCCGCTTTTAATAAATGCATAGTAATTTTATAAAATATCCACATTATTAATATTGAAAACAAATATTTTTTATTATTTTCTGTTGACCAAAAGGTTATTTCAATTACATATAGTAAAAATAATGTTGTTCCTTATGCCTAATAATTGTTAGATATTTAGTTAAAAAAAATTCTTGTGATTGTCTCTAAGTCATTTGATTAGTTTGTTATTAGATTAAGGAGAAAGATTTCATTCTCTCAAATTGTTGATCATGTTTTGTTTTTTTTTTTTGGCAGAATTGTTGATCATGTTAAAATCTGCATTTGATAATGGATTAAGACCAATTATATTTATTCTCCTATGATCTTCAATTATTAATCCTTTTACTTGCTTTGGCTTTTGAATTCTTTATAACATTATGATTTATTTGTACATAAATTCTTTATAACATTACGATTTATTTATTCATTTTATCAAGAAAAAGAAAATTTGTGTTTTTTTAATAAAAAAATCAATTATATTGAAAAACTCAATAAATAAATAAAAGAGAAATTACAACATAAATTAGATAAATACGTGCACGAACACAAACATAACAAGTGACTTTATAGATAACCAATCACAAATTTTTATTAATTAAAAAATAAAAAATATTTTTTTCTCTCTCCTATTTAATCACAATCACCCCATAAATCTAATTAAAAAAATTTAAATTTTAAATAAATTTAAAAATATCTCTTTTCTTATTGATTGTTCGTGACACTAATAATTTATGTTCGTATTTATATAATTTTTTTTCATAAACTAGTCCACTCCGACCCGAAGCAAACAGTGAAGGATACATCTTCCAATTTTCTCACGAAATCTCTATCCTACAAGAGAGACTTAATCGAAAATATCAGCAAAGAAATATGCAAAATATCAGCAAAGAAATATGCAAAATATCACCTTTAAAAATAATTGCATTCTTAGTCCGCTAAATATTCCAAATTACTAGAAACCATAAGATTTGTGTTCATCTTCAAGATTTGTGTTCATCTTGAAGAAAAAAGAACAATAGAAAAAGTAATTATTCAAAGCAATGTGCACCGCTTATTCTTCTTTATTTAAGTATCACGTGTTATAACAAGTGGTTACAAAGATATGCTCAAGGGCTATACATACATGAAACATTTAGTAACTACATAACAAAGTAACATTAACCACCTAACTAACTAGTAGGGACCACAGCCACTTATATAACATTATAAATTCCTAAATGTGATACTCTCTCTTGAGTGGAAAAAAAAGTATGCATCCATCGTACTCAATTGGATGATAAAGAATCAAACAGCAAGTGCAAAGTTTTTGTAAGAGGATCAACAAGTTGAAGAGGGGTCTTAACATGAATTAATTCAAGAACATGGGCTGCACATGTTGCCATATGAAATGCCAATTAATGTTTATATGTTTGTATCCGTGACGTATAGGATTCAGGGCGGCCCAATCAACGCAGAGGCCCCGATCTAATTTTTAAAATGGATCCAAATTTAAAATATAAATACAATTATAATAATTTAAAAAGACACATAAAAATTATATTTATGTATTAATCAATAATATATTTAATTAAAATTATTTTAAATTTTGATCTATCTCAATTTTTGTATGTATTGAGTTTTTATTATATCATTTTTTGATTTATTGAATTTTTATCATAACATTTTATTTATTTCAATTAATATTTATGGAAAAAAATTAGACCTTTTAAAATTTTGGGGCCCCTAAAATCTGAGGCCCTGTGCTGTAGCACTTCCTGCACATGCACAGGACCGGCCCTGATAGGATTTGAAGACAATTATGTGGAAGATATGTTATCACAAAAATGGTTCTCTATTATTTTTCTCTTTATTTTTTTTATTAATATAATTTTGTGTTTAAAAAATACGCATATATAAAATATGTAATATATAATTAATACACATAAAACTATAAAATTATAGTAATGGAGTTTTTAAGTTATTTTAATTAAGAAATAGAGAGGATTCTTATCCTCACGAAACACTATAACCGAATGTAATTCAACTTTAAATGATTTTAGTATTGACCAAATGACTCCAAACATAGAAAATAAATTATTATATTTCAAATTTTCAAAAACATTTATTTATAAAAATCCTTTAGTTTAAAAACATTTATATTATAATCGATGAATAGAAAATGATTAAGCAGCGGAATAAGATAAATAACAAAAATAAAAGATATAGCTGATATAAAAATTATACCAAAAGTTTATCCTAGTTCGGCTTAAATCATTTGGCTTAATCCAATTTAGGTTTGGCAAACGGGCATGCCCACTTCACAAAAGTGATAGTGTCAAGCCACAAGTGTACGACAATATCAAGTAATATAATAAGATCAAATTCACAGGGAGATGTAGATGAGTACTGGATTTTATCCTAACGATGTTTAGCTAAAGTGATCACAATGTTGGTTGTTTAGTGCAAATCAAAATAAATTGATAGATGATAAAAATAGGACACCGGGTTGTGATCATCTATCTAAACCAGGGGCGGTTCTAGAGCCCAGCTAGTCCGGACACGCGCCCGGGCTCAATCCCGGGCTCAACCCCTATTTTCTTTATACTCCTCTAACTTAATAGTCGATTTTTAGACAAAATTATGGGCAAAATTAATAAAAAATAGGGTGTAAAAATTAAAACAGATGAATAATTAGTGGGGTAAATCTTTTTCCCAGGCTATCTAAAATTCCTAGCTCCGCCACTGATCTAAACTCACCCTATTAATTATCGGTATTTGAACACGACAATGTCTAAGTAGTTTATAGAAAAGTAGATAAATATGTGTGACACCCACTTTCATGGCGTGCACATGTAGACGTGTTTCTAGCACGGCTAAGCGACTTTCTCAATCGAGAGCGAGTCACCTTGTCATGACTGGTGCCTTGCTACTCTATTGTATACTAATCTACAGTCCGATTTCGATTCATATCCTTTTGGACTATGATCATATATGGGTTGCCTTTGCTTTCACAACTGACACAAATATATTTGAGAGTTTGAATTCTAAAATAAAAATGGCTATAATTCTCGTAGTTGATATTCGAATAAATCAATTAGGGATCGTCATGAGGTAGACTCTCACGATCCCTTGTCCTTATAAGACTACTCATTCATGGTGAGGTAAACAACAATCAAGTAAATGAAAGACATGCATGCAAGTAGATAAAGTAAAGCAATATAAATAACCTAAATTTAAGCAAACTTGACTAAATAAAAGAAAACAAGAGAATTATAATAGAGGAATACAAATGAGAGCAAAGAACTAAAGTTGGAAATTGCAATGTTTATAGTAGTAACAGGTGATACAAATATCAAGCTCAAGAGCACTATTTATAAAAAAACTAGCCATCAATCACTCATAAAAATCAATGATTTCATGCTCAATCATTAAAACCCATTAACATCAAGTCTTGGGAGGTTTAAGGTGTCTAAAAGTCACAAAAACGCCTCAAAACAATGAAATTTGTAATTGTCACTGGGTGCAATACGAGTGTGTCACCTGGTTGCATCACGAAACACCTCCCGTGTCAGAGGACACGACTATCCCTCGATTGTCTTGTATGGGAAGCTTGCGCCAACACTGCCTGTGTCCGCTGACACATACTCGTGTTGCTCACAAGTATTTTGTATGGTGAGGGTTCCTTTATGCGCGATCTTTGCTTTTTCACTCCAGTTAGGTCCATTACTCTCTTATTTCTTGAAAAAAATCAAAAGAACATAAAGCGCATAAAATCGAACTAAAGCAATTAAAACACATAAGAAAACAAAAGCAAAATAAGCTAAAACTCTGATGCAATAATCACTTATCAAACACCCCTAAACTTAAACAGTTGCTTGTCCTCAAACAACAAGCTTTCTTAAAAAAATTCAAATCAAGCAGTTCAGTTCTTCAAAAGCTTAAAAGAATGAAATCACGAATACTTATACATGGTTCATTTTTTCGATCAGCTAAGATCTAGGTTCCCCAGTACTTATCAACACCAAAACCATTACAAGAACATAAGACTGTAAAAAAGATACAAACAAAAGTTTCCTATTTCGGCTACCTCTCTAGCCATGCTTTTGACTTAAGTCTCTTTTTTTTCAATTTTCCTTACCTTTGGTTTGGACAATGAAATTAAGATATTTGGAATTATTATAATCATCACACGCACAATGTTACAATTAAAGTTAAAGTAGGGAAATACCCCCAACTTAAACCAGATATTGACCTCAATGTTATGATTAAAGTAGATGGAGGTAAAGAGAAACTCGCATAATACCTCACTGAGGATGTGGGAACCGCAACATAAGGTCGTGCAATGACCTCTGAATGCCAAGTGCATGCTGGCGTTTAGCATGTACCAGCAAGTGAATTGCATGCAATCGTAAAACCTTGGCCATTTAGAGACTGGGTGTTGGATTTGATTGGTGAGATTCGACCAGCATCGTCCAAAAGCAAAAAATACATCCTAGTTGACATAGATTATTGTACTAAATGGATAGAGGCAATACCCCAAGTCAATGTATACCAGGAGGTGGTAATAGACTTTATCGAAAAATAGACTATTTTTAGGTTCGGGATCCCTAAGACTATTACGACTGACCATGGATCAATATTTACTGGTCGAAAGGTGCAAGAGTTTGCTTCTACGGTGGGGACTAAATTGCTAACATCCACACCATATTATGCCCAAGAAAATGGTCAGTTTGAAGCGGCCAATAAAATCATTATTTTCCTAATCAAGAAGCATGTGGGGAAGAAACCTAGAAATTGGCATAAGACATTTGACCAAGTTTTATGGGCATATCGAACATCCCCCACGAAGGCAACGGATTCCCCTTTTTTCGACTAACCTATGGATACGATGATGTTCTACCAGTCAAAATATATTTGCGATCGACTAGGATTCAGAGGCAAGATGAAATACCATAAGAACATTATTGGAATATGATGCTAGATGAACTAGTAGATTTTCATGAGGAAAGGCTATCAACACTAGATGTTTTGATGAGGCAAAAAGAGCGAATAGCCAAATTCTATGATAAGTAAATGGAAAGTATTTGAAAAGATACAAACCTATACTACAGGAAATTCAAAATTTAATTGAATAATATTAAAAGTACGTAATGTCAAAATTGTGTTCAAAAGGGTGCCAAAATGGCAATCATTACAAAGCAGTTACAACAAAAAGTTCAAATTCGAATATACCTAAGCAGGAAACCTAGACTTTAAATCTTCAAGACGTTCCTTAGAGAACGTGAGTCTGGTAATCAAATTCATAATGGCTTCTTCCAACTCATCCACTTCATCCTTTAGTCGAAGAGCAATCACATTATGTTGGACCCTTTTATTAGCTTCTTGATTGATTGTTTCCCTAGAGGGAAGTGTTTTAAATTTGCTGAATTCGGATTTCTGCTTCTCCAGATTTGCAATTTTCTTTCCCTATTCAGCAACTTGAGCATGGTAGTTGTTGATTTGGCTATTAAAAGAGGCCATTTTATCCTTATTTTCTTGAAGCTGAGTTGTAAGCTCATCGACTCGTGTCTCGAACACCTCACTCAAATCCCATTCTCCATCCATTTCTCCCTTTTTTCTATTGAATCTGGGCATGATAAGCGTTCTTCAGATGAATGTCCTATAAAATATGGTCGAAGAGGGCTTCGAATTCGAACAAAACTAGAAAAGGGAATTCAAAATCCTTTGTTTGTTGATTTCCTTTAGAAATTTCTGAATATTAATTCCGAATTTAGCATCCTCTTCGATAGCCTTGTAGAGGTCAAGGTCAAAGACATTTACTTTAAGTTTTTGTATCATGAGGTTTATAGAGCCTTCAGACACATTGGCCATTGAGGCATTTGAGGAATTCGTAGAGGTAGCCCCAGTCAACAACCTGCGAGTTTCTAAAGTCACCCCAAAGCTTCTGTCAGGTTCTTCTCTTTGATAACCATAATCTCCTCTTTACTAAGAGAAGTGTTGGGGGAATAATCTTGGATTATCGGATCATGTTTCCTCTTGTTCCCTCATGGTGGCTTCGATTTAGCCCTGGTGGAATAATCTCGACAAGAGATTTCAATTTTTCTTCCTCCACTTTTGATTTGTCTTTCTCTATCTTGTGGGGACTTAGTTCAGCTTTTGGATCATCTTGATCTATATTATCATGAACAAAAGCGAGGGTGTCATGGAAGTCATCGTCCTTTTGAGGAGACAATTCGTTGGTCTCATTATGTGGTTCCGGGTCTTGCTCTTTGAGAGTATCTGCACCATCGCCAGTTTGTTTCGATTCTGAATAAACATAAGCAAGACTCGAATTAGGAGGAGTCAAACAATCGATAAGAGAGTGAGTTTTGATAGAAGCTGAAGCTTTTGTATGTGTTTTTTTGCCCTGTAAGTCTTCATTCGACTTTTGTTGTGCCTAAAGAAAAAGAGAGCAATTAGATACACCAGTAAAAAGTTTACAACAAAGAAAGAGGTTACTAATACCTCAGGCTCTTTTTCAGCTTGATTTTGATTTTAGGGTTAGCTGGTTGGCTGCTTGATTTGGATTTGTTAGAGTCGAAAGGTTGAACTTTGCCTTCTTAGTTTGTCGGCCTAGTAGTTAAAGGCTGAGTTTTCTTTGAAAGATTATTCTTTCGAGTCAAACCTTTATTAGGTTTATGTAATACGGCGAACTGACTTTTTATTTTTAAGCAAACAATGTTGCGGTGAGCAAGAGTCGCCACCGACTTTTATTTTATCCAATTCTTAGGAAAAGCTAAAAGAATAGAAAAAGACCTTTTAAAAAAAGATTTTGAGTTCGGGGGGTAATTTATACAAAGGGAAGGTTTAAGGCACCCTTTGCATCCATGGTTGTCCATGGGCTCTTAATTGCTTAGCTTAATTTGTTTCAAAAATGTTTGCAGTAAGTAGAAAAAGAATTTGAAGAAGGACTTTAGCTTGTAAATAAGCGTAGCCTTTTTGAAGGTTTTTTGAAAAAAAGGGTAAAATTGTATTTAAACCAGAGCAAGCAATTAGAAGCAATTACCCTAAATTTATAAAAAGTTCTTTTAGCCTTTCAGGGCTATCCATACCATAGGAGGGTAGGAAGTCCTTGTATTGGATGTTGAAGGGTCATCGGAATAATCTTTCGCCATAAGACTGTCCCTGCCATAAAGAGGGCAGGTAGTTTAAGGGAAAGATATAATAGTCATTATTTAGGCAACAAGCGGGGATACCTTAGCAATGGGACAAATCATCATTTACCGAGGCAACTTCGAGGGACAAATTTGATGATGAATGAACTGAGGGCAACATTTGCTTTAGGTATCCTTGGAATCGAGGGACTTGACTATTCTGTAATAAATAACAAGATAAGGCAACAAGGTAGCAAATTATAAGGCAACAGGCAACAAGAGGGGTTACCATTAAAGGTGTGTGTGTGCCACAATCAGGTGATTAAGTTCGGATATATTATCTTATAAAGTTTAGTGATTCTAAGTTCAATTCAAGGCTTACACTCCCTAAGATTACTAACCACACAGTTAATATTAAGGCAAACAAATAAAAGGGCAGAATTTAAAATCCTACGCTATTACAATAAACACCTGCGGGGAAGGGGAAATAAAAAAGAATAGAGGCAAGAAAAATACGAGGCAAAGAATGCCAATGCCTCGAGCCTTGTCAAATTCCTAATTAACCCTGAAAAAAATCAAGAATGAAGAAGAGAAATGGTTAGTGCATTAAAGATCGACAACCCTGATTAATCGGAATAAATTAGGGTTAGAAGCCATAAGATTAAATGATTCAAAAATTAATAATAATACCAAAGGTTAAAGAAAAAGTCGAGAGTTCGAATTAATATATCAATTAAATAATTATTGGATTAAATCCTAATTATTTAATTGGTAAAAAAAAATTATTTGAAAATAAAATTGAATTTTAAATGAAATAAACAATTATTAATAGAATTGTAAAAAATCGAACTTTCGGTAAAAAAATAAACAATTATAAAAAACTAATTTATTGAATAAATAAAAATAAATAAATAATTATAATAGTAAAAAAAGTAAAAAAGAAAATAGATAAAAAACATTTATGTAATTAAAATAAAAAAAATTAGGAAAAAAACTTAGCTTGATCCTGTGTGGCGTGCTGGGAAGGTCCTTGGTACACCTGCGCTTCAGGACTTATTGGATTGGAGGAGATGATGATCAGACGGTTGGATTGATGAGGGCGCATAGTAAATACGTACGTCTTGACGCATGGAACCCTTGGATTTTGAAACAAATCCGTGCGTGCAATCTGGCCAATAAGAGGGTGACACCTCTTCGTCTTCAACCCCTGGCCGTCGTCTTAAGTCCTGCAACGACCTATAGCGACAGACGCTTCCATGGCTAAAACCCTGCACTTGCGAATACATGCAAACAACAACGAAATTTTTTCGCGAGGCCACCATTGAATTTGTCTAGGCCTCGTGAATTCAATTACGGCCTTAATTTGGCCTAAAAGTACCTGAAACAAGAATCCCTAATGGAAACCCTAACAATTCATTTATGGTGGATCATAGCTAACATGCCCAGAAATCAAATTAAATCTCCAGAAACAAGCAACACATCATAACATACGTATATACACATTTAAAATATGCTTATATGCCATGAATCAAAGCAATCGAGTTTGAGATTTTCATGACCTACCTCGGCTTATAGGAGAAAGTTCTGGGAGTGCTGATGTCGTGCAGTGATCCCAACAGGTTCAGAATGCTTCAGTGAATCTTCTTGGGCACTTTGAATGGCTTGAATCACACTCTAGCTCCAAATTCGATCTTGACTTGTTCTTGAATTTTAAGAACAAAACTAGGGCTCTTGGAGGCAGAATTTCGTGACCTTGGCAATTGATGATGTTATGTTTATATAATGGAAGGGTTTAGGTCAACAAATTTAGAGGAAATCTCATTGAATCTTTGATTGGAGTTTTTGGAAAATTTGATTTGTAAAAACTTCTAAAATAGGCCAATTTCAATCCAATCCTTTTCCAATCTTCTTTCCACGAAATTGAATCAAATATATTGTCTAATTGATGATTGAATATGATTGGGATGCTTTCTCTAATCAAATCTTTATTAATTATCTTATTTATTTGAATTATATCACTTTTAAATGAATAAAATTCAATATAAAATCAAATAATCAACAAAAATTCGTGGCCTTGGGATTGAATCTCTTTGATGACTTGGGGAACAAGATTGGACCATAAAATATTGGACCTCTTTGCAAAGAAATCCATTTTGAAGCCTTTTTGTTTCACATTTTTCTCTAAAGATTGTCCAACTTTAACAAGGCATATCTCTCTCAATTTTTAAGATATGGAAGAGTTCTATAACTTTTTGGAAAGCCTAAGATGTCCTCTACATGACACTTTGGAAGCTTTTTTCCATTTGAGGATTTTATCTTGATGATATGGGCTTTGAAAAAAAAACTGCTTTTGGTTGACTTTCAAAAAGGACCTATAATCTTTTGATCCATATCTCTCAATTGAAGCATTTTTAGACTTGGCTTGTGAGAGAAAAAGTTGTAGGGAATTCAATTTCCTTCATAATGAGATTTGGATGGGAAATTTCTGATGTTCCATGTGAGAGTTATTGCTGGTCAAAGTTCAGTTGACTTTCTCCTAGAAAACCCTAATTTAGAAACTATAGGTTTTGTTGATTTCTGAGCTTCCCTTGATGAATCATGATCAAACCTTGATCAAATGATGAATGATACTTCAAAATAAGGATGTTGACAAAAAATCAGGAATTTTGACTGTACTTTGACCATAGTTGACTTTTAGGTCAAACTAGTCGATTGTTGACTTTTTGAGCAATTGGCTGGGCAATCCTTGGAATTGAAGCTTGTACTTTGCCATAGAGATAGTTTGAAACATCATAATCCATATGAAATCCATTGGAGACTTTGATTCATTGATTTTCGTAAGAGAATTCAAAACCCTAGTTCATTGAGCCATTGTTTAGGAGAGTGTGTCTTTGAGCCTTGAACTTTGGTATGAGCTTGAAAGGTGAAATGAGATGGGAAAATTTTGGGGTATGTGATAACGCGAAAATGTATCACATATTTGGCTTGATTTACATAAATTATTTCCCTATTTTATTTTAATTATGTTGTTTTATGTTGGTATTATGCTGGTATTTTCATTGTTTTAGGTTTTATGTTCGTTTTGAGGACTATTTGTGAAAAGGAGAAGAAATGGAGCTAAATCCACTACTATTTATGCTTAAAAGATGAAAAAGGGGTGCTGAAGTAAGAAAGGGGTGCAAAGAAGACCCAATTGTGCAAAGATGCAAGCCCAATCCACGAAGATAGAGGGAGATGCCCATCTCCAAATGGAGACCCCCGTCTCCAAATGGAGACCCCCGTCTCCAAACTGAGACCCCCGTCTCCAAAGTTGAGATGCCCATCTCCAAAGTTGGAGACCCCCGTCTCCAAAGGCCCAAAGCCCACAAATGACCACGTCACAAATGGAGACGCCCGTCTCCACCTCTCCACTATTTTCTCCACTTCTTTCTCACACAAGGCGCACGTCTCCAACTCTTTCCAAGTCAAAACCGTTCCTAAATTCTCGGGGAAGAAAGAGGAACACTTGAAGAAGCAGTTACCACATTTCTCATTATAAATAGAGGCTTCTACGAAGTGAAAAAGGGGTTGGACCATGCTTAGTCCCAGCCACCATTTTTAGTTCAGTATTATTTCCCTTTCATTCCAGCATTTTTAATTCCAGCTTTTATTTCTACTTTCTTTCATATTTTCTCACAACAATTTCTACACCAGAAATTGTTGTGAATCTTTAACGGATCTAACCTTACGTTAGATTTGGTTTTTAATTTCCTTGTTTAATTTACACCAAATAATTTCTGAAGAACAATCCAACCAACCTGTGGTGGAAGTTCAAGTACTCCAAGATTCAAGTTTTATTTCAGATTTATATAATTCAGGTTTATTATTTACCGCCTTTATTTATTTATATTTATTGCATGATATATTATATGCCAATTAATATGCCTAATATTATGAACCGAATTTATTTATGCATGTTTAACCATATTAATATGTCTGGCTAATTTATTTAGATGTCGGTATGTAAAGTAATTTAACCGTAGGGATCCAAATTAAATTGGCTTAATTATGTTTTATTAAATATCACTTGTTTTTGGTTTGTATGTCTAATTTAATTAGTAAGTCTTAAAACCAATAGAGCGAAAGTTTGAGGGGTTAAGACGGTCAAAGGTTAAAATCAATAGAGCGAAAGTTTGAGATCTTTAACTGGATAGTAGACATAGGACATTGGTTTTAAGGATGGCGAAAGCGTATTAGAACTAATTAGAACTTATTTATTTTCAAAAAGTGTTTTTATACCCGCGCGGGATGGCGAAAGCGTACGTTAGGGATATTAGCATGTTCCGAGTCAACAGAGCGAGAGTTTGAGATTAGGAGATTTAAGTAGATAACGACTTCATAAAACAAGCATTTTATTAACTATGTTGTTTTCAAAAAGCGTTTCTAAATCTGGTGGGATGGCGAAAGCGTACATTAAGAGTTAGGATCGTAGTCTGAATCAATAGAGCGAGAGTTTGAGAGGAGGACTTTTTAAATAACATAGTTAGTAAAGATCTTTGATTTAATTAGAATCTGGCCAATGGAACTTCGGATCACCTAAGTTAGATGAATTACATACTGATATCCATTTGTTATTATATTTTACCTAGATTTAAGATTTTAGTTTCCCCATTTATAATAAAACCCAAATATCATTAGCCTTAGCTTTACATAGTAACTTTAGATAACGGTAGGTCGATTTATAGTCCCTGTGGATTCGATATCTTTTAAAACTACACGACACGACTGTGCACTTGCAGTTATCCCGACTAATAGACACGCAAAGTCGCGATCAAGTTTTTGGCGCCGTTGCCGGGGACTATTCAAGTCGATATCGTAACTCGCTGTTACACCGTAGAGACTAAGGCATTTTTTTTCTTTCTTTTCATTTACTACTATGTATCACCCAAACTTTTTCTATAACCCCCACTCCCAGTATTTCGAGGAATCACCTGGATCCTATAAATCCGATCTCGAAATACTATTGGAGAATTTCAATGATGCGCCACCAATTCATTCTCACCCAAATTACCTCTGCAACTCCCAATCTCAACATTTCGAGGAACCACAAGAAACCTACAATCCAAACCTCGAAACATTAATTGGGGATTACAATTCGACACTATCTTATCCTCAACCAAATTCCCTCTACAATCACCAATCCCAACATTTTGAGGAACCACAAGAATTTTATAATTCCAACCAAACTTATCCTCAACCGAATTTCCTCTACGATCACCACGCCCAATATTTCGAGGAACCACAAGAATCCTATAATTCTAACCCCGAAGCATTAATAGAGGATTTCAATGCAACGCGAACTTATCATCAACCGAATTTCCTCTATGATCACCACACCCAACATTTCGAGGAGTCGCAAGATTATCATAAATCCAACCTTGAAATCTTAATGGAGGAATTTATTGAAGCACAAACTCTCTCTAGGCAAGAATCTATGATGACGAAGCACCTTGAGGAAACGCAGAATGCAACGCTAGATCCCTTTGAAGAACCTCAAGAATCCCATAATTTTAACTTCGAAACATCAATGGAGGATTCCAACGAGACGCTAACTCACTCTAGATTAGAAGCCATGATGGAGCACTTTGTAGAGACACAAACCATCCAAAACCAAGAGTTTATCAAACAAAGTCTTCAGAACAATGAAACCCTTAGGCAACTGACCACTATGGTTGAGTCCCTCGCGACTCACAACATGGCATTAGAAATTCAAATCTCCCAACTTGAACAAAAGTCGCTAGGACACTTACTTGAGGAGTATATGGAAACAACCATTAGTGAAGAACAAATTGAAATTCCTGAGGAGAGTGATAATGAGATTGAGGAGAGTTATTATGAGATTGAGGAGAGTGATGATGTGGTTGAGAAGATTTCTTGTGAGAAAAGAGTGGAGATTGAGAAAAATCCACCAACACCATCTGAAAGGGAGGTTGTAGAAGAGGTAGAGAGGGAAACACCTATTGTTATTCCTCTTCCCTATACCCCACCGATTTCTTTCCCGCAAAGTTTTGTGGAAGCTAAGGTAGACTCCAAATCCATAATGTATGTGAAGATATTGGAAAATATCCACACTAATGCACCCTTATTTGAAGTCTTGCATAAAAAGAGAAATTTAGACGACCATGAAACTAAGGATATCATTAGTGATAAGAGGGTATGGTTAACCTTTGAGGTGGTGGATAATATCACTAAACCCGAACTTGAAAAGTTGATACTTAGGATCGATCCAGAACCGCCACCACGATTTCAAATGAATGAACCACCCCACAGAAGAAAGAAAAGAAAAGGTGAGGGATATGTGAGATGGCTTGATAAGTGGCCATGGAAAACGAGGTTTTCTAAAAGTTCAATCGAGGAGTCATTCTCGAGAGAAGCACCTTGAGTGCTTGCACTCTTAAGCCGTCGAGCTATCGACGTTAAACAAAGCGCTGCGTGGGAGGCAACCCACGAGCTTTCTATTTAATTTTTTATCGTTTGAACTTGCAGATAATAAAGATATGGATCGCTTGTCACGTCTAGGCCATATCTAGGCGAAGAATCTATAGACGATCATCTCAAAGATTAATGGGTCTCCACGCACATTCCTACGAGTGTTGCTGCTGGTGGTGACACCGTTGATGAGCATGATAAGAGAAGATATTTCCTCCGGACGCGGAGCAGATTTGGTTGTGATAGCCCGCCGGTAGCATCCATATAGGTTCTGTCTTTTCTTCTCCACCTTGGATCGAAACATTGAGGACAATGTTTGGTTTAAGTGTGGGGGAGAAGCTTTACCGCTTTCATTTATTGCTTTATTTATTATCTTCTAGTTGTGTTATCGAGTCTTTATACGTGATTTTTAGTTGCTATTGAATTTCTTCCCCGAAATTTGAAAATTTTTAACCACCAACAATTTATTTTCTTTTTGATGCGTGGCACGCACACTCTAAAAGTATTTAGGTCGTCACACTTTAGGCTTTGTTAGAAAAACTTGGGAATGTTTCAATAACATCGATACCGTCCTGACACCCTAAACCCCCTCATTATGTGATATCAATTTGGATGCCCATTATGTCGAGACCTTAGGATAAAGTTTTCAAAGTAGCTCTTAAGTAGTTTATATTAGCAGTCGGCACCATCTTAAGCACAAACTACGTAGGGAGTCGATGAATATAAGTGAATGATCCTGTTTTTAAATGATTTAATTGAAGAATAACCTTCTAAGTTAGGTGACCCTCACCCGGTCATTTAGCCCAACGGTTGTTAAGCCAATAAGGATTTAATAATTAGCACCCACTGTTGGTTGGCCTAGAGGTCACTGGTACTGGGCTTGGTAGGGTGGATTACGGTCCGATCCCCCACAACCGCAGTTGGGAAAGATGGGGCTTCACCATTTAAAAAACCAGAACCCCGTGCTAAAGAAAAGAAAAGGATCATAGTCGCTAACCGATTTCCCTACTATGTGCGTGTACGGATAACGGGCTTAATGTGATTGCGCTTGAATGAAAAGAGTGAAAGGAAAAACGAGAGATATAGGTTGAGTTATAATGGCATAATTCGAATTGGTTTGTATAAGGAGGGAGTTTTTGAACATTGTGTCGTTACGGTATCCTTGGTGTTGATATCTATTACCTATCGATGTAACATTTGCCTAACACAAATATGATTAGGTGTCGTGTCATGCCCTTGTTTCGAATCGAGCTTAACTATTTCTTTTTACCGTGTGGTTGATTGCTTGAGGACAAGCAATGGTTTAAGTGTGGGGGTATTTGATAACGCGAAAATGTATCACATATTTGGCTTGATTTACATAAATTATTTCCCTATTTTATTTTAATTATGTTGTTTTATGTTGGTATTATGCTGGTATTTTCATTGTTTTAGGTTTTATGTTCGTTTTGAGGACTATTTGTGAAAAGGAGAAGAAATGGAGCTAAATCCACTACTATTTATGCTTAAAAGATGAAAAAGGGGTGCTGAAGTAAGAAAGGGGTGCAAAGAAGACCCAATTGTGCAAAGATGCAAGCCCAATCCACGAAGATAGAGGGAGATGCCCATCTCCAAATGGAGACCCCCGTCTCCAAATGGAGACCCCCGTCTCCAAACTGAGACCCCCGTCTCCAAAGTTGAGATGCCCATCTCCAAAGTTGGAGACCCCCGTCTCCAAAGGCCCAAAGCCCACAAATGACCACGTCACAAATGGAGACGCCCGTCTCCACCTCTCCACTATTTTCTCCACTTCTTTCTCACACAAGGCGCACGTCTCCAACTCTTTCCAAGTCAAAACCGTTCCTAAATTCTCGGGGAAGAAAGAGGAACACGTGAAGAAGCAGTTACCACATTTCTCATTATAAATAGAGGCTTCTACGAAGTGAAAAAGGGGTTGGACCATGCTTAGTCCCAGCCACCATTTTTAGTTCAGTATTATTTCCCTTTCATTCCAGCATTTTTAATTCCAGCTTTTATTTCTACTTTCTTTCATATTTTCTCACAACAATTTCTACACCAGAAATTGTTGTGAATCTTTAACGGATCTAACCTTACGTTAGATTTGGTTTTTAATTTCCTTGTTTAATTTACACCAAATAATTTCTGAAGAACAATCCAACCAACCTGTGGTGGAAGTTCAAGTACTCCAAGATTCAAGTTTTATTTCAGATTTATATAATTCAGGTTTATTATTTACCGCCTTTATTTATTTATATTTATTGCATGATATATTATATGCCAATTAATATGCCTAATATTATGAACCGAATTTATTTATGCATGTTTAACCATATTAATATGTCTGGCTAATTTATTTAGATGTCGGTATGTAAAGTAATTTAACCGTAGGGATCCAAATTAAATTGGCTTAATTATGTTTTATTAAATATCACTTGTTTTTGGTTTGTATGTCTAATTTAATTAGTAAGTCTTAAAACCAATAGAGCGAAAGTTTGAGGGGTTAAGACGGTCAAAGGTTAAAATCAATAGAGCGAAAGTTTGAGATCTTTAACTGGATAGTAGACATAGGACATTGGTTTTAAGGATGGCGAAAGCGTATTAGAACTAATTAGAACTTATTTATTTTCAAAAAGTGTTTTTATACCCGCGCGGGATGGCGAAAGCGTACGTTAGGGATATTAGCATGTTCCGAGTCAACAGAGCGAGAGTTTGAGATTAGGAGATTTAAGTAGATAACGACTTCATAAAACAAGCATTTTATTAACTATGTTGTTTTCAAAAAGCGTTTCTAAATCTGGTGGGATGGCGAAAGCGTACATTAAGAGTTAGGATCGTAGTCTGAATCAATAGAGCGAGAGTTTGAGAGGAGGACTTTTTAAATAACATAGTTAGTAAAGATCTTTGATTTAATTAGAATCTGGCCAATGGAACTTCGGATCACCTAAGTTAGATGAATTACATACTGATATCCATTTGTTATTATATTTTACCTAGATTTAAGATTTTAGTTTCCCCATTTATAAAAAAACCCAAATATCATTAGCCTTAGCTTTACATAGTAACTTTAGATAACGGTAGGTCGATTTATAGTCCCTGTGGATTCGATATCTTTTAAAACTACACGACACGACTGTGCACTTGCAGTTATCCCGACTAATAGACACGCAAAGTCGCGATCAGTATGACAGTTTACTTGTCCCTTATTTTGAGAGAAGTTGGGGTCTAGGATTAAAAAAGATCTGAGTTTTTTTGCTTTAGCCCAAACTTTCAACCTCAGTTTGATCTTCAATGGTTTGTGGTGTAACTTGAAAATGAAAATGATCAATACTTTCAAGCGTCGAGGAACCTCAAAATAAATAATCAGGGGCCTACTCGTGTTTCCAAGGAAGAGGCGTCCTTTGTTGATTTCTTCTTTTTATTTGGTTAAGCAGAAGTGGCAAGAGGACTTTGGCCATGTTTTTGAAATCTGAAAGGAAAAAAAGTAAAAATCGAATACTGATTTGATATGACAAGTAAGAATTTGAAGAAAAAACTTTCTTTTTGTTCTTTTGTTCTTTACCAGCGGTAGATGCTTCTATAGCTTTTTTTTGGTGTGGGCATTAGCTTCGACTACAAGAAGAGTCGATATATATATATATATATAAGAAAGTCGAAGAAAAATCAAAGTTTAAAATTTTTTAGAAGCATACGCACCTTCATTTTCTCCAAGAGTTTTTGCAATTTAGAAAAAGCAGTTGTTAACCTTTGGTATAAAGTTTGTTTGACAAATACGCTACGTAAATATTGCAACCACCAGTCTTCGAATTTTTTGTAGAATGAAAGGAATGTTGAAATCAGAATGTGGGTAGTTATAGCATTTGCTGGCGTATAAATTTCACACAATCTTTGTAGTCTTGCACGGTAAAACGACGTTTTGACCAACAAATATCATTCTCCCGTGTATAAAAAGAACAGGGCAACAATGGGCTAAATCTAAGTTGTCGGGCCACTAAATTTGGTTGGTAGCTAGTAAAGCCTAAACCAGATGCCCCAACCTCTATTCGAGTTGACAGAAGTGCAGGGGTTAAAAATGCTGCCCAAATGGCATTGCCTTCGGCAGTAGTAGCATGAGTAACTTCGGGAAATCTATTTCGGAACCAACTGGGTCCAACACATTGATCCACAAAAGGTGCCATAGTTGTAATAGAAAATTTGGTGTCAAGATACATGGAAATGTTTCTCATAAAAGTTTTTTCTATGGGGGGATCATTAGGAGTAGTTAAGGCAAGCCTAGTGCCTTCGATACACCTAGCATTGTTTTCTACCATCAAATCCTTGGAGATGGTGATCCTTAATTGTGGCTCAAAAGTGACATTTAACCAAAGTTGTAGAAGCCACATGGGTTTAACGATGAGATATTTGTATTTGCCGGTTTCAGGAAGGTGTTTCAATTTATATGAAATACCTAAAGTTTTGTACAGATTTGCTAAGAGCAATTTTCCTAAACCTACGTTTTGACCTTCATGAAGTTGGGTCGCTAACGGAATATACTGTTTAGCTATTTGTAAAGAGCTCGAGCAAAAAAGGTACTAAGAAAACCATAGAGTCAGAAAAGAAATATGTTCCATGTCAGAAACCTCTTCATTACTCTTAAAATGGTGATCAACAATATAGTTTTTGAAGCCAGCACGATCGAATCGAAAATCGACACCAGTTGTGGGTTCTAATGTGGGATCAAATGTATCCCTCATAGGTCGAAGGCCAGTTATGGACACTACATCGAATAAAGTCGGCGTAATCATTCCATAGGGGAGTTGGAAAGTAATTTTTTATGCTTCTCAGAAAAAATTCGAGGCAAATAGCATACCAGGGTAGTATCTAAATCTAGTTCTAGAATTTTGGATAAGGTCGAAGATACCTAGGTTTTCCCATTGTGTTTTTATTTTACTTTGCACTTTGTTTAGCCAAGCCAGGTAGTCCTTGTTTTGAGGAGAAGCTGATTGAAAGATGTGTGCAGGGTAAATCCATAAACCTAAAGTCTAAGGCACATTGTTCAAACGCACAAGGTGTAGCAGTAAAAAACAAGGAAAACAAGTTTTCATTTTATCAGGACGAGAATTTGGAGTTGGAAAAGGACCTAAAAATGTTAAGGTTTTATCAACAAGATAAAATGGGATAAGTAATTGTGAACTCCAAATGACATTCTTCTCCTTTTCCAATGGTGGTTCAGGAACATAATCCCTCTCCAAATCTTTCTCCGACGCCGGAATAGTGAACGCCAAAAGGGTGTCGCATGCAACATTTAAAGTAGTGGCCATAGTTTTTTTGAAGAACAAGAGAAATAAGTTCCTTTTTATTTAGAGTGAAGAAATGGAAACTCAGATTGTGAAGAGAAGGAAATGAGAAGAGAAAGTGGAAGCAAATATTTATAAGGTTTCGGTGACTTGATGGATGTGTGACAAGTGGCGAAGCAGTTGGAATTTGAAAGACATTTTGCTTTCTTAAGAAGTGGAAACGATAATGGCAGTTAGTAGGGAGTTATGACCCACAATCTCCTAGGAACTAGGAGTAATGATGAATAGCTGCAAAATATATCGGAAATGATGTTTTTATAGAAAGGAGAAATGATGACAATGACGTCATCATAGTGACTTGAACAGTGTCGAAAAATCAATAAAAAATTGCCACCTTTCTCCCTTTCGACATATGGATGGTCGAAAAATGAAATTTTGGGGCAATTTGTTACCTCATATTTTCCGACACAACCTAAATAAGAGGTTTAAAGGACGAATCCCAAATGGTGATAAAATAACTTGAGTTACACTCTAGTCAAAATTGGTCATGGGTGACTAAAAAGACTTGTCTTCCTAGGTACATCTGATCGAGACATGCATTAGAATGGAAGTCGAAGTATGGGTTTCATCGCTAGGTCAATATGAGATGACAATGTGCTCGAATTAGGGGACTTAGGGAAATTTAGAGACTTTCAGTATAATGTCCGGTGCATATGTCAACATTGTCGAAGAAGTGGAAATGTATAAGATCAAACAATTACTAGAGACACATGGTTTTTTATGAGAACGAATGACACATGGGAATGAAAACGTGTCAGATGGTGTTTAGTCGATCGTTGGTGACGCTTACGTTAGAACTAGTATATATGTGGTTCATGTTCGTATGATTGGAGGTCTGCAATTTTACACAAATTCTATACCCTCCAAGTATCCAAGTGTTAGTGAGAAACAAGTTGATTTGAATCAATGTATGTATTTGCGTTCCATTTATATTCAGTTTGTTTCATTTAGTACATTCAATTTTTTCTCTTACATCTCGACATTCATTGTCAAACATATTTCAAACTTATGATTTTTGAACAATTTATCCTGGAATTTTTTTGAGTTTAATCTCTTAAGTGAAATCACATTTGTCTTTGTTTACCAAATTTTCCAGTAAACAATCGGTCTCAAAGCTTTCACATAAACAATCCTTGTTTAATAGTCAATAGTAATAAATTTGGAAGAACTGTTCTAGACTTGCCAAGAGTACCAATAAGATAGGTTCAATCATAGGCCAATCAAACCATTAGCACCCATTCAATTAGTGAATAAATATATGCTCACCTCGAAACACCACACTAAAACAAGACACCAATTTCATCTTGAATGTTGATATTTATCGAAAGGTAATAATTTAAACCATCAATCATATATAAGTGTGACTCTAAGTCACATGTATTCATTCACTTTACACACTTACAAGTTTCATGTCTCTCATTTACTAACTGTTGAGAAAATAACAACAACAAAAAATTTATACGCTTGCAAAAGCATACCCATAAAAAAAAGAAAAGGTAAAAAATTCAAAACTAAAATTCAAAATTATAATTCAACTTCTAATTTTACAATGATAAAATTACTAATTCTCGCATATATCTGCAATTTTTAAGGAGAAAATTGCAAATCCTCCGAATTGCAATTTTTAAGGAGAAAATTACAAACCGGTTTCAATTGCAACTTTTTAACGGAAAAATTGCAAATCCTCCTCAACTGCAATTTTTAGACGAAAAAATTGTAAATTCTCTCTCAACAAACTATTTAACTATTTTTGAATCGAAAAATAGAAAACTTTTCTCAACAAACTATTTCACCCTCTTCTCTAGAAACAACATAACTACCCAAATTCCCAATACATCCAAAAGACAATATTTTATTGTTGTGTGTAAAACTCAAACTAATTATCTCTATTCATATTATTACTCAAATTATATTTTCATTCTACTACCTGACGTGAGATTTGAATGAATAAACTATTTAACTCAACACTAACTTAAACATTTGAGCGCCAACTTTATAAATATCATTATCTCTAATAATCAAAAATATTTACCACTATATCATAAACTTTTCTCCAATGATCATCATCAATCAACTATTTATCTTCTATTTCACCACGAATAAGAAGGAAGCACACAAACATTTTGAATATTTAGCATTCTCCTCCTGGACATTGCGATATTTTCCGGAAAGAGACTGACAGTCTTATTTTCCTTGCATTTTACTCCCTCTGTCTCATAATAAGTGTCTCATTTGCACTTTTTTCATGTCTTAAAATAAATGTCTCTTTAGAAAACCAATACAACATTTATTAATTTTTTCTACTACAATACCCCTATTTATTAACTTTCACGTTTTTCAACTACTCTACTACCTATAAGAAATAAGGGTACTTTAGTAAATGATATTAACTTTATTCATTAAAACCAATACATCCAATCATTTTCTTAAGAACCGCGCAAAATTCAAATAGGACACTTATTATGAGACGAAGGGAGTAATTTTTTCCCTTAGTTTGCAATAAATATAGATAGATATGTGGAAAAACATTTGTCCGAGTGAAAAATAAAACTTTTAAGTAAATCTAAATATAGATATGGATAGAAATTCACGTCACTATAAATTATACGTAACATTTAGTCATGAACTGTTTTTGTTTGTTCTCATTGAATAATTAGTTGAGTATAGTTGAAGTTAGTTGAAATTGTCATCCTTCACATTTCCTTTATCACACTCAAACGGTTGAAAATTTATGACATAGTTGAAGGAAGGAGCGTTGAGTTAGAGACACATATCAATGTGAACAAAAACAGTGAATGTGGTCAATACTAGCTTGTCTAAATTCATAAACTACTAGTAAGACTATTTTTTAAATTATTTTTGATGAAAAATAAAGATCGAGAAAATATGAAACGTGATGAATGCACTATATTAAATACTTTGTTGTTGGTGGGTTACGTCAACCCAGCATTTATATGATCTTGTTAGATGATAGATTGAATTTATTGATGACCTACACAATCAAAAACTAATTTGTCCTTTTGTAAACTATTAACCAACCAATATATTATTTTGTACTAAATAATAAAATAAAATCAATCAATATATTTTGGAGAACAAGAGAGAGATTATGGTACCCATCATCACCCATGGACTACCTCTATTGGCGACCACTCCACCGACCCCCCCACACCTACACCAACATTTACTTATTTTAATTTTTCCTTCATCTATTAAAATTAAAATGATAATTCTCAAAGGAAAAGGATGTTTAAACTAACAAATAGGAGTGTTTAAGGCTATAATTTAATCCGAACAACCTCATTAACCAACTCAACCCAAAATGCTTGGTTCAATTTTCTTCTTTATATTTTGAATTGATAACAAGGGTTTTAAGTATAAATTGATGTCTTTCACCCACCTAAGAGTTCCTATCTATAAAGGTAAATTTAAAGCCTCTCATTTTAGTTTATCATATAGATTGAAAGTCAAGTGTATGGGAGAAAAGCCTTTTTTTTCTTTTACCTATTGGAAGAGTACAAACTCATAAAGAGCATACTTCATGAAGTTTTAATGAATAATGATAAAAGTAGTAATTCATTCTTTTGTGAAAAAAATAGTATTTGATAGGGGTGTTCAAAACCAATCCGGTCCAATAAAAAATCGTAAAATCAAATCAAATCGAAATTGCATTTGATTCGGATGTGTTTGACTTTGTATAAGATTTTTGTCTTCTCCTAACAACTTTTGCAAGATATACTCCTGTCTAAAATTAACTTGTTTAAAAGAAGAGTGATTTCAAATCCTAGTAGGATTTCTTTTTCCTTGAGTAGGTTTTTGGTTAAGATGGTCTCTCAGTTTTTTCTAACCTGTAAGATAATCTTGTCAGTGTGGTATAGAGTTTTTAAGTAGTTGAGGTAGCAGATAGTTATTCTTCATGACCCTATGGTCCTTTTTTAGTTTTTTCTTTATTTAGGGGGTGCCGCTAAGTATATATGGGTGACTCTATCTTATGGTTTGGCACGTTGTAGTATGGTTCATTTGAAAAACCTCAAATATATCATCTTTAAGGGAATCACAATTTTAATGAAAGAGGTGGAGAAAAATAGTTTTTTTTGGCTTGTAAATGGTTTTAACGTAGATCTGGGTGAACTCTTGCTTCTTCATGAATTGCCTTCAGAACTCTATCATCTACTTGCACCTATACCGGATCGAGTATTTGCCTTGATTCAGAAAATGGTGGTTTTTTATTCTATTTTGATTGGATATAATTTGTTGATAATGTATAGGTGGATTTTTAGTAGTTGCGGTCAGTTTTGAGTTGTCACTGTCAGAGTAGTGTTGTTTGCGTAGTGTTGTTTGGCTGTTTGTTTTTTGTTTGATGAATATTTCTCCTATACTTAAAGATTTTTTTTCTCTTATTAGTATATTCTATTTGTGATTAATTTTTTTTCTTCTAAATATCCTTTTTATTCTCACATTCTTCATGTCAATTACAAACAGTAAGGTTTTGTACGGGTGTATGAGTGAAAGTCATTTGTATAGTCTTAAAATGAAATAAGTGCATAGTGTTAGATTAATTAGTTTAATTGATCTAATAGTTTATTGTTATTAAGTAGATTACCAATTAATTGATTAACATGTGTTTTATTTAATTTTTTAAATGGATCTGATTGAATTGGAGAATTTTGTTATACCAAATGAGATGTTTGATCTCAAACATTAATCTATGTAGTCGTTATCTGATGATAAATAATGAGAATTTCTTTGGCCACCTGCCAACCTTCTAGCTCACCTCTGGTGAAAAACCCAGAGTACCCCTGACTTCGGAAATGAACTTCCGAAATACAAGAAAAAGGTGTTTTCGGAGATGCATCTCCGAAAGCGCCTTTTTTTTAAAAAAAAATTTGACTTATTTCGGAAATGCACTTCCGAAAACACCATTTCGGAAGTTCATTTCCGAAATACTGCGCGTTTTGCAGATTAAGCAAAACAACCCCCTCCCCCTAATCATTTACCCTAATCTTCTTCCAAACTCACACCCCAAGAGATTTTTGTGCAAACCAGTTCCAAGCTACCTCAAAGGCTCCAACTACTTGCTCTATTACATTCAAAAGTCCTCAAATCCATTCAATCGGTAAGCATTTTGATTTTAAGATCTATGATTAAAATGTATATTAGGGTGTTTACAAATAGCAACAAATGTATTAGGTTAGGTTTATACTGATATTTAGGATGTTTAGAATGTGTAGACATAGGTTTGATGTTTGGTTTTGGGGTCTGCCATGGGAGTTGCAGAAAACTCCATCGCAGGGGTGTTTCGGAAGTTCATTTCCGAAAACACCTCCATCCCAGTTTTCGGAAATGAACTTCCGAACTGTATCAGAATTTCAATTATTTTTGTTTCTTCTTTTGTCTCGCATATTAATCGATTTCAATTGTTTACAGGAACATGTCAGGCAACCAACCAGCACGCATCAGACATGGGAGAGAGTCTCAGACTGCGTCGGCTAGACGCGAGCGGGCGGCGGCGCAACTGGCGTCGACCCAGGGACGGGGGCAGGGCCGGGGACGCCGTGTGCGAGTTCCCGTGGACGTGGGAGAGGGTACATCTGCTTCAGGATCTAGGAGTCGGCTGGCTCGGGTATCTTCTTCCCGCCAGCGAGAGGAGGAGGAGGAGGAGGTGTCAGTGCCATACCACGAGCCGGAGGGGTGTACCGGATGTTGACCCTCCAGCCGGGGAGGAGGATGAGCAGGAGGATGGCTATCCGGGAGGGCCCTTTGACACTTCCGTGCTGATTCACTACCACGATCACGTCGCTCGGCGGATCTGGGAGGGAGAAGTATTTTTTTAATTTAACTGTTTATTCGTCACCATTTTTTATAATCTAACCATTTATTTGTCGCTTATTTAATATATGTCCGCTTATTTAATATATGTCGCTTATTTGTTTTTTTTTGTAACAGGAGAGAGAGCCGTTGAAAATGGTCAACCACGCCCGCAAGATTTTCGGTCTGTTTAAACCAGCAGCTGAGTGGTTTAACGACCATGTGCGAGGTTCAGGGCTCAGCGGGCTCTGCATGACGGGGTACACCACCATCAGCACCGGCATGCAGGGGGCATTTGTGGAGCGCTGGCACAAGGAGACGTCCTCTTTCCACTTGCCGGTTGGGGAGATGACGATCACTTTGCACGACGTGCAGTGTCTTGTCCACCTGCCGATTATGGGGCCGCTGTTGACCCACTCCAAGATCCAGAGGGTGGAGGCCATTGAGTGGATGATGCTCTACTTGGGCATGGAGCACGAGGTTGCTCACTATGAGTGCGCCACAACTTCTGGGCCTCATGTCCGGTTCACCACACTGAGCACTTATTTTGACCACCATCTGGACGCGGCTGCCGATGCTGAGGGTGAGGGTAACCAGCTGTTCACAGAGTATCACCGCGGCTGCGCTCTCCGGTGCTGGTACATGCATGTGGTAGGCGCTGCATGCTTTGTGGACAAGAGTGTCAGGTACGTCGACGTGACCTACCTCCGCTACTTCATGGACCTGGATACCGTTCACCAGTGGAACTGGGGGGCAGGTACTCTGGCATACCTCTACCAGAAGCTGAATGAGGCCTCCAACTGGAGGACGAGGCAGTTGGTCGGATCCTGCACACTGCTTACGGTACGTTTTATTTTAACACATTATCGTATTTATTTATTTATTTATGTTTCGTATTTATTTTTAATACATTATCGTGTTTCTGTTTCAGAGCTGGATCATCTCCTACTTCTCCCGCATCCACGACTTTCACATCGATCCTGCGTACGTGGACGGCATGCCCAGGGCCGCCAGATACGCTCTCCAGAGGGGGAACGATGCGGTGGGACCATACCGTCTGTACTTGGACCGCACGATGCACGACGACGTCACCTGGAGGCCGTTCGTCGACTACGCTCAGATTGTCCCCTTTGACGGCATTGCTCTATATTCAGGCTGGTTGGCATGCGGGACCGGCATCATGGTCCGGTATCTCCCTGAGCGGTGCATGCGTCAGTTCGGATTCGTGCAGCGGATACCCAAGTCACCCTTTGAGGCAGCTCCCGACACAGTGACCCGAGTGCAGCTCACTGCCATATGGGAGGACTGGCAGCATCATGTGGTACCGCAGGAGTACCGTCTCACTCGGGTCACACAGGACTGACACAGTGAGGAGGGGTACGTCACATGGTTCTACCGGGTGTCCCATCCTCTACTGAGACCCGACGTTCTCGGCGCTCCTAGGCCAGCACATGAGGAGATCCTGGAGAACCAGCAGGCCGAGGATGACCACGCCATTGATCTCCTGCCGATCTGCCAGCGGATAGAGATGCTTGGGCGGGACGCCTTGGATCGGGGTGTCGTTCTTCAGGGCGGTCCAGATGCAGTCGCCGTGATGGAGGCGATCGTCACTGATGCGGGCCGTGCGGCGGGGTACAGGCGGCAGAGGAGGGCTCAGGGTGAGAGGGTTAGGCACACCTAGTAGTGGTCGGGTTTATTTATTTTTTGTTTTCGGATTGTATATTGCGCACACTATTACTATTTGGTTCGGCTTGTATATATTATTTGGATTTTATTTATCGTATTAGTATTTTCTGTTTATCTGTTGCTTATTTTATTTGGCGTTTGCGTTTAATTAAAATGCGAGACTGTTTAAGAAATAACATAAAAAAAAACACAGTTTCTGTATAATTCGGAAATAAACTTCCGAATTCACCCATGAGGTGTTTTCGGAAGTTCATCTCCGAAGACACCCCCCATGAGGTGTTTTCGGAGATGAACTTCCGAATTATGGAATTTTTTTTAAAAAAAAAAGCGTTTCAGAAGTTCATTTCCGAAGCAGGGGTATTTTGGGATTTTCGCTGGGGGTGTACAATTATGAGATAATTCTCATAGAAGAATGAATTGAACAATTACATGTAATTTTTCTACCCACACCCTATTGTTATTGTTTTACAGATATGAGCTTGTTGAGAGGAATCTACCAAGCACCTTACAAGTTGAATTTGACACTCTAGAATATGTAGGAACTAGGAAGTGCAAATTCATAATTTTTAATTAATAATTATAGTAATATATTATTTTAAAAAATATTGAATTCATAAATTTACACATTTTTATGGTGTAAAAGTATTGAATAATCAACTCATGGTTAATTTTATCGAATACGTCTTTTAGTGTTATTTAACTTCACAGAACATCATTTGTAAAAAAAAAGAAAAAAAAACTTCACAGAACATCAAATATTAACTAATGTTAACTGAGTTTAATTCTCACAAAAAAAAAATTTAAATGATTTAAATTCATTGATATTTAGGGTCTGTTTGGTTCAAATGAGGGGGAGGGGAGGGGAGAGATTTTAATGGAGGGAAGGGAAGGGGAGGGGAGGGGAGGGATTTTTTGTAATTATATATATGTTTGGTTCAAACGAGGGGAGGGAAGGGGAGGGAAGGGATTTTGTTTTAAAATATATTTGGTTCACGAGGGGAGGGGAGGGATTTTCATAATAATTTACAATTTTATATTGTAAAAATTTCGTAAATATTTTCTTGGAAATAATATTTGTATAATTGAGTGATTAAAAAGTCATAACTTATTGCATAATATTAAAAAAAAATTGAGTACACTTAATTCGTATTATAACTCTCGACACAAAATAAACTATACGTTGATAACAACTTTTGAATATATAAAATAAATAATAATAAAAAACAAAAAATTATAGTAATAATAATTTTTATTAAATAAAAAAAATTGAAGGTGAAAAATAATTATAATAAGCAGATGGAAGTAATAGAGAAAAAATCACAAAAAGAAAAGTAGCAATATGAAAGAAAATAGTATTTTTAAAATAATAAAATAAAACTGAGGATATTTTAGTAAATATATTAATTAAATTAATATTAAAACTCAGATCCCCTCCCCTCCCCTCCGAATCCCCCCAATTCGGGGGAACGCAAAAAGTGTCATTTGGAGGGATTTTGCTCCCCTCCCCTCCCCTCCATTCCCCTCCTAAAAATTGAACCAAACACATTTTATTTTAAATATTCCCTCCCCTCCACTCCCCTCGCTCTACCTCGAACCAAACACACCCTTAAGTGACAATGTGTATTTAATTGATTTGAGTTGATAAGTAATTATTATTAATTTTCTAATTAATATTTAAGTTTATCAGTAATATAAGATACAAGTATTTTTCAACATTCAGTTGCTTCTCATTTTATAAATCGAATTCTAGAATAAAAAAAATTAAACAAAATATTTGTTTTTCATCCATATTTTCTATTATCTAGTGATAAATAAAATCTACTCTTAAATTGAGCAAATTCAAAAATTCAAAAGTTGGTGTAGATTAAAATAGAAAATTTCTTTATCCACCTCTCTATGGGGTCACCCCAGCGAAAATCCCAACTTACCCCTGTTTCGGAGATGCATCTCCGAAGTTTTTTTTTTTTAGATTTTTTCAGACTTCAGAAATGCATTTCTGAAAAAATCCCAAAAATTGAGATTTTAATTAATTCGGAGATGCATCTCCGAAAAAATAAAAAAAAAATTAAAAATTTTGAGATATTAATTAATTCACATATCATAAACTTGATATAATTTATGAGTAATGAATAATAATAATTATATATTTTGATATAATTTATGAGTTATGAATAATAATTATTATATATTTCTATTCTGATTCATATTTTAAAATTTAAAATAATTTTAATTAAAAAAATTAAAATAATTTCAATTACAAAAAATTTAAAATAATTCCAATTATTAAAATGTAGTTATGAATAATTTCAATTCATGTTTCTACTGTTGATAATATTGAAAGAGATCAAGTAAGACTAATAATAATAATAATAATAATAATAATAATAATAATAATAATAATAATAATGATAAAAAAAGTTACTTTTCATAATGAATTATAATATAAAAAATTATTTTTCATAATTAAAAATAAATTATAATTTTTCATTTAGTTTAAAAAAATTTAAAAAAGATTTTGTCTTAATTCTATTTAATGAATAAATTTTATATTTAATTCTATATAATTCAAATTTTACTTATGAAATTAAAATGTTTTTAAATAAGTTAGTAAAATAATTTTTAACTTTAAAATTGTTTAGGAAATTTTGATTCACCTTGATTTTATTGATTCACCTTCATTTTATTGATTCACCTTGATTTTATACCTATTAATTGTATTGATTCACCTTGATTTTAATTTTTTAATAATTATTAAATTTGTATATCCGAAACATTCCAAGACCAATTTGGTCTTGGAATATTTCGGATATGCATCTCCGAAAACACCCCTCTCCCAAAAAAGGTGTTTTCGGAAATGCATCTCCGAAAACACTTTTTTTTCGTTTTTTCGGAAGTGCATTTTCGAAATAAGATAAACTTTGAAAAAAAAACGTTTCAAAAATGCATTTCCGAAGTTAGGGGTATTTTAGGTTTTTCGCCAGAGGTGACCGAAGACATGGAGGTGGATAAAGAAATTTCATTAAAATATAAAACAAATTCTAGAACAATTAATTCTGTTTATCGAATTAAATAATCATGAATAATATAATAATAATTTTTTTATAGAATAAATAAAAATACAAACATTTTGAAAGAGTATAAAACAAAATAAAATATGGAATCTAATAATAAATGCAACATAGTTTATTTAAATTTTAAGTTAATGGTGCAAAATTGTTTTTTAGTGGGTTCAAATCAAAAAGCAAATTATATTGAAATTTGGGCTGATTTTTAAAAATCAGGGGTTCAATTGACCCCCCTCAATCTACTATCCCTCCGTCACTTTTCCATAAGTTTGGAAATTTGACCCAAAAACCTTTACAATTATAAAATTTAGTTTTTCAAAAACAAAACTCTTTTTTGAGTTTTTTTTCTTCTAAAAACATTGTATTGCCTCATATATTTGCCGAATTTTTTAAATATTTACAAGTAAATTTTTTGTTCAACTTTTGAATTTTTATCAATTTTTTTATCTTAATAAGAAATATTCAATAAAAAAATTATATATTTGATGCATTTTTACCCTTTTTATTAGTAATATCCGATATATAAGTAAATTTTAAATGTATTCTTACCGCAATTTTTATACATATTGGTATCTAACATGAGTTTTTACTGGATTTTTAAAAATGTCCAATAAAAAAGCATAGTGAATATTGGATTTTTCCAAATTATCCATGGACGATGAATTGTTGTTATCGAATATTTTTAAAAATGGTATGTTATAGTGGTGTGGCCGGATATTTTAAAGTCCACTGAGTCAATTTTGTTTTTTATTTTTGTTTTGTTTTTTGTGCTTAGTGAGGAGAAGAGGAAGGGATGATAAGTTCATACCTAGATTGAGCAACAAACATGTTAAAGAGAGCTCTGGTGAAAACAGTTAAGATGATTGAGGCATTTGCACACTAGGGCGTGTACTATGGTTTTCACTAACTCTCACCGTAGGGGGACTGAGCAGTTTCGTGGACCATTTGCTCTCCGACGTAGAAGAGGTAGTGCATGATGGTCGAAATATCATGATGATGAAGTAGATGTTGTCGAGATTTATTATGTTGAGCCAAAGGCCCATTAGGAGGTGCATGATCAAGTTGATTTAGAGGTGCCTTATTAGGTTGATATATGTGACGATAATGATGTTCTTGCAGAAAGGGTTCCCTCAAAGGCTCTTTGACCTTACCTTGCTGACAGGGTATAAATATGGCAGGGAATTTCCTCGAGTGCCCTCGAGGTACCCTCACACTGCCTTTAGATTATGGAAGAGAGCGATATAAATATTTTAACTTAAGTTATTTTATTTATTAGTATTTAATTGAAAGTAATTGATGATTTATGCTTTATTTGTTAAAGGGCCGCACTCTATTGAAGGTAAAGAAATTCTCATGGTTCAAAGCTAAAGAAATTATCTGTAGTGCATATATCACTACGCCAAAATTGGCTTTTAACAGCACACCTACGACAGCGCTTATGCCCAAAAGCGCTTTGGTAGGTTTGTCTAAAAACAAAATAAAAAATCACGCTAGAAAAGCGCTCTTATAGGGGGGGTAATGAAAGCGCTTTTCAAAAGCGCTCTTATAGGGGGGGAATGAAAGCGCTTTTTAAAAGCGCTCTTATAGGGGGTGGGTATGAAAGCGCTTTCTAAAAGCGCTCTTATAGGGGGGTGTGACAGCGCTTCTGAAAAGCGCTCTTGTAGGGCTGGGTATGAAAGCGCTTCTGAAAAGCGCTCTTGTAGCCCTGATTAAATTTTTCATAAAACACAGACACGCTAATTTTTTCCAGAAACACGCTATTTTTTCAGAAACAGTCTTCTTCTTCCTCGCAAGTTCTCAACCACTCCTCCTCTCACTCCCTCCGCCGTTCTCAACCACTCCCCGTCCCTCCGTCTTCGTCTCACTCTCACGCCACCGCCGCCGCCGCCGCTGCCGCCGCCGTTCTGTGGGATTTTAGGGTTTTCTTGGTCAAAATCAACACTTCTGTTCAGGTAAAATCTTCCCACTATTTAGTAGAACTTGTAAACCATGTGTTTTTTTACATTAATGATAAGAATTGCAAATGAAACTTCTGGTTTGGTTATTGTTCATGTTCATTGTACAAACTTCTGGTTATTGTTAATGATAAGTTCCTATTTGAAATTAGTTGAAACTTCTGTATTTACTATGTACTGTTTGAGCTTGAAGTGTTTTTTCTTGCATTGTTCATGTTCAGCTACGACTTGGAGTTCACTGTTGCACACAATCTTGTAGCTGTCAGTACTGGAAGCTTGTTATACCAGGTAGAAATGAATGACATCAAATGTCCTGAAATTTGAATCTGAAAACATGCGAGTTATTGTTTTTAATAAAATGACAATGTTTGCTTCCTATGGTGATTAATGATCACTTTCTTTTCCCATCTATTAATGAAGCTTGAGATGTCTAGTAGCAGAACAAATGCGATGCTTTGACTCTGTTTTGTATAGTGAATACTGGATACTGAATATTATAGTTTTCCAACCTATTTATTTATAATTCATGTACAAGACCAGAAGGAGGAATGTCATACGATTTGGAATGCCATTTCCTTTTCATTTATATGATGTTACTAGATGTTGTGGATTACCCTGTAAAATATTTTGTAATATATCACATTATAAGTACAAATTAAATTGTCAGGTTGTTCTTACTTATATTGGCTAATAAACCAAACATGAAACTAGATTTTGTGCAACTTATTTTCCATTGCAAGTATTATTGTGGTTCCGTTGCAAGTATTATATGTCGGGTTTGAGTATAACTATTGGTGGTTCTTTTTGGTGTAGTGGCTTCCCGGTTTCTAAGTTAATTGATTCAAAGGTGGTTGGAATTAATCTCATGTTTTGAAGTGGAATTAAGTCATATTTTGTATTGATGTTATTTGATTTTGAATGCATTTGACATAATGATACAATGCTGATTTTTTTAAGCTATGGATTATGACCTCATTTTTATACTCTTCAATTAAGTTTTTTATTTTATATTTTTTAGGAATATCTTTGCTAGATAGGGGTTACTTGTGAAGAGTGAAAGTTTGATCTCATACAAGAATCTTACATTGTGTGGGTCTACAAGTTGCTTACTACTATACAGGTAATATATTGTTCTCTCTCGCCAAAGTAATATGTTGCGTTTTATTGCTTCTGATTCATTCCGTAATATGTTGCGTTTTATTGCTTCTGATTCATTGCGTTTTATTGACAGAAACGCATTATACCGTTCTGTTCCTTAATAATTAGTTTTTTTTGTTTAGCTTAATTAATTAAGACATGAGTGTAATACTCATTATTCCGACATGTGGAATATTCTCTGATTTTGAAGTGATGAACTTACTAACTTTGTAACTTTTAGATTATATTAAGTAATACTCATTATTCCGACATGATGTCAATTTCGTTAATCGTTAAGTGATGTACTTACTAACTTTGTGAATTGAATTCGCCATAGGGGTTACTTGTGAAGAGTGAAAGTTTGACCGCTTTTGTTTAGCTTAATTAAGACATGGATAAGACATGGATGAATTCAAACCGATTGTCGAAACAGTACGAGAAAGGGGTATGGGAATTCGTTGAGTTTGCGGTTAAGCACTCCGAAGACCCGCTTCGAATGCCGTGTCCTTGCTTGGGTTGCTGTTATGGGGGTAAGGTTGACGGGGAACAGTTGGGATCCCATTTACTACGGTTTGGAATTGATAGAAGTTATACATGTTGGACAATGCACGGTGAGAAAAGTAACGGGAATGCTGAGTCGAGGTGTAATAGGAAGTATGCTTCAAACGACGATTGCACAGACACATACGATTGCGATCGAGTCGAAGAGATTGCAGAAGCGCTTGAAGAAGATCTTGCGGATTGTCCCAAAATGTTTGAGAGGTTGGTAAGCGATGCAGAGAAACCGTTGTATGATGGTTGTTCAAAATTCACAAGATTGTCTGTGGTGTTAAAGTTGTACAACTTAAAGGCGGACAATGGATGGTCGGATAAAAGTTTCACAGAGTTATTAGCCCTTATGAAAGATATGCTACCAGAGGATAATGTTCTTCCCAATCGAACGTATGAAGCCAAAAAGATGTTGTCCTCTATTGGCATGAGCTATGATAAGATACATGCATGTCCAAACGATTGCGTTTTGTTTCGAAACGAGTATACAGCGTTGAATGAGTGTCCTAAATGTGGTGCCCCTCGATATAAGAAAAAGTTGTCTCCTGCTAAAGTCTTATGGTATTTTCCTATAATTCCGAGATTTAGACGCATGTATCGTAGTGAGACCGATTCAAGACACTTGACTTGGCATGCAGATGAAAGAATTATTGATGGAAAGTTGCGACATCCGGCAGACTCACCACAATGGATGAAAGTTGATACTGATTATCTTGAATTTGGAAAAGAAGCAAGAAACCTTCGGTTGTCATTGTCTACTGATGGAATGAACCCGCATGGTATTCAAAGTATCTCGCATAGCACATGGCCTGTGATTCTTATGATCTATAACCTACCTCCGTGGCTATGTATGAAGCGTAAGTACATGATGTTATCTATGCTAATTTCTGGGCCTTAACAACCAGGGAATGACATAGACGTATACTTGGCACCGTTAATCGAAGATTTAAAGTTTTTGTGGGACAACGGTGTGGAGGTTTACGATGGGTATAGGAAGGAAATTTTCAACTTGAGGGCGATGTTGTTTGGAACAATTAATGATTTTCCAGCATACGGAAATCTATCCGGGTACAGCAATAAAGGTCAAAAGGCGTGTCCCGTTTGTGAAGATGAAACCGATACGACACGATTAGAGCTTTGTCAGAAGAATGTCTTTCTCGGCCATCGTAGATTCTTAAATTCTAATCATCACTACCGTGGGTGGAGAAAAGCATTCAACGGAAAGGCCGAACATGGTACAGCCCCGCCTTTTTTGTCAGGTGATCAAATTTTTGAAAAGGTGAAAGATGTGAGCACTCAGTTTGGCAAGCCTTTTGCACATTCACTTGTCAAGGGTGGGTGGAAGAAGAAGTCCATTTTTTTTGAACTTCCATATTGGAAGTCGTTGTAAGTAAGACATTTCCTGGATGTTATGCATATTGAAAAAAATGTATTTGACAGCGTCATAGGTACGTTACTCAATATACAAGGAAAGTCTAAGGATGGCCTTAACATAAGGAAGGACATGGTAAACATGGGGATGAGAACTGAATTGGGACCCGTGACGAAAGGAAGACGAACATATCTGCCACCTGCTGTTTACACTCTATCTAGAAAGGAGAAGAAAACATTGTGTAAGTTCCTCAGTGAAGTTAAAGTTCCAGAAGGCTACTCTTCAGATATTAGAAGACTTGTGTCCATGAAAGACCTCAAGTTAAAGAGTTTGAAGACGCATGATTGTCATGTTATAATGGAACATTTTTTACCAATAGGTATACGTTCTATTCTGCCAGAAAAAGTAAGAAGCGCAATAACTAAGCTGTGTTTCTTCTTCAGGTCAATTTGCAGTAAGGTGGTCGATCCCGCGATCTTACCAACATTGCAAAAAGAGATAGTTGTTACTTTATGTGATCTTGAAATGTATTTTCCTCCCTCGTTTTTTGACATAATGGTTCATCTAGTCGTTCATCTTGTGAAAGAGACACAATTGTGCGGACCAGCTTATATGAGATGGATGTACCCTGCTGAACGTTATATGAAAATATTAAAAGGGTACGTGAAAAAAAGAAGTCGACCGGAGGGTTGTATTGCCGAACGATACGTTGTTGAAGAAGCGGTTGAGTTTTGTACTGAATATCTGTCAAATGTTCAATCAATTGGACTCCCCAAATCTCATATTGTCGAAAAAAAAGAAGGAAAGAGGCTAATTGGAAATAAAGTTGTGACAGTATCAATGGTCGAACGGGATCAAGCGCACTTGTATGTTCTGCACAATGAGATTGAGGTTGAGCCGTATGTTGAAATGCACAAGGTTGTTCTCCGAGATTTAAATCCAAATAGAAATGAGAACTGGATAGTACGAGAGCACAATCGAAGTTTCATACCGTGGTTTAGGGATCATATTTATTCAAAGTATCGTTCAGATCCTGCTTCAGTAACAGAAAGGTTGAGATGTTTAGCCTATGGTCCAACTGTAATTGTGCTTTCTTATAGCGCATACGCTATTAATGGATACACATTTTATACCAAAGAACAGGATGATAAAAGTACTATGCAAAATAATGGTGTTACCTTGGTAGCTGAAGCAATGCACATATCAAGTGCGAATGACTTAAATCCGAAATTTGCAAATTTGTCATATTTTGGGGTTATCGAGCGCATTTTGGTGTTTGATTACGCGAAGTTTCAGATTCCTGTATTTGGTTGCAAGTGGGTTGAAAATAATAGTGGCATACGAATGGATAAGTCAGGATTTTTGCAAGTGGATCTCAATAGGGTAGGGTACAAAGATGAGCCTTTCATTCTAGCCTCTCAAGCTAAACAAGTGTTCTATGTCAATGATCCGACAAGTACGAAATGGTCTATAGTGCTTTTATCTAACAAAATAGTTGATGAAAACATTGAAGATCAAGGTGATATTGGTGTTGGCATTGAATCTTGTACAAGAAACGATCAAAATGAGAATGAATCTTGTACTAGAAATGATCATAATGAGGGTATTTGGATCAATCCAACCGTCCGCGTTGTTAAGAGACGCGTAGAACACAATCCTACCAAGAAAAGAAAGAGACGTTAGTGATAAAGGTAATAGTATACATATTCCGACTAATTTGTTTTATTCAATTTGTACCGATTGTTTTAATCAATAGTATAGTACTTATTCAATTTTGGTGCATATTCTCGTTTTGTACATAACTTTTGAACCATGTATCCGTTTGTCGACTTCTTTACATGTAACTATACTATTTTGACGATTCCGGAGCTGCTCATGCACTTATCTTTACATTTCGGGACTGTTTTTATATCGGTTTTGCTTCTGCCCGTAATCAAAAGTCGGGCTTAGGGTCTGAATTTCGGAAAACCGACTTTATTTTTGAGTCTGTGGGGACGTTTTACCATAGCCATGTAAATTTCGTTCAATTCCGACAACTTTCTTTTTTGACGCTTATTTTGATTTGTACCGATTTCGTTTCCGATACACTTGTACATGCATGGTTTGACTTCCATTTTACTTGTATAGATTGTTAGCTTATTAATAGTGTACTAATGTGCTTTAGTTTGTTTGATACAGGTTAAATGGCTCCGGATAGAGATGCTCCACCTGAAAACTCACAAGAAAACTCACAAGAAAGAGATGCTCAAGAAAGAGATGCCACGGATACAAATGCTCCACCTGATACTGAAGCAAAAGAAGTTGCACGAGGCATCACTATTATGAAGGGAATCGTTCGACATAGAGACCAAGGATTAGTATACCGTTTGGATTGGAATTCTGATAAACAAGCAATTGGTCCTAATTCTGCAAAGTTGACCAGCTATATTGGTACACTTGTTCGTATGCATATTCCGGTCTCCACAGCTAAATGGAATCTGAAAAGCGAAGAGTTGGATGCGAAAAAAAAAAGCGATTTGGGACGAGCTTCAGGTATATATCATATATGGTTAATTGTTGTTATTATCTTGACGATAAATTGTTTAAATTACTTATACTAACACACTATGCGTATGTTTTTTTGCAGAGGACTTTTGAGATACCAGATGATCGTAAACGCTACATACTTAGTTTGGCCGGCAAAAGATATAGAGGGTGGAAAGCCTTTTTGACAAACACCTATCTTAAGGATAAAGATGGAAACTTTCTTGAAGAGGCACCGGGACGGCCAAAAAAGTATGAGATCTTCATTGGTGAAAAAGATTGGGCTGAGTTTGTAAATCAAAGAGATGAAGATTTTCGGAAAAGGAGTGCCACGAATAGTGCGAGAGCATCCAAACCCGCGTATCCATACAAAAAAGGGCGTATGGGATATGCACGCTTAGAGGATAAACTTGTAAGTAAATAGAAATGCATTTTAATTAATTGTCTAAATGTGTTTTATTTGACGATTTTATCATTTGTGTCAATGCATAGTTAGAGGAGTCTAAAAGTGAGGAAACCTCACTTCCTGTACATGTGTTATGGAGGGAAGCTCGTGTGGGCAAGAGTCAAGCTGTCGATCCCGAAGTTCAGAGAGTTTTTACTGAATGTGTAAGTATAATACTGTGTCTTTAATTAAATCAAATGTTTTTTAATATATAAATGATTTTTTAATGTAAATGAATTACAGGAGACCTTGTCGCAATCGGCATCCACCGGTGAGGGGAGCGTACTTAGTAGAGCACTAGATGCTCCTGAGTATCCCGGTCGGGTGAGGGGTAAGGGTCATGGTGTGACTCCAACCTCTTTTTACAAGAGTCCTAGGAGAAGAAATCCTTCAAATGAAGAAGTGTTGCAAAAGTTGGCGGAATTGCAAGCACAAGTCTCTGAATTGCAAAGAGATAAAGAAGCGTATATGAGAGAAAAGTGCAACACTTCATCGGTGAAAGAAACTAGTGATAAGGCTAGTATCAACTATCAAAGGAAATTTCCCGAGGTAATTATAATTTTTTTTCCTTTTAAATTGTTCTATTTTATTAATGATAATGACTTTATATTTACTATTGGTTTAGGGCATTTCATCTTGCCAACTATACTTATCGGAACCGAATTATTGACTAGTTGGCAAGGGAAAAGTGCACAACACTTTGGGAGATTTACTTCACCATAGACCGCTCCCGGATGGACACCTGAAAGTATCGGTGGATGTTGTAGTAGATCATGATGCGATGCTACCGGTACCTGACATGGTCTCAGAGACGACATTGCTGCGAGATGCAATAGGATCATTTGTTGCATGGCCCTCGGAGCTCATTACCATTAGTGATGAGGTATATTGAAAACGATTATGAATCATTTAGTTTTCGAATGTCAATTCTAAACCGTTTATTAATTATTTTTTACATTTTAATTTTAGACTGCTCCTATAAAACCCACAGTTAAGGGTAAAGGGATTTTACAGGAGGAGGAGTCCGTTGCATCATTAAAAGAGGTACATTTAAAGTGTTAATAATTAATCTGAATCTAAATCTGCATGATTTTATATTTTACCTAACTTATATGATTTTTAGGCATCCGCTCGGGAGTCACAACAAGTGACGCAGCAAGTTTGTACCGTACCACCCACTGGTCCTTCGAAGCCAGCGGGAAAAAAAGGCGGTGCTTTTGTGCCTCGGTACCGGGCGACGCTCGCAACAATGGTTGATATGTCCGATTTGAAGGATGGTGCTTTACGTGAAATCGTTATGGATGAAAGTGTCTTCGGTATTGAATTCAAGTCACTTATTACAATTGATGACTTGGAGGAGATTTTTAAGCATGATCAACTAGGCGTCACTAACATGCACTCATACATCCGGTAATATTCACTCATCCGATATATTATTTAATTAGTCCCACAATATAATTTATTTACACATTTCAATGAAAATAATCTAATGTTTATTATGTTTTTATTTAAGGTTGTTGTATGACAGAGTGTTGCGCGGGACTCCGTTGTCTAACAGATTCCGTTTCGTGTCTTCCGCCCACTGCAGCGGAATGGCAATTGCTTCGGAACCGGAATCAGTTAGACAGCGCTTAGTAGATAGATTCATGTCCACCGGCAATACAGAAAGTCTGCATCTTTGGGCGTATAATACCCGACCAGTAGGGTTAGTTTCTCATTCTTTGTTCATCTAATCTCTGTTTCTTTTGTGTATAGCAAAATTTTCATATAACCTATTGTTTTAATTTATAGAGCACACTGGTTGCTGCTTGTTATCAACCCTATAAGGGAAGTCGTGTATTATCTGAATTCGGTAAATGGTGAATGGACCAATTATCAGGCCATGAAGGACATCGTTGATTTGTAAGTGGGATCGTTCTAAATATATATTCGTGTATATTTATATATTTACTTATTTGTGGGATTGATCTAAACATATGCTTTTATATATTTGTTAATTAGATCAATACAAGTGTTCCGAAGTCAACGGGACGCACAGGTATCCCGAACTAAATCTAACAACATTACTTGGATCCAAGTGCAGGTACATTATTTTTCACAATGTTGCTTATAATATATTTATGCTACTTGATAAAACAAGACAACTATAGAATCTTATTTGTTTTTCTATGTAGTGTCCGCAACAGCGAAACAGTTACGATTGCGGATACTTTGTTTTGAGGTATATGAAAGAAATCCTTCAGGCGAATCAATTAGAGATTCCGCTCACGGTATGAATTTATAACTTAAGATAATTTCATATAATTTATTACATTTAACTAAATATATCATTCATATTATGTTTTTGTTTTGTAGTACCTTGACGAATTCCGTACTACTGCGTACCCGAAGCTTAAGTTGGAAGAAATCAAAGAAGATTTGTGTCAATTTTATATTAAGCGCTTTTTCATGTAGGATTTGTGTCGATTTGAACTATAATATTATTGATGTTGTAATGATGTATATATATAATTTTGGATATTATAATGGTATTATATTAGTATATATATATTGTCTTACTGATGGCTGAAATAATATCGTCGAAAATAAATTACAGGTCGAAAATATTACAGGTTGAAAACATATTACAGGTCGAAAATATTACAGGGTCGACTGGGAGGATTAAATTACAGGCTGCACATTAAAATACCTCATTTAGCAACGAAAGCGCTTTTGAAAAGCGCTCTTAAAGGCCCACCTACTAAAGCGCTTCATTGTAAAAGCGCTGCCAAAGATTAATAAAAAAGCAAAAAAAAAAAAAAAAAAAAAAAGCAACATACTAAAGCGCTTTTGGAAAAGCGCTCTTATAGGGGGGGCTATCAGAGCGCTTTTTCCAGAAAAAGCGCTCTTAAAGCCCACCCTATAAGAGCGCTTTTACAAAAGCGCTTTAGTATGTTGCGTTTTTTTTTTATTTTTTACTCTCACAAGGGGGCCTATCACAACGCTTTTCTGGAAAAAGCGCACTTAAAGGGGGGCCTACCAGAGCGCTTTTTCCAGAAAAGCGCTCTTAAAGGGGGGCCTACAAGAGCGCTTTTTCCAGAAAAGCGCTCTTATATGGGGGGGCCTACCAGAGCGCTTTCAGAAGCGCTTTTGTTAGCTACGCCAGCGCCACCTTTCACAGCGCTTTTAAGCGCTTTTAAAGGCTATAAAAAGCGCTTTTAAAGCCCTTCCTCGTTGTAGTGTATATTGTAGCAACCCGCTTAAAATTGAGAGTGAGTCACCACCACTAATTTTTATTCTAAGGGAAGGGAATATAATGGGTAATCCTAAATTTAGAGATTCTAAATTCGTAAATCGATTAGATGGAGGGAAGGTGTTAGGCACCCTTCATCTTCCTTGTATTCAAGGGGACCCCTTTAGGTGTAGGGTTTAATGAATTTTAATTCAAATAACTAAACGATAGACGTCAAATCGATCGATCAATTATTTGAAGATACGGTAAATGTAAATTCACCTATATCTTAATATTTGCATGATAGTATTGGATTATTGATATTTTAACTGTCCGGACTAGCCTTGGTTTTTAAGCCGTGAGCCTACGTATTTTCTGATGAAGAATCAGAGTCCAATCGTAGTTCGTAATTTGTTTAGTTAGTTTTTTTATGCATTGTGTAAATACTTTAGAAATCTCCTTTGAATTTGTCTGAATTTAAAATAGTGTAGTCGTAGACGCAATTTATAGTTAACCTAGAAAATAAATCTATAATCCCTTTTGAAATAAAATTTGAGTTAGTAATTAGGTTAGTATAAAAAGAAGACTTAAATTGATTAGTTATTTTTAATACATAATATAATTATATAAAAACTTGAATAATGTTAGTAAATACTTTTAAAATAAGATTAGAAATTTAGAAAAAAAGTTTAACAATTATAATAAAACATATCATGTTTTCATTATTACAAAATATGTTATTCATTAATTATTATAAATACTATTTTATTTAATAAAATAGCTTTCATGCAAATAAAAAAAAGAATGAGAGAAACATATATTGCTTGTGGTGGAACATATATTGTTTTTGTTCATTTACA
Organism: Vicia villosa; assembly: GCF_029867415.1. Taxonomy (NCBI): domain Eukaryota; kingdom Viridiplantae; phylum Streptophyta; class Magnoliopsida; order Fabales; family Fabaceae; genus Vicia; species Vicia villosa. The sequence goes on from NC_081185.1 coordinate 151,670,262, forward strand.
TTGACTTATGTTTTGTGTTTTGTGTGAAATTTAGTTTAAGTATCTCGTTTTTTTTTATTGTGGTGTAGTTTGCACTTTATGCTTATGTTTTTCTAGAATAAGTCATATGAATGATATATTTTATTTGATGCATTTATTCAAATCTGTCTCGGTTTTTTAAAAACTAGTATGTTGATCCGTGCTGGTAACTAAAAATAGCTTAGAAAATTTGTCGAAGTTCAAAGAGCTGATGATGAAGAAATTTGAAACGTCGGATCTAGAAAAATTGTCTTATTTCCTAGGCATAGAATTTCAAATTCCTTCATCATGAGTTCTTTGAACTTCAACAAGTTCTCCAAACTATTTCTAGTTACCAACAAGTCATCAATATATAAGCAGATGATTGTTATGTCTTGTGCTACAACCTGAACATAGACACCATACTCAAATTTGTATTTTACAAATCCCAATTCGACTAAGTATGATTCGATCTTCTTGTTCTATGCCTTAGGTGTCTGCTTGAGGTCATAGAGTACTTTGTGCAACTTATATACTTTGTTCAACTTTAATTAACATGATTGTAAATGGATTTTCTAAATGCACTATTTTAAGGTTAATGTCATGCTTACCAATCGTTAGTTAATCCAGTGGTGATTGCCGCTGGACTGCCAGAACTCGCCCCCGAACCGGACTAAACCGGTGGTATAAAGCCAAAAAAAAAGTTTAATGTCATGCTTCTCCTTAAATAAGAGCATGTTTATGAGCTAATTGTTTTTAGTCAAAGTGTGATTCCACGCAACTTCATGAAATTGTTAATTAGCCTAAAATCATTTTAGACTAGTTGATGAGTTGTTGCACTTTCATTATTTACATATATCTTGACATAAAATAACTATGTATAACTTTTAATATTAACTCATAGATTTTATATGGTATAACCACGTGGAAATAACAAATTCATGTCTAATGTCAAAGTGTGATTTCACGCAACTTCATGAAATTGTTAATTAGCCCAAAATCATTTTAGACTAGTTGATGAGTCGTTGCACTCTCATTATTTACATATATCTTGACATAAAATAACTATGTATAACTTTTAATATTAACTCATAGATTTTATATGGTATAACCACATGGAAATAACAAATTCATGTCTAACATAAATATCATATAAGCTATTCTTGTTTTATTTTATTTTTGTAACTATCACTCTAAATGAATCACATGTACTTGTTATGAGGTTATGTTAAAATGTGCAAATTATAAGATACTTCATATCGGTCAAAAAATTATGTGCAATTTTTAGGATGTAAATATTTTCTCATATTTAGCACTTTACATTGCATTTCTTTATTAACACTTCTTTTACCAAAAAAATCTACAACAATCTTATTTTGTATCAAATACTTTTTTTTCTTCTTTTATTTTGGCTATTGACCAAGTGGCCAACACTACTATTTCATTACATATGTAGAAAGGGGAGTGTTGCAATAGGGTTGGAACCCTCTCCACTATATAAATTGTCCTAACAACTAGGCCACTAGGTTGTAATATTGAGTACTTTTTTTAATTTCTTATTTATTATATTTGTTATGCTAAGACATAAAAATGTAGCTTAGAAATATGAAAAAAAAATTACTTTATTTTTTTCTAGTTTTTTAAATTTGAAACTTAGTATTTAATATTTTAAGTTAAAATTATTATTTTTTTAAATAAGATCATTTGCCAAAAATAACTTGTAATGCAAAAAATTTCTCTACCTCAATTTTATAGTTTCACACAAAAACATAGTTTGATAACAGTTTCACACAAAAACATAATTTGACAGCTCTACCAATAATGTCGGATAATAATTGCATAGTTATTTTAATTGAAAAAGTATGAAATGTGTAGGTTTGTTTTTAGCACGAAGTTGAGATCATCAGCTAATGGTTCATTCTAATTTAAGATCGATTACACTATTTTAAATAATTATATTATGATTCTGATATTATTTTATATTATATTTTTATGATAGTAATTAACAACTAATTGCTAATAAATACAATTTTACAAAATTGCAACATTCTTTAAATAGTAGTTAATTATTATTTTTATTTGACACTAATTAATTATATTAGAACAAATAAAATTTGTGTGTATTTTAAATAAATAAGAAAATAAGAAGATAAAGCTTAAAATCTGGAATAATTTTTATTTATATATTAAATTATAGTTATTAGTTATCTCGTTTCATAAGCAGTAAATATGCAGTAATTACAAAAGGAAATGACATATATCATACATGCCCAAATTGAACTTAACCTAAAATTACAATTTATGAAACCCCACCTTCACAAAACAAATTTTACTAGTCAAAAAGTAAACAACAGCAAACACATGCATAATCAATTTCCAAAATTTAAACACAGAACAATAAAAAAAAACATAAGGAATCAATGAATTGCATTTATTGGGTAAACCTTTTTATATTTTTTTGTTATGGAATGAAAGAAATTCTATATATCAATATAGTGCCTTATCATAAGCATGGATAAAGCCCATTCTCCAAGATACAGTAGCGCATACAGTATGAGCCAATAGAAAACCAGTTGCCCTCCCAGAACCGCAACTGCAGTAGTTAAATTGTAGCATTTGTCATATCCAAAATTTGTCTTCCAGATTTCACTTTTGTAATTTTATTTATTTATTTATTTATTTATTTTTGTTATTACTATATGTTTTTTGTCTTAGTCCTATTATTATTAGTTTTTTTTAGATTTTAGATTTATAATTTAATTTTAATCATTTTTTAGCTTTGAATTTTGTATCTTAGTATTTAGTTTTAATTAGTTTTTCTAGAAGTTTAAAAATAAAATAATAAAAATAACATTTAAAACTTCTGTTAGATGTCACGTTTTTAGAATTTTGGGTCATTTATTATTATTATTATTATTATTATTATTATTATTATTATTAATGTTTGTTACTATTAAAAAAAACTGCAACAAGAGATTTTGAGCAAAAACGAAAACGGGATATCCAAGATGCATATCGAGAAATCAAGTTCCCAAAACTGCAAGAAAAATATTCAATTACACATCAAATCTTCTCATTCCAAACTTTCAGATACATTATGAATCAAGGATTATGCTGCAAAAACGTCCAAATACAAAGCAGTTACAATTCCCATTCCAACCTAATGAAATCATTCCAAAAGTAAAGATTTTCAATCAATCCTCAGATCATTCAACTTTAAAATCTTCAAGACCTAGAATGGGATTATAAAACAGAGGAAGTTCACAGAAAAAGGGGAGAGCAGCAGAAGAACCAAAGAGAAATCTCAAAAAAAAAATAGTGAACTAGAGTGGAAGTGTAGACCAAGTTTTGATCGGATTCAAGCTGTTACAAGCATAAAAAACTATTGCCCGGTGTCCTCTGAAGCGTTCTAAACCATCTCTATCATTCAAAACATCCCGAAACACCACTACCAACTCACGGTTTGGACTTCTAATTTTGAAATCGATTTCATTCGTTTATGCATTATAAATAAGGTTTGAATACATATTCATGTCCGTGATGATGTTTAAAAGGAGTCTGGACAATTTAATTTGATTTTAGCCGCAGGTACAATGATCCACCATCGCTAGGTTTCCAAGCTTTCTGAAATAGACAAAATTGGACCAAACTAACGGCACCAGAACTCGATTTCTAATTGAATCATATGATTATTTGACATTTATTTGTTGTGTTTTATGAGTGTGAAATATGCATGATTGGAGAATCCACGAGGAAGAAGAAGAAGTTCGTGCAATGTTTTTTTTTTTGAAAATTGATTTTTCCAGTTTGTTATTATATTGAGTTGGGTCAATTGCATAAGCAGCGAAACTACAACTGGCCTGGTGGAAGAGAAGCGTGCGTTAAAACTTCAACCTGCAAGGGTGGCCTGGTGGAAGAGAAGCGTGCGTTAAAACTTCAACCTGCAAGGGCAGGGCAAGAGGCTCCCACCCTGGATTCCAGCGCCCCATTTACTCTTTCTTTGTTTTTTTAGTTTAGTTTATTTATTTTATTAACCACTAACTAACCAAAAAAAAACAATTAGCCTTTAGTTTAGTGAATTTAGTAATTTAGTTTTTATTAACTTTAGTTTTAATTAATTTCAATATTAATTTAATTTAGGATTTAATTTAATTTAGTCATTAATTAATTTAATTTAGGATTTAATTTAATTTAGTCATTAATTAATTTAATATAATTAGGGTATAATGAATTTAGTAAATAACTTAATATTTATTTTAGGATTTAATTAAATAGACTTTGTATATAACTAATTTAGGGTAATTTAGAAGTAACTTTAATTAAAATTAATCTTTCACTAAACGAATAATCAAACCCAAATTTTCCGCGCTTCTCTTCTCATCTCAAACTCCAATGAATGTCGCATGTTTGTGTTTTCTTTTAGTTTAGTTATTTATTTAAATTGTTAATTTAAATATTAGCAATCGATGTATAGGACGCATCGTTTTTTTTGTAATAGCGTAGGATTTAATTTCCTCCTTTACTTTCCGCACACTATAAACTGCTGATAACTGCTTAGATGCATGGTTAATAGGATTGTATGGAAAGACTTAAAATCAACGGTTAGCTCACTAATTCCAAGAATAAATAACTGAATACAACACACATGTACGCACTCACCTCTAGGGTTTCCCCTCTTATGTTGCCTTTCGTTCAAAATAGTCAAGTCCCTTCGAGCGTAGGGATGCCTTAGCCTATGCTGCCTTCGATCCAAAAATCACCATGTCCCTCCGATTTAAAGATCATAGTCCCTTCGATGTCGCCTTTCGGTATAAATGATCTTGTCCCTCGATCAAATGGTGATTGTCCCTTCGGAACGCTAAGGTATCCCTACATGTTGCCTTTATGACTATTCACATCGCATGGGACTTCCTACCCTCTTTATGGTATGGATAGTCCTTATGACGATTCGATGACCCTTCGATGACCCGCACATCCAATGTATAGGACTACCTACCCTTATATTGTATGGATAGTACTATCGCTCAAGGAAAGTCTTTAGAATAGGAAAGACCTTACGAACTAGGGTAGGAACTCTTAAGTGCTTGCTCACAACAAAAAATTCAAATGCTTTTCACACCCCGTTTTCTAACATTGTCTTTTTAGACATTTTCAAAACAAAAGTGTTTTCCTAAACACACACTACTCTTTCAAACAAATCAAACATTTCAAACAAAGTGAACTAAGAAATTAAGAGCCCGTAGATAACTACGGATGAAAAGGGTGCTAACACCTTCCCTTTTCATAACCTACCCCCCGAACTCAATCTCTTTTCAAAGAAGGTCTTTCCTGTTCTTTTATACCTTTCCTAATTGGATAAAATAAAAGTCGGTGGCGACTCTTGCTCTCACCGCAACATTGTTGCTTACAAAAATAAAGTCAGTTCACCGTGTTACAGAACTGACGACTCTGCTGGGGATTAATAAAAAGAGGGGTTACCTTAGAGCTTAGATCATATAATATGCTTGTTTTGTTTGCTTTACCTTTTAAGGTTGCTTGGGAATTAAATGAAGGACGAATCCTATACCCGAATTCAAGTACACTTAAGATAGGAGTGGCATAGTCATGGCGACCTCTTTCACATATGTGGGAGATGAGTCAATATGAAGTTCACGCTTGAGTTAGGACTCCATAGATATATGCACACCTTTCTCAAATGAGGGAGGTCTATGTATGTAACTTTGGGTGCGCCGGAGCTCAAGGACCTTTAGTTACCCTTTAACCCATCCTGGCCTTTAGGAACGTAGTGGGGGGACTACTCTTGACAAATGTTGAGAACTAGTCGCTACCCGATGCTACAATTCAGATAGGTTCTCTCTCAAAGTATCATTGCATGGTGCAAATGCATCATGTTCGAGGGTGCTTTAGAAGGGCTGACAATTCTGAATAACCTGGTAGAACCTGTTGCTGATTTCATCTCATCCTTAGAAGTACCTATTGGGGAAGGGTAGTTACCTGGTTAGACTCCATGCAAGCCTTTTAACCCAAGGACTCTTGTGTGACTTGTTTGTTATCTGACCACATGATTTCCTTGCAGGATTTGATTGTTGGACATACTTGTCCTTATTATCTTATGCATGGCCTAATACATCGCATTCGCATGACATCATGACATCATAACATCATAACATCACATGATTAACTAACCCTTTCAAGGATCTTAAGAATTTAGGACGTACAATCAAGGACATAATTCCTATCAAGGGGCAAGGGGATTTATTTTCCTCCGGCCATATATCTTACAATTCAAAGACACAATACCTATCAAGGGGCGAGAGGATTTATTTTCCTCTAGCCATACGCCTTCAAATTCAGAGGTATCCCGAATTAGAGGCTATGACCCACTGGATATGGTGAGCTTGATTCTCATAGAAGGACGTCCAAAAAATGAAAATTCTTCAGACAAAGATGCTACAAATACATTTCAATGTTGCAAACTAAATTTCCTATATATCCTTGAAAGCATTGCATGTGCATTTCATAACATCACATAACAGGTTTCCACCACCGGTTTCTTACCTCCTCGCTGTTTATTTCAGCATCATGAATCTCGAGCAGTCAGTCAAAGACCTTCAAGTCCAGAATTCCCAGTTTCAAGATCTGATCCTGAATTTGTCCAAGGGGCAAGACGAGTTGAAAGCGCTCCTGACCAAGAAGGAGAAAAGCCAAGAAGATTTGTGGGTGTCCTTAATATGGGAAGAAGATTACGAGGTCCACTCAAGAAGGCTGAAGAAGTCAAGGTCCCTAAAAACAATGACAACGATCAAGATGACGATGCTAGCATCAAAACTGATGCAAAAAGTAACCCCGATTCTGTTAAGCCCTCTGAGAAAGAAGGAGACTACTACCATGAGGACAAATATCCTGATGAGAAATACCAGATGCTGGAAGAACGCATGAAAGCTATGGAGATTTAGAAAGTACCCGGTCTGGACTTTGAAGAATTAGGCCTCATCTCAGGGGTTGTCATTCCTCCGAAGTTCAAGACTCCTACCTTTGCTAAGTATGACAGAGTTTCCTGTCCCAAGCTGCACTTAAAATCCTACGTGAGGAAGCTTCAACCTCACACTACTGACAAGAAGCTCTGGATCCACTTTTTCCAAGAGAGCCTATCTGGAACACAACTCGAATGGTACTATCAACTGGAGGGTGCCAACATCCATACATGGGAAGACTTGGCTGTTGCTTTCTATACGCAATACCAATACAATGCTGATCTTGCGCCAACTCGTACACAATTACAAAGCATGTCCATGGGACCTAATGAAAACTTCAAAGAATATGCTCAGAAATGGAGAGACTTGGCTGGCAGAGTCCAACCTCCCATGGCTGACCGAGAGTTGGTTGACATGTTTATGAGTACACTAACTGGTCCTTTCTACAACCATCTACTTGGAAGCTCCTCAGCTGGTTTCACCGACCTCATATTGACTGGAGAACGTGTCGAAAGCGGTATCCGAAGTGGAAAAATTCAGGTGGCTACATCTTCTGGTGTTGTGAAAAAGCCATATGATAAAAAGAATGAATCTAACACTGTTGGGGCAGTCCTGGTCTCTAGTCAGGCACTGTAACTCGGTAGGAGAACTGACTTTTAAAAAAAATGTCGCAAACAAATGTTGCAGTGAGCAAGAGTCGCCACCGACTTTTTATTTCGTCCAATTATGGAAAGGCATAAAAGTACAGGAAAAAAACCTTTTTAAGAAAAGACTTGAGTTCGGGGGGTAAGTTATGAAAAAAGAAGGTGTTAGCACCCTTTTCATCCGTAGTTATCTACGGGCTCTTAGTTTGCTTAGCTCTTGTTTTGTTTGAAAAAAAACATAGTGTGTACGAGTGTGTTAGATTCAAGTATGTTATCTTGTATTAGGTTAACTAGCGGTTTGTCTCTTGCCATACAATCCTAATTACTAGCAGTTAATATATTTACAGAAAATAAAAGCGGAAATAAAACCTAACTATTACAGGGCTTCGGGGAAGGGGATTTACAATAAAAACCAACGGGGATAAAATTATTACAAACCAAATTAAAACGGACATATATACATAAATCAAAGAGACAACTTGTAAATGTCCGTGAAACAGCACAATGCCCAAGATGGTAGTTCCTCACAAAAAAACAAAAAAAACGTTAGCAACGGATATGATGTGTAAATAAAAATAATAATAACAAGTTTAATAAAAATCTATCTAAAAAATATGAAATTCACAAGAGAATATTAACAAATAACTAACATGTCTTTTTGGTGTTTTTTTTTTGTTATATGAAACTAAATAGTCTAATTTTTTTATTTTGAATCATTAAAATAAAATCAAGACTAACATACAAACTAAAAATACAGTTCAAAGAGAGGGCACAATTAAAACAGAATCGCTGGGCCCTATGTTTGGCCCAGAATGAACAAGCCAAAAGCCCAGGGGGGTTTAAATCGAGAAAAGTGATAATAGGAGGTAAAACAGAATGGGCTCATGAATAAGAGGCCCAAGCATAATTTACAAGAAAAAAACCCTAGAGGCTAAATCAAACAAAACGCCCTCCACCTTCTTCAATTCTTTTTCACGCTTTCTCAGCTCTCTCTATTCAACCATGTACCTTCTTTGAACACTGTAGCAACAAAACTCAAAACTCTGTTCATCTCTCACTCCAATCTCGGCACAAATTAATCAAACTCTCCATTCAAAGCTTGCAGTATAACAAATACTCAACTCCAACTCTCAATCGATTACCCTCTCTATGAACACAGCAAATAACAGCAATCTTATTTAAACAAATAGCAATAGTAATTCAACAGCAAGATCAGAAAGATGATAGATTACCGATTTCGCTTTGTTGATGCCGATTTGAAATCGGATGGTGACGTGCACGATCTGCTGCACGCTGAAGCGGTGACTTGCGACCTATTGGCTGTTTCCGGCGGAAGCGTTTGACGCGGTTGGGCTGAGTTGAACTTGTTGGTTTCGTCTCGTCGGTGATTCGCGGTGGGGGCTTCGCGATGGGCTTCGCGTAGTGGCTGGTGATGAGCACAGTTCAGCCGACCATCAAAACCATGTGTTGGCATTTTTCTGAATTTCCTCTTTGTATATGCCTTTCTTTGAAAATCTGTAAAAAGAATGAAAAGAAATAATAACAGTAACAGAGAAAATACATGCTTTCAATTTTGATTGAAGATTGGTATTGTAATGGTGTTTATTTGTTATTATAGGTTTGGAACTTTATCTTTGACGGGTTGGATTTAAGATGAGTTCTAAGTGACAACAGTAATGAAAAATAAATAAATTATATTATGACATGGTGAGGATTAGCAATCGGAGTATATGGTTTCTTTTTTACATGTGTGTTTATTTGATGATTAAAAAAAGTTCACAAAAGTACTAGTAACAAACCCGTGCGTACGCACGGGTTCTGTTCGGTTACACGCAATTGGATACATCATTTATTTTAAATAAAATTTTTAAAATGTTAAAAAAGAAAAAAAATATTTAGATAAATAATTGATTATTTCGTATATAAAAATATTTAGATCAATAATAGATTTTTTCCCGTATATCATTTTTGGATCAAAAATATTTGATCATAAATACCATTTTTCGTATATAAAAATATATAGATCAATAATAGATATTTTCCCGTATACAGATTTCATTTTTGTTTAGCTATTATTTACAAAAATATTTGGATCAAATCTTCTCATTCCAAACTTTCAGATACATTGTGAATCAAGGATTATGCTGCAAAAACGTCCAAATACAAAGCAGTTACAATTCCCATTCCAACCTAATGAAATCATTCCAAAAGTAAAGATTTTCAATCAATCCTCAGATCATTCAACATTAAAATCTTCAAGACCTAGAATGGGATTATAAAACAGAGGAAGTTCACAGCAAAAAAGGGGAGAGCCGCAGAAGAACCAAAGAGAAATCTCAAAAAAAAATCGTGAACTAGAGTGGAAGTGTAGACCAAGTTTTGATCGGATTCAAGCTGTTCCAAGCATAAAAAACTATTTCCCGGTGTCCTCTGAAGCGTTCTAAACCATCTCTATCATTCAAAACATCACGAAACACCACTACCAACTCACGGTTTGGACTTCTAATTTTGAAATCGATTTCATTCGTTTATGCATTTTAAATAAGGTTTGAATACATATTCATGTCCATGGTGATGTTTAAAAGGAGTCTGGACAGTTTAATTTGATTTTAGCCGCAGGTACAATGATCCATCATCGCTAGGTTTCCAAGCTTTGAATTAGGGTCTTCTGAAATAGACAAAATTGGACCAAACTAACGGCACCATCATGTTCAGAACTCGATTTCTAATTGAATCATATGATTATTTGACATTTATTTGTTGTGTTTTATGAGTGTGAAATATGCAGGATTGGAGAATCCACGAGGAAGAAGAAGAAGTTCGTGCAATGTTTTTTTCTTTTTTTTTTTTTGAAAATTGATTTTTCCAGTTTGTTATTATATTGAATTGGGTCAATTGCATAAGCAGCGAAACTACAACTGGCCTGGTGTGCAAGGGCAGGGGTTCGATCACTGCCTCTTGCATATATTTTTCTTGATTTTCTTTGATAAACCTTGCTTGCAGATCCAGTGCTATTATCCTGCGATAGAGCATCACGCAGCCTCAAATCACGCCGTTGATCTCCACTGTCATCAGATCCGAAGGCCAAATGCGTGCTGCCTCATGGTGAATGTTCAAGAGGCTCCCACACTGGATTCCAGCGCCCCATTTACTCTTTCTTTGTTTTTTTAGTTTAGTTTATTTATTTTATTAACCACTAACTAACCAAAAAAAAAAACCAATTAGCCTTTAGTTTATTGAATTTAGTAATTTAGTTTTTATTAACTTTAGTTTTAATTAATTTCAATATTAATTTAATTTAGGATTTAATTTAATTTAGTCATTAATTAATTTAATAGAATTAGGGTATAATGAATTTAGTAAATAACTTAATATTTATTTTAGGATTTAATTAAATAGACTTTGTATATAACTAATTTAGGGTAATTTAGAAGTAACTTTAATTAAAATTAATCTTTCACTAAACGAATAATCAAACCCAAATTTTCCGCGCTTCTCTTCTCATCTCAAACTCCAATGAATGTCGCATGTTTGTGTTTTCTTTTAGTTTAGTTATTTATTTAAATTGTTAATTTAAATATTAGCAATCGATGTATAGGGCGCATGGTTTTTTTTGTAATAGCGTATGATTTAAGTTCCGCCTTTACTTTCCGTACACTATAAACTGTTGATAACTGCTTAGATGCATGGTTAATAGGATTGTATGGAAAGACTTAAAATCAACGGTTAGCTCACTAATTCCAAGAATAAATAACTGAATACAACACACATGTACGCACTCACCTCTAGGGTTTCCCCTCTTATGCTGCCTTTCGTTCAAAATAGTCAAGTCCCTTCGAGCGTAGGGATGCCTTAGCCTATGCTGCCTTCGATCCAAAAATCACCATGTCCCTCCGATTTAAAGATTATAGTCCCTTTGATGTCGCCTTTCGGTATAAATGATCTTGTCCCTCGATCAAATGGTGATTGTCCCTTTGGAACGCTAAGGTATCCCTACATGTTGCCTTTATGACTATTCACATCGCATGGGACTTCTTACCCTCTTTATGGTATGGATAGTCCTTATGACGATTCGATGACCCTTCGATGACCCGCACATCCAATGTATAGGACTACCTACCCTTATATGGTATGGATAGTACTATCGCTCAAGGAAAGTCTTTAGAATAGGAAAGACCTTACGAACTAGGGTAGGAACTCTTAAGTGCTTGCTCACAACAAAAAATTCAAATGCTTTTCACACCCCGTTTTCTAACGTTGTCTTTTTAGACATTTTCAAAACAAACGTGTTTTCCTAAACACACACTACTCTTTCAAACAAATCAAACATTTCAAACAAAGTGAGCTAAGCAATTAAGAGCCCGTAGATAACTACGGATGAAAATGGTGCTAACACCTTCCCTTTTCATAACCTACCCCCCGAACTCAATCTCTTTTCAAAGAAGGTCTTTCCTGTTCTTTTATACCTTTCCTAATTGGATAAAATAAAAGTCGGTGGCGACTCTTGCTCTCACCGCAACATTGTTGCTTACAAAAATAAAGTCAGTTCACCGTGTTACAACATTGATGAAAAGTAGTATCTCAATCACATAGTAGTCGTTTCTTTGTTTCAACAGACTTGACACATATTGACGTAACTGGAATACACAAAAAACCCAAGAATTAGAACTGCTGCGTAGAGCCAGTGATTTGAAGAAAAGAAGATTAAAGAAGATCGCAGGAAGGAGAAGAACTGAGTTGTGAGGAATACAGCGAAAAAACAATGATATGTTAGCCACATGTCGATGAAACCATGTGAAAATACAACACACACGCCATGGAAATGAAAAGAAAAGCTTGCATTACATTGAATGAAGAAAAAGATAACTGTTTATTTCAAAACTGCTTTCATCTCTACAAGGTGTTAAGTATTTATAGCTATACTTAGTTAGTTAGACTCTAACTAAGTTCTATAACAAACTTAACATCTAACTAACTTCTATAACAAACTTAACAAACTATAGTTACAGACTTAACATCTAACTAATTTCTATAACAAACTTAACAAACTATAGTTACAGTGGTTACTAACACAACAAGTAAACTTATTTCATGAGTTCTTTATTATGTTTAACATCTCCTTAAGCTGGAATAGATGTTCATTCCAAGCTTTATTTGTAGAATACTAAAAGGCCCAACATGGAAGGCCCGGCCCAAAGGCAAGGCAAGTAAGGACATTGGCTTGGGCCTCACTTTTTAGGCCCATAAATACAAATAGTATATATATATGTATATATATATATATATATATATATATTTGCTGGGTCGGCCCTACGAGATGTAAAGACTTTGTCAAGATATGTGCAACTTGATCCTTTGAAGCAATAGGAAGCAAGTGTAGAATTTCTGTCTGTACTTTATATCTCACCACATGACAATTAATCTCTATGTGTTTTGTCGTCTCATGAAACACGGGATTATCAGCTATATGAAGTGAAGTTTTGTTATCACAGTAGATCACAAATGGTGCAGAATGTTTGACTTGAAAATCTTGTAGTAAATACAAGATCCATTGGCCATCATAAGTAGCTTGTGCCAATGCACGATACTCAGCCTCAGATGATGACCTGGATACAACTGTTTGCTTCTTGCTCTTCCAACTTATCAAGGAATCTCCAAGAAAGAAGCAAATTCCAGTTGTTGATCTTCTGGTATCGGGGCATGCCCCCCAATCAAAATATGAAAATCCTTTGAGTGTGAGATCAGATGATGAACTAAAGAACAAACCATTTCCAGGATTTCCTTTGAGGTATTTCAAAAAATGAATGTCAGCAAGCATGTGTTCATCAGTGGGATTACTCAAGAATTGGCTAAGTTTGCTAACTGTATAGGAAATCTCGGGTCTGGAATGTGCGAGATATAGTAATCTACCAACCAGTCTCCTATATTCAGTGGGATCTGAAAGGGGCTTAGCAGATCCTTGGTGCAATTGGAAATGAGGTTGCATAGGAGTATTACAAGGCTTAGCTCCAGTTAAGCATGCATCTTGCAACAGATCCAATGTATACTTTCTTTGGCAAAGAGAATTCCCTCTTTGGATCTGCTTACTTCAAAGCCAAGAAAATATTTGAGAGCACCTAAATCCTTGATACTGAACTTGTTATGTAGAAGGGTCTTAATGTTAGTTATTTCATCATCATCAGTCCCCCCTAAGACCAGATCATCTACATAAACAAGAATTACTGTGAATTGAGGACCATTGGACTTGTTGTATAGAGAATAGTCTGACTTGGATTGAGTGTAGCCAGATTGCAGAAGAGTCTTAGTAAGTTTTGTGTTCCCTTGTCTGCTTGCCTGCTTCAATCCATAGAGGGATTTTTGGAGTTTGCAAACAAGATTGGAATGAGGGAGTGTGAGACTAGGTGGAGTCTGCATGTATACTTCTTCATTAAGTTCACCATGTAAGAAAGTTATGTTAACATCAAGTTGAAACAAGGGCCAATGATGAACAACAACAATGGCTAGAAAAACTCTCATGGTGGTCATTTTAACAACAGAAGTGAAGGTGTCCATATAGTCCAATCCTCCAGTTTGAGTGAAGCCCTTAGCAACTAAGCATGCTTTGTACCTCTCTACAGATCCATTGACATGTTGCTTAAGTTTGAAAACCCAGCGACATCCAATATCTCTTTTATGTTGAGGTAATAGAACTAATGACCAAGTATTGGTCTTTGTGAGAGCATTTAGCTCAGATTGGATGGCATCACTCCAATGCTTATTACCAATGGCTTCTTCATATGTATGAGGCTCAGGAATTGAAGATAAGTGAAGAATATATTGATTATGTACAGGAGATGTATTATGATAAGAAAGAAAGTTGGATAAGGGATACTTACTTTGGGAATAAGATTGAGTAGAAGTTAAATTGTTGAGTTGTATTGTATTCTCAATCATATTGCAGTGGAAATCTTGAAGGTAAGTGGGAGGTTTGCTAATTCTGGAAGATTTTCTTAGTGGAATGGCAGGGTCAGGAAGGCTGTCAGGAATAGGCATAGGTGCAGTGCAGTTACAGGTGTATTAGAGGATGAAGAAGGGGAAACATGGATAGTATTATCAGTACTGGAAGCAGTTGTAGGTTCAGTGGGAAAAGTCTGTTGGCAAGAAATGGTAGGTTTAGGGATATGATCATTAATGTAAGGGAAAAATGGTGGATGTAGTGTATAAGGAAAAATGGTTTCAAAGAAAACAACATCTCTTGACAGAAAAAGTTCCTTAGAGTGCAAGTCAAAAAGAATATGACCTTTAACTCCAAGTTTAAGTCCTAAGTAAAGACATTTTCTGGATCTAGAATCAAGTTTCTTTCTATGTTCTTACAATGTGGAAGCATAGCATAGAGAACCAAAAAATCTAAGGGATTTTAGGTTGGGAAGATAATTATAGAGAATTTGAAAGGGTGACTTATTGTGCAAGAAAGGTGTGGGAAGTCTGTTGATGATGTGAATGGCATGGCTGACTGCATGAGACCATAAAATTTTGGGGAGGTGGGCTTGAAATAACAGGGCTCTAGTGATGGCAAGTATGTGTTGATGCTTCCTCTCAACTATCCCATTTTGTTGAGGGGTACCAACACAAGATGTATGATGGATAATGCCATTAGTTTGGTAGTATTCTTGCAGTAAAAACTCATTACCATTGTATGTTCTAATTCATAAGGAAAATCCATGTAAAATGATTTGCTGTCGCGCGCAGATCAAAAACGAGTTGTTTTGAATAAAACTGTAGATAGCGACAAGTGACTCGAATATCGTCTCTCAAGGATTCTTAGTTATTATTAACTGGAATCAAATTGGGGGGTTGGTTTGGTTTCTGATTAACAAAAAGCGATTATTGAAATAAGCTGTTTTGAAAAAGTGATTATAAAATAAGCCAATCTACCGATTCAGTTCCTACCAATCATCGATTATTATAACTTCACTATCCTAAGCGGATTCCATTCCTATTTGGATGCAAACTCAATGACAAGCGCGGTGAGGTTTGCGAGATGTGCGATCCTAATGTCCGAATTAAGCAAACGGGATAAATTATCATGAATTAAGCAAACACGATCGATCAGACACGGTACGAATTAAGCAAACATAACGTGTCTATGTTAGGATCATACAATCAACCAAATTGAATCAATATATTTCATACAATTGAATTAAGCATACAAGAATACAAAATATATTGAAAGGAATAGAAATTAAATTGTAAAATTATAGTAATCTCATAGTATTAGAACCTGAACACGGTAGATCGACTCAGACGGATTAGTTCTCCATGAAATCGTACAAAACTCCCAAAATTATTTCGTGAAAAGTGTAAAGTATATTTGGCTGTACGGCCAGACCTCGACTAAAGAGAAAACAAAAGGAAATTCGGGTCATAACCCAACTGGGTCAAACAAACATCATCCAGGCCCAAAACTAACGACCCAAAACTTATAAAACTAGTGCTTCAGCTTCCAACGCAAATCTGGAAAATATAGGTTTCGAATCTGACTTCGACTCCAACACGAAAGTCGTAGCTCTCTTTCTTAGCTTTCCGGCGATTATTAGAACGCCTCAATCGGATTTCTGGAACTCCAGTTATGATTGTTTCAGTGAAAGCTGTCAAAGCTGAAAATAAAATACGAAAATTAAATAACGATAAAAATAAACTGAAATATAAAAACAATGTAAAACATAAAAATAAATAAAGAAAAACATAGAAATGCTTAGTACAAATATGAAAGAATGTGCATTAAAATGCACTGATCAAATTCCCCCACACTTGAACTTTTGCACTCCGAGCAAACTAAAATCAAAACAAAGAAAGCAGAAACACATCAACAGTTACTCATTCCAGGCTAAAAGTCTTCTTCGATTAAGTTTGCATTGATAGGTACTAATGTTGCACACTAAGGATATCGTAGGGACACTAATCCATAATTGTGCAGACATAAGCCTCCTGAATACACAAATCAAATCAAATCATGTTATTATGTTAAAGCCTAACTTACTCATCCTCCTTTTTGCTCTTTTTCATTCAGGCGCAATCACATTAAGCCCGTTATCTCCACACACTTATAGCAGGACGACCGGTTAGTGACTCTGATCCTTTTGCACGGGGTTCCGGTACTTGCGTGGCATAACCCTTTGCTTACTCAGATGTAGTTGCGGGGGATCAGACTGTAATCTTCCCTACCAAGTTCAGCACCAGAAACCGCTGAACCAACTAACAAAGAGTTTTGAAAACCTTTTTTTTTTTTTAAGATTACACAACCGTTGGGTTAAGTGACCGGGTGAGGATCACCAAACTTAGAAGGTGTATTACCTTTTTCTTTTCTTTTTTTTTTCTTTTCGGAACATTCACTTATATTCATCGGCTTCCCTGCGTAGAGTGTGTGAGAGATGGTGCCGACTGCTGAAATAAACTACTCAAAAGCTGTCAGAGAATGAGAATTTAAGGCTAAAACATAATAAAAAATTCAAATCGATTTCCATATGCAGGAGACGTACGGTGTTAGAACGATACCGATCTTGTGAATTTTTCCCACGTCTCCGCAAACTCGACTCAAATCAGTCTATAGCCTAAAGCTTTCAAGAAGATGCATTTTTTTATTGGTTGAAATTAAAACAAAAACAAAAAAAAAATTGAAAGAAAACAAAACAAATAAATGATTCTCTCCCCCACACTTAAGACATACATTGTCCTCAATGAAAGAACATTAATATAAAATAAGAGTGAGAGAAAAGAAAGAACACACCCGAGTAGTCAAGGAGGATAAGTGATCACATAAACTGCCTTTCCCAAAGAGAGGTCTTCTATATTCTCTTCTTCCAAAGTGGAGCTCTCATGGAGTAGCTTTCGGTAATGCTCATCGTCCTTAAAAAGTGGTTTAGCTCCTTCGCCTTTTATTCCAGGATCAAAGAATGTTCTTCTAAAAGTAAAAGTGTCAAATGGGCACGTGAAGGTGCTCTCATCTTTCACAACATCAAGGAACCAAAGGTTATGGGGCTGCCTCGCTACTTTTGCTGCATCTTCAAGTGAGATCCTATGCATACACATGGACGAACTAATATCATAAATGTCATCCAAGGTCCATCCAATTCCTTTGTTATGCTTCTTCAAAACCTGCAAAAACTTACTTTCTTGATCAAAATAAAGTTTAGAAGAAATTATAACCGGAAGTTTTTCATTCATCTCTAAATAAGTATATTCAAGATTTTGAGGAATTGGTTTCAGCTCCCGGGAAGGTGGTTGTTCAATGGATGGTTTGATCCGGGCAGCCGGGGTGTCGAGAGCTTTATCTACATGAACAACTTCATTTGCAACCTCATCTGTAGTAAGAATATCAACTTGCAAGGCAACCTCAATTCCAGCACAAACAGAGCAAATTTTAGTGTCAGTACAAACATCACAAGAGTAAACATCATCAAAACCAGACAATGATGGAAAATCATCTGCAAACAAATCAGTACAAGTATCATCAACATTTTCAGAAAGCAACTCTATTTGAAAAACATAATGCTCTTCCAAGCGTTGTTGGTTTGATCCTTGAGCTTGCTGCATGGCATTCATCAAAGTGGCAAGCTGTCCAATCTGTGTTTGCAAAGTATGAAGAGTAGAATCTATTTGTTGTTGATACTGGAGATTATTCATAGCCATTTGCTTGACAAGGTCCTCTAGTGAAGGTCCGGAAGATGCAAAATTGGTAACTTGGGGAGGGAAGAATCTTTCTAAGAACACTTTTTTGAGATAATTCCAGTTTGTAACAGAGTTCGGCTCAAGGTAGTATAACCAATCTTTTGCAGCACCTTGAAGTGAGAACGAGAAGACTCTCAGCTTGATATGGTCTTCTGTTATTCCTTTAGGTCTCAATAATGTAGAACAAACAATTTGGAATTCCTTTAGATGCTTATGTGGATCCTCACCTGCAAGACCACTAAACCTTGGCAACAAGTGTATTAAACCAGATTTTGATTCAAAGGGATCAACAACATCAGCATATTCAATACATAAACCATTATAGTTCACACTAGGGACAGCCAACTGCGTTAGTGTTCTTTGTTCAGCCATGAGTTCAACAAACACCGAAATACCGATTATGTCCCATACATGCAGAAACGAATAGAAAGAATAAAAACGATTAAAATAAATTCAGAAAAATATAAAAACACGAAAATTAATCTAATTAAGACAAATAAGAATTTTGAGAATTATTTTGGATTTTTTTGACTCTATGAAAACAGTAAAAAATTCATTAAAAATAGAAAAACGATGAATTTGGCAATTTTGGGTCGAATCCCCTTACTCTTCTAGAGTAAGAGAGTATTGATCGCACGATTTTTCTACTTCCAGTAGGCAAAAATGTTTTACAATCGAATACAATTTTTGCAAAAACTGATTTTTTCGACTCTTAACGCGGATTGGCCAAAACCGTGAGGAAACTATGGCCAAAACACACAAACACTACACCTAAGACTCTAATATCAGTTAATATTCACAAGAATCCCCGGCAACGGCGCCAATTTTGATTTGCTGTCGCGCGCAGATCAAAAACGAGTTGTTTTGAATAAAACTGTAGATAGCGACAAGTGACTCGAATATCGTCTCTCAAGGATTCTTAGTTATTATTAACTGGAATCAAATTGGGGGGTTGGTTTGGTTTCTGATTAACAAAAAGCGATTATTGAAATAAGCTGTTTTGAAAAAGTGATTATAAAATAAGCCAATCTACCGATTCAGTTCCTACCAATCATCGATTATTATAACTTCACTATCCTAAGCGGATTCCATTCCTATTTGGATGCAAACTCAATGACAAGCGCGGTGAGGTTTGCGAGATGTGCGATCCTAATGTCCGAATTAAGCAAACGGGATAAATTATCATGAATTAAGCAAACACGATCGATCAGACACGGTACGAATTAAGCAAACATAACGTGTCTATGTTAGGATCATACAATCAACCAAATTGAATCAATATATTTCATACAATTGAATTAAGCATACAAGAATACAAAATATATTGAAAGGAATAGAAATTAAATTGTAAAATTATAGTAATCTCATAGTATTAGAACCTGAACACGGTAGATCGACTCAGACGGATTAGTTCTCCATGAAATCGTACAAAACTCCCAAAATTATTTCGTGAAAAGTGTAAAGTATATTTGGCTGTACGGCCAGACCTCGACTAAAGAGAAAACAAAAGGAAATTCGGGTCATAACCCAACTGGGTCAAACAAACATCATCCAGGCCCAAAACTAACGACCCAAAACTTATAATAGTGCTTCAGCTTCCAACGCAAATCTGGAAAATATAGGTTCCGAATCTGACTTCGACTCCAACACGAAAGTCGTAGCTCTCTTTCTTAGCTTTCCGGCGATTATTAGAACGCCTCAATCGGATTTCTGGAACTCCAGTTATGATTGTTTCAGTGAAAGCTGTCAAAGCTGAAAATAAAATACGAAAATTAAATAACGATAAAAATAAACTGAAATATAAAAACATTGTAAAACATAAAAATAAATAAAGAAAAACATAGAAATGCTTAGTACAAATATGAAAGAATGTGCATTAAAATGCACTGATCATAAAACGACTTTTATCATCTACAACAATTAGAAAATACTTGTGACCATTAATATAAGGGATAGAAAGAGGTCCCCAAATATCCATGTGGACCAAATCAAATATCTCATTGGACTCATGAGTACTATCAGGAAAAGGCAATCTTTTCTATTTAGCATAGAAACACATGTCACAAGGTATATTAGAAGAATTAGCATTTATAAAAGGAAAAGTTCTCTTTATTTCAATTAACTTGGCATTGGAAAGATGCCCAAGTCGTAAATGCCAAAGGTTACAATCAGCTTTAGGTCTAAGGGTTACAGAATGAGCATGTGATACGGGATTATGTGGAAGTGATATAGAGTTAACATGGAAATGTGAGGTAAAGTTGGGAATGGCTACAAGTGGCTGATTGAGAATGTACAGTCCTCCTCGTAACTCAGTTATACCAATCTTCCTCTTGGAGTAAGTGGTCTGTATAAAACAAGTAGAATTATCAAAAATCAGTTGACAATCCAAGTTAGAAGTGAATTTAGGTACAGAGATGAGATTAAAAGTGAAGTGTGGCATGTATAGAACATTGGTCAACACAAAATTATCATCAAAGTGAATAGTCCCAGCAAAATGTGTTGACACTAAAGATCCATTAGGTAATTTGACAGTAATTTCAGGAATGCGTTTTAGACATGAAAACAATCTTTTGGAAAAGAAAACATGATCAGTAGCTCCTGTATCTAGAATGAAGAATTCAGTTGTGTCTTGAGATGGAAAAGTGCAGATAATACCTGAGATGGATTTAGGTTGAGTAATAAGGTGATTCACACTGTGAGAATTTGAGGATTGTTGGAGCAGAGCTAGAAGAGCTTTGTGCTGAGTAGATGTGAATCCAATGATGCCAGATGCAGTGTCATTGAGTTATTCATCAGAAGGCTCATGTTGAGCTTCATCTCCATTCTCATGATCAATTGAAACATTGTTAATTTGGCCTTGTTGCTGCCAATGAGGATGATAGACATGCTTTTTGAAGCATGTATCAATTGTGTGGTTGGTCATACCACAATGAGTTCACACCCTCATACCTCTACCACGACCATTAGTGGATCTACCACCTCTTGATCCTCGTCCTCGAGAAAAATTATGACCTATACTTTGAGACTGATTAGCAGGAGAAGCTAGAATTTTTTATTCATCAACTGGAATGATTAACTGTCTCTCTTATTGCACAAGCAAGGAGTAAACTTTGCAAATGTTAGGAAGGGGATCCATTAACATGATTTGTGATCTTATAGCAGAGTATGTATCATTCAGTCCTTTAAAAATCTAATAACTTGATCATAATCATGATAGCTATGTATCTTATCAATGGCTATGCATGTAGAGGCACAATCACCAACAGGTATGGAGCGAAAATTATCTAGCTCTTGCCACAACATTTTCAGTTTAGTGTAGTAAGAGGAAATAGAAGAGTCACCTTGCCGGAGGGTGCAGATCTCTTCCTGAATCTCTGAGATTCTAAAGATATCTCCATGATAAAATCGATCTTTGAGTTCTTTCCATATGCATGAAGTTGTCTCCATCCATAATACACTTTGTGAAATTTTTGATTCTACAGAATTGTTCACCCATGACATGATCATAGTGTTGCAACGATCCCAAGAAATAGAATCACGATCTTCATCGGGTGGTCGAGGTAATGCGCCATTGATAAAATGCAATTTGTTCTTGGATCTCAACGCCATCGTCATAGATCTTGACCAAGAATGATAATTGTCGGCATTCAAGAGAGGAGAAACAAGAACAAGAGTTGGATTCTCATTGGGATGCATGAAATAGGGATTAAGAGTATCCTTTTGATACCCTTTGTTGGCGTTTGAGATTATGTTGTTGTTATGACTAGATGGAGAAGAATTAGAAGAAGAGCTATCAGAAGACATGTTGAAAGAAAAGAAGAAGAAAGAAGATCGCAGGAAGGAGAAGAACTGAGTTGTGAGGAATGCAGCGAAAAAGCAATGATATGTTAGCCACAGGTCAATGATACCATGTGAAACTACAACGCACACTCCATGGAAATGAAAAGAAAAGCTTGCATTGAATGAAGAAGAAGATAACTGTTTATTTCACAACTGCTTTCATTTGTACTAGGTGTTAAGTATTTATAGCTATACTGAGTTAATTAGACTCTAACTAACTTCTATAACAAACTTAAAAAACTATAGGTACAGTGGTTACTTATACAACAAGTAAACTTATTCTATGAGTTCTTTATTATGCTTAACATCTGCTCCGGTTTCAAGGTAGAGGACCTGAGAAGAACCTGCTGCATTTTCTTCCTTCTCCACACTCATACTTTTTCTATATGTTTTTTAACTGTGAATACTCGTGATGATGGATATCAAATAACCGAGTCTACTCACTTTTATATAGAGAGCAGTTACATATTCCAGTTACCAATTCAATTATTATCGTTTTGTTAGTTACATATTGTTAGTTATTATCGTTTTGTTAGTTACATATTCCAGTTACCATTTCAGTTATTATCGTTTTGTTAGTTACATATTGTTAGTTATTATCGTTTTGTTAGTTACATATTCCAGTTACCAATACAGTTATTATCGTTTTTTTAGGCACATATTCCAGTTACCAATTCAGTTATTATGGTTTTGTTAGTTACATATTATTAGTTATTATCGTTTTGTTAGTTACATATTGTTAGTTACTATCGTTTTGTTATTTACATATTGCAGTTACCAATTCAGTTATTATCGTTTTATTTTACAAAACTATATTTTCAACACTAGGGGTGGACATGAAAACACCATCCGACCGAACCCGGCCCCGTCCGAGTGTTTTTTAAGGTATTGGATAGGGTCGGTTCAGATCGTCGGGTCGTCGGGTGGCTTAATAGGGATGGGGAGGTTTACTTAGGTCGGATTCATCTTGCATTCTTGAGCCCGTCGGAATCCGAATTCGACCGAATTCAATAATAATCTTATAAGCCTTCTATCCCAATCCAATTTATGTCCAATTGCAAGAAGCCCATTAAATCAAATCCAAGCAATATAAATCCTCCTGTCTTCTAACCCTAAACTTAAGCCTACATCTTCAAATCTCGCCGCTACTATTTTTGTATTCTGAATCCCTATCTTTCATCGTCTCTCCATGCTTCTTCTTCACCTCATTTGTATTTTTATCTAACTTGCGGTTTCTCTGTGATATTTCATCTCATGGTGTTAATGGTTTTTCTTTGTGATTCAGGGTTAGTGTTTGTTTGAGGTTAAGATTTGTATATGTGTTTTGGCTTTATTAGTGCAGTAGTGGTTCGATTTCTTTCTTGATGATGGAAAAGTCTATTGTTTTCGTAAAGCTAGTTAGTTAATTGTAATGTTTTTCAATCTCATTGATATATTTTCTCTAAGGATTTTATTTGTTCACTAACATGTGCTTATAACTTTTATGAATGTTGTTTCACTAACACGTGCTTCTAACTTGTATGAATGTAAATTATGTTTTTTTTTTGTGTTGAGTTTTTCACTAACTTTGGCTTATTTTTTGAAAATTTCTTTGGCCACCTCCCTATGGGGGTCACCCCCAGCTGTAGCAACCTGCCCTAAAAATTAAAGACAGATTCAGGGTAAGTTATTATAATCAGGTCGAGGGAAGGTGTTAGGCACCCTCAACCCTTTCCTATTGGCTTTGAATCTAAGGGTCAAGTTTATGGCAAAAATATTAAGGTTTAATAGCTAAAGAAGTGGATAGGGTGAAACTTGAGATTTGAACTGAATGGAGGTTTTGAGGAAGGGGACTCGCCTTGGTTATCCAAGTGCCTACGTATTTCCTTAGGGAGAATCAGAGTCAACGTAGTTCGGGCACAGGGTTGTACGCCTTAGAATTGAATTTGATTATGGAGGTGTTTGAAGTTGTTTTGAAGTTGTTTTAAAATGCGAAGTTCGAAGGTATTTTGAATTACCTTATCGTAGTTGTGAACATCGTAGTGTTTGGAAGGATGTAAATCCGTAGTATCGTGGTTTAGTGTTTTAGATGTGGTTTTGGGCGTACAACCCTGCTTTAATATGGCACTGTTAGATGCGGTGATCAATAGTTTTGATCAGTATAACTAACAGATTAATGGGCATTGCTGGTTACTCAGATCGATAGATTGATCGTCGCGGGCAGCAAATTGAATGTGTTTTAGATTTTGTATATTTTTTATCTCTTTATTTTTATCTCTCGTCTAATGTGACTAATAGCTTTAGTCGGGTCGAGGAGAGAATTAGTAAAGAATTGTTTAAATTTTATATTTTCATCTCTCGTCTAATGCGACTAATAGATTTAGTCGGGTCGAGAAGAGAATTAAAAAGGTTAATGTTTTGTCAGATGCAATGGGACTGGACAAACCCTAATATGTACACCTCTATAGGGTTTTTGTGATTTTATAATTAAATTAATTAATTTAATCAATTAAGTCGGATAATCGAAATAATCGAATAAATAATTCTAAACCCCTAATTATAACTCTAATTCTAATTTAATTGTATTATTAATTTAAATTAACAATCAAACTATATACATAAAAATATATTAGTTTAACTACACCATTAAATAAATAAAACAAAATTAATTAGGAAAACCTGGGGCCAGATCCTGTGCATTGCATCCCAGATAGTCCATGGTGGACCTGCATTTCCTGAGTCATTGGATTGTTCCCCTTGTAAATCCAGTGGCGGCAGCATGAGGACCTATGGTACGTGCGCGTGGGGCTGTACGCATGAGATTCTTTAGAATGTTAGGAATAAAAATTAGAAGGCAGAGGAGGCAGAGGTGGGAATCGAACCCCTCCCACTACGTTTGAAAGCTCCTTAGGCGCATCCCTTTTTCCACCAAGGCATTTTCCGTTTGCTGTTAGTAATGCTATTCACAAACAATATATACAAAAAAAAGTAAAGAAATTAAATGATAAAAAAATGCAGAATGATGGCTCCCCCACGGATCTTCTTCTTCCTCCGTTTTTTCTGCAGAATGTGAAAACCTTTAGCCACGCTTTTTTCACGTAGCCACAGACCCTGCAAGAATCCAAACTAACAAACATGCTTGATAAATTATAAAGGAGACGATGGCTTAACTCGAAATCATCCCCCGAGTGCGGTAGTACCATTAATTCAGTCTAATTTTGCCTCTATACAAAACCCCTAATTGAAGAACACGAAGCCCTAGCAATGGCATATCTTAAAACCTGTGATTATACCCAAATTAAACCACCCTAAATCATTCAGAGCACCAAACAAAACCTAAATATGCAATTGTAACTCGATTACAGTGACTGCATCAATGTCATCGAAAAACATAAAAGGGGTGTAAATCGTGGATGCTACGTTGTGTCTTCAGGAGGTGTTGATGAATGTCAAGGACCTGGAATCATTCAGATAAAACCGAGCTGGTGTTTTAGACATCTAGAGGGGCTTGAATTGTCTTCGAACCTCTTCTGCCATGGCCGTGGATTTCACGTTTTTGGAGCCCTCGAATTCCCTTTGCAGCGGCAAAAAAAAACTCCCTCTGTACCCAGGATATGTTATGATTATATATTGGGATCAAGTAGGTCAGAATCTTGAAATTTAATTTTATGAATCAAAGATTTGGTTCCTTTGAAGGAGTATAGAAAACTTCCAATTTGGTCTTCAGTCACCATAGAATCATGCCACACGGTTTCTTCTTGCCTTCCCCAAAATCTGCTCTTTGAGATTTAATCCAATCATTTAATATTTTATGTATTTTATTCAACATTTAAATGATTAAGAAAAATCAAATAAATATATAAAATAATAATGATAAAATAGCATGGTGGGTTTAAAGGCCTCTCTTGGTGTCATGGGCCTCTTTTAATTACTTGTTTTAAGAGACCAAAATTCTGATTTACACCTAATGTGCAATAATAACCCAAGTAAAATCAAGCCTATAATTATATACTTAAACCAAATACTCTTATTATTAACAGTTCTATGGTAATGATATTTACACAATTATATTAATAATCCAACCTAATCCCTTCAGTTAAATAATAACCAAATTAATTAATAATTCCACAATAAGCTGAACCATTAATAATCCGATTATAGATTTAATAATAATAATATAAAAATAAAATGATAAAACCTTTGGAACGGGATAAATGGGCCTAATGTCTTGGGTCCAAAATACCTGTTAATCACGCCATTGCTTTAACTCAACCTGATTTATAAGAGAGCGGGTTTGACAATAGAAATGTCAGACCCCATGACTCTTAATTTTGAACCTTGCTGGATTAGCGGGCGTAGATTTGATCGGGCAAATTTTGGGTGCAACACCAGCGAAAATTCCAAAATACCCCTGCTTCGGAAGTTCATTTTCGAAAGCGTCTTTTTTTGAAAAAATTGACTTATTTCGGAAGTTCATTTCCGAAAACATTATTTCGGAAGTTCACTTCCGAAATACTGCGATTTCTGCAGATTTATCAAAATACTCCCCCTCCCCCAATCATTTACCCTAAATCAAAACAAAAAGTGGCAAAGGCGAAAATTTGTACAAACAGAATTCCAAAGCTGCATCAAGGCTCCAATCACACTGCTAAACAACATTCAAAAGCCCTCAATCCTAACACTTTGTAAGTTTTGAAATTTTTAGATCTAGTTTTGTGATGCATGTTATTTAGGGTTTTAATTGCATAAATGATATATGGTTAGGTTGTTAGTAGTATTTAGGTTGTTTAGAAGCATTTTGATTTGGTTTGAAGTTTGGTTTAGGGGTATGTCATGGAAGTTGCAGAAAACTCCATCGCAGGGGTGTTTCGGAAGTTCATTTCCGAAAACACCTCCATCCCAGTTTTCGGAAATGAACTTCCGAAATGTATCAGAAGTTCAAATTTTTTTGTTTTTTATTTTGTCTATGCATATTAATCGTTTTCAATTGTTTACAGGAACATGTCAGGCAACCAGCCAGCACGCAGGACTGCGTCTTCTAAAGAGGGCGCTAAGGGAAGAAAGGGTTCTTCAAAGAAGGAGGTGAAAGAGGTGAAGGAGGTGAAGGAGGTGAAGGAGGTGAAGGAGAAGAAGAAGCTTTTGACTGGTTCTGCTTCTCGTCCCCTGGGGGTCCATGGCTCGGACGTGCAGGCTCAGCCTTCAGGCGTGATCAACGCTGATGGTTCTGATACTGAGTGGGATGAGGATTTGTATAATTATCTTCATTCGGAGGAGTTCGCTCGTCGGGAAGAATAACGTGTTTTTATTTTGTTTGATGTGTATTTTGTAACACTCGTCTGGCAGAATAACATGTTTTTGTTTTGTTTGACGTGTTTTGTTTTGTTTTGTTCTGATTTCGGATTGTATCGCACAGTGTTTTTGTATTGGATTTATCATGTTAGTTTTTGGAAGTGGTAACCGGGGTCGGAACATATGACGGAGGAGGTGGATGTTCGGAGGAAGAAGAACCAGAGGTACGTCCACCGCGAGACAAAGGAGCCAATCAATGTAAGCTATAGTTTATCATTATCATCTGGGGACGTCATTTCTAAAAAATCAAGATTAAAAATAATAAGATTTTTCCCAATTTTTTGTAATGACGTCCCCTGATGATAATGATAAACTATAGCTTACATTAAAAATTAATTTTAGGATATTAATTAATTCACATATCATAAATTTGATATAATTTATGAATAATGAATAATAATTATATATTTGGATATAATTTATGAGTTATGAATAATAGTTATTATATATTTCTATCCTAATTCATATTTTAAAATTTAAAATAATTTTAATTAAAAAATTTAGAATAATTTCACTTATAAAATAAGTTATAATTTTTTATTTATATATTTATAATAATTGTTATATATTTATAAAAAAAATTAAAAAATGAGTGTTTTAATTTATATATTTATATAATAATTATAATAATTATTATATATTTATAAAATTTATTATATATTATATATTTATATAATAATTATAAAAATTAAAGAAATGAGTGTTTTAATTTATAATAATTATTATATATTTATATATTTATATATTTATATAGAGGAGGGCTCAAATTACACCAATATATTACACTTATAATTACACTCATTTATAACCTTTGATATTATTTTAATTCACTGATTAGAAACAACAAGTTAGTGATTCGTGATTCTTACTTAAAATAGTTTTTTCTACTTTTGGTAATATATAATTTTTATCTTATCAAATCATAATTAATTCTTATAAAATTAAATAAATCTCGCCAACTTTTTCTAACACATAAATAAATTTTATTTTTATAAAAAATACGTGCATAAATAATGAACAATTAATTAAAGTAAATAATAAAATTGTTTCAATTTTAAATAGAATAAAAACTAATGCTCAAAATGTGCATAAATAATGAATAATTAGCACATAAATGTTACAATTATATATTTTTTTCACAATAAAATACAATTATATATTATATATTTATATATTTCACTTACAAAATTAATAATTATGATTATATATTTATATATTTCTATTCTGATTCATAATTAAAATAATTTTAATAAAATAATTTTTAACTTTAAAATTGTTTAGGAAATTTTGATTCACCTTAATTTTATTGATTTACCTTCATTTTATTGATTCACTTTCATTTTATACCTATTAATTGTATTGATTCACCTTGATTTTAATTTTTTAATAATTATTAAATTATTTCGGAAGTGTATATCCGAAACATTCCAAGACCAATTTGGTCTTGGAATATTTTGGATATGCATCTCCGAAAACACCTCCCTCTCCCAAAAGGGGTGTTTTCGGAAATGCATCTCCGAAAACTCAAAAAAGGGGTGTTTTCGGAAATGCATCTCCGAAAACACTTTTTTTTCGTGTTTTCGGAAGTGCATTTCCGAAAACACCTTTTTTTTTCAATAAAAGTACGTTTTCGGAAATGTATTTCCAAAATAAGGGGTATTTTGGTAATTTCGCCAGAGGTGGGTAAGAAGGTTAGGAGGTGGGTAAAGAAATTTTCTTTTTTTTTACTCTTATATGTAAGTGTTAGTAACAGGTATTTTTTTTGTTTCGACATCAATGAAAATAACCATGTGTGTTTGTATCTCTAAGTTACCATTGGAGCTGCATAGGTCCATATTTCTCAGAAGACTAGGTTCCATTCTAGGAATTGTATAGATTGACATATCTTAATATAAGAAAATCCATTGTTCTTGAAATACCTGTTTTACCCTTCTTTGCAAATTTTCCTGACACGTGGATAGTGTCTTCTACTTCCTTCCAATTCTACACTTTTTGTTTCCTTCTTTTTCACTTTTTGTTTCCTTCTTTTCCTACTTTCCAAAACAACTTTTCATTTGCATGTATATACTTTCTGCAAATAAATTTTTCTTTTCTTCTTTTTTCTCGAGAACACAAATGCAGCACCCATCCTTTCCCATCATATCACTACCTATCACACCTACTTTGCTTGCATTGTTGGTTTTTCTTGAAAATACAACTATCTCTACTTCATCTTCCCCTCTCTCTTCATTTCTCCTCCACCACCGAATAATCTTCCTTGCTTCCTTGAGCTTCTGTACTCATATTTCTTTTTCTCTCTTACGAAACTTTTCTCGAAACTTCTTCTGATTCTTCGTTCTTTCTCTTTTACTCATATTTGTTCATTTTCGTTATTGAGTTTCGAAATGCTTCGATTTGATTTAGTATTTGTTGTTTCAGGTTTGGTGATGTTGGCTCACGCAGAAGGGGGAAGAATCGTCGGCGGTGGTGAGATTTATGGGTTTGGTTGACATCAGTGTTTGTTTTCTTTGTTATTATTAATCATACTTTACAGTATTTTTCTTCCTCGCAAACTTAATCATCTTTGTTACAAGGTTTGTGATGTCAAATGTGTACTTCTGTTGTCATTTTGTGTTTATATTAATTGGTATTTCATTTGTGCAGATTGTAGGGTTCCTTCCTCTTTCACTTTTTACCAACCAGGTGTTCGATAAAATTCCGCATTGAATGTGGAGAAACTCCTCCTAATTCTTCGTTCTTTCTCTTTTACTCATGTTTGTTCATTTTCGTTATTGAGTATAATATATGCATGGTGATCATGTGATTTTTAATGTTGAATATATATTTGATTTTAGCTTCCAACTCACTATTGCAAGTGATACCATTTGAGTAAATTGTTTATGCTCAAAAGCTCCTGTCAGTTTTCTTTATTGCAATTTGATTTATTTCAGAAACAAAATGGTGACTTAATGGTCATTGATGTTTGATGTGTTCCATCAGATTTTCATGCCAGATATAGCGCACAAGAGTTAGTGTTACGATATTGGGCAGCAAAAGAGAAAGAACGATATAAACAACTCTTTCGGAAAAGGTAGTGTTACGATCTTGGACAGTGTCGTTGGACCAATAAGGTTAATATTTTTTTTATTCTTATGTAGTTTTTAATTATATTATGTCAAATTACTGTCAAGATCGACATGTTAGTGTCGTATCGATGTTTGTGTTGCAGTGATTGGAACGGAAGAAAACACAGACATTTTTACATGTTCCTAAGGTCTCAAGGGTTTGTATCATCCTGTGATACACCAAATCACTACACTGATGCAGATGCTCAAGGTAACTATTTTCGCCTTTTTCAATTTTCGGTATTTATTGCAAAGAAATCCAATGACAGAGAGTGCTGCATTTGATGTAAATATGGTGTTGCATGCAAATTCCATCACCCCAAGGATATCCAGATTCAGTCCTCTGATGAATTGAGTCGTACCACTGAGCATACACAAACAAATTCTTCTGTGTTTGACGGGGCAATAGGATATGCACATCCAACTCATCCCCTTATTTCTCCATTGTCTCCTAATAGCAAAGGGCTTCCCCTCAGACAGGTATTTTTTCCCTTAATTTTCTTGGTGTTTATCGTCTCTTGCATAATAGCTAAAACACATAAAATCAACATTGCCTAAGCATTGATTTCCACTGTATAAATCACTACTAACAGGGGAAGTGGATTGTCCATTCTAAATGAAAACTACTGGAAGGTAAATATTGATGGTTCTTTTTCTTGAAGTGGAAATACTAATTTTTGTTTAATTGGTTAATGCTTAATTTCTGTTAGTATATAAATCAGTTGCAAGTTCGGTGTCAATTGCCGCTACAATCACCCAGACATAAATGGTATGTATGGCATTTAATAATTTTTCATGTTTCTTAAACAATCATTTCACATGTTTTTACTTCGGTGCAGCAATTAATCCAGCTATGTCGGCATTGGCCCCATCTGTTTTGACATCTTCACCTGCTGCTAATCTTAACATTGGACTTATTAATCTAGCTTTTTATTATGTAGCATGACTTTATATTCAACTTAATGGATTTGAATCATGTTATGTGAGACTTTTGTTGCATTGCTTTGTTTGGCAGAGTATTAGTTGCAGTATGATTTAGCAAGTATGATACATCAACCTCTATGGATACCCGTGTAATGTGGGAGCTCGGGCTGAAACATGTTGCTTTGATAACAGTTCAATGGTTCGTGAAGCAATGAAAAGGATTTCCGATCCAACCGAGGAGATTATTACTACATGCCATGAGTCGGACAATAACTCGAGAAATCGAAGACACTGAATACGAAATGGTTAAAAGACAAATCGAAGATCTTGATGGAACTGTCATGACATAAGCAAAATTTTCTTGATGTTTCTGTTACTATTCTAAGTTGGGTGTTTTTATCCTTTATGTTATTTAATAGACTTAATAGATATAGATATTTATATGCTTTGATGTTTAAATGCTTTGTTTTTACGGTGAAGTGGTGTGGAGTTAGAACACAACATTCTATTACTCTTTTTGTTGATGAATATACATCTTTTTCTTATATCCAATTTATAAGATATATTTACTTACTGTTATTAAGAATACTCAGTAGTTTATGTTAGCACTTGCTTTTAACTATGTGAAGAGAAGAATGGATTTGCAGCGGGTTTATGGACTTTAATATGAATAGAATTAACACAGTAGTGAATGGAAAGCCGGTTGAAGGTTTGGATCTTTATAGGTGGTTATAGAGGTTGAAAGGAAACGAATGGCCGGTAGTGTGGAAGTGGGAGTGTTGAGGTGGTTGAATGGAGGTTCACAGTTACATGAATACTTGAAGATGGTGATAGTGTTAAAAGTGGTGGTCTGGTTTGTAGAAGACGGTGGAGATGAAATTTGAAAGATGATGGTAGGAAATTGGTTTAGAAAAAGAAGAACATTACTGCACTTGTACGTTCTTTTTATGAGATATCATGGAAATGTTGAAATAGATCTTTGCAATTTTCTTTTCATTCTATCTTTTTGTTTCTTTTCAAATCTTTTTGATTGAATAATGGAAAGAGAGTATTTCATGAATGCTATTGGTATTTCATTTACTTGGAGGGAATGAAATTCATGTGTTGTGTAAGTCATTAGTGGGATATCTAATGTACAAGACAATTTGTAATTGTATCACTAAAATACAATATCTAAAGACAATTTGTAAGCCATAATTTTTATATTTCACTTTCATATAAAAATAATTTTTCAATTTTTTTACTTAAGATTATATGTATCTGAAAAACTCGGTCCAACCCACACTAGAACCCGTGCGGACGCACGGGTACCAGACACTTTTCTATACATTCAATTATTATTTTTTAACGGGTACCAGACATATTTCTATACGTTCAATTATTATTTTTTAATGGGTACCAAATATTTTTCTATTAAAAAATATACATCTGAAACAAATGCGCGTCCCGTACTAGAACCCGTGCGGACGCACGGGTTTGTTACTAGTATTTATTATTAACTAACTCTGAAATTTGGAACTAACTCATTAGGAACTACTTTGGAACTCTCTTAATTTTAAACTTCAATTTAGTTTATGGTTATGGTTATGCATGATTATTTGTTGGGTAGTATATGAATATTTAATTGTGAAATAATTTATGGTTTTGTAGAGTTTTGCAAGATTATGATACTACAATAACTCCTTTTTGAGTTTTGGAGAGGTATGTTACTATATTTAATTCAGTAGATTTATATTGCTAAAGAAATTTGTTTCATCAAACTATTTTTGATTATCTAAAATTTTCTAATATCAGTATTTTTTTTGTTGTAGGATCTTGTTATGTATGATTATTAGACTAAAGGAAATTATTTTGTCTCCTTCAATTCCATTAAATATCAACATAGAAATTGAAGAGAAAAAAAGAATTGAAGATAGGAATTAAAGATTAATTGCCTCAGTTGGAGGATTGGAGGAAGCATCAGTGTAACACAAACAAATATGGACATTTAGACAAGTTTAAATAGTTGAAATTGAACCATGAAAAAAAATTGTAATTGTCCAATTTAAATAACAAAAAGAACAAGACAAATTTCTTTTTAATCAAAAACTGAGTAAATTAATTCAAATTCAAAAATTTAGAATGTATATAAAAAAATGAATTAAAGTTGGATCATAATTTGAACTGGCCCTGTAAGTCTATATTTGTAAAAGAAATTTAAAAAAATAGTTGGATTTTAAATTTGGCTTAAAGATGATATGGCCCAATTTTATTAATAACCGAATAAAGCCAAAATAGCTAACCAAACCGAAATAAACCGGACCAGAATTGATTCAATTCTGGATAGTCTTATATCTATATGGATAATCTTATATGTATACTCCATTATGAAATGTTTATTTGCATCTATGATTGAGGTTGTATAGTATACACTCGGATAAACTCAATTCCATAAATGACTAGTTCTATTATTCACTTCAAGTGTATTTTTTAAAATATATTTCTAAATTAATTTTTAAAAAAATAAAAATTATTTGTCTTAGAAGTTTGTTATGATATTTTTGACATTTTTTTGGATGACATGATATTTTATGAATCTTTGGTTCCGACCACCAACTATGATATTTTATGAATCTTTGGTTCCGACCACCAACTTTTGGACTCCGCAGCCTTGCCGGGTAGATACGGTAAAACACTGGGGGTGGATTTGATAAGCCGGGTAGATACGGTAAAACACTGGGGGTGGATTTGATAAGGTCAATTTGGAAAACATTTGAAAACTCGAGTAATATAAGTAATCATGGACTGCTATCGCCTAGAGAAATTTAAAAATAGCAAAGTCGTTCACACGGTAGCGAACTTGCAATAAACTATATCATTTACAATGAGAAATATTGTATTTTTTATTATAATCGGCAGTGTGCAAGTAGCCTAAAATGATTAGTTTAGAGAAATAGACTATTTTGGATTATCATCGAGACTAAAATGATTAGTTAACAAGAAAGGCCGAATCTATGGACAGCCGAGACTGATTCAAAATGTTTTGCAATCTCTGGTGCGCATCCTATGAAAGACCGCTTCCAGAAATTATACCTTAGATTCTGGCAATGACAAGAAAGCACAGATTATGTTAAGCTACTCACAAGAGAAGTATTAAACAAGCAAACCAATTAAAAAGAATACCTTGATCAGCTCAATGAAAGTAATAGGCCCCAGGGATGAGGTTGATTTATAATAAGGCGTTCTAGCAAGAATCTTGTAATTTGTACTTGGATATTTTCCTGTCATGCCCAGAAATCAGGTGTTATTATTAATACAATTGGCTCATGCCAGATGATATTTGAGACATTGGATATAGAAGTTTATTGCAAGATCAAAAATTTATGTGAACCAGACCTGGTTTGATTCTGCAAACAAGTAAAGGATGTCGAAGGAAAAGTAGCGTGTGCATATATTGGGATAACGCAGTTGGTTAGCAACAGCATTTAGGAAAAGATAGTGCCCTTAATTATCCGAAGCAGCACCGACAGAAAATATAGCCAGCCCATATGTAGTTTGTGGTGATTATGTATGGGGAGCTCGAGCCTTGAGCTGCTTGATTGCCTGTAAATTAATAGCTCAAAACATTATACATTGAAAAAAAAAAAACATCTTACGGAATGTTCAGATCATTATTACTACGTTTATGCCAACAAAAAAACTCCATGTTACGGAATGATCAGATTATGACTAAGTTTCAACAACAACATCAACAACCAAGCCTTATCCCACTAGGTGGAGTCGGCTACATGGATCATTTTTCGCCATAATATTCTATCCAAGACCATGCGTCTATTTAAATCATTAATCTCGAGATCTTTCTTAATAACTTCTCTTATAGTCTTTCTAGGCCTTTCCAGGTTTGATTCTCTCTGTCTAATCTACTCTCCTTACCAGAGAATCTACCGGTCTTCTCTCTACATGCACAAATCACCTAAGTCTATTTTCCACCATCTTTTCTACAACGGGTAATAACGCAATACTCTCTATTATTGTCATTTATAATCTTATCATTATGACTAAATTTTTGTACAAAAAAAAAACAGTAAGAGAAGAGACTCTTGCATTATCATTATAAGATGCACATAACAAGACAATAAATAGCACTATATTGTGTTTCATAGTCAACATGCTTTGAACAATAAGTTAATTCTGAAACTCCAATTCAAAAGTTCAATCTCAGCAGAGAACATGCAATCATTGACTGGTTGCATATATAAGTATTAAATTTACAGTACCTGCATTCCAATATGCAGTACAAGGGAGTTGATCAATGACATGTCGTAACGAGTGCTGGCAAAGGCAGCTTCATTTGGTGAGAGTAGCAGCTTCTCTTTTAATTCAGATAAAAGTGGAGAAGGTTGTTCCCTTATCTGCAGAAAGTTTGAATGAATAATTATAATATAGAAATAAACTTTAAACTGACGGTTATTTGCAATTGTGCAGCCTTGTCTATAAGAAAAAATATAGATAGCAGTAAGGGAATAAAGAAATAAGTCGGGGGAAATATTCACAAAGTTGCATATTACAGGATCAATTGGTTGAATATTCACAAAGTTGATTATCTTGTGTGAATCTAGAAAATAGTTGATATCTTTGAATCGATTGATGATCTGATTTCGCATCAGGATCAATTGGAAGCTATCTTAGATGGCTTACCTGATGAATTCAATGCCCCTAGCCTCTATCATTCAATATCGCTCATATATGTGTCCTATTATTGAAGCAGAACCCATGTTTTTCTCTCATGAGGCAAAACTGGAACGAGCGGAGAAATCTACTCTTACTGAACCTTTATCCATAGATGTTGCACAAGCCTCAAACTCTGCTCTCAATTCCTAATACTGCTTATAATTTTGTGTTACCTTTTGATCCTCGATCTCATTTCACTGGAGTTGATGCCTTCAAAGGTGGTAGAGGCTTTAACCGTGGCAGAAAAGGCAGGTTTGGAGGTCATTTCAAGGTTCAGTTCAGTATCCAATTTGCTATAAAACAAGGCATGAAGCTAGTGTGTGCTACCATAGGCATTCTACATTGATGCCTATTCCTAGTCAAAATCAATGGAATTTCCCAGCTCAGACTTAGTGGCCTAATCCTAATCCAAACCAATGGCAAAGACCTTCATTACATAATTGGAATCAATGGACAAAGGTTCAGTAATCCCCTCATCCCAACCAATGGCTCTCACCTGCTGCACGTGGACCTCCGCCGGGTTTTTCACATCGGCCATCTGCTCAGCCACAAACTTATATTACAGGTACAGGTAGTGAGGCAGGCAAGGCAGTAGCTTCACCAGCACAGGCCAAAATTGGTACCCTGACTCAGGTGCTACCCACCATGTGACAAACAATGCTGATCACCTATTAGAAAGTCTTTCTCTACCTAGCATAGATCATGTTCTCCTTGGCAATGGTCAAGGTTTGCCTATCTTATCTGTTGGATCTACTCAGTTTAACTCTCCATACTGTTGGAAACCCAAACAAATTAAATAGAGAAATGAACAAGGGAAGAGCAAATATAAGCAGAATCCTGTTTATCAATGATGAAATTGGGAAAATACAGTGAAATTGGGAAAATACAGAGAGGGAAATGATCCCTGTTACTGACACAGAGCTCAGCTCCTATGGAAAGCTAGAGCTTTCCATCCATAACAAACAAATGGATTCTCAAGGATAATCCTCTCAACCTCTCCTCACTCCCTTACGTAACGGAATGGCTACACAATTCTTGATTCCCTCTCCTCACTCCAATCTAACAGAATCATTCCCTATTTCCCCTTTTGCCCCTTCTAGAACAGATCCTCCAAATCTCGGGCCCATGGTGTCTGTGATAAATGATCGCCTCATCATTATTCTCCTTTGCCACGTGGTCTCTATCAACACCCCCTTCTGAAACATCAATCTTGTTCCCAAGATTGAACGATGGAAATTGATTTCTCATGAGACTCACTTATTCCCAAGTAGCCTCCTCTGCGGCTTTTCCTTGCCATTGCACCAACCATTGTTGGACTTCTTCACCATGTTCCTCTGTCATACGTTCTGCCAAGACCCTCTCAGGCTAAAGCGAACCCACAGCCTCTCCTTCTAAGTGATCTGGTAATGGCTCATCATCTTGATAATCTCCTATTGCCTTTTTCAACAATGAGACATGGAAAACATGTACCTTTGAACCTCCTGGAAGCCTTAATTTGTAAGCCACTGCCCCCAACTCTTTCAATGATAGGATATAGTCCATAATATCTAGCTGCAAGCTTGGGATGGATGCAAGTAACCACAGATTATTGCCGATGAGCTCTTAACTTGACAAAAAGTCATTCACCTATTTCAAATGATTTCTCCTTCCTGTGAACATCAGCTTGGGATTGCATACGATTCTGAGCCTTTACTAACTGAACCTTCAGCTGTCTTAGAGCTTCATCGCAATCCTGCAACTCTCATTGAACGGCTTCTACTCAAGTCTCTCCTAATCCCCAGTGCACCAGTAGTAATGGAGGTTTCCTCCCATACACAACTTCAAAAGGGGTTTGCTGAGTTGCAGAGTGGTATGTGGTGTTAAACCAATACTCTGCCCAAGGAATCCATGTCACCCAATCTTTAGGTTGATCTGCTGCAAAGCATCGTAAATATGTTTCGAGACATCGGTTTACAACCTCAGGTTTGCAATTTCTCTTGTTGAATATTAGACAGTCTCTGTTCCACTGCTTTATTCTTACCCACTTTCTTCTTTCTCAATATGCTTTGCAATGCCTCCTCAGATTCACTACTTCCCAAGCCTTGCAGCGTAACCCACTTACAATTGCTCCAAAAACTCATCGTTTGATTGGTCCAATTTACAATAGTATCACCGTCTTCAACCATTCAATTCCCAATACCATATCCGGTCCTCCAAGTTCGAACAAATGAGGGGAACAATTCACTTCGAAATCTCCCAATGCTACTTCAATTTCTTTGCATAGTCCCTTCGTACTAGTTTGAAAACCATCTCCCAATCTAATCTTCATACTCAGATTTGTTGTCCACCTCTCAGCCCATTCTAAACACTAATTTTTGGTCAATGAAATTACGTGTGGCTCCACTACCTACCAAGATCAACACGGGTACTTCATGGATTCTCCCTTGGAGCATCATAGTTTGTGGTTTAGTTTTAGCTTGAGCATTGAGATTCATGATGCTAATCTCCCCCTTGATTTCTCCTTCCGCTTCGACGACCTCCACCGCCAAAATCTCCATCTTCTACTATTAACACCCTCAATTACTTATCAGAACATTGAAGCATGGGATGAAAAGGCCCACCACATTTGAAACAAAGGTCTTTTTGTTTTCTTTCAAGCAATTCTGGGTATGTGAGGTGAGAAAACCCTCTATCCCTTGCTCCACTTCTTTTATCATCATTCTGGGCTGCTTTATCACGTTTTAGCCCAATACCCCTTTTATCACCTACGGTAGGCCCACGCCCAGGTCCTCTTTTAACCATAACCTAATCTGAGTTTCCGGTTTGCCCCGACCCATTACCACCTGACCCACTACTTCCAGCTTTGAACCCGTACCCACTGGATCTTGACCCACGTGAATACCCGGATCCAGCGTCACCTTTGACCTCCCTTTCCACAGTTCTGGCAACTTACAGAAGCTTAGCACGCGACATGCCTCCTAATACAGCCAAACTCCGTACCTTATCCCTAATTTCTCCTTTCAATCCATGAAGAAAGTACCCCTGAAACTTTTTGTCAGGTAGTCTCGGGATTTGTGCAGTCAAATACTCAACCAGAAATATATTCTTCCATTGTACCTTTTTGATGCAAATCTGTGAGCTGTTCATAAACATCGCCTTCATTGTTTCCCCCTGTAGCGCTCAAGCAAGGCATCTTTCAAACCTGCCCGTGTCAGAGATCTATCTTCATCCACAATCGAGTTGTAGAAGTGGATTATAGAACCATCCATACACTGCTGAGCCAAACTGACTTTGATCTCTGGTGGTGTGTCATGTACTCTGAAATATACCTCCGCTCGCGATATCCACCCCGCAGGATCGTTACCATCAAACGACGGTAGCTCCACCTTACGAACCAAGTGAAGAAACTCAGTTAACGCACACTTTGTGACGGGTTCTTCTTAGCACCAGACCTTCCTGATCCGGTCACCTCCCCCATCGTCTCTAGCGACTTACAGAATACCGCTCCCTCCTTCGGGATCTGAACATTGGGTTCGCTTACATGAAGCGATCTTTCCAAATATTTCTCTAGCCTCGCCATAAGTGCAGCCAGCATATCTTTGACGGCGTTTTCCAGAGTTGTAAGTGAAGAATGAACGTCAGCTAGCACATTCTCCAGCGATTCAACCTTAGCTTCCATGGATTGTATTGCTGCGGTGTATTGTCTCTTTGGTGGCATTCACTTATTCCTCAAAAATCCGGTAGGTCGGACCAATTTGTTGGAAACCCATATTAGTGATATAGGTTTATATATATAGCTTTCTATTCTTTTGTATTTGCTAAGTAATCCTACTGTGACTCACGGTCACCGAGCTGTCATAATGTGAGTCACATGAGCTGTCACAGTCACCTACTCTAGCTTCTATATATATGACCTATTGTACCTCATTCATTCCAAGGGAATATGATAATATAATTTCTCCTCTCTTTACTATTTTAACATGGTATCAAAGCACTCTTCACTATGGGTTACTTCTTCAGCCAGCCCTCAGGCATCAACCTTTGTCACTTCTGGGATTCTGTGATGCTGACTGGATAGCAGACCCTGATAATAGAAGGTCAACTTCCGGGGCTTGTGTCTTCTTAGGCCCAAATCTGATTTCTTGGTGGTCAAAGAAGTAGCAACTGGTTGCTAGATCTAGTGCAGAAGCAGAGTAAAGGACCATGGCTCAACTGGCTGCAGAACTGTTGTGGATTCAGTCTCTTCTCACTTAACTACATTGTCAGTTTCAAACTCCTAGAATCTTGTGTGACAATCTCAGCACGGTTACTTTGACCCATAACCCTGTTCTTCACA
Source organism: Vicia villosa (assembly GCF_029867415.1). NCBI lineage: Eukaryota > Viridiplantae > Streptophyta > Magnoliopsida > Fabales > Fabaceae > Vicia > Vicia villosa. The sequence continues at coordinate 151,710,805 of NC_081185.1, forward strand.
ACAGAACAAAACATGTGGAGCTTGACATCTTTTTTGTTGGGGAAAAAGTCCTCAACAGCAGCCTCAGTGTGGCACATGTGCCTGCCCAGGATCAGTGGGATGATGTTCTAACAAAGCCTTTATTTGCAGCAAAGTTTCTCCCTCGCAGGGACAAACTCAGAGTTTTCAACAAAAGAGATTTGGTTACAGCACCCTCTGTTTCTAAGGGGGGGTATTAGTGATATAGGTTTATATATATAGGTTTATATTCTTTTTTATTTGCTAAGTTGTCCTACTGTGACTCACAGTCACTGAGCTGTCATACTGTGAGTCACATGAGCTGTCACAATCACTTACTCTAGCTTCTATATATATGACCTATTGTACCTCATTCATTCCAAGTGAATATGATAATATAATTTCTCCTCTCTTTACTATTTTAACAACCCAAACAAATTAATAGAGAAATGAACAAGGGAAGAGAAAATATAAGCAGAATCGTGTTTATCAATGATGAAATTGGAAAAATACAGAGAGGGAAATGATACCTGTTACTGACACAGAGCTCAGCTCCTATGGAAAGCTAGAGCTTTCCATCCATAACAAACAAATGGATTCTCAAGGATAATCCTATCAATCTCTCCTCACTCCCTTATGTAACGGAATGACCACACAATTCCCGATTCTCTCTCCTCACTCCAATCTAACAGAATCATTCCACATTTCCCCTTTTGCCACTTCTAGAATAGACCCTCCAAATCTTGCCTCATCATTATTCTCCTTTGCCACGTGGTCTCTATCACATACAGAGCACACACTACACTCACACTTAAGAACTTGTTGCTTGTCCCTGCCACTACTAAAAACTTGATTTCATTCTGACAAGTGCCTTGTCAAATCTCAGGCTTCCTTTGAAGTTGTTCTTCAAGGACCAGTTGGCTTGTACTCTTTTGGATCTCTTCAAGCTACTCCTACTGCAACCATCAACACTCTCACTGGGCTTTCTTCAAAAAATAGTGTTTCTCTCCTAGGGCCCTCTCTATATACTATGTAGCATAATAGATTAGGATACCCTCATTATGAGGTTCTTAAACACATGTTGATGTTAAGCAATTTAACAATGTTAATGTACCACATTAGTCTGCTTTGGATTTCTGTACTCCTTGTTGTTGGAGCAACGTTCACAAGTTAACTAGTAACTTACCATGTTCTATTTATGATAAACCTTTTGATCTCTTATTTGCTGATGTATGGGGCCCTGCCCCAATGGTTTCCACTACAAGTTTCAAATATTTGCTAACATGTGTTGATGCTTTTACCAAGTATACTTGGGTGTTTCCTCCTAAGTTGAAATCTGATGTGATGCTCACTTTCACACACTCACTACAGTAGAACTGCAATTTAATTCTAAAGTAAAATCAGTGCAAACTAGAAGTAAGATCATATTAAGACGTAGGAAATTTCAGAATAAAACAAGCAGGTTTAGAACAACCAACTAAGGCAACTGTATTGATGTGTGGCTACATGTTAATTTAACACTAAATAGCTTGTCATCACCAAAAGAGTTAAAATATAGCTATAATTGTCTGGCTCATACTATTAACTGCACTGACCTACCTCAAATACATTCAAGCAGTAGTTATAACAAAATGATAAAAATACAAACAAAAAGGGGGGAACGGTTTTATTTTTACCTCTACGTGACCTAATGTAGCTTGTGCAGAACAATGGTTACTAATAACATGGGAAGCATGAGTTGTCCCATCTACATCTGTATTGATCAGAGGATATCCTAGCAAGAGCCTGTTTTATGAAAGCAACTAAGTATTTCGGAATGTGTGCTCCGCAAATGGGAAATTTGCAAAATATGATTGCAATACTGGGACCACTCAATAAGACGATCCACAAATTGCTCCAGTGCCAAACTTTCGAACATAAACATCTGTAGGATATGAAGGCACGATCAAGCAAATATCAAATGGACCTTAAAAGAAATCCACTCTTCAAAAAAACACAAACTTTAGAATCTGCAGGCTTGCGCAATGCATCAAGAACATATCAAAGACTGCTATCCCAGAGAGAGGTGGGTCACAAGATGATGCTCAGTCACAGAACCTGATACATTAAAAAAACATGGTAATTGTCATAAAATAATATGTAACCATATAGTTCCAAATTTGAGCACAATGAAATGTTAGCTTAAGTAACTAGTATGCACACTCAAAAACATCAATTTGAAGTTTCATAAATGTACACCAGAATGATGAAGAGTTTGTGAAATCTTCTAAGTATATACCCGGAAAACAAACAAATTTTTTTTTATATAATTATGGTACAAAAAAATAAATTATATGATATGATTCACAAGTAGACAAGCAGACGCGACCTCAGTGAAACATCTTAAATTAGCTTGACTTGTAGGAAAAATTCAAATTCAAATGCAGCTCCATTGTGAAACCAATCTTGAGCTCAAATTCATTCAGTAATTCTAGCTCAGCCATCAAGTATAATTTGTTGTTTACCCATGTTTTCCATATAATATGCAACTTACTACCCCAGATATAATGTTGTCTAGTGGAAACCAAGTATAGTTGATAAATAATATTGAATTGAATCCCATCATTTACAGTACCAAAAGAAAAACTTACCAAAGATAAGTCCGGCAATTTTGAGTTGCAGTTCTGGATACCTTGGGTAAAACTTATATTCCTCGAACAAGTTTAAAATCATGCATTCGAAAATCAAATTGTCTCTGTTAAAATAGACAAACATTGATGGGATATTAATATTTAGACATAGATCGCATAATAGTTTTTCAGATCAGCCACATAAGAACTGAGAGAACACATAATCATTCCTCACATATTTTCGTCAAGTATAAGTTCTTGCAAAGTGCAAACTTTCCTTTAAACATTACTAGATATAAATAACCTAAGTTGTAGCCATGAGATGACAGGATAATAGTTGTCATTGAGAAAAGTTTCAAATGAGGGACAAGATAATATATGCCATAACCTCTGACCTTGAAAAATGAAAACTGGCATTTCTCTTACCTATGGCAATTAAAAGGTTTAAGGCTATTGCAGATTTGATACAAATGTGTCTAATCTCGAAAAAAGAAATCACAAATAAGCTCTTGGCAGATGTCTACAATGCTGCCTACATCATCATTTTGAGAATCCATAGCTACTCGCTGGACCAGATTGGGATTTACTCCTTCTATTCTATAATGAGTGATACATTTGAAATAATTAAGTGTCCCAAAATAAATGACCAATTTCAATTTTCAATTAATTTTTTTTCTATTTTAACCTCTAACTAGTAACAAACACGTGCGTTCGCACGGGTTCCCGTTAATATTCAATATTTTGATCAGTAACTTCATGTTCATGTTAATATTAAATATTTTAATCAGTAACTTCAGATTTCCGTTAATATTCAATATTGTGATCAGTAACTTCATGTTTCCGTTAATATTCAATATTGTGATAAGTAACTTCATGTTCCCGTTAATATTCAATATTTTCATCAGTAACTTCAGGTTCCCGTTAATATTCAATATTGTGATCAGTAACTTCATGTTCCCGTTAATATGGACTATTTTGATCAATAACTTCATGTTCCCGTTAATATTCAATATTTTATTCAGTAACTCCCGGTTCCTGTTAATATTCAATATTGTGATTAGTAACTTCATGTTCCCGTTAATATTCAATATTTTAATCAATTAACTTCAGGTTCCCGTTAATATTCAATATAGTGATCAATAACTTCACGTTCCCGTTAATATTCACTATTTTAATCAGTAACTTGAGGTTCTCGTTAATATTCAATATTGTGATAAGTAACTTCATGTTCCCGTTAATATTAAATATTTTGATCAGTAATTTCATATTCCTGTTAATAGTCAATACTTTAATCCGTAACTTCGGGTTTCCGTTAATATTCAATATTGTGTGATTAGGTTCATGTCCTCGTTAATATTTAGTTATTTGATCAGTAATTTCATGTTCTTGTTAATATTCAATATTTTAATAGTTGATTAATTTCCATATTTAAATATTTGAATTAATAATTTCATTTTTCCATTTTATATAATTTTCATATTAAAATAAAATAAAATTGATCAAAAATATATTAGAAAAGAGACAACATATAAATTCACTTTTTTCACCCATCTTCATAGAAAACCATTATTTTAACTTAAATAAATTAAAATTGGTTCACAACAAACAATTTAAACTATCATTAGATGTCTTTTATTTTTGATGAGTTTTTTAAATGCAAATGATAAATACTCTATGAATAGAGTAATATAAAAATTAAAGTAGTGTTTTAATAGAATATGTTTAATAATTATGTATGATAATTGTCCATTTTATCATACGTCTTCACACGTGTTTCATTATTTTTCTCCCACCATAGTTGATGGAATGAATTTATCATAGTTAGACCCATAGTTGATGAAATGAATTTATCATATATAAATCAACTAAATAATATATTGAAGTAATTTTGCTACGTATTTTTTTGGTTTATCACCACCAATTTAAAACGGTTCGGGGGTCAGTTCTGACATCAAGTTTTGCTACATATTTATATGAAAACAAATAAGTAAAGGTTGTAGCATAATATTTAATAAAGTTCATGAAAAAGAATCACAATACTTTTGTTTTTAACACATGAGTTATTATTATATTCATTTTAACTTGTTTAAATTAACTCTTTCTATTAAAAATTGGTGGTCATTTCCATTTTTTTTATTGATACCATCAAAACAACAACACGCATCTATAATTACTTTCAAACTATAAAGGGGAAACTAAATAATGCATCAATCAAAGAAGAATAATTTTAACTTTTTTATTGCAAATAAATATACTTATTAAAGAAAGTAAAATGAAATATGAAAATGAGAAAGAAAGAAAAATTATTCATAATAAAGTGATTGGAATAAATCAAGAGAAAAAATATTTTGAAGTGTGTAGGAGAAATTTGAAGTTTATAAAGAAAAATAGTGCTATAAGAAAGTGTGTAGTGGAAGTTTGAATTTTAAATTTTAAAATTTAAATTTGAAATAAAAAGATGTCAGATTTCATTAAATGGTCTCCAGAATTTGTGTCGGGAAAAAACCAAATATTAAAACATTAATATTAAATCACATGTATTAAATAATAGAAAAAATAAAAAAGTGTATTTGGTAAAATAACCAAAAGGTAGTATAGAAACAAAATCCATTATTGAAAGAAAAAGAATGAGAATTGATAAAGGCATTCACGTGAGCAGGGCAAATTGGAAATTTTCAAAGCATTCAATTTTCTTATATGATAGATTAATTAAACTTTCACAATTTTCAATACATGATTAGGGGTACTATGGTAAAAATATTATTCTCTCTCTTACTTTTCTACACTTTTCTTAATATATGAGAAATGGTGGGTTGAGTCACTCATTGCGGGACGGAGGGAGTATGTGCCAAAGGTTGACTTTGTGCAAGGAGTTGAGCTAGAACCGAAGCTGATTGGAAGTTGTGGATGAAAAATTGGCCATGATTCGCGAGGAACTGAGGAGTCAACAAGAGATCGAAAAGAGAAATCGGAAAATAGTGAGATTTCGGCGAAGATTTGGGTTTGAAAAATGGATTCCGTTAGCCTTTTTATTTTATTTTATTTCAGGAATCGTTTAAGGCACTCTAAGAGCATCTCTAGGGGTGCAATCAGATCGGTTTGGACCGGTTTTTGGTCAAAAAAGGTCCGAACCAATGATATTTCCATCAGTTTGGTTTGGTTCGGTTTTCAACATCTTTCAAAATGGAAACGAACCAAACTAATATGTTTGGTTTGGTTTGGTTTGGTTTGATAACCGGTTTACAATGTTTATTTTTCAAAATATTATATTCATTAGTATATTCTCCATTATCATATTTTTTGGTGTAGTTTACGCTATTATTTTTTAAAATAATATATTTTAAGTTATTTATTACATGCTATATTTTTTCAAACAAATTACAAGTTGCTCTTATTCCATACGGAATAGTGACATGATTTCTATTGCATCATGAAATAAGTTCACTATCAAATATAAAAGTAACACTTAACATCAGAAAGTTGGAAATGGATTTCAAAGCTTAACATATAGAATATAACAAAACACACATCCATTAACATGTTTCACACCTCAAACATGCATCAAAACTATTTTGTAACAAGACTTGAATGAATTTTGTTGAAGAAGAAGAAAAAAAAGATACAAAAAGATATGAAAATTAACAAAGAGAACTTAAATACGAAGAAGACAACCATAACATATCAGAATGACGGTAGTGAAAGGAACAATGATTGTGGGCAGCAAGAGCAGCAATTATGTGAAAGTATATTTTTTTTGACTTATGGTTTCTACTTTCTATGCTTTAGAGTTTGGTTATAGATGCGTGTTTTGGTTAAAGGAAGGAAGTGTAAGCAAAGATGGATAATGGTTGGACCGATAAAAAAATTCGAGCTTAATGATGGATAGAATAAAATATTTAGAGCGTCATTATTTCCATTAGTTCGGTTCATCAATTTGGCGGTTCCTAAAAACTAAAACCGAGAACTGAACCAAACCACATCGGTTTTTATTAGTTTGGTTTGGTTTTGTTTTTAAACCAAACCAATAATAATCAATTTTATTTCGGTTTGGTTTGTTTTGGATTGTCGCTTTAATTGAATTTTTTGATCCGCTTATACCCCTAAGCATCTCCAATGGAGGTTGTTTAATGTACACTAGGATTCATAAGTTCCAGAGCCTAACATTTTTACTATTGGAGTAGATACACGTGGCGTTCCCGTTGCTTAAACATTTGTGTAAGTTACATCTTGAAGCAATCCAAAAGGTAGATTGTTTAACATTAAATAATATTAATCTTGATAATTGGTGGGGTCAAACATAAATTTATTGGACCACATATAGATTGCTTATTCAAATTACCATTGGAGTGAAATTGGTTTAAATTGCTTAGATGTTGCTTAAATACAATGTGGCAATGGGTCCCACAAATAATAGCTCAAGCAACCAAAAGTAAGTTCTCCCATTGGAGATGCTCTAATGATCTAATGACGGGAGGATTCTATATTTCACCTCAAAATTATATTTGGCACTTTTTTTGACACTCGGGATTTTGCCGACAGTTTTGTAGGGTTATGTTTTCACCGACAATTTTATGTGGTCTAAAATAAATCCAAGATACTATAAATAGGGAATATGTTATAGAGAAACATATAAAAAATGTCTCTTCCTCAATTTCTAATTAAGACAGAAGTGTATTTTATTCACGGACCTAGCCATGTGTGCTCTATAGTACCATTCAAAGTCATAAGAGCATCAAAGTCATTCTTACACAAAACCTCTTCTTCATTACTCAGATGGTTATTTTCTTGAGCCCCTTATTTTCCTTTGCTCTTTTTATGATTCACTTGTGTCCATGTTGTTCATGTTAAAGCTTCTATCCGATTTATAGGTGTAATAAACTCTTGAGGGACTATATTCTCCTTCATCGGTTTCCATTGTTTTATGATATCATTCTTCTCTTTCGTGCACTGGTGGACCACTAGGGATAGGAATAGGCCAGGGCGGCCTACAGGGGCATATAGCCTAGCCTATTTAAGGTCAGGCTAGGTCAGGCTTATTTAATAAAAAGGCCAGACTTAGACTTTTTTAAAAGCCTATTTAATTAAATAGGTCAGGCTTAGGCTATTAAAAAAACCTATGAAGCCTTATAGACCTGCCTATATTTATATATATATATATATATATATATATATATATATATATATATATATATATATATATATATATATATATATATATATATATATATAAGAATAGTCTAAATAGGTTGGCATATATATGCATATATATTAGAAAAAAGGCTAAATAGGTTGGCCTATATATGCATATATATTTAAAAAATGATAAATAGGTTGGCCTATATATGCATATATAGACCGACCTATGAGGCTTCTTAAGTAATATGGATTAATTGAAAACCTTAATGAAAAACAGGCTTTTAAGTAGGCTTTCAAGGTAGGGCAGACCAGGCTTTTAAAAAGGTCAGGCCAGGCTGGAAAAAAAAAGAGCCTATAGTAGGCCAGACTCAGGCCTTGTATGTTTATCGTAGGCCAGACTCCGGCCTTCTAAAGTCTAGTCTAGCCTAGCCTATTTCCACCCCTATGGCCCACCTTTCTGACAAATCTCAAAATATTTGGATTTCCATTCAAACTCAACAGGTTGAGCAAATTTCTTCTCTTTATTATCCTTGATCGAGATGAATTTCTTTTGTTTCTTCGTGATATCAATCTCCACAAGAATTCAGGCAAATGAGATCCTTAGTTTATTAGCAGTACATTCATATGTAAAAATATGCTTTCCTATTACGCTTTCAATCTCCCATAAGTTTGAAGCAATCCACAAGTGAAGAGGCAAATATGGAAGTTTAACCCACACTAGTATTGTCCTTATCTTGTCTCTCTTGAAGTTGAAATATGGGCTCCAATTCTTCAATATCATCGGCATGTTATGGATTGAGGACGGTCCCCGCATTAGCAATAATTCCTTGTCTTTACTCTACTTAAATTTCATCAGGAAGTACCCTTCATCATGGTAGAATAATTCCCGTAATTGAGCGAAATCTCAAAACCTGATCATGAATTTTTTTACTGCATTCATGCTCAAATCCTTACCCAAAACATACATAATTATTATATATTCTTAAAATTGCATTTCCGATACCACGTCCTCATCATCGATTTCCACTTCAATCTCACCATCTATGATCTTTGGTGCTTTGTACTCAATTGATAACCCATTCATTGGAAGCCTGTTACTACTTATCATATCAACCCATAATTTCTTTGTTTTATCTTCTTCTATGTGATCGCCTTTAATCCCCTTCTTCATCAATTAGTGTTTTTGAAATCCCCTCAATAAATATCTCGTCAGCAATCTCCTCCACACCAGAAATCAGTCTACGTTCCTCCCTACTATGAATTGCCCTACCTACAGCAACCTGAGGCTGACCCGCCGGCGATGATACCTTGCTATTTGGTCTCCCCAGTCCACGACCCATCCGTACGAACTCTCACAACAAAATTAAACTAAACCCTAGAAACAACCAAAACTCCATACCTCCAAAGTATTGTAACCCTAAGGTTAGGAGTTTAAGCCATTGAAAGTGAGAATTTTAGCCGCAATTCCAACAACCTGCTCACCGGAGGTGTAACCACCACTATCAGAAATCGCCAGAGCGCAGCACCGTTTCTTTTTTATCAAAGTAATTTTGTTTGTTAGATTGTTTAGTTCATCAGTTAAATTGATTATGTTTATTTCATGATCAGAAAAAATACAAAAATTAAAAAACATATCATTTTGTTTTTATTAGGTTAATTTAAACAACTTAGTTATTAAGATTTTTGATTAGCTTTAACTATTTAATTTAGTTTACTTAATTATTTAGTTATTAGGTCATTTAATTCAAAAATACAAAAATCACAAAAAATAAAAATGTTTTTCTTTTCACGTACTAAAATCAAATCCAACTCATCAAATTATTTTCTTTTGTCCTTGTGCACCTATATTAATACAAAACCAAGATCCTTTTTTTCAAAAGGATTAATCTAAGTCATTTTGACGTGAAATGAATTAGCGCTTAGCCTCCATCGTGGGAGCAACAAGACAAAGTTTAAGCGCAAGAACATGACTTGATATTATTTCATAAAATCAATCAACTAACAAAAATTAAATTACAGTACTTTGATTTTCTCATTGCACTATGAGAATGAATACGTAGGTACGTGGTTTTGAGACACTAACGAGCTCCCTAATCTAAAACTAAGCTCACTAATCTAAAACTAATTTTTCCCTCTTTTACACTCTAGTGAATACTTCATTTGAAATAGATTAAGACACAATCATTCTCTTAAGCAAACAACTACACTCTAGCTATTAGGAAGTTTGTGTTGAGTACAAGGAATATGGGGGTGCCTAACACATTTCTCTTGCATAACCGACTCTCGAACCTTAAATTGGTTGTGATGACCATGTTTTGTCCTTTTTAACAATTTTATCGACGTTTTTCTTAAAATAAAAACCTTTGGTGGCGACTCTGTTATATTTCGAGTATACAATGCACTCGGATATTTTTTTTGCAGCGCAACACATATTTATTTAAAAATGAAAAGAAATTATATTTTCATATAACATGAATTACTTAAACTAATTTTAAAAAAAAAAACAAATTAATTTTTATAAGAGTAAACTCATGTGTTATACAATTTTTTCTTTCGTAGTATATATATATATATATATATATATATATATATATATATATATATATATATATATATATATATATATATATATATATATAATTGATTATTCATGTGAGAGAAAATAATATTTTGTTAATATATATAAAATTGAATTAAAAATTAACTATTTTAAATAAATCAGCGTCTGTGGTTAATTGACTGTCATTTCAATTAAATTTTATATAAATCACATAATCAGGTTTAATTTATGACATTAAAGTAAATAAATATATATTTTAATTATTTGTTATAGGTATTATTTAAACAGTAAATCATTAGATATATTTAAAAAATACGAAAAATAAAAGTTAGATATAGATGAGCCACACAGCCACAGGCATATTCTAAATTCTAATAACTCCGGAAAGAAAAAAAATCCACGAAAAAATATATATTTTTTTAAACAAAAAGATATTTCAAATCTAAATTGGACTGGGTGAAGCCCAATATGAAGTATATATAACCTAAATCAAAGACACGAAAAACCTCGGAAACTCTGAGAAGAATTAGAATGGAAGCAGAATATTTATGTTTAGCAGATGATTGTTGGAGACATGTATTGAAATTTCTGGAAGACGATGATGACTATGATCGTAATAGTTTGTTAAAGAATTTGTCCCTTGTCTCCAAGCTTTTCTTCTCCATATCAAACCGTCTCCGATTGTCTCTCACTATATACGATCCAACACTGTCTTTCCTCCCCCGTCTCCTCCGCAGATTCACAAACCTTAAAGAAGTTGAAAATGTTGGACTTGTCATTTTCAGACGTTGATGATGAAGCACTCTATGCGATCGGAAAGAGTTGTTGTGGGCTTTTGCAATTGTTGATAAATGATTGTTTAGGATGCACAGAGAATGGAGTGAAACATGTGGTGGAAAACTGCACACAACTGACAGAGATCAATTTGAGAAACTCTTTGAATGTGCATGCTAATGTTGCTCGATCAGTGCTATTTTCAAGTCCATCATTGAGAAAGATAACTGTTAAATCATGTCGGATAAGATTCCTGTGTCAGGCTTATTACTTTGATTTCGGTTGAAGTTATTACTATTCGGAGTTTCAGCAAAATTACAGAACCATGTTGCTTTTGCCATACTCATTGGTCCATAATTTTGTCTATGTTGTATGTTGAAAAACTTCTAATTTCAAAATCCATGTCACCTAAATTGAATTTTATTAATCTTAAGATAAATAGTGGTTTTTGAAGTTCTGTTATGCATAGCCTTTCAACATATTCTACCAACCAGTTTATATAGACTAGATTGGCCGACTAGTTTATTGTTGAGTTGTAACTTGTTAAGTCCGACTCAATTTCACATTCATTTAATCATCTCCCCTCAATATAAGTAATTAAACATTCATTTAATCATTAATCTTCCATGCAATTTCACATCTAATTCTTGATAATATTCATAAAACTCTTTCAGTTATTATAGTCACCGATAATAATACAAATAACTCTAAAAGAAAATATACCAATAGATACACAATGTGTTTTTTTTGGTCTCCATGAGTTTTAAGGCAAGATCACTAGTCCCCTCAAGTTCTGAAAAGATACTGGAGGGCATACATCAAAGAAATAATTTTGAAAAAACTCTTAAAAATAAAAGTAAGTGAGATAAACGAGTGTTGGAGCGGTAAAGCGGCAAACAACAAAACTTTTGGAAATATTTATCCGGGAATTTATCGTTTCCACAGAGATTAGTGCTACTGAATCGCTGTTCGACGGATTCTTAGTTATGAGTTTGGGTTAAAATGAGTTTTAAGCAAACAAGGAAAATATAACATTTGAAAATAAAATAAATTCATTCTTGATAGAGAATAGCTTATCTGGTTTGAATCTAAACTACTCCTCACAAACTTAGATTTATCACTCCGCCGTACTCAATCTACAATACTCATCAGAATCACCACATATCCCTCACATCAATGTCCATTTCTGCAACACCGACGGGAATTCAACTATATTGCTCTTTCGACGATGTCTCAACCGATCGAACAACACAGAGACATTAAACTCATATATTATGTGGATGTTAACCCCAATCCTATGTCTAGAATCAAAAGCTAACAGATATCCCCCTAATCAAGATTTGTGATGTCTATTTCTACAACAACACAAATCCAAAGCATTTAAGCAAAAAGATCAGAAAAACACCGATTAAAATTTGTAAAGCAAACTTTATACAACTAGTAGAAAAAGCAACAAGCATTCATGGGTTTAGAGTAATTTACATATAAACTCACCAAAAAAGAAATATAAAGAGAAGAGAAGAAGATGAACCAAACATTTCTTGGTTTGTCAACACCAATCGATGAGAAATTCGACCTCCGATCATCCGATTACAAGCTCCAATGGTGTTTCCAAGTCAAATCTACCCAAAAATGACCTAGGATGAGTTGGGGTTCAAAAATACCCAAAACATAACCTAAAAAAATTTGATTTTCGCCTATTTATGAAATTTTTAGATATGTCCAGTGCGCGTCGCGCGCAGGAGCGCGCATCGCGCCCAACTCGCTGACTTGAAAAAACAGCTTTTAGTAAAAATGACATAACTTGAGAACCGTAACTCCGATTTGCGCTCGGTTCGAAGCGTTGGAAAGCTTATTCAATTTTCTATCTAACAATGAATAAATGGCTGTCAAATTGATGATTTTTATCATTCTTATTTTGAGCCTTAACCACCGAATGAATTGATTCCGTCGCTCAAAATCGCACGTTTGAAGCCGTGTCTTCGACACTTTATTGCTCATGCTCCAAATACGCAAGAATACCTACAAAAAGAGTAGAAAACTATCAAAAAGTATAAAAGTGTATGAAAATATATCTATTCACTAAGTATACGTATTTATGCACAAAACAGGGAATTATTCAACGATATTAACAAAAAGTATCGATAAGTGCAACAAAACATATATACAAAATAACTACATTTTGACACTTAACAACTTTCCCCAACTTGAATTTGTTTGTTCTCAAACAAGGCCAAACTCTCAAATCTCAAAAGTAAAAATCCAAAGAATCAAGAATCAACCAGATTTGGAAAAACAAAACAATTGTACGGTTCAAACAAAAACGCACAAACAAAGTAAACACTTACCACAATCCTGTGAATACAAGATTACACTCAAAGAGGTTTTTGATTTATGGCAAACTCAAATGAGCATTCAAACAACAAGGAGGAATCAGAAAAGCAAAGCATTTGATCACTCATGAAAGCACAAGGTGATCCACTATGCATATAAGTCGACTCAACACAAGCTGGACATGAAAAATGCAGAAAATCAGCAGTTAGGTCGACCTACTGTCAATCTAGGTCGACCTAAAATGAAGGAAAATCCATATACCTCTGCTAGGTCGACTCACAGACCATTTAGGTCGACTCAAAATGAAGAAATCTTCATATCAGTCTGCTAGGTCGACCTACATGGCAACTAGGTCGACCTAATCTGTGAAAATGTCCCCAGAATGCATCAGAAGAGGATTCTGGTCGACCTACTCCTTCAACAGGTCGACCTAACTGGGAGCAAAATTCTGCAAGCTCTGTTAGGTCGACCTAAGCACTACAAGTGGTCGACCTAACTGATCAAGAAAGTTCAAAAATCAGTTTTTCTTGTTTCTAACTGTTATGCAATCATATATATTGTACAAGGGTAATTATTCAAGCAACACCAACGACTGAAAGATACACAAACGCTTCTCATCTTCGTTCTTCATCATCTCCAACATAATTACACATAATCATTCTTGCGTTGCGGGTTAGTGATGAGTTCGATAACGTCCATGGAACGGAATTGAAGATTCCTAGTGGGTGAAGGTTTGTGGGGTTTGTTGGTGAATAAAATCTGCGGGTTTTGTCCTCCACGACGGGTGGTTCTTGGGGGTTTTTATCAAGAGGCGTTCATTGAGGATTCGGCTGAGTGTAACGATTGAGGAACGGGGAGTTCAAGGAATCAAGACACTGCAGAAGGGAATCAAAGTGAAGCTCTTGGATAACCTTGATCTGGCTCAAGATTAAGGGGGAAGAAGATTCAAAGGATCGACATAATTGGTTTATCGTTTATCGCTTTGTTATCTTCTTTGTATATACTACTTTCAACATTAATGAAAGATTACCCAATTTCAATTTGGAATTGGGGGCAGACGTAGTCGTAGCGAGGACGATCGACGAACTGCCTAAACAAATATCGTGTTCTTGTCGCTTTTACTTTCTCTCTTACTTTCTGTTCATAATTGGTTATAAGTGCAAAATTGATCAACGATTCAAGTGTTAAAATTGTGAATTAAAGTTCTGCACAAACATCACAATTCACCACAACTTGAATCACTATCAATTTGAACCTATCACCAAGTGTTTGTGTTTTTGCTTAATCCAATCTTACTGCATTGCAAATCAAAGTTGTCAATCTAGAAGTTAATTGGATTTCAGTTGTTAAACGTATTGGTTAGCTATCATATTACTTCACCATTAATTCCACTTACTCCTTGGTTTTGAAACACATACGACCTTTGCAATAGCGGTCCAGAATAGACGCAAGTCGATTCAGAACCGCTTTCGCTCGAGTCTGTAGAAAAATCTGTAAAAACTTAGTGAGATCTATTCACCCCCCCTCTAGATCTATAGGCCAGCGTCTAACAAGTGGCATCAAGAGCCCTGGTTTATTCCGTGCTACGTGAAACACTTATTGGAAAGATGGCTTCTGGACCTAAAGGGGCTCATAATAGAGCTCCAGTTTTCAACGGAGAAAACTACGGCTATTGGAAGGATTGTATGTGTGTCCATATCAATGCAATTGATAGGAACATCTGGACAGCTATTGTCAATGGTCCATTTCAGATCACTATGACAAATGCAGCTGGTGCAGTTGTTCCAAAACCAGAAGATACTTGGAATGCTGAAGATGAAAAGAGATATGCATACGATTGGAAAGCGAGAAACATTCTAATCTCAGCTCTAGGAGTTGATGAATACTATCGCGTTTCCCATTGTAGATCAGCTAAAGCTATGTGGGACACATTGCAAGTTGCCCACGAGGGAACGGATGATGTCAAACTAGCTAGGATCAATACGTTAACTCAAGAGTTCGAACTTTTCCACATGGAAGATGGTGAAACCATCGAAAGCATGCAGAAAAGATTCGTTCACCTGAAAAATCGATTAAATTCTCTTGATAGACCTGTTTCCAATGCAGTTGCTACTAACAAAATCTTAAGGTGTTTGAACAGGGAATGGCAGCCCAAAGTTACAGCAATTAAGGAAGCAAATGATCTCAACACTTTAGACATTACCACTCTCTTTGGTAAACTAGAGGAACATGAACAGCATCTTAAATGCCTTGACATGCATGAGAAGAGGACAAAGAAAGAAAAGAACATGGAGAAAGAGGTAGAGAAGAAGTCAATAGCTCTAAAAGCTTCGAGCTCCAAGACCTCAAAACGAGAGCCAAAGGATAGTGACACAAGTGATGACGAAGACTCCGATGATGAGGAAATGGGACTGTTTGTGCGAAGATACAACAAATATCTAAAGAAAAATGGAGCAAAACATTCCGACAAAGGATTGATCAACTATAGAAAGCAATCAAACATGTTCAAACAAGATGACGACAACAAAGGAAAGATCAAAGGTCTTTGCTTCAATTGTGGGAAAGCCGGTCACTACAAACCGGATTGTCCATACCTTAAGAAAGAAAAGGAGAAGAACCAAAGCAAAGGTCATAACAAATCTAAAAGAGCTTACATAGCATGGGAAAGTGATTCATCTAGTGAAAGCTCGTCAAGCGATGAAGAAGAATCAGCAAACCTATGTTTCATGGCTCATCAAAACAAGAAAAAGAAAGTTGTAAGTCATCTTAAACCTGAACTCGTAGATAAGGTATCTCATTCTCAACTAAAACTTGCTTTTGAAGAATTACATAGAGATGCAATTAAAGCTTTCAAACTTTTGGCCTCAAATAAGAAAATATTTTCATATCTTGAATCAAAAGTTGAGAAAACCGAAAGGGATATGGAAGCTTTAAAACAATCTATGCTAGACATTCAAAAGGACAAAGTTGAATTAGATCCTACATCATGGTTTGGTTGTGAGACATGTCACATTTGGCAAAAAGAAGTGAGAGATCTAAAAGCCAAGTTAGACAAGGCTCTACAACCAAAAGTGACTTTTGCGGTTGATCCAAACAAGTTCAAAAGATCGTATACTCCTTTATATAGTAAATACACTTTTGTACCAAAAGTATCAACTAGCAAAACTCCATATTCTCATCATATTACCTGTCATTATTGTTGCAAAAAGGGACATACCATTGAAAAATGCAAATTTAGGAGAATTTTAGTTCCTAAAGGAGTATTTCAATGGTTGCCTAAGTGCAACAAATTGTGTACTCACCATCCAGGACCCAATGAAGATTGGGGACCTTCTACTCTAATTTAATCTCGCAGGAAAAGTGTCTTGACATCGCCGAACGGTGGTAGTTCCTTGACAGCTGGTGCTCAAGACACATATAGGTAGACATACCAATTTTGATATGTCATCTATGAAGATAGTTTGAAGAATCGATACTAGACAAGTTTTTCGCAAAAATCAACCCGTGAAACATTCCATCAAATCAATTCATTATCAAATCTAGGAGTATGGCACACTGACAAGAAGACTCCACACAATGATGACAAAACACCTACATATTGAGAAAGCGGTAACATGTTTATTGTTCACTTCCAAAAATTTTATTGATGCTATAATATGCTATCAATTAACATGCTTATAGTGACATCATGTGCTCTTATCTACTCTTCTCAAATACTTATGTATATTTGTTCATCATTTCATTCATAACATACAATGGTTGTGCATTCAAGCAAATGACAAAACAAAAATACATCATATAGAAACATTTCTAAGGCATTTTCATCATTGAAAGAAACTTAGGTCGACCTACCCTGTATTTGAGTCGACCTACATAAGAAGCTTCTTTAGAAAAATCAAAAAGGTCCAGTTGCGTCGACCTACTCACAATTTAGGTCGACCTAATTTGGTCATTTGTTTTGTTACTTCTGTTAGGTCGACCCAGCTTCACTTTAGGTCGACCTACTGCGTAAATTTTTCCATATTTGGGCCTGTTAGGTCGACCCGACCCAATATCATGCATTCAAATCATTCCATTCTTGCATTCCCTCTCATTCTCATCTCTTTTAGTACGGCTAACCCTAATTCCTCAAATTCAAAATTGTCAAAAATCATTCCTCTCTCTCTCAAAGCATCTCCAACCATGCCTCCAAAATCAAGAAAAGGAAAGGAAATTGCTTCCAGTTCATCATCTCAACCGGTAAGTGCTCTTGTTCATCCTGATTGTAGAGAAAACTTTGAGAAGTGGCAGATGAAAAGGAAAATTGTTAAGCAATATACTTATGATCCAAATCTTGTCGAAAACATGCATATCCCTGATGTCGCTGCGTTAATTGAACATCAAAATATTCATCCCTTATTGCAATGTGATACCCCGTACTGTGAAAATACCGTTAGGGCTTTCTATGCAGGATTTTCAAAAGGAGACGGTTGTAATTTCCGTTTCAAAATGGGATCTAGATCGCATGTTGTCGACAAACGGGTCTGGATTAGTATCTTTGGTCTGACAATCGTTGGTGATGAACTCCGTATGGTAGACGGGGATGTACCGGGAAACTATGACCATGAGGCCTACATGAAGTCAATCCTCAAAGATCCTTCCGTATTTGACAGATCAAATGAAACAATAACAGCTGGTCATTTGAAGCGAGATCCTAGGCTTTTGAACTGGGTAATCTCAAGAATCATTCGACCAAGGGCAGGAGGATATTCGAGAATTGAGAGAAATGAAGTGGTGCTCATGTATCTGCTGCAAAATAGAACGCGTTTACACTGGCCTCACTTCCTAGCTGCTAAGTTTCATGAGGTCAAACAGAAAACTACAGCCCTGTGTTATGGTTCAATCATTCAAACAATTGTCAATCACTTTGGTATGCGACTTGATCACTTACACTACACTCGCGTACATCAATCCCAGGAATTCTCACAAACCACCTTGACTCTTATGGGATATCATTGGAATCCTGTGAGGAAAACATATTATCTCATTCAAAAAGGAACAGGGAAAGTTATCTACAACTATGATGATCCTACGGAGTTTGGAAACAATGTAGGAAATGAGGAAGAAGGAAACGATCAAGAAATAGCAAATGAGGAGGATCAAACCATGGAAGACATAGCTCATGACACAGATCCAAATTGGCAATATGTTCCGTCTCAACAGGAAGAAGTTCCTTGGGGATACACTGCTCCACCTCCTCCTGATCAATCTAACATAATATCTATGCTTGAAGCTATGCAACTTCAACAACAGCAGAACTTTGAAACTCAACAGCTTCAATTTCAAACAATGCAGCAGCTTCAACAAGATAGATATGAGGAACAACAACGGCAATACCAATCTCTGTACGGCTTGGTTCAGGAACAAAGGAACGATTTTGAGACGTTTGCATCCAACTCCATATTGAGGCAGAATCAGTTTGAGGAAACGGCATTGCATCGTCATGCTAACATCAGCCAAAGCTTCAACACTCTTAACATGTCTGTGCTGGATTTGTTGGAACAGGTTGAAGAAGATCGACCTCATACATTTCAAAGAGGAAGAGGAAGAAGGGGCAGGCGTTAGGACATATCATTTATCATATCATCATTTCATTGCATTTCATGCCATTAAGTCTTTTTTGTTTGTTTTGTTGTTAAAAACATTATATGATGTAGCACTCTATGTTCTCTTTTTTTATAATTCTCTTGAACTACTATGTATGTTGTTAGCTTGCTTTAAAACATGATTAGCTCTTATGATTTCACCATTTACATGTTATCTATCTCTATGACTACCGGTGTTCTTTATTTTTCTTGTTTCTCTCCTACTCTGCTCTCTTTGTTTCTCTTTTTGATGTTGTCAAAGGGGGAGATAGATACAATAGATGCTGAGTGTACGGGGGAGCCTTGGTGAGAGATTGCCCTGTTGAGAGATAGATGCTGGATGTACGGGGGAGCTCTGTTGAGTCCTTGTCAGCTTTTGACTATTGGTTTGCCATCATCAAAAAGGGGGAGTATGTGAATACAAGATTACACTCAAAGAGGTTTTTGATTTATGGCAAACTCAAATGAGCATTCAAACAACAAGGAGGAATCAGAAAAGCAAAGCATTTGATCACTCATGAAAGCACAAGGTGATCCACTATGCATATAAGTCGACTCAACACAAGCTGGACATGAAAAATGCAGAAAATCAGCAGTTAGGTCGACCTACTGTCAATCTAGGTCGACCTAAAATGAAGGAAAATCCATATACCTCTGCTAGGTCGACTCACAGACCATTTAGGTCGACTCAAAATGAAGAAATCTTCATATCAGTCTGCTAGGTCGACCTACATGGCAACTAGGTCGACCTAATCTGTGAAAATGTCCCCAGAATGCATCAGAAGAGGATTCTGGTCGACCTACTCCTTCAACAGGTCGACCTAACTGGGAGCAAAATTCTGCAAGCTCTGTTAGGTCGACCTAAGCACTACAAGTGGTCGACCTAACTGATCAAGAAAGTTCAAAAATCAGTTTTTCTTGTTTCTAACTGTTATGCAATCATATATATTGTACAAGGGTAATTATTCAAGCAACACCAACGACTGAAAGATACACAAACGCTTCTCATCTTCGTTCTTCATCATCTCCAACACAATTACACATAATCATTCTTGCGTTGCGGGTTAGTGATGAGTTCGATAACGTCCATGGAACGGAATTGAAGATTCCTAGTGGGTGAAGGTTTGTGGGGTTTGTTGGTGAATAAAATCTGCGGGTTTTGTCCTCCACGACGGGTGGTTCTTGGGGGTTTTTATCAAGAGGCGTTCATTGAGGATTCGGCTGAGTGTAACGATTGAGGAACGGGGAGTTCAAGGAATCAAGACACTGCAGAAGGGAATCAAAGTGAAGCTCTTGGATAACCTTGATCTGGCTCAAGATTAAGGGGGAAGAAGATTCAAAGGATCGACATAATTGGTTTATCGTTTATCGCTTTGTTATCTTCTTTGTATATACTACTTTCAACATTAATGAAAGATTACCCAATTTCAATTTGGAATTGGGGGCAGACGTAGTCGTAGCGAGGACGATCGACGAACTGCCTAAACAAATATCGTGTTCTTGTCGCTTTTACTTTCTCTCTTACTTTCTGTTCATAATTGGTTATAAGTGCAAAATTGATCAACGATTCAAGTGTTAAAATTGTGAATTAAAGTTCTGCACAAACATCACAATTCACCACAACTTGAATCACTATCAATTTGAACCTATCACCAAGTGTTTGTGTTTTTGCTTAATCCAATCTTACTGCATTGCAAATCAAAGTTGTCAATCTAGAAGTTAATTGGATTTCAGTTGTTAAACGTATTGGTTAGCTATCATATTACTTCACCATTAATTCCACTTACTCCTTGGTTTTGAAACACATACGACCTTTGCAATAGCGGTCCAGAATAGACGCAAGTCGATTCAGAACCGCTTTCGCTCGAGTCTGTAGAAAAATCTGTAAAAACTTAGTGAGATCTATTCACCCCCCCTCTAGATCTATAGGCCAGCGTCTAACAAATCCTACTACGAACATGAAAATGAAACGAATCCTAAGTACAAAAATCATACAAAACATTCTAAAACAAAACAAGCTCAATCACGAATCACGCCTAGCAAAAACTCATCGGTTGATGAAAAACTCCGAAAGGTGAGGACTTTGAACACTCATCCAACAATCTTGCAAACAAAAGACAAAATTAAGCGTTCATCTAAAAATAGTATTGAAAATGCAACGACACGAATCACAAGGGCTTTCAAGGTTGTAATGTGGCTCGGTTAACAAACAAGTGATAAGTCCTAAAGCTAATCGAAACAAAAACTTGCCTAAACCTAAGGGAGTAATTACTTCCACAAAGTTTCAAACAATACAATTTCAATCCAACTTTCTTCTTCATCACAAGTTTCACACCAAACACAAAAATTATTAGCACACTCTTATTCATACTCTTTTTGTTATTTTCTTTTTCAAACTTTTTCTCTTTTTTTCTTTCTTTTTCTTTTCTTTCTTTTTCACATTTTTTTCTTTTCTTTTCAAAACCTCATAAACAATCAACCAAAAAGTAAGTAAACATTCTCTCCCCAACTTGAATTCAACCATATTATCAAAATGTGAATACTCCCTACTTTCTAAGGCAAGGTAAAAATTCAAACAAAAAATCATGGTTGAGGGTTCAAGAAAACAAAGAATCAACATCCATACAAAAATGAGAACCAAACACTCATAGACAAGCATTTAGCAAAAAAACATGGACGTTGACAAAAAGGCTCAAAAGGGATACTAATGATCACACACTCACAAGGTGAATTGAATATTTGGCTATGGTAGTTGTGCTCAAAATCAACCAAGTGCCTTGATCACTTTCGTGCATTCACAAAATCAATACAAACGAAAGATTAAACATAATAATATCCAGTTAAAACAAGAATTGTCGGTCTCTCGCATATATACACAATGGAAAGCCACCTCACATTTATGGTAAAAAGGGAAAACTAATTGTGATTCAAGTCATGAGAAAGTTATGCAAAAAGAATGAGTAATATGAAATGTGTACTAATGAAAAGTCTCATAAACATGCTATGATATAGAAAGCGATAAATGAGTACCTTGCGACGTACAAATTTGAACAATCATTACCGCACAACCGGCATGTTGAATCTATCACAATCGGAGAATTACCAAATGCGACTCCAAGTAATCAGGCCAAAATTTGAGTCTAAACAACAACAAAAGAATTAAGATTATAACTATAAAATACAATACTATACAACCTTGGTGTAAGTGGGAAAAAAGCGAGCCGAGTGAACCATTAAAAAGAGTTCACTTGACAAAAGCAACAGGGCGCGCGACGCGCCCATAAGACCGTGCGACCCGCCCTATGTTCTGCCAAGCCAAGCTCTTTAGCTCCCAGGCCGCGCGTCGCGCCCTCTTTGCGTGCGACACGCGCTACACCAGAAAAGAAAAAACCAGTCCAGAAGACTGCACAACTGGTGTAGCTTCCACTTAACACCTACACATCTCATTTTACATAACTAACAGAATTTATAAAAGTCAAAACCGTTGGGGTACCTCCCAACAAGGGCTTGTTTTACATCGTAAGCTCGACGCCTTTATTGTGCCCGGGTAGTAGCTTTCTCCACGACACGCCAACGGTTTCACCCAACGCGAACCTAAAGAAAGTATCGTAACCACACACGAACAAACATTACGAAACAAGAGAATATACAACAATACGTAAACAACACGTATTAACAAACACGTAACGATAAGTAAAAACACAATTTTTACCAAAGTTTGGTGAAATTAACTAAACAAGTTGAAAAGTGAAGATTTGAAATTAAAGAACTATCCGAGTTCAACTTGTTTAATAATTCCACCAAACAAAATTAGAACATGTATCTATACAATCCACTATACAAAAGTATACAAGTATAAGGAAATTCACAAATATACGATATTCACAAAACTCAAAAACAAAGAAACTATCGCAATGTGAATTCAATAAAAACACCAATCCCCGGCAACGACGCCATTTTGTTGGAGCGGTAAAGCGGCAAGCAACAAAAGTTTTGGAAATATTTATCCGGGAATTTATCGTGTCCACAGAGATTAGTGCTACTGAATCGCCGTTCGACGGATTCTTAGTTATGAGTTTGGGTTAAAATGGGTTTTAAGCAAACAACGAAAATATAACATTTGAACATAAAATAAATTCATTCTTGATAGAGAATAGCTTATCTGGTTTGAATCTAAACTACTCCTCACAAACTTAGATTTATCACTCCGCCGTACTCAATCTACAATACTCATCAGAATCACCACATATCCCTCACATCAATGTCCATTTCTGCAACACCGACGGGAATTCAACTATATTGCTCTTTCGACGATGTCTCAACCGATCGAACAACACAGAGACATTAAACTCAAATATTATGTGGATGTTAACCCCAATCCTATGTCTAGAATCAAAAGCTAACAGATATCCCCCTAATCAAGATTTGTGATGTCTATTTCTACAACAACACAAATCCAAAGCATTTAAGCAAAAAGATCAGAAAAACACCGATTAAGATTTGTAAAGCAAACTTTATACAACTAGTAGAAAAAGCAACAAACATCCATGGGTTTAGAGTAATTTACATACAAACTCACCAAAAGAGAAATATAAAGAGAAGAGAAGAAGATGAACCAAACATTTCTTGGTTTGTCAACACCAATCGATGAGAAATTCGACCTCCGATCATCCTATTACAAGCTCCAATGGTGTTTCCAAGCCAAATCTACCCAAAAATGACCTAGGATGAGTTGGGGTTCAAAAGTACCCAAAACATAACCTAAAAAATCTGATATTCGCCTATTTATGAAATTTTCAGATCTGTCCAGCGTGCGTCGCGCGCAAGAGCGCGCATCGCGCCAACTCGCTGACTTGAAAAAACAGCTTATAGTAAAAATGACGTAACTTGAGAACCGTAACTCCGATTTGCGCCCGGTTCGAAGCGTTAGAAAGATTATTCAATTTCCTATCTAACAATGAATAAATGGAAGTCAAATTGATGATTTTTATCATCCTTATTTTGAGCCTTAACCACCGAATGAATTGATTCCGTCGCTCAAAATTGCGCGTTTGAAGCCGTGTCTTCGACACTTTATTGCTCATGCTCCAAATACGCAAGAATACCTACAAAAAGAGTAGAAAACTATCAAAAAGTATAAAAGTGTATGAAAATATATCTATTCACTAAGTATACGTATTTATGCACAAAACGGAGAATTATTCAACGGTATTAACAAAAAGTATCGATAAGTGCAACAAAACATATATACAAAATAACTACATTTTGACACTTAACAACGAGTCAACCTCTTATTATCAAATAAGTTGAAAAAATGTTTTATACTTAAATAAGTTACACAAAAAAGTAATTTGGTATTCACTTTTCTAAAACGATTATTTAATTTTTGAAGTTATCGATGAATCCCATCATAGAACAACTGAATTTGAAAATGATGTAAACAAGAATGTGAACTCCATCTAGTTTCTCCCAGCTCTTAATTGTAATTTTTTTATTCAAGTCACGTCCACCAGATTGCAATGTTTCTATTTCCTTTTTCATTTGACTTTTACCAAGAACATCTTAACGCTTACTAGATGCTTCAACAAGACAAAATAGAAACCGAATTAAAAATAATACAATTTTAAAATGTTTTTTCAATGTCACAAGAACTAATTGGAATTAATAAGTAAAACAATGAATAAAGAATGGAGAGCAATTATTTTTCAATATCAAACTTTTGAAACCACTGTGTATTCACCTTGCTTGCATCTACTTCGATGTTTTGTTTTGATTGATGGAATCAGATAGAGCATAGTGGAATATAATGAATAAAATGATATTCCATTGTTTGGATAATTTAAAAACGGATGGAGCGGAGCGCAAAGGAGTGCTATGGATTTCATTTCATTCCATTACTTACCACCATAATCCTTCCCCTCCAATTTGGACGGTATGACCAATTTTGAAGGTGGAGAAAAACACAAGAAATAGGGGGTTTGAATTGTGTTCTTCAATATTTATTTCCCTTTCCATGATATCTTTTTCTTTTTCTTCTTGTATCTTATTTTCTTGGATATGCTTTGAATGATGTTGCGGAAGCATGTTCGTAATGATTTGCATAACCAACGAGATAAACTTTCATTTAGCTTCTTTTCTTCATCAGAACTTCTGACTTTGTTAAGTATAATTTTGAAGAAAAACAGCGTGGAAGTTCTGAGGTAAATGAATAGTTTAGAAAGTAAAAGACACATTCATTTTTATCCTGGTTCACCTTCTCAATAAGGCTACCTCCAGTCCACCCTTCTCAGGTGATTTTGCCTCTATTCAGTCGAGGACTTAATCCACTATAATCAATCTTGATTACAACTGCACAAGTAACCTTTTTATGACTAACTATCCGCACAAGCTACCCGCGAGTGACTAATCCTAGATGATGAATCATTCAGTGATCTGAGCAAGATATAACGTTCACCAACCTAGAAACTCCTGCACAAGCTATCCGCAAGTGATTAACCCTAGACAATGAACCGTTCAGTGATCTCAGCAAGATATAACGTTCATTGACCTGGAAATTCCTGCACAAGCTACCTGCAAGTGACTAACACTAGATGATGAACCGTTCAATTATCTCAGCAAGATATAACGTTCATCAACCTAGACACCTCCAATAGTTTGACTAAACTACTTGGACATCTCAAGTATCCAAATTAGAAGGATACTCAAGGAACACCAATTCAAACTTGAATTGTTCTTCTGGAGATTACAAGTGTGCTTCAGGTTAAGCAGATTTTCTCCTATTCTAAGTGCATATTGTTTACAACACACTGACTAGAAGTTACTTCTGGTGCCTAAACAATCTATCAGAAGTTTCTTAAGACATAACACAATACATGCAACAGCTCTTGTGTTTTACATGTTATTACAAGATTCAAAGTATCTTGTAGTCTTCTTATCTTCAACTTCTGGATGAGATCTCCATCTTCTTCTGAAAGCAGTTTAAGAGCAGCATCCCCTGTTTCAAGTTGCTTCTTTAACTAGGTCTTCTCATTCTTGAGTAAGGAGATTTAGAGCTTCGACTCTTGAATGTAATTCCTTCTTATAAGACCATCTTCTTTTCTTCTTCATAAGCATAAATGGAGCAACAACTCTTGTGTTCATTGCTTCTTATGAATTGATCTTTATCTTCTTCTTCAAAACTAATCGTGGAGCGTTTTACAACTAGCAACACATTAATGAACTTAAGTACATATGAACCACTATAGAGCAACAACTCAGTGTATTCAATCTTAGTCACTCAATATGAAGATTATTTGAACTGATCATGTATTCATGGATCTCTCTCTCATATGTATTTTCAATTCTCATACAACATAAAATGCGATCTTTTCTGTTTCTTACTTTAAGATTTTCTTCTCATAGGCTTATGTTGTGCTTCTCAACACTTGTTTTTATTATCACACACTTTGTGTATGTTGCCTCTCAAGGTGAAGTTACTTTTCTTTTCATGCTTGTGCACACACCCCTGTGTATTTCACTTTCAAGGTTTTGCTATTTATATAAACTTCTGGTATATTACCATTAGAGCATAGTCGTTGAATCATATTTGAACATAATATTTAATGCTTGGTATCGACTGAATCAGGAAATACCTATTTCCAAGACGAATCTTATCATTGGTGTTTGATAGTGTGCCTTCTTCAATTTTATTCTTCCAAGATAGTTACTAGTGGTGGCGTTATTGGTGGCGTGTCTTCTTTCACTCTTCCAAGATGTAGACCAAAATACATGTCATAATTTTGTCTTTTCTTTGAGTACGGTGATTTCTTGCATGTGACTTAACTGGACCAATTTACGATGCTCTTAGAAGTTTCTCATCATTTGGTTAGAACATCTTTTGTTGACATTGCTTGTTCTTCCGAGGAAGCTTATTTTTCTTTGTAATATCGAGCTTTCGCTTCTTTGATGACTTCTGATCTTCTGACTTTGATTGTTGAACTTGCTTTTAATCAGAGCATCTGATTAACTAATGATGTTTCATTTTTGTGATCATCTGGTTGTTTCGAGACTCTGTGCTTTTGATATTTCTGGTTTATTCTTTTGAGCATGTCTGATAGTATCTTTGATCTGTTTCAACCCTCGGTCTTTAATCCAGTTTCTGATATAATCATTATGCTTGTTTTTTATGAGTGTTGTATAAGGCTTTTAGCATAACATCTGCACACTTAATAAAATCATTAGTAATAAAATTGTTACTCACAAAATATATGCTTGTTATCATCAAAACCAGATTCTGAACATAGATCTCAATATTGTTATAGCAAATTTGCCTTATTCCGTCATAAAATTTCCAAACAATGTACAGGTATCTTTGTTCCACTCCATTCTATTCAGCTCCATCCCACTCCACTCCGCTCCTTCCATTTCGTAATATCCAAACATAGCCATAATTAGAGTGAAAAATGAGAACTTAAAAACCAAAGGTATCTAAAGATACACTACAAACAGAAAATGTGTTTTCTTTATTAAAAGGAAAAATAGCAACATTTATATGTTTTTTTTCAGGATCAAGCCTGAATTTTACTTGGAGGAGGGGAACCGCTATATGTGGGGGCAATCCTCACCCTACAAGCCGATTTTGTAGGACTGAGTTAGGCCCAACCACATTTTTTAACATGGTATCAAGAGCTTTGGTTTAAGATCCGGTGAGCCACCTACTATAGTTTCCGCTATCGGGCCACCCACCATTTATTTCCATGCTCCAGTTGTCTAGTCCTGGGCGTGAGGGGGTGTGTTAAGAGTCCCACATCGGATAATATACGGCCTGAACATGTCCTTATAAGTGAGGGAAATCCTCACCCTACAAGCCGGTTTTATAAGGTTGAGTTAGACCGAACCACATTTCTTAACAATTAATAGGAAATTTTCTAAGCCGTGAGTTTTTTTGACTAAGAAAAAGAAGGATATCATTAAAAGAAAAAAGAAAAGAGGATACAAAGAGAAATCAAAGAGAGGCCCCTTAATTACAAAGTCTAGTTTTAGGGTTTTTTTTCCAACAAAAATTCCCTAATCAAACCACTTTGTAAAGAAGAAAACCAAGTGAATTCTTGGTTTGTAAACCAAGGTTAGTAAAAAAATCAGTATAAAAATTGACTTCACGATAGATGTGCGAGATCATGAAGTCCATATCTAAAGTGTACGCACAACACTTCAACCAACAAGACTTGATTTTCCACGGGACAAAATCCATATGATAAATAGCTTTTCTGTAGTAGTGAATTAGTAAACGCATTAACAACAAGAACACAACCTGTTTCAATCCACAACTTCTTCCAATTGAATACCATAGCTTTCTTAGTAACTAAACTCCCTTCATCAGAGAAATCACAAAAGCTTTCCACATGACCCGCTTTGTTGTTTTTGAATATGCCACTTGTAGCAACCTGCCCTAAAAATTAACATTTAGAGTCGCCACCTATTCTGAAGGGCGAATAGGAAACCCTACGCAGTTTAGAGATCGGGGTAAGTTATTATAATCAGGTCGGTGGAAGGTGTTAGGCACCCTCAACCCTTTCCTAAGGTTTTATGTTAAGGCAAAAGTTTTATGGCTAAAAGTTAAGGTTTAATAGCTAAGGAAATGAATAGGGTGAAAATTGAGATTTAGAACTGAATTGAGGTTTTGAGGAAGGGGACTCGCCTTGGTTATCCAAGTGCCTACGTATCTCCTTATGGAGAATCAGAGTCAACGTAGTTCGGGCACAGGGTTGTACGCCTTTGAATTGATTATGAAGGTGTTTGAAGGCAAGGCATTTGGAGTTGCCTGATTGAAAAGGATGAAAATCCGTAGTATCGAGGCTTAGTGTGTTTTGAATGTTTGGGCGTATAACCCTGATTTGATGTGTCACCGTTAGTTGCGATGATCAATAGGTTTGATCATTTTAGTTAACGAATTAATGGGGTATTGCTGGTTACTCTGATCAATAGATTTGATCGTCGCGGGCAGCAAATTAAATGTATTTTAAGTTTTATATATTTTTTATCTCTCATCTAATGCGACTAATAGGTTTAGTCGGGTCGAGAAGAGAATTAATTAAGGGTAAATGTTTTGCCAAATGGCAGTGGGATTGGGCGAACCCTAATAATGATAACCTTACTAGGTTTTTTATTAAAATTAACTAAATAAATTAAATCGACTAATCGAAATAATCGGGAAAAGTCCTAATAATTACATCCCTAATCCTAATTATATTATCAATTTGATTCTAAAAAAATCAGATTATATACATATAGCAAATATATTAAGTTTAACCATATAATTATATAAATAATATTTATATATATATATATATATATATATATATATATATATATATATATATATATATATATATATATATATATATATATATATATATATATATATATATGAAAGAAAAAAAATATAATAGAACCTGGGCAGAATCCTGTGGGATGACCCTTTGAGGGTGCATGGTGGAACGCAGATCCTTGGACGTTGGATCACGTCTTGTGTTGCATCCAATGGTCATGATGTGAGGGTACGCCATAGTCCCCTGTTGGTGCTACGCGCTGGATCGAGAGACATGTTTTTCATAAAAAATATGTTGTAACCTGGTATCGAACCCAGGTTTGGACCATTACCAAAATACACCTTGCCCAAGCCAGCTGCGCATTCAAGTTGATTATAATCCAAAAGCCAATAATGAAAAATAAAATATGAAATAAATAGGATTTAAAAGAAAACGAGTCAATGTGTGGGTCTTCTTGAGGATGCGCGGTAAGCCAGCGTTCCCTGAACCCTTTGATTCATCTCGGCGTTGATCCTTTGGCTGCAGATTGAGGGTGCATAATAAGGGTAATCACAGGATCAAAGGTCCTTGTGTCTAACATGTGGCCATCAAGAGGCCACATGGCAAGACTCTGACGGTTCCGGGAGAAAATTATCTCCAACCTTATCACACTCCCCTTCTTGTTTTTCATTCAGCTCTATCTTCCTCCCTCTTTGTTTCAGACCCAGAGCCACAACAAAACTTTCCTACATCAAAATCCAAAAAAATTTGAATCAAATCTCTTCTTCTTGCCGTGAGTTTCCGTATGAGCTCCTTATCTTCTTCGGCTTTGGATCTCTTCCTTTCTCGCGATCTACAAATATGCAAAGGAGAAAACGTGTTGAACGGAATCGGTTCAACCAATCGACCAAGTCGCAACCCTCCTTGCTTCTTCTCTTCCTTCTTTTGTTTTTTTGTTTTTAGGTATCGAGCACACGACTTGGCTCAAGAGTTTCTCCGATCTCCTCCTCTACTTCTCCTCTGATTCCCCTTTTTTCTTTCTGATGTTAACGTTTTTAGATTATATAGTTAGGGTTAGTTTTAGTTTTAGGAATGATTAGATTGATTGTAATTGTTAGAATGATTTGATTTTGTTTCAAGATTTGTTTGGAGATTGATTCTGAGATTTGATGGTGTAATTTTTCTGATTAATGACAATATCTCCTCTTTTGTTTACATCTGATTTGCGTTATGATTGTGAGTTGATGTAATAATTGATTATTGTTTTGATTTGTTTTGGGATTTGGTTGAGATTTAGGGTTCATGGTGGATGATGGAGGTGGCTGCGGCGTCGTGAGGGCTGACTGAAGCTGGAAGGAAACGAACAGTGGCCGGGTCGGTTTGACCCAGTCCACACATGACCCAACATGCCAAAATGTCCATGCGCCAACACCTTTGGCCTAATATGCCAATGTTCCAAGCCCAATACACAATTAATTAATCCACCCTTTCAATTAATTAACGATAATAATCTTAACCTTAATAATAATAACTAATTCTTTGTGCAAATAATAATAATCCCACTAATATTAATATTTTAATTAATAAATCCTAATGACAATCCTAATAATAATGTTAACAATGATTAATTAGTAAAAATTAATAATAATCACAAAACAAATGTTAGTGAAAAGAAATGTAACCCCAAAAATGATAAAGCCCTTGTCCTAATCGGGCCCAAGTGCTTGGGTCCCAAAATACCTGTTATCCACACCTCTATTCCAATTTATAAGAGAATGGGTTTAACAATAGGAATGTTAAACCACATGACCCTTAATTTTAACTCCCTTGATAAATTATTAGACCTGAAATGATCGGGAAAATTTTAGAGTATGACACCACTACAAAAACTTATCATTGGGGAACCTTTAACCACACCGTCAATGTTACATTTAATCCATTCCACGGGAGAGGGCACCAAAGGACATCCAAAGTGCACATAGGATGAGTACCAATATCGAACGCTTTTAATACAAAAAAAAAAAACTTTTCAAAGTAGAATTGAAGCATTTAGACGTGTTATTCCCCACCCACCTAACTTGAGAAGCAATGATGTGATTTGGAGCATGTGAAAATAGAAAAACAATTGTAATTGGAACAATGCATAATAACCAATAAAGTAGTTATTGTTAAGAATAACTAGATATTGAACCTAACTTAAGTTGAATTTATGAAGCCAGCTATGAAAATGATGGAGGAAGTGGAATGAAACTTTTCTATCTTTCAAAGTAAAACTTAGTGTGTATTTTACATTTACCAAAGAGGTGTATTTATACTAGTGGAGAAATTACTATTATAATTAGTATCACTATTCTATCTTTGACAAATTATACATCACCAATAATTTGTCATTACTATTCTAAATTTGACTATTAGATAGAAATTTCTAAATAATAATAATAATATTCTTTATTATTATAACACTCCCCCTTAGAAATATCTATCATGGTGCTCCTTTGAAACCTTGTTGAGGGGAATCTTACAGGAACACACGTTGCATCGTTAAAAACCTTATAAGAAAAAACCCATTGGGATAAAAACCTTAATAAGGGAAAAAGAGTGCAACATTATGCTCCCCCTCAAAAGAACATACACAATTAGCTCTTTTTCAAAGATCTCTACGATGGCGCATTCCAATATTTTGCACATGCTTCTTGAAAACCGATGTAGGAAGTGCCTTTGTAAATAGGTCTGCCATGTTATCACATGAACGAATATATTGAATATCAACCTCTTTATTTCTTTCAAGTTCTTGTGTGAATGAGAAAAACTTGGGAGGAATATGCTTGGTTCTGTCACTTTTTATGTAGCCTTCTTTCATCTGAGTAACACATGCAGCATTGTCTTCATACAGAATTGTTGGATTATTATCAATTGGTAAACCAGACGTTCCTTGAATATGTCGAGTTACCGATCGTAACCATCTACACTCTTTGCTTGCTTCATGAAGGGCAATTATTTCAGCATGATTTGAAGAAGTTGTTACAAGTGTTTGTTTTTGCGATCTCCGTGATATTGCAGTGTTACCATATGTAAATATATATCCAGTTTGTGATTTAGCATTATGTGGATCTGTCAAGTACCCTGCATCTGCATAACCAAGCAAAACTGGTTTTGTATTGTTAGAATAAAACAAACCAAGATCAGATGTACCTCGAAGATATCGAAATATGTGCTTTATTCCTTTCCAATGTTTTTTTGTAGGGCATGAGCTGAATCTTGCTAGTAAATTTACTGCAAAAGCTATATCTGGTCTTGTATAGTTAGCAAGGTACATGAGTGCCCCAATAGCACTGAGATATGGTACTTCAGAGCCAAGATCTTCTTCATTACCTTCCTTAGGTCTAAATGGATCACTGTCAACATTGAGTGTTCTACCCATCATTGGAGTACTCAAAGGATTTGCTTTGTCCATGTTAAACCTTTTCGATACTCTTTCTATATAATTTGCTTGATGTACAAGTATACCATTTTTAGTATGCTCAATTTATAAACCAAGACAGAACCTAGTTTTTCCCAAATCTTTCATTTCAAATTCTTTCTTTAAGTAATCTCTTGCTTCCTTAATTTCTCTATTAGTTCCAATGATATTTAAGTCATCAACATAGACAGCAATTATTACAAAACCAGACATTGTTTTTCTTATAAAAACACAAGGACAAATAGGATTATTCTGATAGCCTTCTTTATGTAAATATTCACTTAACTTATTATACCACACGCGTCCTGATTGTTTTTAACCCATACAATGACCTTTGCAACTTAATTGCATACATTTCTCTAGGTTTTGATGTATCGGGCATTTTAAATCCTTATGGGATTTTCATGTATATATCAGTGTCAAGTGAACCATAAAAATAAGCAGTAACAACATCCATAAGATACATATCAAGATTGTTAAATACTGATAAACCAATTAAATAACGAAAACTAATGGCATCCATAACAGGAGAATATGTTACCTCATAATCAATTCCTGGTCTTTGGTAAAAACCTTGTGCAACAAGACGAGCTTTGTATTTTACAATCTCATTTTTCTCATTTCGTTTTCTTACAAAAACCCATTTATACCCATCTGCTTTTACATCTTTTGGTAAAACCGTGATAGGGCCAAATACTTTTCGTTTTTTAAGAGAATTTAATTCAGTATCTACTGCATCTTTCCAATTTTTCCAATCATGTCAATTTTGACATTCACCCATAGTTCTTGGTTCATGATCATCGTTTTCATTCATTATTTCACATGCAACTGAGAATGAAAATATCTCATCAATATTCATACCTTTTCGGTTCAACAGATTTCCTGTATTAACATAATTAATTGAAATCTCGATATCATTCTTGTTTTCAGCTTCATAATTGATGATCTCATTATCACCATCTTGTGCTTCTTCGAGAGCACTATTTTCAATTGTGGATTTATTATTATTATTATCTAGTGTCTTTTCAAGATCATTTTCAATCAAATCCACCTTTTCTATACCCTTTCTTTTTCGGGGACTCTTGTCTTTGGATCCCATAGGTCGGCCACGCTTCAAGTGTTCCTTAGATGTACTTGCTACATCATTTAGATTTGAAAACTCAACCTAGCTGGGACATTTATTGCCGGTACATGTGACTTTGTCACTATTTTCAAATCTGTAAATGAATCTGGCAACTGATTTGCTAAATCTTGTAAATGGACTATTTTCTTTACATTTTCTTCCCATGATCTATTATATGGGTCTAAATGTAATAAATGGGGCACATACCATGTTATGTCCTTTTCTACCTTTTTATTTTCTCCCCTAGCATTGGAAATTTTGTCTCGTCAAAATGACAATCAGCAAATCTTGCCTGAAAAACATCACCTGTTAGAGGTTCAAGATATTTAATAATAGATGGTGATTCATATCCCACATATATTCCTAACCTACTTTGAGGTCCCATATTTGTTCTTTGTGGTGGAGATATTGGGACATATACTGCACAACCAAATATCTTTAAATGAGAAATATCTGGTTCCTTACCAATTGTAAGTTGATAAGGGGTATGTTTATGATCAGCACTTGGCCTTAGACGGATGAGTGCTGCATGACCCGAAACTGTAACTGGTAGTTTAGTTTTCATTATTAATGGTCTAGAAATATATTGAAGACGTTTGATTAATGACTCTGCTAAACCATTTTGTGTATGTACATGAGGAACAGGGTGTTCCACAGTAATTCCAATTGACATGCAATAATTATTAAATGATTCAGATGTAAATTCACCTGCATTGTCAAGTCTAATTTTCTTTATAGTGTAGTCAGGAAATTGAGCTCTAAGTTTAATAATTTGTGCAAGAAATTTAGCAAATGCCATATCACGACTTGACAATAAGCATACATATGACCATCTACTAGAAGCATCAATTAATACCACAAAATACCTGAATGGTCCTGACGGTGGATGGATAGGTCTACATATGTCTCCTTGAATTCTTTCAAGAAATGCAGGCGATTCTGTCTGAATCTTTCCTGGTGAATGCTTTGTTATTAGTTTGCCAAGTGAGCAAGCTTCACATGGCTTATCATCTTGTGTAAGTTTTAAACTTTTCAATGGATGACCATGTGTACTTTCAACTATTTTACGCATCATTGTTGAACCAGGGTGACCTAAACGGTCATGCCATAAAATCACAATTTTGGGATCTTCTTTTACTACTAAATTGCATTCAATTTCATGTATATATGTGTAATGTAAACCAGAAGGCAATTTTGGTAGTTTTTCTAAAATTTTCTTCTTTCCCAAAACATTAGAAGTAATATTAATGTATTTCATATTACCTTCAGTTTCAGTTTCAGTATCGTATCCTTGACGATATATGTCATTAAAACTTAACAAATTTCTCTTTGATTTTGGAGAGTATAAAGCATTGTTAATGACAAATTTTGTCCCATTTGGTAATATGAACATAGCATTACTTGTTCCTTCAATCAAATCTGCAGGACCTGAAATTGTATTTATTACACCTTTAGTATGGTTTATTTCAGTAAAACATTTCTTACTTTTGAGGATTGTATGAGTAGTCCCACTGTCCGGAATGCAAATGTCTTTGACATGTTCCATGTCTAACCTTCTTAAAAATAAAAATAAGATTAAATAGATCGTAAATCAACACCATATTTATTAAACATAATATATATTAAACAACATAATATTTATTAAACGACATACAAATTATTAAGTTAATACATATTCAGATAATACACACATATCACACATTATTCAAACAGTTCCTTAATCCATTGATCCTTCAACGAAGTCAGCAGTTTCAAAATATGTATTATCATTGCCGGGTTCAATCTCATTAAAATTAACTTCTTTTCCTTTTTCTTCCACAGATGCCATTTGTCTTTTGCACAAATGATCTGGTGTTCTACAAACCTTAGACCAATGACCTTTCTTTCCGCATCTGAAACATACATCCTCATAGTTTCTCGAGGGACCTTCTTGGATATACTTTCCCTTTCCTTGATGATTCCAATTATTCTGGTCATATCTGGGAGATCTATAATTATTAATATGACCTCGTCCACGTCCTCTACCACGAAAATGGTTTCGACCGTGGAAAAAATTTCGGCCATGATATCCTCCTCAACTATGACCATCAAAACGAGTACGACCATTATTACCATCAAAACGAGCATGACCACCACGTTTCTTGAGACGATTAAAACCACCACGTCCACGATTAAATGTTGTGACATTAATTTCAGGATATGTTATTGTTCCTGTGGGTCCTGACTGGTGGTTTTTTATAAGAAGTTCGTTGTTTTGCTCTGCCACTAGAAGGGCTGCAACTAAATCAGAATATTCAGTAAATTCCCTCATTCTGTATTGTTGTTGCAACAATACCTGGGATGCATGAAAAGTTGAAAAATTTTTTTCTAACTTTTCCTTTTCAGTTATAATTGTGCCACAAAATTCCAGTTGTGCTATAATCTGGTGCATAGCAGAATTATATGCAATGACACTTTTGTAGTCTTGGAATCTTAACTTGTTCCACTGATCCATTAATGAGGGTAACAAGACTTTTTTCTGATGTCCAAATCTTGCTTTAATTTTGTCCCACAAAATCTTGGGATCTTTAGCATTTGAATATTCTGTTTGCAGTCCATCATCAAGATGGTGCTTGATTATTCTATTCACTTTTGATTTTCTCTTTTCCATCTCATCTGGGTCGTCTGTTGATTTTCCAGTATTGTCTCCTTCAAGTATTTTGTTAAGGCCCTCACATGTAAGGTACTCAATTAGATTGTTGTTCCACATTATGAAGTTGTCTCCGGTTATGCTTAGAATTTTGAATTGATGCTTAAGATTTGACATGATTATATCTATAATTCAGATGAACATAATCAATATTTAAAAACTAAAAGAAATATCAATTTTATTCAATCTCAAAATTCATGATTACATATTATTTAAAACCTCTACTAACAAACCAATCTATGATAAGTAGTGGTAAGACGACGATTATTATTAAAGCTACAAAATCATTACCTAATTCTTCATGCATAATAAGACTGAAAATTAAAAAAAATGATGACAATGAGGGTGATGAGGAAAATAAGAAAATCAGCCATTTGAAAAAAAAATTGTAGGTAGATGTTTTGAGAATGATGTGAAAATTATGAAAGGAGTTGAAGTGTTTATAGAGGTAAAAATGAACGTTATATTACCGTTGGGGAAAAAGAAAAAGAAAAAGAAAAAGGTTGATTAAAAGAATATTTAAACCAAAAATTAAGTGTGTTAAAAAAATATGATTGTTATAAGTGTTGGAGATAAATATAATCTATAACATATAAGGTAAATGAACACATATGATAAAAATTAGTACATACGTATGGGGTTTTAGACCTCCACTGAATATTAAAAGAATATTTACATATGGAGTCTCAGACTTCCATTGAATATATAAGTTAATATCTGCAAATGAGATTATGACCTCCACTGAAATATAAAAGTTAGTGTTTGCATTAGGAGTCTCAGACTTCCATTAAATATAAAAGTTAGTAACTGGATATGAGGTTTTTAAACCTCCACTAAATATAAAAGTTAGTAGCAACATATGGTGGTTTTTAAACCTCCACTAAATATAAAAGTTAGTAGAAACATATGGTGGTTTTTAAACCTCCACTAAATATAAAAGTTAGTAAATATATAAATATAAATGTTAGTAATGGTATATGGGGTTTTAAACCTCCATACAAAGTTTATAATAAAAATAGCCACACTAGTTATAAATCACTTGACTGGTTGCCAGTTTTCTATAACCGGGGCAAAATAAAAAAATAAAAATAAAAAGATTAAAGTGATAAGTATAGAATATATACCTAGTGTAGTAAACACTTTTGATAGAAACCATCGTGCTGATAACGTGTTAAGAATAACTAGATATTGAATCTAACTTAAGTTGAATTTATGAAGCCAACTATGAAAATGATGGAGGAAGTGGAATGAAACTTTTCTATCTTTCAAAGTAAAACTTGGTGTGTATTTTACATTTACCAAAGAGGTGTATTTATACTAGTGGAGAAATTACTATTATAATTAGTATCACTATTCTATCTTTGACAAATTATACATCACCAATAATTTGTCATTACTATCCTAAATTTGACTATTAGATAGAAATTTCTAAATAATAATAATAATAATATTCTTTATTATTATAACAGTTATCATTTATTGAGAGAAATTTGACAAATTATACATCACCAATAATTCGTGAGTGAGTCACCCCATTTTATTTAAATTTAGTCCAAATATGCATCTCCAAAATATTTCGGAGGTGCATTTCCATAACATGGAAAGAGAGAGTATTGGCAGCCATTAGTCAAATGCACATTATTAGTAAAAAACCATGTCCTAACTTAATTTGCCGAGTCATCAATTCGGAGGTCAATATGATGGGCATTTTTTACATAGGAGTATTTCTTTATGAAAAACACACATTGTGAAAGACACGCCACATACTCACATAAAATCTTAAGATGTGTTTGTTTCATGGTTTAAAATTATATTTTTTGAAATAATATTCCTAAGATTATTATTCTTGGTAATATTGTTCCAACCTATGTGTTTGGTAGGAATTTAAATTACTAGGAGTGATTATAAGTTTTGTTTAATTTTAAATTAAAAAAAAATAGTAAATATGAGTGATAGTGGAAAGTTAGAGCTGGTTGAACTTATTTCCATGGGAATGTTATATTTCTATCATTAATGCATTGAAATAAGAATAGAAAAACCATGTGTAAATAATATTCCTTGAAATACAAAATTCTCTGAAATAATTTTTTAAAACTTGAATCAAACATGGGAATATTGCATTTTTATAGTCCTATTTCCAGGAATTTTTACGTAGTGTTGAAACAAACACACCCTTAAAGGTAATAGGTGTATAAGTTCTCTTACTTATAAATGTTCAATTCTCTACTTTTCTAATCAATGTGCAACTTCCTCACACTTTATTTTCTCAACATTTTCAACTCACACTTGTTATTCTCAACACTTTTTCTCAAGTGTGAGTCTATCCACAATGCTTCTCCTCAAGTAAAAGCTCTTTCATCCTCATACACTTGTAGCGCCACTTTTCAACGAGACACCTCCTACTCTCATTTGATACAAGTAAGTTTGTTCTTCACTTGAACCAAAGGCTCATGATACCACTGTTGGGTCCTCAATTCTTTGGGGGTCATCATGAGTGGGCCTTTTTTACATTGGATTTTTTTATGAACAACACATATTGTGAGACACACACCAGATACTCATTCGAAACCTTAAGGTAATAGATGTGTGAGTTCTCTCACTTATAAAAGCTCAAATCTCCACTTTTTTAATCAACGTAGGACTTTCCCACACTTTGCTTTCTCAACATATACAACTCGCAATTGTTATTCTAAACATGATTGAGTACAATTGACTTCTTCATCATAAGTTGCCAACCAATGGTCAATGGAAAATAAGGAGTTTCTCGTTCCCTTGCAAATAAGCTCTTCGTGGTTTGGCGGAGGAAACAGAAACTCATTTTTTTAGTGTGGTTATGTTGTGAAGCATTGGAGTTGGTAGAAAAATATGCTCAATATTTCGTCTGTAATTCTTGGTTGGTCGGATATTTGGAGGATTTTATGCAACGATGGTGCGACTCAGTGTAAGGTAATTTTTATAGCTGCTTTCATTTGCCTTCTTAATTCGATATGAAAGGCTCATAACATGGTTAGATATAATGATTCTTTTATCAACTTCTCTTCTAATTCTTCAATTCTGGCTGCGGTTTTCATTTCTGGTAAATCTGAGTATGCATGTTTTGTGATCCTCAAGAAATTTAAGGCAATCATTCGACCTCCGCGTGCTCCTTATATTCTTGAGGTTTTATGGCAGCCCCTTCCAAGGATTGGATAAAGTTGAATTGTGATGGAGCTTCAGCCTCCCGTTTCGGTCTTTCTGCTCGTGGAGGTTTAGATAGAGATAATGGTGGGTGTTGTTTGGGAGCTTTTGCTTCTTTTTGAGGTGTCTCGAATTCTCTCATTGCCGAAATTTCGAGTGCTACGCAAGCAATTGAGTTCATTCATGAGAAGAATTGGAGTAATGTTTGGTTGTAAACAGGCTCGATGGCGGTGGTTAAAGCATTTAATCGTCCGTATAGTGTTCCTTGGATGATTAGAAATAGATGGATTAACTGTATTAATTTAGTCTCTCATTGAAAAAAATTTGTTTCTCATATTTTTAGAGAAGGAAATAGTTGTGCAGATGTCCTTAGTAACTTAGATTGTCTTTGTCTGATACTACTCATTTTTACTATCTCCTTTTATTTTTAAAGGCAAATTTAATAAATAATATACTTGGTTTGACTTTCTTTAGGTTTATATCAGTTTGAGAGGGACTTGGTATATTGTCTTCCTTCTCTTTTTATATTTTGTTTTTTCTTTTTATTATGGAAAAAAAGTCTTTCATATTTAAAAAATAATTTATTATATGATATTTTATTTTATTTTACATATAAAATTTATGTCTAACGCTTAATATTAACTCATAAAAATTATGTGGTATAACAATATTAAAATAACATTTTTTTTTTGGTAGTAGAAAATAACATATTTATGTCAAGCATAAATATCATACAAACTATATATTTTTATTATTATTTATAACATGCATACAAAAAGTAGTCACATGTAATGGTTATGAGGTTGTGCGAAAAATATGTGCAAATTATGAGAAATTTCATATTTGTAGAAAATGCATGTGCCGTATAAATATGAATATATCCTAATATTTAAAGCTTTTGTATGAGTTTTCTTATTAACGTTTCTTTTACCATTTTGTTTGTAAAAGTATTTTATTTTCTCTCGATTACTTTGCTTATTATTAATATTTTTTTTGGTAAGAACTAAAATTTGTAGGTCGGAGTATAACACTTCTTTTAGAAAAATTCTTCATAATTATCTCACTATCTCAATTTTTAAAATTTAATTATTACATTTGTTTTGTGTTAGAATTAAAAATTATAGCTAGGAGTTTGAGAATTGATTACAAATATAAAGTTTTAATGTTTTGTTTTGTAAAATATAATTTATTTTTATAATGAGATATTTTAAATAATTAGTTAGGAGTTGAACACATGATCATAAGAAGATGAAGCTTTTTCTTTTAAAAGTTAAATGTATAATTAAAATAAAAATAAATTATATAATAAATAATCATATCAATATCAATTTGGTTAGTTTAGTTATTTTTATCATGTGTATGTAGCTTTATTTTTCCAATATTGTTTATTTTTTAAATTAACAAAAAATATCTTTAAAATATATTAATTAAAAAATATTCTAAAATCATATAATAAAAAGAATGGTTATGAAGTAAAGGGAAATAATAAAAACAAATCATTAATAAAAAATTACTAACTAAAAAACAAAAATAAAAGATTAATGGAGGGAAGTTTAGATTTTACTTACTAATGAGAGAAATTTCCGTCTTTACTAAATAATTCAAAAATAGTTAGAAAATCTATATTTAACAAACAAAATGTCTGTTTTTAATTTTATTTTTAAAATGTGTCTAGTTTTTGGGAGATTAACTTTTACTAAAACATTTTTAAAAAAATAGTTAAATAAATAAGTAGTGTAAAACTATATATTTTATAAAAAATTTAAGAAAAACATAGCTAGTTAGAGAAAAATCAAATTTTAATAAATATTTATAAACAAATAATTATAATATTTCAAATAATGTTTTAAAATTTTAAAGGTGACATAAAAAAATTGAACTTTATATTTCTTATGAAATATTTAAGTGTTATATTTATGCTATATATAAGGACGGATCAGCTAGTGGAGCATGTAGGCATTTGCCCCCACTACAATTTTGCAATTGTTTATTATTGATATAGTCCTATATTGTATTAGTTTATTATCAAATTAATTAGTTTTGTGTTCAATTTCTACAATAACACAACTCAACCTAAGATTTTTTTCATAGGAAACTCCTTCTATTATAAATAGTTTTGGTGGAAACTTTTTGTCCTACCTTTATGATTGTACTTTTTTGTATTAACAATTAATTAATAAACTTTGAATAAATAATCCTACAATAAAATTAAAATTTTTATATAACAACTATCATGTTAATTTATAAATAATATTTTATATTTTTAATGTTATTTTAATATTAAATTTATCCCACAATTAGGGGTGGGAATAGGCCAGGCCGACTAACAGGGGCCTACGGCCCAGCCTACATAGGCCTAGGTCAGACCAGGCTTTTTAGATAAATAGAAAAGGCCTAGGCTTTTTTATAAGCCTATTTAGCTAAAAAGGCTAGGCCACAAGCCATATAAAAAGCCTTTTAAGCCTAAGAGGCCGGCCTATTTAAATACATATGAATAATTTTATTATTATTATACTATATTTTTTACTTTGAATTAAAAATATAAAAATAAATTTTAGTTATCTTGAAGAAATTATGAAAATAAGATGAAAAGAATCTTATAAACAATGTCATAAGTTGTTTCGATAAGTTCTCTCAAACAAATAATATCACAAAATTGATGCTATTAGGTAAACTCAAATAAACTAATGCAAACAAACATTTAATCTCATTGATCTTTTAATTTGTTAGTCTATATAAAGACGAGTTGAATGACTTATTTACAAATGTTCAAATGAAATAGGCTTTTAAGTAGGCTAATAGGCCAATCAGGCCTTCAAAAAGGCCAGACTCAGGCCAAAAAATAAGCCTATGATAGGCTATAGGCCAGGCTTAGGCTTTGAATATTATAGCAGGCCAGGCTCAGGCTTGGCAAAGCCTAGCTCGGCCCAGCCTATTCCCACCCCTACCCACAATATAGAACTTCTGTATGTATATTATATGGCCACAATATAGAACTTCTGTATGTATATGATATGTGAAGTTAGATTTATTAAATCTAATAACCGAAATAAAAGTAAATATTTTATTTAAACAAATTTTTTTAAATGATGATTTTTTTATATTTATCACATTTAAACCTTTTTATTTAATTAAATATTGGAAAGAGCTAAGTTAGCTTTTTTTTTTCTTTAAAAGATAAAATATGACTCCTTATTAGAAGGTTAATTTTTACAAATAAGTAAAAATAGTCGATTAAACATTTAATGAAAAATATTTATTTGTATTTTATTTTAAAAAATATATTTTTATTTAGAAGAAGGTTAACTTTTATTTATTGATTAAATAATAATAAAAATAGTTAGTAGAAAAATCTAAAAAATATATTGTTTATTT
Source organism: Vicia villosa (assembly GCF_029867415.1). Taxonomy (NCBI): domain Eukaryota; kingdom Viridiplantae; phylum Streptophyta; class Magnoliopsida; order Fabales; family Fabaceae; genus Vicia; species Vicia villosa. Next base: position 151,753,949 of record NC_081185.1, read on the forward strand.
TATAAATCTTTAATTAAAAAAGAAAAAAATGTTAAGAATGTGGTAGGTAGTAATGAAAAATCTGTGTTGGTGGCTTTCAAATATAGCTTAGAGATGAAGATTTCTCGGTGAAGATTGAATCAGTTTACGCATTAACAAATGCAGTTTATATGATAGGAGTATAATTATATGTGGAGGAAAGATTAAAATTGAGCCTCTATGAGGTATGAGAATTTTCATATTGCAAAGACGAGTAAACTCTTGTTAGATTTCTTGGAAAAAAATTTATCATAAAGCCTATCTTTTAGTTTCTAACGGTTGATGCCGAATAATTGTTATATTTTCACTATTATATCAAACAATAAATTTGTCTATTTGGTATGTTTGCCTATTGAAATGATGAATTAGCAATAATGTTTTAGAAAGTGTTGATTGAATGATCGTCTTTATTTACAAAATATGCTGATATTTTGAACATGGTTGTCAAGATCTTGATCTAGATCTTAAAACCTTAAAATTTTACGATCTCACTCACTCCCGACTAGGGATGACAAAACGGGTCGTGATCCGCCGGGCTGGCCCGCGCACCCGTTATAAAACGGAGGGTTGGGTTGGACTTTGGACCCACCAGAGTCCACCTCGTCAAAACACGACTCTCGTTAATGCTCGCCCCGCCAAAACCCACCGCCCGCCAAAGCCCGCCTCGCCAATTCGTTTAGTCTATTTGTCTTAAGTCCGCATTTTTTTAGTTAATTCTAAATTTTTATGGTTTAGTTTATATATTTATTTGTAAATATATCCAATATTTTTTAAGTAAAATTTGTTAAAGAGATGTTTTATAAAAAATTATTTTAAAAAATAAGTAAAATTTTATTAAAAGGTAAAAAAGTCTATTAACCTATTAAAAAAATGTAAAAATAAATTAATAAAAAATAGACGGGCAAGCCCGCCGCCTGCCAATGGGACATGATTTTTAGGCCCAGTTCGACTTGGCGGGCTTGCCCAGCCCGCTCTCTTTTGAGCAGGAATAAGGAGAGGCGGGGCGGTCCATTTTGCCACCCTACCTCCGACGATCTAGATCTTAAGTAGAATCGCATGTTGTAGCCAAATTGTAAAAAAAAAAAAGAAACCGTAAAATTATTGATTTTGTGCAAACTTTTCCAGATTCAGCCATAATTAGCCATTTTCTAACTACCGCCATTAAAAGGTGAGAAGGATGACAAGATGCGGAGGCACAACAATTACAATTCAGCGGAGATGAACATGAGCCTTTTGAAATGAAGTTTTAGATTTAGTGTGAAGGGTTTGTTTTAACTACTTGACTTATGATAATCCTAGTAATTGGCCAAATATGTTCATAATGTTTAAACATTAACAAATGTTCAATAAAACCTCAATCATGTGTCTAAAGAATATGGAAAAGAAAAGTCATTTTTGATGAATACACATGTCTATCTAACATATATCAGGTAAAAATACTTCAAATGTATACTATTATTTTTCATTTTAGTAGGATCTTACGATTTTTGTTGCGATCTTATGTTTTAAGATCTTGTTATCCCCTCTCGATCTTACAGAAACAATTGAGTAGGATCTTTCGATCTTAACTACAATTTTATATTTTATGATATTGTTATTCTCTCTCAATCTTAGGTAAGATCTCGATCTTGACTACCTTGATTTTGAGGTTGTTAAACCTTTCAATTTCACAATAAATAATGTTCATCGTAGATCAAAGGGGTTAAGTCTACAATTGAGCATCATAAGTTCTAAATGGCACATCGAGAAATTTTCCAAAGACAATAATTTTATATTGTAGAAAGTAAAGATGCAAGCAATTTTAACTCAAGAAAAGTGTGTTGAAGCAATGAAGATTGAGGTAGTGATGTATGATAACTATGAGATACAATCTAAGAGGGATGAATTAGGATTGTCAAATTTTATCATTTTTGCGCAACAAATTTTAACTTGTTATTTTACTGAAAATCATCACTACAAGAAATTTGAAAGCAAAAACCGTAGATAAATGTCTTATTTACCGTGGCTATAGCAAAACATGGCATATAGTTATCTCCACCTACGGATTATTTCCATTACTATACCTAGGGGTGACAAAACGGACGATGATCCGTCGGGCCGGCCCCGCGTACCCGCCAAATAATGGAGGGTTGGGTTGACATTTTCGGCCCTCAGCCCACCAAAGTCCACCCGCAAAAAACCGCTACCCGCCTAAGATCTCCCCGCCAAAGTCTGCCACCCACCAAAGTCCGCCTCACCTATTTGTTAAGCTCGTATCGCCTTAAGGCCGTCTTTTTTAGTTAATTCTATTAATTCAAATTCTTGATGGTTTTATTTTATACTTTTATTTGTAAATATATGCAATAGTTTTTTGGTAAAATATATTTAAAAGATGCTTTATAAAAAATTATGCTAAAAAATAAGTGATTTTTTTTTTCTTTATGCGCCCTGGTTCCTAGGGGAATGGACCCTAGTAATCTAGAGTTTGTGCCAAGAAGTCAAGACTATTAATCTATTAAAAAATGAAAGAAAGAAAAAAAAGTAGGCGGACAAGATTTTCATGCCCATTTACTTGACGGACTTGCCCGCCCTGCTCATTTTTTGGCGGACTTTAGGCGGGACGGACGGTCCATTTTATCACCATATAAGTCTATAGGATCAAGCTATACACCTACCACCTACGGATTGTTTCCCACACTATATATTACTAGTACTTTTACCTGTGCGATGCACATGACTGATTAGGAAGAAGTTAGAAGGGAAACTTATTAAGGATTAGGAGGGAAACTTGTATTTTGTTTTAATATATTAAGGATAGTAGGGATTTCATAAATTATCAAGTTATTCCTACGGATTGTTTCCATCAACGGATATTTACTGTAGGTAGGGGCGTATAATTATTTTAACTACGAGTTTTGCATCATTATACTGTTGGTATAGATCTCGACAGTGAATTTTGTATTTAGAAAACTTTTTATTATTTCCATGTTTTATCTCCATTTATATATACTCCAAATGTAAATCCAAAGTATGTCATGTACAAGAAGGAGAATGTTTCATTTGGGGATCCTGCTTGAATTGAAGATGATGGACCATACACTGTAAGAAGTTATATTGTAGTGGCCCCGAGTGAAATGATATGAGCTCTACCATCAATAGAATGACCCAAAAGGCTAACCAAATTCGTATGATGATGCTTTGAGAGTAAATCCAACCTAGCTTTGAGATTTTGTCTTGAGAACTTCTTTCTTAGAGCCAATGATCTTTTCATCACGTAAGATCCATTCTCTAGTTTACCTTTGTACAGCTGAAATAAAGCAAAAATATTCAGAAGATTTTAGAAAACTATCCAATAATTTAACAAAGAGTATTTTGATTAATTGACCTTCCCTATGGATCCTTCAACAATATAAGCTAACAGATCAAAGTTTCTAGTGATTTCTTTCAACTCTTCAATTGAAAAGTGTCTACAATTTGTAGTAGTTTGTGTCCATAATTTATTTTTTGAGAAATATATTCCGAAATAAATAGACAATAACATATTATTAATTATTGAAGAGTTTATGGACTTGTCATAAGCTATTTCTATAAGCTCTTCTAAATAGTCTTATAAGTGTTTACGCTAGTAGATAAATTCAAATAAGTCGATACAAACACGTTGATTATTGCCTAGGCTTTGTACTTGCACGGGAAAGGAGTTTGGAGAAAACTCCCGTTGTCGAGTTTGTTAAGAAATGTTGGTTGGACCTAACTCATTCCTACAAAACCGACTTGTAGGGTGAGGATTGTCCGATGTGAGATTCTTAACAGAGTTATTATCTTGAATAATCTTTGGCAACATCTGATGCTTATAAATCTCTCTTGAATGATACTTTCTGTAAAAGAAAACTCCAAAAGGTGACAAGAAAAGAAAAAGTACAATAATGATAGCAATTGCAACATCAATTTCCCATGTCCAAAATTTCATCTTTCCTGAACTAGATTCTTCACAACAAGAACCATGTTTCAGATTCCGAGGTTGAGATTTAACAGACAAACAGTTTCAAAAAAATCAAATAAGAAATTTGAATTGGACAAAGGTTCAAAGAAATCATGGATTATGGTGTTGATGTAGCTACTATCAAGTGTTAGTATTTGAATATTCATCTTTGGGGGAATGGAACCAAATACGAAATTTGAACTTAAATCCAAAACTTAAGCAAATTAAGCCTATAAAAAAAATTAAAATTGAGTTTTTATACAATCTAAAAGAAATTTATAAGATGTATTAAGAATTCCAAAAAAATTAAAGCAACTTTTAGTTGTTTAAGGAATAAAAAGGTTTGAGATTATGAAGAATAATAAATGATTCTATTGGAAAAAGTGCAAGAGTTCGTCCTAGTTCGTCAAATCAATACACCGATATAATGGAAAGTAATCTGATTTAAGAACAAATAAGAACATTCACCTGTATCATAATTGTTCAAAATAAGAACAAATAACACAATTATAGCCCAAGTTTTAGGAATACAAGCAAACTCATAATAAATATATACATAATACATTACCAGAACATTGGCTTAAAGGACAAATTAAATTCTAGATCAGTTGGTAAACTAGGTTATAATATTATATTGGTTCCAACACTCTACAAAGAGCTTGACAAGTTTTGATAATAAACCATTGGACCCAATCCAGGATGGATGATAAAATACTGTCCCAAAACTCTTTTAGCACCACTCACCCAAAAATAGAACATAGATTAAAAACAATCTGCTAAAAATATTGATATATTAAAACAAAATAAAATAAAGCAAACCATCCTGTAGTTTCTATTTCTTTTTATACTATTTTTAATTGTTACACATGTAGAATGTCCTTGGGTATAAACATCATATACCTACGACGGCATGACTGTCACTAGAAATTTACATATGTATATGTCAAATTTCTTAGAATGACTTCAAATTATTGAAAATAAAGTGCATAAAGATAAATAACACAATAATTTATACTAGTTGTTTTTATAACTAACGGTATATTTAGTCTCTTTACTCTTTAGAGAATTTTTTACTATGTTTAGATCCTTGTACAAGTCTTCATTAAGACCTCTTTACAACCTTCTAACACATGCACAAGAAAGAACATCACTTTCTTGTTAAAACAACAAATACCAAACACTATGGTGGTTTTCGAAATCACCCCAACTCAAAGAATTTTTTTCACAATCATCACACACTATGATGATCTTTAGATTTACAAAACACTTTTCACCAAAACCTATGATGAACATGTAACGTTCAATGTTGTTGAAGAATGAAGAACTTTTTAGTAAGTTATATGATAATCAAATTCAATCTATGGTTGTTGATTCTTATTAATATCACAATTCAATTGTATATCACATAATTGCTCAAAATCTTTTATGATTTAGACATTTTTCTAGTTTATGAAAGCTTACAAAGTTTCAAACCATTTTAAAACTGAATGATTCTTGAAAATGAACTTTGAATTATGTAAATGATAATATGAAAGTTCTTTTTTCGTTTTCTGGTGTATAGTAATTTACACACACCCTTAGAAACCTCTATGAGTGGATGCATAAGTTTGAAATGGTTCAATGAAGCATTGTCATGCATTACAATGATGTTGTTTCATGAAAAGTTGTCGTTTTTGAACTAGTAATTGATTACCACTAAAATTGCAAATACATTTTTCCAGATATCTGAGAAGGGCAATAGGCTAGGAGTAGATGGATATAGTGTGAGAAAGCATACCGTAAACAACCGATTTAACCAAAGTAGTTCTACCAGCCATAGAGAGCACCGATCCTTTCCAAGCAGCAAGCTTAGACACTATTTTATCCGTCACAGGTTGTAAGAAAGCCGCCTTCACTCTACTTTAAAATGAGGAACTCCAAGATATGTGAAAGGGAGGGAACCTTGAGAGAAACCAATCAAATCCAAAATGCTCTGAAGGACATTCGAAGGAATAGAACCCGCATAAACAAAAAATTTATTAGGATTAACCAGCTGTCCGGAAGCCATAGAATAAGCAAGGAAAACCTCCTTAAGCAAATTGATGTTTCTAATGTTGCCTTTACAAAAAAGGAGGATGTCGTCGGCATACATGATATGCGAAGGGATACTAGTAGTAGAAGAGGCCTTGATAAGTGAGAGAGAACCTTGATTGACAAGATTAGAGATTCCACGACTAAGAACATCTTCAGCTAAGCAGAAGAGTAAGGAAGAGAGCGGATCACCTTGACGGACTCCTCTTGTGCAATTGAAAAAACCGTGTTACGAGCCATTGATATTAATAGAGAGCTGAGCTGAAGCTAGAATACTATGAATCCAAGAACAGAAAACATTTCCAAAGCCAAACGATTTGAGCACTCTAAGAAGGAACTTCCAAGACAAGGTATCAAAAGCTTTAGCAATATCCACTTTCAAAGCCATATTCCCACCAAAAGATTTATTATCCAAAAGGTTAACCGCTTCCGAGGCAATGCAAACACAATCTCTAATGCATCTTCCTCGAATAAAAGCTCTTTTCTCCGGAGAAACAATAGAGGGCATAAGAATAGCAAGTCTGTCTGCAAGAATCTTGGTGATGATTTTAAATTTGAAATTGGCAAGCGCTATCAGACGGAAGTTAATCATGGAATCCACATCTTTGACTTTAGGCACAAGGATGATGGAGTTGGAATTATAGTTGGGGAGGATCCAGCAATTGCGAAAGAATTGAGTTACCGCATTGCACGCGTCCACTTTAATAATCTCCCAGTATTTGTGGTAGAAAACACCGCCAAAACCGTCTGGCCCAGTAGCACTAGACTGGTTAAGACTGAACACAACAGTCTTGATCTCATCATATGCTGGAATAGAAGATAGCATTATGTTCATATCCTCAGTAATCAAATTAGGGATCAATTCGTCCACCAGCTCCAGCCCTTGCGAATTATCTGCAAAGGTATCTAAAATACACTACAAACAGAAAATGCGTTCTTTTTATTTTCTTCTTTTCTACTCACACTCTTTCTTAACTTTTCTTTTTATTTGTAAAACCAAAAGGCAAAATAGCAACATTTATATGTTTTTTTTTACAAGATCAAGCCTGAATTTTACTCGGAGGAGGGGAACCGCTATATGTGGTGGAGAATGAGTGAACTAAGATGATACTTGTGTTTTTTTCTCTTTAAAATGTGTGCATTCTCTTTTCTTTTCTCTTTCTCCTTTTAAAATCTGTGTTTGAGACTCATTGTATAAAATTTTTTTTATCAATTTGTAGGAAGAACAAAATTACAAAAAGAAGTTTAAGAGCAGAGAGAAATAATGAAATAAAAATTTAAATTGTTTTAACACACCTTTAAATTGACGTTAAAATTATAAATGCTAATATTATTCTTAAAAAGTGAATTAAAATTGTTTACACCGATAATTTTCAAATGAGCAATGCTGTAGGGAAAAAATACTCATGAATCTGTCACAAACAAGTTTAAGCCATTGGATTAAATACTATATGACGGAAAACATTATATGCTATTTGTAGCTACGGATTAAATGCTATTTTTTTTTTCTTGTTGCATGGGTAGTCGATCAAATCCATATATATATATATATATATATATATATATATATATATATATATATATATATATATATATATATATATATATATATATACTAGCAAGAGACCAGTGCGTCCGCACGGGTCGCGCAAATGTAATTATAAATAATAAATAAATATAATATAATAATGGTTAATAAAAGTATATAAGAGATATATAAATTAAGTAGCCTCGACCCGTCAAAATATAGTGATGGTTAAGAAAGTATATAAAAGATATATAAATTAAGTAATCTCGACCCGTCAAAAATGTATAGTATAGTTCATGCAAAGTCGATATAAATAATAAATAAATATATAATAATAGTTAATAAATATATATATATAAAAGATACATAAATTAAAAATAAAAAATATTTTAAATTATAATTGTCATATTAATTTAATCTAATTAAAAATATATATTTTAGTAGAAAAAATGAAATAATTAAGTAGTCATCTACCTGCGTTCACACGCATCATACAATATCGTTATAAATCTATCCTGAGTAGTCGTCTACCCGTGCGTTCGCACGGATTGCATAATGTTATAAATAATAAATAAATATAATATATGTGATTATACTTATTTGATTTGGTAACAGGCACCAAACTTTTTTGTCTAAATTTTGTTTATTGTCATTCATACCCCTATCTTATTATAAGTATTTGAAATCTTTTTCACTTATTTTAAATAAAAATTTCAATATATTTAATAGATATATTTTTTCAAAAATATAGTTAGAGATTAATATGTACATATAAAAAAAAGAAATAATTAAGTAGTAAATAAATATAATATAGTGATGAGAGGAGAGGAGAGAGAAAATATGTATGATAAAACTTATTTTTGTTATATTGATTTTTTGATTTTTACTTCTTTGTTACAATCTTTTTTTATGATAAAAATTAAGTAGTTATGATAACACTTATTTTTGTTATGCCTAATTTATAGGCTATTTTTTTATTCGTTATTTTATTCGTCAGAAGAAGTATTTTGGATTGTAATTAATGTTGGTTAAAGAAAAAATTAAAATATTTAAAAGATTCAAATCAATTTGAATTCAGAAAATTAATGTTGCAATAATCATATTATTTTATAATATTAATTATTAATTATGATAAATTGTGATTTGTTTTTCATCAAGAGATTCATTTATCTCCCTTATTTATCTCAACCACTTATTCATATATTTTCCGCCTAGGAGTATTATTAATTATTAATTAAATAATAGAGAAATTCTAAAGGTCGAGAATAGAGTTGAAAGGAAATTATTTATTACATATACCGTTAATAGTTAATAGGTAAGTATTAATACGCACGATTCTGATAATATTGGAAATTGAAAAAGACAATTAGGAATCAGGAGAATTGATAAAGATTATTGTCATTAATTATGAAGGAATTCAATAATTATAGATGCAAGACAATAAATAGAGGTATGATTTAGGGGTTCGGAGAATTGAAAAATACTATTATCACATTATTATTGTTCATTTGTTGGTAAAAAATATATGAACTAATTGTACGAAATTAACAGTAAATTATAGCATCTTATTCTAACATGACTCATTGTCAAAAAATTAAAATTGCCCATTCACTTTTAGAATCGCTTCATATCCTTGCTTTGGTTTTTGTCTTGCTTCGTGGGGTCCGTTGTCTTCTACTAAAAAAAAGTTTTTTTAAAATGGTCTTGTGAATTTTGTGTATTCACCTATTATTATTATTATTGTCTGTGTTTTTTTTACCAAAAATAAATGTTTGTAATATTTTTTAGTATAACTAATAATATTTTATCATAAAAATATTACTATAGTTTTTTGATAAATTAAAATTTTGATATCATTTATTATTGTCATTCAATTATTGTCTTCTCATTTTTTATTGTCATGCAATTAATATTTTGATATTTTCATTCTATTATTGTTTTTTCTGGTAAACAATATAGGTATTTGTTATATGAATTGAATGATAAGCATTTAAATTAAGATTTTCCTTTCTTATAAATATCATTTTGTTTCTATTAAAATAAAAAGAACAAAGTATTCTCCAATTTTTTATGTGACGTATATAATTAAATATTCACCCTTTATTTATTATTCATTATTTTTAGTTATTTTTTAAAATTATAAGAATAAATAATATACCAATTTAAAACGGTTCTTTGAAATAACTTCTTAATGTTAATTTTGCAAGCAAAGTATAATTATTATATATTTATTAATTATTTTTTAATATGTTTTTTTAAATAAAAGGAATAAATTATTTTCCATTTATGTTTTTCAAGTTGTTGCAAAAGATTGTGAGTAACAACAATGTTTTTAAGTGTATATAATTAGATAGTCACCATTTATCTATTTTTTTTACCATTGTTCCAAATTCGGTGGAGCTTATTCCTCCGTGTCTAATTAACAAATCTCCATCTATATTCAATTTAATTTTTTAATGTATATGTTGTGTAATAGTTACATATATTTAAATTTTACTTTATTAGAGATAAGTGAATATAAATCTATAACTAACTTTGTTTTTTATCAAATCAATACACAATTTTAGTTTTGGATTATCTTACACAACTAATTTAGTTTTGGATTATCTTACGTAACTAATAGAGTTGTTAAAGAAAATATAAGACACTTTTCTGCCATTTTATGAATAAAGATCTTTTAGACGCGAAAATATTATAATAAAGTTTGCAATTGAACAATTACACTTATTTTGCTTTAATCCATATAAATGCATAAATTAAAGGTGTAATAAAATTAAATAGATAAAATTAAATTAATTTGTTTACAATTTTATTTAATTGTGTGTCCAAATATTTTCACTTTGGGTCGTGGCTAAGGGAGTCTTACTCACTAAAAAATATTAGAACACATGCTCTGCTTGCCTCTAGTTTGGAACTATCATAAAAAATCTCAAAATTAATAAAAATTATAAAATCAGTTTAATAATAAAAGAAAATCTCATCATTAATGAAAAATATAAAATCAATTTCATCCAAAAGCACCTTCAATACAAATTAAAAAAAATCAAGTTATTATATTCAACAACTTTTGTAATGAGATAACTTCAATAAATGATGCATATATATTCTCCGATTTCTCTATCCCAGTTTTTAAACCTGCTCTACAGCAAATCATTTTTTAACGTGACTGACGCTATAATGAGCAACCACTAACCTTTGAGAGAATAAAATCAACCAACTATATCAAAAAATTAAATTAATGATATGTGAAAATTATAAGAGATATATGTGCATGTGAACTATCACACTACATAGCTCCAAAGATATACAAATAATACGAACACAAAGATGGTTTATTACTCTACATATTCTACCTAAATACACATAGCTCCAAAAATATACAAATAATATGAAGACAAAGATGGTTTATTACTCTACATATTCTACCTAAATACAAAAATAGCTTTTATATTTTATTGGCTTAAAATACATCTAGGCTAATTTCCCTTAACCTTTTTAATGTTTCACCTGTTATTTCTGTTTCTGAATTTGCAGCATTACTCAAAGTTGGTTTGCTTATTCTTATTTTTTTTAAAAGCTTCTTTCACCTTTTCCATTGCTCCATTATAAACATCAACTTCAACATGCACAACCACTTCCCTGTTCTAATGCTTCTAAAGGCTACTGCTTCTAATGGACCTTAAAAAATTCCTGATATGAAATAACAATGTTTTGTCGTATCATTAAATATATTTAATTTATTCATAATTTTCAAGAAAAACAAAAGGTATATTCTTACCTACGTAGTTCATGTTCATTTTCTGATGCAATTTTAGAAAAACAAAATGTATCATCAACATTGTAACTCTCTTTCGCAGAGGTATCAAAATAAGGTAGGTTGCTCATAGAAGCACGCCAATCCCTAGCTTTTTTTCTCCCTAAATTCTAAACCATAAACAAAAAAAAATCAATCAAGTCGTTCTTGTATCTTTCATCAGTTTCAAATCTCACAAAATATTCAAATTAGTACCAAATCATCCAAATCAAAACCTGCATAAACTCATTTCAATTCAGTCCCAAAATTGCACCATAAAACAAATCAAGATCAAGCCTTTCCTCATTAGATTCAATCTCAAACCGACACAAAATCATTCAACTCTAAAGTAAATTATTTACAATTAAATGTCAATACCCTAAAGTTTCATTATAAAAGCAGTACAGATCTATGGAGAAGAGGAGGGGGCGAAAAAATTGAAAAAACAGTGGAAAGGAACCAAAAATTCACTGAGAAAAGAAGAAGCTCCGAAAAAATAAGAACAGAGGGAACCAAAATCCAAACCGCATATCATCACCAAGTTTTAAACTCTTTCAAATTATATATACAACATGAACCTTGTCTATCAAATGTTGTGTATATTTACATCACATACCAAAACACAACAATCAGCACCTCTAAAAATGTAGCACCAAGACTATGAAACCTTTCTTGTCTTGCATTATTCCAAATCTGCCACAACATAATAATACAAATTAGTAGATCCCCTTCTAATAATTATTAATTTCACTGATTATAAAAATACACATGAAAAAAATCAAATCTCAAAACAAATCGATAAACTAAAAACCTAAAAACATGGACATGTAACGTATACAGAAGAAGAACGATCAAACAAACAATCAAAATTCAAAAAATCAATACAAACAGAGAGATGGAAGGAACCTGTTTTGCAGATGATGGTGGAAGAGGGAACGGAAAAATTATTTTGCAGAGGATGGTGAAAGATGGAACGAAAGGCAACCAAACAAAACCACAAATGAAATCAGCCATTTGGTTAAATAAATGGTAGGATCTGGTTTGAATGAATGAATAGAAGAGAAATGACAAAGGTATGTTGTCTTTTTCCAACGCCCAATTTCCTTCAAAAGAGAAAAAATACGTTTAATAAGAGTACAAAGAAGAGAAGGTTTTTGGTTTTAGGGTTTGGGAGTTTTTCTTTCTTTCAGTTGTCAGAGCATATAAAAGTTGTTGTTGTTGCTTATTTATTTGGAGAGGTTTGAAATACGTAAAGTTGATGTAGAATGATTACATTGAGCCCTTGGAATTGGGTTTGCAGATTTGCACAATTATCTACAAAGGCATCATGTTAGTATTAATTATGGAAAATAAAATGGACAATTGAAAAGTTATGTAATGATTAAGGAATATATATTTTTGATTAAATTATTAAAGGATATGCAATTACCGTTGTGTCCCCAATAATCACCCTCAAATTGGTGATTAGAGGGTTAATGATAGGATTTTATATGTATTCTACTTTATTATATTAAAAGTAGATATATATATATATATATAGAGGAGGGATCAAATTACACCCGAAGAGTTACACCACGAGTTACACTCGTTCAATAACCACATCTCGAATTAATATTTTTTAAATTCAACCGTTCGATTGAAACATAATAGCATATAGATCATACCTATAAAGTTTGAGCTTAATCTATAATGATTTACTATATCATCAAGATATCCAAAGATTAACGTCAAAATGAGCTTTCATATAACGTTAATTTTGATGTGATTCAATGACATAGTAAATCATTATAGATTAAGCTCAAACTTTATAGGTATGATCTATATGATATTATGTTTCAATCCAACGGTTAAAATTAAAAAATATTAATTCGAGATGTAGTTATTGAACGAGTGTAACTCGTGGTGTAACTATTCGGGTGTAATTTGATCCCTCCTCATATATATATATATATATATATATATATATATATATATATATATATATATATATATATATATATATATATATATACTCTAAAAATCTGAGTTTTTTCATTCTCAATTGAGTATCTTATGTTGGCAAATATTAGAGTTATTTTGTTGAAGCAATTGCTTTCTTTAAGTTTTTGAGGTACAACACCATGATAAATAGGGAATTTTCTAAGCCGTGATTTTTTTTTAACTAAAAAAAAAAAGATATCATTGAAAAGAAAAAAGAAAAGAGGATAGAAAGAAAAATCAAAGAGAGGCCCTTAATTACAAAGTCTGGTTTTTGTTGAGATATTATTAGATTTGTTAAGATATTAGTGGGATTGATATTATTAATATAATATCAAATATAATCTAATAGAATAATATCAAATATAATCTAAATTGTGTAAGCCCAAGCCCAATTAGAGTTCTATATAAATAGTCTTAGGTTGTATCCTTATTTGTATAATTCAAGTGAATAATATAATCCTTATTTCCTTTATTATTTTCTCTTTCTCTCCTCACTAAAAGTGCCTCACGCCCTAACAAATTGGTATCTAGAGCTTCCGGTTATTGTTCCAGGGAACGTGAATCAATTGCTGCAAAGATGAATGGTACTAATGGCATTCCGAATTCTCTTCCACCTCTTGACAGAAAGAATTGGATCTGATGGAAGAAACAGATGCAATCCTTGTTTGGCTTCCATGAAACCCTAGAAGTGGTTACAGGCGGTGTACCTGTGTTGGCTGCAGATGCAATCGAAGCACAGAAAACAGCCCACAACGAAGTCAAGAAAAAAGATTGCAAGGCTGCGTATTGCATTCAGACGGCGGTAGATTTAGCAAACTTCGACAGGATTTCTCATGCTGAATCGGCGGAGGAGGCATGAGATATTCTGGTGAAGTATTATGAAGGTGGTCAGAAAGTCAAGGTTGTCAAGTTGCAGACCTTGCACAGACAATATGAATTATTGTCGATGGGAGAAGATGAAAAGGTTGCAAAGTATGTGTCGAAGGTGCAGAAACTCGTCCATCTCATGAAGGGTTGTGGCGAAACCCTAACCGATAAGATGATAGTTGAGAAGGTAATGTGTATGTTGACCTTTCACTTTGATCACGTTATCGTAGCTATTCAAGAATCCAACAAAGTATAAGACCTAAAATTAGAGGATCTGGTTGGTTCGTTGGAGGCGCATGAGATTAGATTGTTGAAAGGAAAGGAATTCATGATTCGATACAGGCACTGCAAGCTTAGTCATGGAAAAATAACGGTGGTTCTAACAAATTCAAAGGCAAATTCGACAAGAATCAGGGCAAGAAGCCTTGGTCGAACCCCCACAAGCAGCAGGATGAAGATAGGACTTCTGAATCCTCGAAAGGGAGAGGAGGCGAAAGGACAAAGAAGATAAAAAAGGTAAAGATGTGCAGTTCTATAACTGTGAAAAGTGGGGTCACATGTCCAAACATTGTTGGTACAAGAAAGACAATGGATCAACAAAAGACAAGGACGAAGGAGCGAAACTTGCACGCCAACATTCAAATGATTGTGAAGGTGGTATGGTGGTTATGGCTGCAGTTGCAGATAACCATGTCGAATCCAAAATGTAGTTTCTCGACTCAGGTTGCTCGAATCACATGACTGGTCAACAGGTGTGGTTGGCAGATTTCGACGAGTCGAAGAAGAGCAAGGTAAAACTTGCTGATGATAGTTCGTTGCAAGCAGAAGGTACTGGCAAATAGTTTTTCAGATGAGAAATGGAGGAAAAGCCATGATCAAAGATGTGCTTTATGTACCTGAAATGAAGTGAAACTTACTAAGTGTTGGACAACTGGTCGAAAGAGGTTTCGCAGTTGTCATGAAAGATGGAGTTTGTAAATTGTTCGACACCCAGAACAATTTGGTCTTAAAGTCCCCGTTGTCGAAGAACATGACGTTTAAGACTATGATCGATTCGACAGAAGTTCAATGTCTTAAAACTGTTGTCGACCACAAGGATAGTTGCTTGTGGCATTTGAGGTTTGGACATATGAATTTTCAATCACTTAATCAACTGATCACTCAAGATATGGTTACCGGTACTCCAAGTCTTGAGATGCCCGACAAACTCTATGAAGGATGTCTGGTCGGAAAGTAATCAAGAAATTCTTTCGTTTCGACTATTCCAATGAGGTCATCTTGCATACTTGAAGTGGTACATTCAGATGTATGTGCACCATTCGAAGAACATACTCTTGGTGGAAACAAATATTTTATTTAGTTTGTTGATGAGTTTAGTCGAAAGTTGTGGATTTATGTGATCAAACGAAAGGATGAAGTATTCGAAATCTTTAAGAGGTTCAAGATACTTGTCGAAAACCAGAGTGAGAAGAAGATAAAAGTTCTACGAACAGATGGAGGTGGCGAATACACATCTAATGTGTTTAAAAATTTCTGTGCAGAACATGGTGTTGATCATGAGGTAACTGCTCCTTATACGCCTCAACACAATGGAATTGCAATAAGAAGAAATAGAACCATATTGGATATGGCAAGATGCATGCTAAAGCAGGAGAATTTGCCAAAATCTTTATGGGGTGAAGTTGTTTCGACTGCAGTTTATATCTTGAATAGGTGCCCTACCAAGATGCTGAAGAATAAGGTTCCTGAAGAAGTATGGAGTGGCAAACGACCATCGATAAGTCATCTGAAGGTGTTTGGCTCTATGTGTTACAAGCATGTTCCTGATGCAAGAAGAAGGAAGCTTGATGACAAGAGTGAACCTATGATTCTGGTAGGATATCACAAGACTGGTGTATACAGGTTATTCAATCCAATAGATGAGAAGATTGTGTTAAGTCAAGATATTGGGATTGATGAAAATTCTACCTAGAATTGGAATTCTATTAATTCAGTTAGCAAGCGATTGTTGAGCTTTGACATCGACGAAGAAACAGTTGAAGTCGAAGTCAAAGAAATTGCTGAAAATCCAGTTGAAGATGCAGCTGAGGTCGAAGTATTTGCTAACGTTCCCGACACATTCGAAGTCGGAGAGGATGTAGCTGACACAAGCCAAAGACCTCAAAGAACTAGAGTTCGTCCAACAAGACTTCATGATTATGAAGTGATGGGTGATGATGAAGTTACACTAGATGGAGAATTAGTTCATTTTGCTTTACTTGCAGGTGCTGAACCAATCAACTATAGCGAAGCTTTGAAGATTAATCAGTGGAAGTTAGCTATGATAAGAGTTACAGGCAATCTAAAGAAACAACATATGGGAGTTAGTCGAATTGCCATAGTAAATTTAGACAAGACCCAATAGCTTTTTTATCCCTAGGCATCTATAACAATCATTTTCTTTTTTACATAAATTAAACAAAAGGGAGTTAAGTGTGCACCAAAATCTGTTGGTACTAAAAATATTTCCTGACCAATGTTTTACCACATGATATGCAATGACTTCTTTCTTATCCGATCATGTTTTATTTCCAATAAAAGAATTATATACATCACAATGTATCCTTTGTTCAACCATTAACCAAAGTGATATTTTAAAAGATTATAGAAATCTCAGAAATTTAAATCTACCGTTTATATAAGAGATTCTATGCTAAATTATAATATTCAAAACAAAAGGCTCCTAATTATAACACAACCTATAAATTTTAACACAATCTGTAATGTCCAGACATATTCTTCTCTTCTAAAACAACTAAGGGTGTGTTTGGATTGGCGGTGGACAGAATTGATTCTAGTAGAATTGAGTTTGGTAGAATTGATTCTAGCAGAATTGATTTATGTTTGGATACATTTTTGTAAAAGTGAGTTGAATAATAAATTACAGTGTAAAAATCATCCAGAATCAATTCTGGAGGCAGAAGCTACAAATTCTAGCTTCAAGTAGAATCAATTCTGGAGACAGAATCAATTCTACTTTTGTCAAACCAAACATCTTAAAATTATCCAGAATTGATTCTTCACCTCTAGAATTGCTTTTGCCCTTTTCAAAAGCCAAACCAAACATGCACTAAGTGAAAGTTTAGAGTAGAGACGAGTTGAGTAATATCACTATAAACTTCAACGATTTTGAAAAAACAAAAACAAAACAATTGAGTTTTAACAAAATCAGTGTGATACCCTTAAACTTATTGTAAGTTCAAACAAGCATTAACAAAAGTTTAGTGCATTTCTTAATCAGAGTTTATGGCATTGTTGGATTTTTTTAGTAACAACCTTCATTACAGAGTTTATGACCATTCTTCATGAAATCAATTTTTTGGGAATTAGACTCTACAAAGAACATGTTTCTATTATTCTCTCAAGGTTATTAAGATTAATGGTGAAACTGAAAAGCAAATCACCTTTGACTTTTCTGAATTTGAATGTCACTCCCAGGGAATGACTTATTTTAGGAACCAGATTATTTGCTCTCTATTTTACTTGCTTCATTGCTGGGTTTTATCGCTTGTAACAACAAAAATTCGAGCCACTGTGATGCAACACAAAAACAGGTATACTACCTGATAGTATTAATAATAAACTCAACGATTCAGATAACAAACTTGAGCACAGTACTAAGTTGATCAGCTCCCAATCCTGATTCCACCAAAATATGCTCAGATTTATAGAGCATAAACAAGTTGTAGCATGGTTTACAAAAACTATAAAACTGATGTTGCATCGCAAAACTCAAGAGAGCAGTATGCTTTAAAAAAAAGTTTAATCGCAAAATTGTCCTACAAATAGAAGCAAAGTAAAACTGATTTTGGGAGTAGTTCTGCTGCCAAGTGAATAGTCCTCAGTCCCATAAACAAGTGACCTGCATCCACCCAAAATATGTCACATGTTATTTATCATTACATGATGCTATATATTAGCAAAATAGCTTCAAATTATTGCTTCCCTACATCAAACAACATTTAAATGTGTGCATTGATTTATCATCGATTTGATATATTTAGGAACTATTATAGAAGTAATACCAATAAACATAATTGGTGAAAAGTTAAATAAATTATTCAAAATGTATTAAGTACTTGTAATTGGAAGTAAAGCCACATCTTAAACAAAACATTTTTGTCAGTCCAAACAAAATTCAAGAAAACATTCTCTTTTATAGCAAAACATTCAAGTAAAGCCTCCAAAGCTTAAAAATAATTACACATCAAAACTCAAATAAAAGTTTTCATATCATGAAAATCTAATTCTTCATCTCCTCTTATTCCTAATTGATGTTATTTAGCCCTAGAAATTCCTGCATACTAGTAGAAGAATACATTGAGGCAGCATATCCATTTTACATTACGAGGGCAAAAAATTGAACAACACATCCTCTTATATAAAAAATTAAATACAGTAAGAAAGAAAAATAAAGGAAAAGAGAGAAAAAATTGAAACGCAATTGAACAGATGATCAGACTCTAATCCGATCAGACCTTTTGGAAAACAAGTCTTTAAAACCTACTAGGTCTCCAGGTAGCGGTGACGAGCAGCCGATCCCAAAAATGAAATAGCAGGATAGCAAATAGCAGGATGAAATACAAAGTACAGTAAAATAGAGTAGAGGGAGGAAGAAACAGAAGAAGAAACAGAGTTGAAGGAGGGAGAAGAAACAGGAAAACCGAACTGAAGAGGGAGGACGGTGACGATGGCGGATGAAAAGAGGACGACAGCGATGGAGAGAGGGAGGAACGCGTTGACTGAGGAAGGTAGGAGAAGAATGCTATTTTTTCATTGTCTTTTGATCACGATGACTGCGCAGAAAGTGAGAGGGAGGAAGGTGAAGCAAATTTAGGGCTCATTTGAGCGTAAAACACAAAATTAGCAATAAAATGGTTTTAATTTAAAGGATAATCTTAGTTTTTCGGAGGGGAAAGCGGGTCAAAACCACTCCGGGCCAGTAGTGCTCGCGACGCTGATCTTCGCCACTAGGAATTAAGAAATATTGCATGCCTAACATACCAACATATGTATATGCAAACATATGTATCTTCATGAGCATAGTCTAGTTATTCAAGTTTTCAAGGATAATAAAATTAGTTGACTAGTCCATAATTTCTAGATATTCGAACAAACGTGTGCAGCAGAACATCATTTCGGAAAAACCTGGACTATTAAGATCTTAATATCAAGAGACAAGTGTAGCCTCATAAGATCTTAATATCAAGAGACAAGTGTAGCCTCAGTTAATTAAGCAAGTCATTTCCAACTTTTCATTCCATCAAATCCTCAATGTAGTTCTCCATTCTTAACTACTTGAGAAGCTCTTAGGATTATATCTTGAATACAAGTAGACAACCACCCAATCCTCAATGTAGCTCCCCATTCTTAAATACTTGAGAAGTGCTTATGATTAATCTTGAATACAGGTAGACAATGAGTAGGAACACCAACATAAAATCAACCAACAATATTTGGATATAAATAATGTATGCACTTGGCACGGGAGTTTTGGTTGAAAAGGGGAAATGAGCAACCAATTTAATAAAATGATAAATCATTGAAGTTTAGGAATATGGACTGGAATTTTAACAAACAGTTTCAGAACTGAAACCAGCATTTAACAAACAGTTTCAGAACAGAAACCGGCATGTGCAATAAAATCCTAATGAACCTAGAACCTTTAAGGTGGCAGCAAATTAACAGTTTTAGGAGTCTCCAGTCCACAATCATAATTGAGGCCAAATATACCACATTGGTTTTCAATTTCTAGCAAATATCAAGGATCACCACAACCACAATATAAAATCTTGACAAACCCTACAAACTACCTAATCATAAAGGAAGGCAGCAATTGTAAGACTGACTGACTTCGAAAAATAAGAACGACAAAATACATAATAAAAAAGGGGAAAAATCTTATCAGTATGAATGAAACACATATTGAGCACCCCATGATCATTTTCATAACTCAAGTCAAACAAAAGTCGTACAAACACGTATTAAATTAAAAAAACAAAATAGAGCATGAAATCAAGTAAGACTTGTACAATTACCTTTTAAGCTTGATCTTCAACCTTCTTATCTTCTCCATCGTTGGTACTAGCCACAGCTGCCTCTACACCATCAGCATCGTCAGCAGCACCATCTGCATTTGGTTGGACTTGCTCCTCCTCAGGTATTGGCTCCTCCACATAGTCGTTCTCAAATGCATCAGCTGGAACCTCATAAATCCTAATCTGGGGCTTAGATGGATCCTTCACAAGAACATATTTTCCCTCATTCAATTTCATGCAGATGTCAACGATAGACTTCACAATCCCCCACATATTGGTTGGATTCAAATTAATTTGTGCAGCAAAATCCTTAGGTTTATATCCAACAACAGCCAAGATCACATGGTTAAAATGATCACGGGGATGAATCCGAGAAACATAACCCAACTTCATCATATCAGCACTCGCTAAAAGAGCCTGCGCAGTCCACTTAGCCAACTTGTTAGCATTGTTCTTGAGCTCAGTAGCCAAAACAGCACCTCTTTGTGTCTCCAACTTCTGCCTCCAATCAACACCAGAATACTTCGGATCAAACTCATTCAAAGCATTCAAAGTAAGGAAAGACCTCTGGTTGTTGACATCAACAACACTATGCACCTCACACCTAGCAACAAGATACATATCATTATCAAGCTTCCACCTCCTATACCTATAACCAACCGAAGCAACCTCTTCGCCTTCATTAGCAAAAGGATTAGGTTCATCAAAAGTAACCTTCTTCCCATCCCTAATCAAAACCTGCTGAGAGAAATTCTGATTGATATAAGAAGCCTCAACACTAAGCGAATGAGCCGAGTTAATATCATCTTTCGCCTCAGGCAATGGCTCCTGCGAGGTCTCATGAACAGAAAGCAAATCCAACTGCGACCCATCGCGCTTATCAAAGAAAAGCTTGTTCCCAACTCGCTGAACAACAATATCCCAAGAGTAAACAGACCTAGGAGCACACATGAGTGTCGATAAAATAGCATCAGTGGCGAAAACCGTGGCTTTATCCTCATTAGCGAGTCTCCGGATAACAGGGTCATCAGTGGTGGTAACTTTGAAGAAGTTACGATTCTTGAACCTCTCAAGACGCCGTTCATTTTTCGGAGCAATTCGATCATGAGACCTATCATAACTCTCGACCGCGCCGCAGAGGAGAAGATCTTCCGGCTCAGAGACAGTGAATGAGAGCTTGGTGAAAGTGGAGAAAGGGATCTGCTCGTGCATATTCCATTCCGGTTGAATATCAACCGATGACTTAAAAAGCTCGCGGCGATGGTTGCTAGGGTTTGACCGATTCTGGTAATGCCGATCGCGACGAGCTCGTTCTTTCTCCGCTTCACGCTTCTTAGCTTCGACCTCCTCGTCGCGACGCTGAGGAAGCTGAAGCTGGCGTTGGAAGCGCCATTTGGGACCGAATTTGGGACGTGGCGGAGGCTTACCGTCGACTAATCGGAAAGATGAGTCATCATCGGCGAAGGAAGGGAAGGAAGCGTCGGAGGTGAAATCGAAGGCGGAGTCGGCGGGGTTTTTGGATCGGGTCGGATTGTTGAAATTGCGGGTCCAGTCAGCGATTCGGCCGAGCTTGTCGGAACGGGAGAAGGGAGCGAAGGGGACGTTGGAGTCGTCGGCGGTGGATTCGAGTGGGCCCCAGCCGTCGGGGTTGAAGGGAACGGCTCCTAGGTCGAAGGTTGCGGTAGGCATTTTGGGGAAGAAGTTTGTGAAAGAGAAATTCTGTGCTTTGAGACTGAGAGAGATAAGTGAGGAACTTTGTTTATTATTGGGCCTATGTGTACACATATGCACCAAGCTAAAACTTATATTATTAACACCTCCTTTTTTCACTCTTTTTCACCATTCATAATATTTTTGTCACTAATAAAAATAGTACTTTTAGATTGATATTGGAATGAAAAATTTGTTCTTTTGAGTAAGCTAGCACAAAAATTAATATGAGAAAAATTGAACCGAATCGAATCAAATTATTCTAAATTTTATCCGAATTGAATTGAACGGTTTTAATTTACTAAGAACTAAAGTAAATGAAAATTACGTAAATCAAAATTATTGGTTTAGTATACAGTTTCAAAATTCCAAATTGTATCAAACCGTTAGAAGATAATTTTTCCAAAACCGAACTGTTTATCAAAGAATTGAACTAAGCTATTTTTCAAAAAAAAAATTAAATTAAATTAACTTGTTTTAAGCCTTTTTTATTTTAGTTTTGGTTCAATTCTATAACTATTTTTGCATAATGATGTGCTTCACTAACTATATTGAACGAGGTTGTTTACTATAAAAAACTAAATAGTTTATGATCGTACCTGATCAGAAGAATCGTCAAGGCGGCAGAATCTGGCTTGAAGAGCAAGATGGGGGGGTACCTGCAAGGTCCTCCGATGCTAAAGTCAGTAGCTATCAGAGAATGAAGGTTTAAAAAGTGAAGAATATGATACCTGACCTTCTAGTGAAAGAGGGTATTTATAGCCCCCAGCGCTGTGCCAAGGTTTCCTAATTGGGCCAAATCCAATTGGAGGCCCACGTGCTAGGAAACTGCCAGAACGTCCTTGTGCTAGGGCTGAGTCAGCAGGTGACCCACGTTCTGGATGAGCGCGGCGTAGGATCCGGAGGAGGTTGATCGGATCCTTCGCTGAAGTGTGACGCGTGGTCTTCGCGTCTGGTCAATCCGTAACGGCTACCAAGTAAATGGGCCCAAACGCTTTGGGCCTGCTCGGCTGGTGGGAAGAGTTGGGCCTGCTTGGCCCAGTCCAGAACAGGAGCCCCCCAAGTCATTAGTCTTGTGAGAGTGATGACTTTAACCAAGAGGCTGGCCGAGCGAGGGTACGAACGTTTGTTGTCAACTGGGCTCTCCTCGTACGCTTAGGCCGGTGGGGAGAGGAGTTGCTGCTGGGTATAAGGACAGAGGGTGATCAGCTCGCGTTCTCGGAAACTGGCCGGGGAGGCGGCTGTCCCTTTGGTTTCCACTCGACACGTTTCGGTTGCCTCATGTCAGAGTGTGACTGACAGGTGGCGGCTGTTGAGACTGCCATCATTGCAACGCCGTTTTAGGCATAAATGCTGACTGCGTTGTTTGGGTTTTCTAGGATACTTTACGACACGTGGCGCCTTTCCATGGTTAGAGCCGCCTTGGGGGTGTAGGCAATGATGGCGCCTCCTAGGCTGCCTAGGCCATCATGACACCCTTTGGTCTTCTCCCTCTATATAAGGAGTGAGAAGATCATTCATTTGTCACTTAGGATTTTGAAAACTTCCAAGACTCGCTCACAGCTCTCTTCTTCGTCTCGTGCATCTCTCCTCCGCTTCTTCAAGTAAGTTCCTCGTCCTCTCCTTGTGTTTATTTAAGTTTTATGTTCTGGCTTTGAGCGCGGCGGGCAAGATTGATGAGTGTAGCGAACAAGGTTGATGAGTGTGTCGAGTAAGTTTAGGAGATCGTTATTCTTTCTCATGTGTTTGCCGAGTGAGACTTGAGTAAGCCGGGCAAGAACAGTTGAGTGAGACGTCTAGCCTTAGGATTAGTTGAGGAGAGGTTGAATGCGATGGGCGAAAGAGGTTGCATGCCTCGATTAGGGTACGTGTTTGCTGGAGAGCTAGATGCGTTTGCCGAGCATCGTTGGTTACGGTTACTTTATCTTGCGAGCATCTCTTTCTAATGTAGTTCGCCGGTAGGCAGGATTCTTTCCTCGTCTTCTTTCCTCGCCCTTTCACTTGACTTGCGGTGGAAGGGTGGATTTGACAAGTCGAATTCACTGTTTCCTCTGCTTTTCAGGTAAATGGCGGACGAAAACAAAGACGACGTCGTCTTCGACATACCAGACGGGGATGAAGCTATTGGTTGCTCGCAGGACGAGGGAATTCCCATCGTCGAGACCTCACCGAGGGAACTTGAGGAATGGGTAGCCGTCGCTCCGAGGACGATCGCGTCGCGTTTCTCGACGCGTCCTAAGGAAGCCTTTAATGTCATTGAGGATCTTGACTCGAACGAGGAGCCTTCCTGGGGCGCCTTCGTGCCTAAGTCTCATCAGAGGATCTGCTCGCAATTCCCTGGTCCTCGTTTCGCTATGTATGAGTTCGTCTTTAAGGAGGTCGGTCTTAGGCTCCCCTTCACTCATCTGCAGCGGAGCGTTTTCGGGTGGTTGCGTTTGTGTCCGTCTCAGCTTCATCCCAACGCTTTTGCGTTTCTAAGGGCCTTCGAAATTGTATGTGGATTCTTGAAGGTCGAAGCGACTCTGCCCCTATTCTTCAGAGTGTTTCATCTGCAGAGGTTGCGCGACTCGGATGGCAAATGGAGTTGGGTGTCCTTTAAGCAGCCGAAGAAGCTGTTTTCCATCTATCAGGACTCCATCAAGCATTTCAAGGGTCGATATTTTATGGTCAAACCACTTACTCCTGAGGCCGAAGACCACTTGTTCGAGGACCGCGAGTATATTGAGGACGGGGTGAGGAAGGTGGGTCCATCTGCTCGGTTCCCGTTGGAGTGGCAGCCTGACCACTTCGAGCGTGGGACTGACTACTATATCTTCCGGGATGAGGATCTCAACGAGCGCGATACAGGGGGGTATCAGCGGCTCGTCTCCTTCGTGGACGGGTTCAGGCCGGCAGTGTGCACCTATCCCAACGGGGACCCTTATTCGAAGAAGATGGAGGTCCTATGCTGGAGCCTCGGTATATCAACACCAAAGCTGTCCTCGAGTGCGGGGGTTACGGGGACGCGATGATCTTGCTTGGTGAGGAAATTATTTTATGTTTGAATAATACCTCTCCGGTACTAACTCCTTTCGTTTTGCAGGACAAATGGCCGACTTGCATGACAAAGTCGTAAAGATGAGAGCAAAGAACAAAGCGGCTACCAAGGTGGCCGTGAAGCGGACACGGGTCGAGGAAGTCAAGGCGGCCGCTGCGGGTGTTCGTGATGGTGGCTCTCCTTCAAGTTAAAATTTATTCAGCGATTCCAAGCCTTTGGGCCAGGCCCAAACAATTAACGATTTCATAATTCAAAGCCCTGCATCTCAATGGTCTTTAATTAGATTCAATCAGATTCTTATACTCTAACGTTGTATTACATTCTTTTGGTCTTTGTATGATGAAATCAATCATGCCACGTTCCCTTCACTAGCAACACTTTTATTTTTGTTACTCCAATGTTCTTGTTAATTGTAGTGTGCCTATATTTACACAAGACTCCACTTGACAACAACTAAGAATAATCATCACATTGGTATATGTTTGTTCAATATTACATAAACATAGTAAGTTTGAATGATGATAGATAGTATGCATAAAACTATTTTACAGACTCTTATTTTAACACTATATTAAGGACTCTTATGATCTTGCATGTCTCTTCATTCTATTGAAATTGAACAACTTAGAAAACAATATCATAAACCTTATAAAAAGACAAATGTTTAAATAAAACAAAAGTCTAATAGTCATAATAAAACAAATGTTCATTTCTCCTGGCAGCTGCAACTCTTCTCACTGATATTCCCCATTTCACAACAGCACGAATCTTACACCACATGGCTTTTGGTTTCTCACTGTTGGACATATCCATATCAAAATTGAGTAAATCAACAAAAGCGCTACACTCAGCTCCATCAAAATAATCATGTAAAACATCACAACTGTTTTGTGGTATTTCTCTAATGTCTGCCACTGGATCAACAACATTGATTTGAACATTTTGCATTCCATCATTAACATTTGCTACAGAGATTTCAAGATGTTGCAGATCTTGTTCTTGTGTTGATTTTATACATGCTTCTAAGCTTATGGAGTTCAATATACCCTCATCAACTGCTCTTAAATTTCCAATGTTTTTGTATGCATCTTGCTTCACAATTTCTACCAAATTCTGTAAAAAAAGAAGAAACATATTCACTATATTTTCCTTCAAACCTATTTCACAATATATTTTGAACTATAACAAAAGACTCATTACGTATTATCTAACAGTATGTATACCTTCTGGTTGGGTGTGAGTGTGAGATCATCTGGTGAATAAAACTCTCGTGAATCAAATGTCACACCAACAAGTTCATAGATCACATTGAACAGAAGCAGTATTGGTTGTCCAATTATCTCATAGCTGTAAAGCTTATAATCATCTACCACACACGATCGGGCATGTTCAACAATCGCTAACCAGCACTTCTTCTGAATTTGTCCAAATTTCTACATCTCAACAGAAAAACATTCAATTAGCGTCTCTAGTATACGCGAAGATTTCACTATTTTTCTCTTATCTCATGAAGTTGAAAAGAAACAATCATTTACCTCACGTAATGAAGATTCATTGACTATCAGTAACCTCAAGAGATCCTTAACAGTATGAATTCCGTTGCTACGGAGTCGGTCGTGGAATGGTCCATTTTCAGCAATTAGCTTCAAACGCCACACATCATCGTTCAAGAATGGAGGATAATGTTTCTTGTAAGCTTCAATGACCAAATCAAAAGACATATTAAAAACTCAGCAACAAAAAAAAAACAGAAGTGAACAACAATTAATAAAACTCACCTTCTCCTCTGATATCTTTGACCCTAAAAGCTTGACTTCTACCTTCCTTAATATTCTCTCCATTTTTCATAGCTTTTGCTCCCAAACTGAACTTTTTGCCTCTCACCCATCCAGAATTATCAGTGAACATGATTTTAGAAATAGAAGCAACTCCATTTTCAAGAGTAACAAACCTATCTCCAACCAACAATGGCTCTTTATTCTCTCTTTCATGCAATATATTATCACTGAACTCAGCTTCAGTCCAATCTTCATCATCACAAGATTCAAAATCACCCTTGATGGGACAAATCTCTATCTTTATTGAAGACAAGGGACCCTCATTGACTATTGACTTAGATCTAACATCAAATAATGCAACTTGAAGTGCTTCATCCTTTGAAATTATATTGGTTTTAGTAAAAGTCGTATTTGGCAACTTATTATTATTAATAAAACGCAACTCTAAGGCTCTAGCTCCAGATTTTCCACCTTCATAAATCTTTTCTCTGCATCAATAAAGAAACACATTAGATATATACTAAAACTATAATACTGGAAGAGTGAGAATAGTCAAGTCTAACTATCAGGTAGGGCTGGCAATGAACCAAACTAACTCGAAAATAGTTGGAAACTCGATTCGAAAATTAAATCGTTGAACTAGGTTCATGAACCAAATGAGCTGAGTATGAGCTAAAAACTAAGTTCGTTAACTAAATGAGCTGAACTTGAACTATACATAGCTCGACTCGTTAGGTTCATGAGTCAACTCGATTATATATGAGATAAATTATATTGTATTTAAGAGTAGGTTTAAATATTTTCTCTAAATCTTGGTATCATATTTTATTTTAATCTAACGGTTTTAATTGATAATTTATATTCACTAGTGAGCAAAATATTTCTACAAATAATTATGCAAATAAAATTAACATCGTATGAATTCCAATCTTATAACTTTAATTTTATTTCTATATTTTTTATTTAAAAAATATTAATTTTAAATGTCAAATATATATATATATATATATATATATATATATATATATATATATATATATATATATATATATAAATAGACTTTAAAAAATTACTTTTAAGTTCGTGAAATAAGCGAGTTGAACCTAACAAGATAAACCTAACGAGTTGAATCGAGATGGTCGTGAACTTCTAACAAGTCGAGTTTGACCTGGAAAAAAGTTCGAGATAGACTCGAACTCGAATTCAAACTCGGCCAATTCTTAACGAGTCGAGTTTGAGCTGAAAAAAAAGTTCGTCATGAACTCGAACTCGAACTCGAACTCGAACTCGACCAATTCTTAACGAGTCAAACTGAGCTGAGGCGAGTTCGACTCGACTCGACTCATTTCCAGCCCTACTATCAGGGGCCTATGACTTAGCTTACACATATTCACTAAGTCATGGGAAATTGATTTCTTTAGGAGGTCAGACTTAAACTGGGAAAACCCTAGCTCGACCCAACTTATTCCAACCCGAAGCCCTGATGTATGTTGATAGTTTTGAAATGAAAAACAAACCTTGAAATTAAGAGCTCTTGGAATTTTCTTTCAACCTCATATTTTACCACTCCTCGAATGAAAGATTTCATGAGGAGTGAATCATGAGCATTCATCCTTTTAATCCTATATTTAAGGCTACTGCACATAATAATGGAGAAGATTAAATTAAAAGTGATTACATTACAAACCAAACAAACACCAAAAAAGTAAGAATATAATATACCTATTTGATGCTTGTTTTGTAACACCATGATTCCGTTTCGACCCAAGACTAGGAATTTTATTACTACTTCCTTTGTGATCCTTACGAGCTTGCTTACCCGATACCATCCCAAAAATTACGCTTTTACTAAATCTCAGAATGATATTCTATTATTCTCTCAAGTAAAAGTGATAAGAATTGATGTGAATAAATTGATGCTAAAATGGCTTATTTATATGATGATGAAGTGCACTAATAGGACGCGTTAGTTTGTGTGATGAAGTTATAGCATATTTTCGACCAAAATTCCATGAAAGTTGAAAAAAACTTCCAAGAAAGTAACATACAAAAGACGTGAAGACTTTTTGTGTGTGACGATGAACACTTAAACAGTTTGAATTATTTGTTTTTCACTAACCACGCGTTTGGAGGAAAATCACGGCAAATATTCATAACTCACACGGTTGTAACAAGAGTCTTTTCTCTTTGGGACCATGACCAAGGGAGTGTTTGGTCGGGAAATTGAATTCCCTGCAATAAGCTCTTTTGAAAAAATTGAATATATATTTGGATCGTTTGGTCTTGATCCGTTGACAGCCAATGTCTGATGGTAAAAAAAATTTAACTGCAACAAATCACAATTATTTTAGGTGAGTTGGCTTTTGGTAGTGATTAAGAATTGTTGATAACCAAATCAATTTCACTATAGTTGCTGTTTTTATTATGTTAATGAAGTCCCATTTGTTAGGACCATATTTTTATGGGTAAATGTGAGTGTTGTTATTTTCTTTATTCCTGATGTAATGTTAGTATAAGTGGGTAATATTCCAATTATATGAATAATGATGAATAATGGAGAGTTCAACATCGAACTGGTCCAATAAAAATTGATAGTCGAACTTAATCAAATTGAAAATTGCAAAAAACTGCATCTAATTTAGATGTGGTTGAGCCATCTTTTCAACAAAACTGCGCAATTTGATTCGGTTTGCAGTTTGTATTTTACAAACCGTATTATGTTACAACTCATACTTAACTTAACCCATATCCAACAAAAACTCAAACCTATTATGCTTTAGTTTTAAGATTACCAACAATTTTTTTTCTTTACACTGAATATTCAAATTTAAGTCTTCTCAAATATCTCATAAAAGTATCGAACCTTCTTTTCATCTTCTTTGTCATCTACTTCTCGTCTCTTCTTCTCTAATCTCACATCTCTTATGATATTTGTCGTCTTCTCATTTTTATTCTATTGTTCTTTCTCAATTACATTTTTAACGCACCTCTCGACTATCGTTCTCTAATTTCTCATCTTTTTTTTTTTGGAAAGAATATATAGAGATTTTATTCCAAAAAACACAGGCAATACAAGGCGATCACTCGGATCCAGCCATCAAGAAGCCAAAAAACATAGAAAGCCTAGTTTAACATTAAACTAATAATATGGGGCTTGAGCCTAGGGGAAATCCAACCACGATATATTATTTTGTCAATAATGTCCTGAGTGACCTTGTTCCTATCCATGACTTTGCCAAAGCACGCATTGGTGCGAAACAACCATATGCCATAAATGGCTTCAGCCTTAGTTAGCTTGTACAGGTCTGCCTTCCACCCTTTACCTTTGCAAATATCAGTGATCCAAATAAGCTCTTTGTCCCAACTCTCAGGGGAATGACTAACATGTAGCCACTGAAGGATATTCTTCCAAATTATGTGTATCTTATCACATTCAAACAAAACATGTTGAATTGTCTCCTCCTTTTTACAGAACACACATTCATTATTGTTCAGCAAACCAAGCCTTACCAACCGGCTTTTAGTAGCCAAACGCTGCTTACATGCAAGCCAGAAGACGAATTTAGCTCTAGGCCGAGCCTTATTGTTTTGATAAAGCTCAAAACAGCTCCAACGATCACCGGTTATCATACTTTTATATGCCTCCTTCATATGGAATTTATCAGCATTTAAGAAGGAGTTCCAAGCAATTGGTTTCTGCGCAATATACTCACGTTGACCCAGCACCTTCCTCATAATCCACGTACTATTGCTCATCACCTTTACATCCATAATGCCTTTCCTCTTGAGATAGTAGACATGGATCCACTTTACCCAAAGAGAATCACTTTTCTTGCATAAGTTCCACAAAAGCCTAAGCATCGCACAATTATTCCACACTTCTAGATCAATGATACCAAGGCCCCCTTGCTTGGTCGGCTTGCAGATGTCATCCCAAGCAACCGTGCTTTTCCTGCAAATCACATTAGTTTTTCTTTTTTTTCATCTCTTTTGGAATTTCTTTTTCATCTTTTCTAATATTTTATCTCATTAGTTTTTTCTGATGACAGCTTTAGGAATTTCTCATCTCTTTTGTTCTTTCTTTTTCATCTTTTCTAATATTTTATCTCATTAGTTTTTTCTGCTTTATTATAATGTTTTTGATACTGTTTTATGCTACTATTTTTTATTTTTTATTTTACTTTTCTCTAATCTAATTTTTTGTATATTAAATATAAAGTTGTTGTCCAAATATAAAGAATTTTGTTGTTACACGACAAAAAACGTGCTAAATTGCGGCGGTTAATTTGCAGGGTGTTTTAAAACTCCCTCAAATTGGAACAAAAATTGATATTCTATAATTTGTGAGAAAAACAATAGACTAATTTGTGGGGGTTTCAAACTCCCATAATCTTGGTACATTTTTTACTCTAACTTTTAGTCTTCTATGCTTTTTTGATAAACATTTTGGCGCATATTTATTTCACGAAAACAAAGTGGCACGATATACTTTATTTTGTTTTTAATTTACATTAATTATTGATTATAATAATACATATAACAAAAAAGCTAGAAAAAGAGCTTTTAGCTTTTCAGCTCATATTAAGAAAAAAGCTCTGTTTGGTTACTGTCAGTTAGCTTTTAGCTTGTAGTTTTTTTACTAGCTTTTAGTTTTTTTTTTCTTTCAAAAGCTACTTAAATTAGCTTTTGAGCTTTTAGCTTGTGACTTTTTATTTCATCTATACCCTTATTATTTTTCGTGTCGATTAAAAAAAATGAAATATTTAATATTTTTTAACAATATTAAAATTATATACTTTGTAATGAATTTAGAGATAATATTGCTAATTTCTAAATTTGTGAAACATTAAAAAATTATTAAGACGACGAAGATTCGTAATAATATTGAAGTTTAACTGTAAAATAGACAATAAAATTATTTTTATTATTATTATTTTAGATTAACATGATTGAATTCAAAATCGTAATGATGTTATTTTATATATCTTATTAAATTTATATAAATATTATTATATAAGTTCATTTAAATATTTATATATAATTGTTTGATATATTTTGATATTATTTTTTATTTCAATATATATATATATATATATATATATATATATATAAATTTTTTTTGCATGTGTTTGTTAATATATATATTTTTATTTTATAAAAATTAATTTAATTATATAATACAATAATATAATGAGACTATCAATTTCTTAATTAAGAATGTCCTTTTATGTCATTTTATATTTATATAACAGCTAATTTACCAAACACTCAAATTAACTTATCATCTATCAGTATGGGTGGAAATAGGCTGGGCCGAGCTAGGCTTTGCCAAGCCTAAGTCTGGCCTGTCAAAAAAACTAAAGCCTAAGCCTGACCTCTAGCCTGTCGTAGACTTATTTTTTAAGCATGAGTCTGACCTTTTCGAAGGTTTGGTTAGCCTGTTAGCCTACATAAAAGCCTATTTGTTTTATACATATGTAAATAAGCAATTAAAATAATGCTTAAATAGACTAACTAACTAAAAGAACTTACGAGAACAATGTTCATCAAGTGTTCTCATCTTATTTTCATAAGTTCTTCAAGATAACCAAGTTTCATTAATGTATTTTAATTCAAAATACAATACATAATATAATGATAATAAAAAAAAGTATTCATATTTATTTAAATAGGCCGGTCGGATAGACTTAAAGTTTTTTTTACAGCATGAGGCCTAGCCTTTTTAACTAAATAGGTTTATAAAAAAGCTTATGTCTTTTCTATTTAAAAATACTGTATGGCCTCGTCTGAGCCTATATAGGCTATCCTGTAAGCCCCTGTAATCGGTATGGCCTATTTCCACCCCTATCTATCAGCTACCAGCTATCAGCTACAAGTCATTAGCTACCAGCTACCAGCTAGTTTTACCAAACAGAGCATTAATCATATAACACATAAATAATTGTATAGAATTAAAAAAGAACCAAAGAGACTCTTCGGTTAAAGAAGTCCACCGCTTCTCACAACACAGCTGCCTTCTCTCACTTGCTTCTCACAAGACAATATTGATTGTGCTCACTTCCGTTGTCACTACACCATTGTCTGTTGCCGAAAACAATCTCCGATTACTCTACGGTCTTCTTCTTCACTAAGGTTAGTTTATTTTTCTTTATTCTCTCTTTGCTTTATTAGGATTTGTCTCAATCTTTAAACTTTTGTTTGCTAAACCTTCCTATAAATACAGTGTTTCCCTTCCCTATTTCAATTAAAACATTATAGAATAATATGAGGATTCAATTTCAATGAGATATATATTGGAGGTTTGATTTGGGAATTTAGGGTTCATTAGTTTTAATTTTTTTTGGCATTGATTTCAGATTAAGCACATTTCGATTCCGGTTAGATTCTAAATTTTCGTTCACCCCTACTTTATATTGGACTTTTCATATTTAAGTGCCTAAAGTTTGACTTTGTTTACTTTTGAAGCCTCGATTTCAATTTAACACTATTGAAGCCATGACAAAGATATATTGCAAACTTAGCATTTCAAAAAAGTGGGTTGCACATAGACAAAGTTTGTGGACTAGATTTTACGATTCATCTCAAACCTAAGATGAAGTCATAAGTAGTATTCCAGTTGGTGTAGACCCAACTCAATGGGCTCATTTTGTTAATTATCGTTTGAAACCGGAAACAATGGTAAATTTTAGTTACTTTTATTTATTTATTGTTGTATTTTAATTATATTATTAATAAATTAAGTTGCATTCATTTTTTATAGGAGCGTTGTCGCAAAAATAGACAAAATTGTAGCAAGCAAGTGATTTCTCATACCGGTGGTTCTAAACCTCTTTCGAGAAAAAGACATGAAATAGTATTTTTACAAATTAACTTTGTATGTTCTACTATTTGATATGATTTACTATCTATTTTAACTTACTTTCTTCTTTAGTTTTTGGAAACCGGACAACAACCTAGTCGTGGAAAATTATACATTGAAACCCATAAAAAAAAAAAGACAGGTCGTTTGTAAATGATGCAGAAAAGAATATTGTGGTAAGTTCATGATGAGTTCTACGCTTGACTTTCTAAATTACAATTTGAAAGTTTAATAATTGGTTCATGATAGGCAATGGCTATTAGATCTTTAAAAACTCTTTAATTTCTAATTGTTTGTATTGGTTCATGATAGGAAATGATAGACAATGACAATAGTTGGTTCATGATAGGCAATATCTTCTATTTTTAATAGGTTCATGATAGGTTTATAATAAGCAATGGCTTCTATTCATGATAGGCAATGGCTACTGTTTTTAATAGGTTCGTGATAGGTTTATGATAGGAAATGGCTTCTGTTCATGATAGACAACGGCTATTGTGATTGTTTTTAATAGGATTAAATAAATTTTTGGTCCCTACAAATATTGCAGTTTCATTTTTAGTCCCACTGGGTTTTGGCAACAATTTTAGCTGGTTTTGGCAATAGTTTTTTTTTGTTTGTAAAAACCGTTGCCTAAAGGCAGGGAGGGACTAAAAATGAAAACTGCAATATTTATAGGGACCAAAAACTTATTTAACCATTTAATATAATGATATAATTCTATTGTGTTTGTTTTTGCAAAACCAATAATTTTTATCATTAAGTCTGCTGTGATTGTTTTAAAATGATGATCTTGTATATTGATAGGAACAAATTGAAGTGGCTTTGACACAAAGCAATATTTGATGAATCTCAAATATCTCCTAATGATGTTGTCGGTAGAGTTCTTGGGCCCGAATTCTGAAAGAGTGAGAAGTATGGGTATGGGTGCAGCTCCTACTAATACAGTTAGAAATAATAGAGTTAGACTTTCAAATTTGAGTAATTCTTCAACAAGTGTTACTGCATTATCATCTAACTTTTGGCCAAAGAAGTACATGAACTTGGAATCTCAAGTTCAAAATAACATGACAACATTTAAAGCATATGCTATGATGAAAGAAGGAAAGATTCTTGATCAAGTGGCTGACATTTTGAGTTTCTCAAATGTAAGTTCTAATTTTTATCTTTTAGTTTCAATATTCCATTAATAAAAATAACTAATGCATATTATGTTTTAAGTATATCTCTCAAAGAACCTTAAGCTTAATATATCTTTAATTTCACATGATAGTTATTGTGGCTTTTGTTGTCAATGAAAAATAATTCGGTTCTATTACAATTGATAGGGTAATTGGAACTGCCAATAGTATACTGACAATGTAAAAAGTATTTTGCAAACTTATTTCCCAAACATTCTGCAGACTTATCTAATTAATTGTTGTTTTATTTTAATTTCAGTCAAGTAATATTCCAAGTGAGCCTAATTTGCCGTTGATTGCAAGAGGATCTTGTGGTGGTAGAAACATTTGATGTGCGTTTTATTAAGGAGATTGAACAAGACTAATATCAATTCTATGTTTTTGTTATGTTGACTCTTTAGATGAAAATTTATGTTAGACCAAAATTTGTGTTTAATTGTGAGATTTAATATCACCTAAATATTTTAAACAACATATTATTATCATGTTCAAGTTGAAAATGTTATCATGAATTTGATTTATATGATTCCATTTTAACTACATTGATGTTATGTTGTTTATTTTATTTTGTAGTCTAATGATTATATTTAATACTTAATTACAAATATTATAATCTAAAATGTAAAACAATTTCAATAAAACAAAAAAAAATAGATAAATTTTTTAATATAATTATTTAAAAATAGTTGATTGGCAAAATAATTAACCAATAAATAAGGATACAAAATAAAACTAATCATTTATTGCGGAGGTTCCAAATCCCAAAAAAAAAAAGTTAAAAAATAAATAAAAACTCTTATTAAAATTATGATAGAGGGGGTTCAGAGTCGCCTCAAATTAACTCTATATACTGAGGAGGTTTAAAACCTCCGAAATATAACTCCTGCAGTTTGGTATCAGCGGTTCGCCAGAACCCCGCATATATACTAAGGGAATTGTAACTGCGGGAGTTTTAAAGAATCCCGCAAAGCACGTTACGGAGGTCGTAAAGCTCCTCAAAATGGGTATAAAATCCCTACAAGCCGAGCGTGTTTTTTGTAATTATTAGATAATATATGGAAGAATAAATACAAAACTATGTTATCATTTATATGGGTATATGTATGACTCAATAATTTAATTTATTTATTTTTTAAAACTAAATCTTGGTTCAATATTATTTCTACAAGTCAACCGAATCACACGTTTTTTCCTCTTGCGGTTCATATTTCTTTTTAGGTCAAAATCATTTAAACTGCAGCGCAAACACCTCTAAAAAAAATTGAGAAAGTTAGAGTAAAAATGTGGCATTCTAATGCACAAATTTTTATATAATACACATTTAATTTTTTTAATTATTAGAAAAAAAGATAGTAATAGCTTAATGATTAAAAAAAGTTTTAAAACACTGTAATGTAATTGCATTAGTCTTAACAAAAATTAAAAAACATTTAAAATATCAATTTGATAAATATTTTATCGATAACCAATATATATATTTTTTATAAATTATAAAATATCCAAAAAAATTATATGATATATTATATTTGAATAAATTTTTTCATTTATTAAAAACTAGAATATATTTTATTTATTATGTAAAATTTTAATTATTTAATTTATTATTTATTAAAACTTGTAATTTTTGGTAAATAATACTAATAAGGGTAGATATCCACTTCAACTATTTAAATATTGTTTAAACTATAATTTTTAAAAATTAATAGAATAATTTAAATTTATAATTTTTATCATAAAAATTATTAAACTACTATTTTATTTATTTTCAAACTATTTAATTTAAAAATTTAATTTAAAAACATTTTTTTATCAAAGATAACTCTTTAAATGAATACCTATAGTATAAAAATATTTTAAAATACATTTTCATCCGTTAACATGTTAAATTAATTTTGAATCTACAAACAAAAATTGCGGATTATTTTCACTTATTTAAACTAACTACCAAAAATCAAATGAAGTAGGATAAATTAATTATTTGAGATAATTTGTAACAGTCAAATTAATGAACTTAATTAAATTTATTTTATTACTAATAAAACAATATATAAGTCATTAAGGTAATCACACGTATTTTCTTTACCAATTTACACTAAATACCAAGAAGTAAAGATTATTAAAATGTAACTCTATTAATTATAAAAAAAAAATCTATTAAATATATTTTTCTTAAATAATAAAATATATAAAATATCAAATACTTTTATTCCTACTTCATTCCTTTTGTTTTTTATTTTTGTTATTTAATATTTGTTATTTCATTTAATTTTTGTTTTTAATTTTCATGTATTGTCATCATTATAATGTGTTTTAGTTATAATTTCAATTACTATTAAAATGAGAATGAAAGAAAATAAAACTAAAAATTGTGAGAATTAAAATTTTAAAATGATGAGTTTTATGAAATAGACAATTTAATGAATAGTTAAGAAAGAATATGAAAAAATGATAGTCAATTAAGAAATGGAAGAGATATTATTCTTTCACATAATATATTTTATCTTACTTTTATTTGAGAGATATTTTTTGATGAAATATATAGAAATAAAAAAAACTTATATTACAATGTTAAAATTTAAATATAAAAATATTATAAATTTATCAGAGTATTTTTTTTTATAATATCAATCTTTTCCTTAATTTTATCGAGGAAAGCGGAAAAAAATTGGTAGTATGTTTTATGTTAAAAGACATTTAAAAATGACATATTTAAGTGAAAAGTAGAGAAAAATGAAATTATAAAATATGAGAATTTTGTTGAGAATCAAGTGTGAGAGTGGATAATAGTCCCACATTGGAAATGTGTGTGGTGACTTGAGCATATATAAGTGGGAGAAGCCACTCACCTATCACCTTAAGGTTTTAGGTGGAGAAGTGGTGTCTCTCCCACAAAGGTGTTGCTCAAAGGAATGTCCCGGAAATTAACAATGCTCCCGAACCCGACTCCCCCCCGATGTAACAATGGTATCATGAGCCTTTGGTTCAAGAAAAAAGGACCGGCTAAAACTTGTAGTTGAAAGTCAACGGATACATGTAGTTGAAGAGAATCAATGGATACATGTAGTAAGACTCACACTTGAGGGGGAGTGTTGAGAATCAAGTGTCCCACATTGGAAATGTGTGTGGTGACTTGAGCATATATAAGTGGGAGAAGCCACTCACCTATCACCTTAAGGTTTTAGGTGGAGAAGTGGTGTCTCTCCCACAAAGGTGTTGCTCAAAGGAATGTCCCGGAAATTAACAATGCTCCCGAACTCGACTCTCCCCCGATGTAACAAATTTAATGGATAAGTTTAACTTTCTAGGCACTATTTTTTTTATATTAACTTAATAATCATTAAGATGAGAGTTAAAGATTTCATCAAAAAAAATTGAGAATGTTATAAAATTTAATGAAAATAAATATTTTTAAAAATAGATATTTTTTACCGGACACTCTTTTTAGATAAGATTTTATATCGTTATTTTATTTATTTTTATTATAAAAAATGAATTTATTATTTGAAAGAAATTATAATGTTAAATTAAATTAAATAATTAAATACTATTATATTACTAATAAAAGAATCAAACAATTAAAAAAAAATCTAGAACAATTATTATTATTTTTTATTTAAAGCGTATTTTGATCCTATTATCCAATTTGTGAATGTGTTGGATATAATTTTGGATGTGCTAGGTAAATTCGTCTTCCTCTTTCCTCTTTCTTTCATGGCCCCAAATCGGTGGTCCAAATGGGGTATCCACCGTCAATCAAAAGATGTGGTCCACACAAAATTGATTCTCCGATAAGCTTAAAGGAGAAATCTCGTGGTACTAAATTAAGAGAGTGAGGTTTGGTACAGTGTCATCTATTAAAACGACATAAAAGAAAGAAAGGCTTCACTTGTCCCATTAGATGTTCACAAAATTATAGTAGTGCCAAAAGAATCGTACACGCTGCATGGAAAATATATATGAATTTATAGAAAATATTGAATTAACAGAGAAGAAAAAGAAAAAAAATGGAGAATTATTATTTTTTATTTATTTAAAAAATGTGTTATTGCTTCTATCATTTTATGCATATAACTAGTATGTAATTCTAATAATAGCAGTAGAGTATGAGGTAGTATTGGAGTATTATGAAGTATTAAATAAATTTTTGGTTCATATAAATATTGCAGTTTCATTTTTAGTCTCTTTTGGATTTTGGCAACGGTTTTAGCTGGCTTTGACAACGATTTTTTTGTAAAAATTGTTGTCGAAAGGCATAAGCTATAGGATATGCATACCCAAGTCTCTGAGGTGGTTTGATGATTCTTCTCGACCTATCTCTTGATAATAGGTAGTCATCGACAATTTCCTCAACTTCCTCAGCATCTCCTGCTTCTTCTTCGACTTCATCTAGGATATACAATTCAGCATCAACATGCTCCACCTTAACAAGAATCTCTATCCGTTCCAGCTCTTCGTCAGATATTTCTACACTTCGACCAACATCATCAGTTTCTTTAAAAGCCATTTCACAGCAGGTTTGGGTTCCACAAGAGGTTGGGGTTCCACAATAGGTTAGGGATGAACAACAACCTCCACTACAGGCTGGGGTTCTACGGCAGATTGAGGTTTCACACTAGACTCAGTTTTCACGGCTGGTTATTGTTGCATATCAGAGATAGCTCTCTAACCCTCTTGTGGTTCTTTCATCGCCGAATGCAACTCTCTTATGGTAGCTATTATCTCTTTTGTGTCATCATCTGACGAACTACAAATACATAAAAGTTTCAAAGATAATAAAACAATGCATTCCCAAATTCATGAAAAAACGAAACTACAAATACAAAACAGTGTTAAGTCTGTTGGTAAGAAATTCACCCGTTTTGATAAGGCTAAGAAGTGTGAGTATCTCTCTCTGTTTGACAAAACTAAGTATGATGGTGTTAGTGGTGTGCGTGAGCATATTATGAAGTTGATCCACTATTATAATAAGTTGAAAACTCTCAAAGTTGAAATTGGTGAAAATACTCTAATATGGAGGGTTCTTGAGTCTCTACCTCCCCAATTTGATGTTATGAGGACCTCATATAATACTCAGAAAGTTGAATGGACAGTGGATGAGATGATAGCCATTGTAACTCAAAAGGAAGATTCTATGAAAAATAGGAAGCCTTCTCAGTTTATTGCTTCTGTAATCAATCAAATGGATTCAACCATGACAGATACATGTTTATTGCAATATTCTTATTATAATATGTCGTACAATTATATCTATTATTGAGGCTATACTGTTAAATATTTCTATCAATTAGTATCATAGCCTATTAATTAGATATGTTATACGGCTATTATTATTTATGATTATGAAAATTGAAATTTTATATGCCCTGTTGTGTTTGTGTTAATCGATTGTCATGATTATGATTGTGTTTACATTGAAATGAAACAAACTTTCCCCCCCATAAAATCAATTACGGTTGATCGATTGTAATGATAAATACAATCACAAATACGTTTTTTTTTCTTTTTGTAAAACTCATACAATCAGATCGATTATTATAGAAACGATTTTAGAATTGTTTTTGAACGATTGGAATCACTACGACTGTGTGAACAACATAATAAGAGATGAAAGATTTTCGTTCAGTTTTCGTTGAGCAATCCTTTTTTTTTGGTTTAAGAACTTTAAACTCTTGATTTTCAATTTTCGATCGCCGATTCGAAAATTATTATGTGGGATCGCTGTAACTTTGAAAAACGATTAAAATAGATATAAATTTCGTTATCTTGCATTCAAAATTGATTGAAAATTAACCGGGTCGAACGATCCAATTTTCTGCAAATCCGGGTGAAAAAGATGAACAGGTTGTCAATGTTTTTTTTTATTTATTATTATTTTCTGAAAATTTATTTTATTCCATTTACAATTATGGCAGTACTATCACATTTACTGCTATCAAGTTTTCTATACCAATTTGAATTTTATATGTATGACCTGTGCCATCACTTTTCCGAAGCACACGTTATCTATTTAATATTATCATAATTTTTCCGTCCTTTTCTAATTTCCAGAATATAATTGTTATTACATAAATAGGCATATGACAATATAATATTCATTAGATTTTTTGTTTTGATATATTACGAAGGATTGAAAATAATGAATTTTTTTTTTTGAATAATAAGTTTTTCAAAAAAAATTTTAAAAATAATAAACTTTTCAAAAAAATTACAAAAATGGCAATTTTTTGCTATTTACACCACGTTGTCGCCGGGGGGTGGCGACAACAATCAGCCCAAAGAGTAGTCGCCAGTGGGCCTGGCGAATTCCTTCTAAAATCAGGTGTTGTCGCCACCCCCCCTGGCGACAACACCCCCCTTTATTTTTTTTTTTAAATTTTTTTCAATTATTTTTTTATTAACTATCTTTTCTCATATATTTTTTTAACTACAAATTTTCCATTATTTTTTTATATTGTTTTTTTATCTTTTTTTTAATTATTTTTTAAATTTGTTATTTTTGAAAAAATAACTGAACATCAAATCAATTTTAGTTTTTTATAATTACTTTTACCTCTTTCAAAATAAAAACTGAACATACTTAATTTAATACTCATATAGTTTAATACTATTTCTCTACTAAAAAGCCCTTTGAAGTATGTGAGTACCTTTTTTTCTTCCTTTTTTTAACATAAGTTAAAGTCTACTACGTTGAACTTTTGAAAAAATTTCGTAACAAATTAAAATTATTTATTTGAAATATTTGACCATTATAAATTTATAATATGTGCTTAAATGGCTAAAAAAGGGTGATGGAAAAAGTAAAAATTGGTGATAAATTTAAAGTAAAGTTTCAATAAATATTTTTTTTTTAAAGTATTTAAATTATGTTTTTTTTTTGCACCAAAAGAAAATATTTAAAAATTATATTCATCCTCCTAATGATGCTGTCCCCAAATGTTCAGTTTTTATTTTGAAAGAGGTAAAAGTAATTATAAAAATATTTCAAAAATAACAAATTTTAAAAATAATTAAAAAAAAGATAAAAAAATAATATAAAAAAATAATATAAAAAAATAATAGAAAAATTGTAGTTAAAAAAAATAAATGAGAAAAGATAGTTAATAAAAAAAATAATTGAAAAAAATGAAGAAAAAAAAATAAAGGGGGGTGTTGTCGCCGGGGGGGTGGCGACAACACGTGATTTTAGAAGGAATTCGCCAGGCCAACTGGCGACTACTCTTTGGGCTGATTGTTGTCGCCACCCCCCTTGGCGACAACGTGGTGTAAATAGCAAAAAATTGCCATTTTTGTAATTTTTTTGAAAAGTTTGTTATTTTTGAAATTTTTTTTAAAAAACTTGTTATTCAAAAAAAAAATTCGAAAATAATCATAATAACATAAATTGTTATATCGTTTAAAATAAATATTGTTGATTTATATGATTATAATTTCACCTATCGTGAATATAATTATATGAATTTTTGTGTGGTAATTACATAATTAATTTGTTGGTAATTAAAAAATATATATATTTATATTAATAATAATAATCATATTCTATCGATATATTATTATTGATGTAAATTTAGAATAAATAAATTTTGATTTATTCGTAATTATGATCTATATTATATTAATAAAAATTATGCCCTATTGGTATATTATTATTAGTGTAATTTTGTTATGATACAAAATATTGTTAGCATTTTGCTTCTTTTATCATCTTTTAAATATCCTATCGATATTGAAATTTTGATAATATAAGTTTTTGTTTATTATTGTATTTCTGATGTAAGATCATAATGAGCTAGAGTTTTATTAGGGAAATGTTTGGCTGGTATATGTGGAATCATTTTCTATATTACATAATTGTTCACTTAATGATTTCTTATTTGACCATGATAGTCTCATTTCCTAACTCTGTCAAAACTCTGAATGGGACCAATTATGAGGATTGGAAAGAGTCTCTCGATCTTTATTTGGCCATAGCCAACCTTGACTTGGCTCTGAGAACTGAAAAGCTCGGCGCTATTACTGATGAGTCTACTGAAGCTCAGAGAACTCTTTATGAAAAATGGGAACACTCTAATAGAGTGTGCCTTAAGGTGATATCTTACACTATGGAAAAATCTATAAGACAAAGTGTCATACCCCAAAATTTTCCCTCTCATTTTTAAAGACAAAAATCTTCAAGCGCGAAAATAATTGAAGAGGACATCCTAAGTTTCCCAACAAATTCAAAATTATTCTCAAATAATGAAAATTGAGAAAATTATGGCTGGTAAAAGTTGGGAAATTTTGAGTCAATGCATAAAATCCAAATTGAGCAAATTCATTATTGGGCCACAATTTTAATCCAATCACCCCTTAAATTGTTTTATTTCAATTGTTTTGATTTATTCATTTAAATAATTCAAAATAAGGAAAATAAAATAAATTAAGCTCTTAGTGAGGTCCAAGCCCATTTTCCTTTTAACCTAATGTTTTCTTATAAATAACTAACAACCCTTATTTTTAACCATTCACCTCTACCAATTTCTCTATTCTCATACACTAACAATCAACAACTCTCATGATTTTACACCCATCCACAAAAAACTCTTTACCATCGTTTATGACCGTTACGAATAATCTTCCGTCACTCTAATTCCGGTTGCAGCAGAGTGATAAATTTTCCAGCCTATCAGCCAAATTCTGAAACTACTGTTTCGATTTGCTCCGAATTTTTTCCAGAAGTTGAGAAAAAAATCGAGG
This sequence comes from Vicia villosa, assembly GCF_029867415.1. Lineage (NCBI taxonomy): Eukaryota > Viridiplantae > Streptophyta > Magnoliopsida > Fabales > Fabaceae > Vicia > Vicia villosa. The sequence continues at coordinate 151,797,538 of NC_081185.1, forward strand.
AACAATACTCTTTTAGAATAGAATTCTAAAAGAATTCGACGCTCAAAATCGCAAATTCCTCGTTTTTCTATTTTATTTAATTTAATTTCTACTTTCATATTTTTTTAAAAATTCTCAAAAAATTTGTAGCCTCGTTATCTTATTTTATTTGATTTATAATCAAGTTTTTATATATTTTTGATTTTATTTTAATCACTTTTCTACTTTTCCATTTGTTTTCTTAACCGTAACATTGCAGTAGTTTATGAACAGGTTTCCTATGGGTTGACCAATTAGAAGGAGCTTTATCCCTTGACCTCAAGGAGTATCCAAGTGTTTTTTTGGCCAAAAACCTTTTTGGCTTTTGGCTAAATCAAGGTTATTCGTATTTGGCCAAAAACCTTTTGGTTTTTGGCCAAATTAAGGTTATTAGTAATTTTGGCCATAATATAATTTTCTAAACCCCAATTCTTTTTTTATCTTATATTATTATTATTATTATTATTATTATTATTATTATTATACTATTGATATTATTATTCTTATTATTAACATTATTATTATTATCCTTTTTTGGAGGTACTTCCTTTGGCCATTAACCCTGTTTAGGCCAAACACTTTGTTGGCCACTTTCCCATGATGCACCCTCAAGGATTGCCACATCAAATATTAGCCTCTTCCTTTTGGTTCTATTTTCTTCCTTTTTTTCTTTTCCATTAATTAACCCTCTTTTATTATTAATATTTAATTAAAAACCAAAACCTTAAATTTTTTCCCTTAGGTAGATGTTGTCCATTTTCATGAATTAGGGTTAGGGTTTTATTTTTAGGATAATAATTATTTTTAGGCTAATAATTATTTTTAGGCTAATTAATTTAATTTTAGAATTTATTAACCTTTTTTTTATAATTTTAATTAATTTAGCCAAATTAGGCTTTTGACCTTAGGTAGGTGTTGCCCATTAACATTCGTTTAGATTTTTAACCATTTAGGTTTATTTTACCCATTAGGTTTTTTACAGGTGTTGCCCATTAATGGTAGGCTAGAGTTTTTACCCTTAGGTTTTTTAACTCAAGAGGAAGATTCTATGAAAAATGCAAAAGCTCAAAGTGTTTAGTTTGTCGCTTCTACCTCAGGAACAAAGGATTTCAAGAAAAATTTCCGCAAGGTAAAACATCACTTTGATGATAAGAAAGGAAAAAGGGCAACACAACATATGGAGTCTAGGGATAAGTCTTTTAAGAGGAAATTCTTTAAGGGAGAGTGCAAGTACTGCAAGAAGTATGGACATAAGGCTGATGACTATTTTATCTTGAAGAAGAAACTTGAAAAGTAAGGTACACTCCTAGCTCTAGCTTGTTTTGAGTCAAATATAGTAGAAGTTCCTTCCAATACTTGGTGGTTGGACTCAGGTGCCACTATTCATGTCGTGAATTCTTTGCAGGGATTCAAAAGCCTGAGGTAACCAAGTGATGTTGAGGCGAAGGTCATTGTGGGAGACGGAGCTAGAGTACCAGTGATGGAGATAGGAGTTGTTTCCTTGTTTTTACCTTCAGGACACATTTTGATTTTAAAAGATGCAGTTTATGTACCTTCAATGAGAAGGAATTTAATTTTTATTTCAGCTTTGGATAAATGTGGCTACTCTTTTGTTTTTGGTAATGGAAAACTTGATGTTTGTTTTAATTCCGCTGTTGTTGATTATGGGAATTTGCGTGATGGTTTGTATATGCTAAATGTGAATGAGATGTCTGTTAATTCTGTTGTTGGGACTAAGCGCAGTAGGAAGGATGCGTGTTCTTCGATGCTATGGCATAGACAGTTAGGGAACATTTCTAGGCCTCGTATTGAAAGATTAATTAAGGAAGGTATTCTTCCTAATCTTGACTTCGCTAATTTTGACACTTGCGTTGATTGTCTCAAAGGAAAGTTCACTGCCAAAACGAGGAATAAAAAAGCGAATAGATGTGAAGATGTGTTGAAATTGATTCACACAGACATGTGTGGACCTATTACACCCAATGCTATGGGTGGATATAAGTACTTTATCACTTTCATAAATGACTTCTCCAGATTTGGGTGGATAGAACTTCTCCAAGACAAGTCAAGTTCTTTGGATGCCTTCAAATCTTTTAAGACTGCCATTGAATTGAAATCAGGAAATAAAATTAAATGTGTGAGATCTGATAGAGGAGGAGAATATTATGGTAAATATGATGAGACTGGAAGAAATCCTGGACCGTTTGCTAGATTCCTAGATGAATGTGGGATTGAGGCTCAATACACTATGCCAGGAACTCCTCAGCAGAACGGAGTTGCAGAGAGACGTAATCGCACACTTATGGACATGGTGAGATGCATGATGAGCCATTCTTCATTGCCTGATTTTCTTTGGGGTGATGCTTTGAAGACTGTTGTCTACATTCTTAATCAGGTGCCTAGTAAATCAGTGTTGAAGACTTCTTATGAACTATTAACAAGTAGAAAGCCAAGTTTGAGACATTTTCATGTTTGGGGTGGTAAGGTTGAAGTCAAACATTATAACCCTCAACAGAAGAAACTTGATATGAAGACTATTAGTGGTTTCTTCATCGGATACACTATTGGGTCTAGAGGTTGCAGATTTTATTGCCCTTCTCATTCTACACGAGTCATTGAATCTGATAGAGCGATTTACTTTGAGGATGATTTGGATAGTGGAGTCTCTACGCCACGACCAGTTACCCTTGAAGAAGATCATACTTTTCTCCCTATACCAATTGTTACTTTTCCTAATGAGGTTGTGATTCCGGCTGTACAAAATAATGATCAATTTGTGACACCACAGGCAGATGAACATGAATAAGCTGATATTCTAGAGCCTATAGGTGTTGTTGAACCAAATAATAATGCTGAAGTAGTTCAATTGAGACGATCTCAAAGAGCTACAAGCCTTCAATATCAAATGACTTTGTTGTGTATCTCCAAGAGCATGAGTTTGATATTCACGATGACAATGATCCTACCACTTTTAATGAAGCAATTTCTTGTTCTCGTGCTTCTGATTGGCTGAATGCTATGCATGATGAATTAAATTCTATGTCTTATAATGGTGTTTGGGATCTCACATAGTTTCCAGCTGGTTCTAAGGCTATTGGATGCAAATGGGTTTTCAAAACTAAACGTAATCCAGATGGTAAGATTGATAGATACAAAGCCAGACTGGTGGCAAAGGGTTATAGTCAAAGAGAAAGGATTGATTACAAAGAGACTTTCTCGTCTGTCTCTACCAAAGACGCCTTTCGAGTTGTTATGGCTTTGGTCGTAGACTTTAATATGGAACTTCACCAGATGGATGTGAAGACAACTTTTCTAAATGGAGAACTTGTTGAAGATGTTAACATGATTCAGCCTGAAGGTTTTATTGAAGAAGGAAAAGAGAAGTTAGTGTGTAAACTGAAGAAATCTATCTATGGATTAAAACAAGCATCTAGACAATGGTATCTAAAGTTTGATCAAGTTCTCACTTCTTTTGGTTTCAATGAAAATGCTTTAGATCAGTGCATTTATTTAAAGATCAGTGGGAGAGATTTCATAATCTTAGTCTTGTATGTTTACAATATCCTTCTTTCTAGCAGTAGTGTTAGTCTTTTGAATGAGACAAGAATGATGTTAAGTAACCACTTTGATATGAAGGACCTAGGTGATGCTTCTGTTGTTTTAGGCATCCAAATTTTTTGCGATAGGTCATGTGATGTTCTTGGTTTGTCTCAAAAAGGATATATTGAAAGGATCCTTAAGCGATTTAATATGCAATCTTGCTCTCCGTGCACTGTGCCCGTCCAAAAGGGTGATTAGCTCTCTAAGTCTGAATGTCCTCAAAATGATAAAGAAACTTCTGAAATAGAAAAAGTCCCATATGCTTCAGCTGTTGGCAGTTTGATGTATGCTCAAGTTTGTACTCGTCCCGATATTGCATATGCAGTTAATGTTTTAGGGAGATACTTGCGTAACCCAGGTTTGGGTCATTGGAAAGCCGTTAAAAAGGTCATGCGATATTTGCAGGGAACCAAAGATTACATATTGACCTATAAGAAATCTGATCAACTTCAGGTCATTGGTTATTCTGATTCTGATTTTGCGGGTTGCCCTGACGACCGAAAGTCTACTTCCGGCTTGATTTTTATGATGGCAGGAGGAGCTATTTCGTGGAAGAGTGTTAAACAGACTCTTACAGCTACCTCAACCATGGAGGTAGAGTATGTAGCTTGCTATGAAGCTACTTGTCAAGCTATATGTGGCTGAAGAACTTAATCTCTCGCTTCAAAGTTGTTGAAAGCATATCTAGGCCACTTGTGATATATTGTGATAATTCTGCTGTTGTACATTTCTCCCAGAACACTAATAGTTCTTCCCGCTCAAAGCATTTTGATATTAAGTATCTATTTGTCAGAGAGAAAATTCTTGAATTTCAAACTCGAATTGAGCATCTTGCCACAGAGAACATGCTGGCAGATCCACTGACCAAAGGCTTAACTGTTGGAGTTTTTCAAAGGCATGCAACCAACATAGGTGTAGTTAAGTCATTTGATATTTTGGATTAGTGGGAGTCTGATTGTTATATTTAAATTATTGTAATGAGATATGTATAAGATGACGTCAATTTAATAATCATATCTCTTATAGTATTTCAGATGCTTGGACCATTATTGAATTACAAACTTAATTATATTATGTTAATCCATATTCATTATTGTTATGTTGGATGTGAGTATTTGACATGCATTATTTGTTTTCCCTATCGGATACAATTTTTGTATTGTTGAATTGTGTTTTCTCACACCGTTTTGATGATAAATAATTGATATATTTGTTTATGATAATTATTATATTTTAGTAATTAATTAAAGTCATCCAAGTGGAAGAATGTTAAATTTTATGGATTTACTTTAATTAATTATTAAATAAAATATAATTATAATATCAACTATTATTTTATTAGATAAAATGAATAATATATTGGGCTTAATTGTTGAATGACCTGTGATGGGTTGGGTCATTCTTTTGGTTAGCCTGCTGAGAGGTCCCTTCCCTCATCTAGTGGTTATATATTCTAACTATCCCATTAGGTCAGATATCAAGCCGTCGTACTATCAGAAAGAGGGAGGCATTCTCAACTTATTGTTTCTGTAATCGATCAAATGGATTCAACCATGACAGATACATGTTTATTACAATATTCTTATTATAATATATCGTGTACAAAATTATATCTATTGAGACTATACTGTTAAATATTTCTATCATTGTTATCATTCTTTCTGATACATGTATATAATGGAAAAAAAACATTAATATGCATTCATGCAACTGAAAATATGACCAGTATAATAAAATAAAAAATTATAATAAATCATCTATGCACCACACATATAATACATATAAGATAAAGTAAAACGAACAAATATATAACAAATTAATGAAAATTAATGAAAGAAGACGATGTGATAGCTTTCTACATGTTTTGGCTTTTGCAAATAACTCACTCCCGAACTATAAAAGGAAAAGACCTAAACCCTATAGTTAAAAGTATAGACACAGTAACTGTAAATTTTAATAGGCGTAATTTTTTTTGGGACAACTTCTCTATCCATCAAAGTTGTGTAGTGTACATCCGACCAATCACATGATTCCATCTCATTTAATATATTTAATTATTTATTAAAATACTATAAATATTTGTTATTTTCAAAGCATTTAATAAAGGATGTAACCTTACCCAACTTTTTGAGTTGGGTAGATAAGAATTCAAATTTTTTTTTTTTTTCCAATTCCTATACCTTATGCAAACGTTCGATACCCATTGACTGACATGTACCATTAGTGTTGGTTTGATGGACATTTTGTCACCAAATAAATTCAAAAATCTGCAAAACAGATTTTAATCTACCGCTACTGTTCACGTGTGATGGGGTTATGGTTACCTATGCCCAAACATAAGTAGCACATCATTACCCGTCTAACTTATATTCCTTTCTTTCTTACCCTTCCAATACCAAACTCATTAACACGATTATTCCCTAATTCAAAGAATGCCTGTATACAACATTACCAACACTTTTACTTTTGTTACTTCAATAGAATGAGTGTTCAATGTTATTGTTAATTGTAGTGTGGTGGTAATTACACAAGACTCCACATGACTTTAAACAATTAAAAAAAATATTATCACATTGATATGTGTTTGTTCAATATTACATAAACATAAACATAGTAAATTTGAATGATGATAGACAGTATGTATAAAACTATTTTACAGACTCTTATGTTAACACTATAATATAATGGACAGGAGGACTCTTATCATCTTGCACGTCTCTTCACTGTAATTGAAATTCAACATCATAAACTTTAGACAATAGCACTGATATCATAAACCTTATAAACAGACAATTGTTCATTCTTCTTGGCAGCTGCAACTCTTCTCTTCCCTGATATTCTCCATTTGACAACAGCACGAATCTTACACCACACTGCTTTTGGTTTCTCACTGTTTGATGTAATATCCATCTCAGAATTCAGTAAATCAACCAAAGTGCTACACTCAGCTTCATCAAAATTACCAAATGAAACATCATAATTGTTTCCTGGTATTTCTCTTATGTCTGGAACCGGATCAACATTGATTTCAACATTTTGCATTCTATCATTAACATTTGAACTAGAGATAAATGGTTCAACATAACCTTGCAGATCCTGTGTTGATTTTATACGTGCTTCTAAGCTTATGGAGTTCAATACAGCCTCATCAATTTCTCTTAAATTTCCAATGTTTTTGTATGCATCTTGCTTCACAATCTCTACCGAATTCTGTAAAAAAAAGAACAAACATATTCACTATTTTCCTTTCAAACATATTTCACAACATATTTTGAACTATAGCGAAAGACTCGTTACATATTATCTAACCTTCTGGTTCGGAGTGAGTGTGAGATCATCCGGTAAATAAAACTTTTGTTCACCAAATGTCACACCGACAAGTTCATAGATGACATTGAACAGCAGCAGTATTGGTTGTCCAATTATCTCATAGCAGTAAAGCTTGTAATCATCTACCACACACGATCGGGCATGTTCAACAATTGCTAACCAACACTTCTTCTGAATTTTGCCAAATTTCTACATCTCAACAGAAAAATATTCAATTAGCTTTTCCATTATACGTAAAGATCTCACTATTTTCTCTCATATGATGAAGTTTAAAAGAAACAATCATTTACCTTATGCAATGAAGACCCATTGACCATGAGTAACCTCAAGAGATCCTTAACCGTATGAATTTCGTTAATATTAAGTCGTTCGCGGAATTTTCCGTTTTCAGCAATTTTCTCCAAACGCCACACTTCATCGTTCAACAACGGGGGATAGTGTTTTTTGTAAGCTTCAATGACCAAACCAAAAGACATGTTAAAAACAAAAGCAAAACATGTCAACAAAAAAAAACATAAGTGAACAATTCATAAAACTCACATTCTCCTCTAACATCTTTGACCCTAAAAGCTTGACTTCTACCTTCCTTAATAATATCTCCATTTTCCATAGCTTTTGCTCCCAAACTGAACTTTTTGTTTCTTACCCATCCAGAATTATCAGTGAAAATGATTTTAGAAATAGACCCAACTCCATTTTCAAGAGTAACAAACCTATCTCCATCCAACAATGGCTCTTTATTCTTTCTTTCATGCAAGATATTATCCTTGAATTCATTTTCAGTCCAATCTTCATCATCACAAGATTCAAACACACTCTTGATGGGACAAATCTCTATCTTCATTGAAGACAAAGGACCCTCGTTGACTATTGACTTAGATCTAACATCAAGTAGTGCAACTTGAAAAGGTTCATCCTTTGGAATGATATTAGTTTTAGTAAAAGTCATAATTGGCAACTTATTATTATTAATAAAACACAACTCTAAGGATCTGGCTCTAGATCTTCCACCTTCATTAATCTTCTCTCTGCATCAACAATAAACATTAAATAACGTTGAATACATTAAATAATGTAGTAAAATAATAATACGTGATGTATGTTGATGGTTTTGATATGAAAAACAAACCTAGAAAATAAGAGCTCTTGGAGTTTTCTTTCAACCTCATCTCTTACCACTCCTCGAAAGAAAGATTCCATGAGGGAATCGTGACCGTTCATCTTTAGAGCGTTAATCATTTTTTTAAGGCCACTGCACATAATAATGGAGAAGATTAAATTTAAAGTAATTATTACAAACCAAACAAACACCAAAAAATAAGTATATAATATATACCTGTTTGATGTTTGATTTGTAACACCAAGATTCCATTTCGAGCCATGACTAGGAATCCTAAGAAAATGATTATCTGATACCATCCCAGAAAATATGTAATTTGCTTTTTCTTAGATCTGAGAAGGATATTCTTTCAACTATAAGTGGTAAAGAAATGATACTCTCTCAACCCACCTAAATTTGTTTCAATCAAAAATAAGAAAGGATTGATAAGAATAATTTTAGGTAAAACGTTACTTTATTTATATGTCAACCCGTACACACACAAACGGGCGGGTTCTCTCAGATATGCAAGCAGGAAGAACCGAGGAAGCATCATCATCTCAGCAGTGAAAAATTAGGACACTCTATGTGATGAAATTATGTCATATTTTCCATTTAAAATCCGAGAAAGTGCAAATAATTATAAAATAATCTCACTTCTGGAACACATCCCTTCTTAATATCATGTTTTTCTATATTTATCATTATTATAATCAAATAATGATAAAATTTTGAAGTTATATCCTTTATTGAGCCTAACATACTAACATATTGTTATGGTCCATAATCAGTTTGTTAAATTATTGTTTATTCTTTAACTTTAGTTTTATACAATGCAAAGTATTATACATACATACATATATATATATATATATATATATATATATATATATATATATATATATATATATATATATATATATATATATATATATATATATATATATATATATAGTTTTAATATTAATTAATGAGGAGGGTTATATTTACTCCAAGAGTAAGTTATTATAACTTACTCCACATCTTGACCATTTATTATTTTCAATCTAATGGTTAAAAATAATAAGTAATTAAATATGGAGAGAGAAAATTATTCCTTATTATTTTTAACCATTAAATTAAAAATAATAAATGGGAGTAAGTTATAATAACTTACTCTTGAAGTAAATATAACCCTCCTCTTAATTAATTATTTTTTATATTTTATTAAAGTAAATATCTATTACTATATAAATATCACCTTATAATAGAGTCAACTGGCTCAAGAAATATCAAGGAACCCAATAGAATAAAATAGCATAGTGAATTGGCACAATGATGCCAAACAAAAAACAAAAAGATAAAAGGTAAAGAAAATGGAGAAATAACAACACTAAACAAACGTCGAGCAACGCCAAAAAGGAACAGAGATCCTCTCCATTTCTCAAAAGAAATGGAGAATACAATTATCAAAGTATTGTTATATAAATGTATATATTCTTAAAATGTGTGACATATAATTTATATAATTTGATTTGTATCTAATGAAAACATTAGGATGACATTCTCCATTTCTTTTGAAAAATAGAGAGGATCTCAACCCACCAAAAACGAGCACTTTCCCTGCTGGCACGAATACCACGAAGCACCATTTAACAAAAAATCAATTAGAATCCAACCGTCAAATCCACCATCAATAGACTAGAAGAACCACTAGTCACACTAAGACCAATGAACTTTCTGGAGTAGGTCAAACATCTTGTTCAGTTATTGGCTAAGACAAGAGATAGAATTTTGAAGCCAATTAGAGAAGGAAAGTGAGTTCAATGATAACTTGTGAAGAAACCAATTACAAAAAAATGCTCTTATCCTCCACCTCTCTCACAATGGTTGACGATCCACAAAATAACTTATCATTATGCAGTAACCAGATAGTCCACGCCATTGCATCTAAAAATCATGGAAAAATCTCCAATAAATATAACCCGGCCACGTAAAGAAAGAAAAATCTCAAAAGGACCATAGCTCACTAGGAAGAGCCATCTGAATTCCTAACCACCTAAAAATAATATACGAAACTCTACAAGTTAGATTACAAGGAATAAATAAATGAGAGGATAATTCAGGCCGCTTCCCACAAAAGATACAAGAGATGCCTTCTGGGTCAACAATGACCTTCCATGTGAAAAGGTTTTCCTTATACTAGAATTTTTCCTACAAAAGCTTCCTAGAAAAAATCATCACCTTAGAGGAGGCCCTACTATTCCAAATAATGGAATAATTGGATTCTCTCTAGATAGAAGGTTCTCATATGAAGAATACAAGTCAGATTTTGTAAGTAGATGCCATAGAGAACAAATCATCTTTGGTGTGTTTCTAGATCCACCTATCACTCTCCTTATTAAACTGAAGCCCTTGAAGGACCAAGAAGAAATCAAAGACCATAGATTATTCATGGAAAGCGAACGGTCTCCTCCAACCAAGGTCCCACGAAATCCTACCTTCTTCCCACCTTCTAATCTCATCCACATTGCCTTTTTCCTTTGGGAGATAGTGAAAAATCTATGAAACATTGTCTTAAGAGGGATACTCCATATCCAATGGTCTTCCCAAACAAATGTTTGAAGGCATGTCCCTACCTACTTAACAAATCCTACTTAAAACCAATTAAGAGGATCATCCTTTTTTAAATCAAGAAGGGATAGTCATTTCCACCAAGAGGAGGCGGAGCGAGACCCGCAAGGATGGACCTCCGCACAAAGAGGTGACGAAGGTAGTTGCCATACCTGGTAGAAATGATATCAACCCAAAGACCAGAAGCACCCGACAAAAGTCTTTGTTTATATTTAGGTAAGAGATCTAGATTAATTTTCCATATATTTCTAACACATAAGCTCTGATTCCTCTTAGACTTAGACATACCAAACCATCTCACCCAGGAAATCTTGAAACCTCCTTTCACACCTCCGTAAAGAAACATCCTCTGAATCCTAACTAAGTTCTTACAAACTTTCACAAGCATTTTTAAGAAGGAAAGGAAGAATAAAGGTGACAAAACACAAAAAGAGGGGTTGCATTATGTTAACTTTTTCTTCTTTTTCTCTTAAAAGCTCTTATCAGATTTTGAATACAAGGTCAGAAAAATTCATGTGTAAACAATATTTCTTGGAATAAAAAATACAGGAAATAATTTTTAAAAACTTAAAACAAATATTGGAATAATTCATTTTTGGTGTCATATTCTCGAAAATATAATTTCAATCCTTGAAACGAACGCACCCTAGTAGACACATGCAAAATATGATGAAATATACTCCGACAACAAAGATGACGAAATAAACTCTTCCCCTAACAAAAAATGAATCAGAGTTTTCCAAGTCTATCAATTGATTTCTCTCTCACTAAATGTGAAAATGGAGTATAGGGAAAATAACCTCTTAATAGCCATCGAAGAAGCTTCTTCGAGCCCATAAAAAGAATTTCCAGAATCGATTCCGTCAAAATAAAACCAAAAAATTTTCTTTTAAAGGGGTGGTTCAAGTATAAACACTTGGGGTTGTATTAATGACGAAGGCCTTGATACAAAAGAGGATTTAACTTATCGCCCCTTGAGTTGATCCTGGCACACCCTTTCCCCCCTAATTTTATAGCGCTTTTATATTAAAACTCTATTCTAAATACCAGAAATTTTGAAATTTATAGGTTGTTACAGGAAATTTTATGATATTACCGAAAGTTTTGCATAACTTTCCATTTTTATCGTGACAGATGAGAGATTATGCCTGCTCGTATACATAGGTGGAGCTAAGGTAAGAGGAAAACAATGTGATGTTAAGTCGCATGGAAAGGGAGACAAATACGACATTATATCTATATGCAATATAGTAACCCATATCTAGAATCATCATCCATTTATCAATACCTTGCATACTCAAGTGGTCTACTCGTAACGCATTCCTAACTGTAGAGAAAGTGTCATAGAACAACTTGGAAAACAGTTGAGAGTGTTGATGAACTTGATCATCTAACTGCGTTTGTATTAAAGGCATGACTCCCCGTCTCATCCAAATAAAGCTACAATAGAACAGAAACCACAATTTCCATCGTCACCAACATCAATAATGTCATCAATGTATGGATGTAAGAAAGCATGAAATTGTGACAAGTAAAGATGTTTTGAAGATTTGGTGGACGGTTGGCTACCAATCAACATACTTGATAGTTGACTTTCTATTGGTTTTGTGCATGATCTCTTCGTAGTCTGACTTCCCTGCGAGCCCTCTGCATACTCCACTTGCTAGGATCGTGATGCACGTCATTCTCTTGACTCTTTCTACTTTTCTTAACACCCTTCTTCGGGAAACAGTCTCAAAGTGCTTGAAGTGCTTCGGCAAACTCATCTTTTGTATTTGAATATGTGATGTTGTTCCATAAATTGGTGACATGTTCTTGTCTTACTGATTTAACACTCTTTACATTTCATACTAACGTTTTTTGAAATATGGAACGAACACAACAAATGAGTTGCATTTGAGAACCCAAATTCCATGGCATTCGTCAATGCAAGTTCTTGGTCCGTCACCACAACCTTCAGTAGCAATTTCTCAGCAGAGAATAACTCTCTGAGCTTCTCTAGTGTCCATGTGAAATTCTCCTCCCTTTCATGTTCCAAAGCCAAGGCAACTGAAAATGTCAACTTCATTGATGTAATACTAACAATCTCAAGCAGTGGTATCTGGTACCTGCACGCTCATAATGCACATCATCAAACTCAACTCAATATCTACAATATATATCAAGATGCGCAATCAAAAGTTCTTATCTATTTGTAGTGTATGTGCAATAAAAGATCAACACTAAATAAAAGATATTCAACAACTTCACATAATTAGGATGTGTCCAAAAGATGTCAGTTATACCATCAGAGTCATCCGTATTTATAGTCCAGCACATGTATTTTTTTTTATGAATAAGGCTCAACAATATCTGAATTCCTGTCAATGGACCTCTCTTTCGCGTTTTGTATGTTGCTTTAGCTTTATACACCTGGGTAACACTCATGAGGTTTTCTAGATCTTTGTCTTTTAAAGCAGCAACTATATACCTTGGAGCCATATTGTACTTCGTCGTGTCATTCACAAACTATCTTTTATGATCTTTTAGACGACCCAACATGTCATGGCCTTCCAAATCCTCAAATAGTTTATGATTGTGCATCTCGCACCTAACCATCACCTTTCAACTGATACCACTTGGAACCGATATCATCCTAAAAGGACATTTGACTTTCATACTATACTTGCCTTCTAAAGAATTATTGCTTTCAGATGCATTCATTATTTTGTAATTTCCTCCTCTCTCACAACCCATAATCAATTTATCCTTCCTCCATGACATTCTATTAGCAGAATTAGAACAAATAGAGACAACAATAATACCATGTCGTTTATCAGTAGCATGTCCTCATTCTAAAACTTCAGATTGAAATTTAAATATCTGTCAATTACAATTAAAGTATCAGTTTCATAAAGATGGTAAAACTATTAAAAATATAATTTATTGCATAGAAAACATACGACATTCATGGTGAAGAACTCCGTAAATTATGAATAGAAATCTGTAGAAGAAAAAGTTGGTTCTGAACCACACAAGTAAAGAATTTTATCTGCAACTATATCAAAAAAAAAATAGTGTTTACAAAAATTTTGGTATATCGGAAATTATGAAATTCCTGGTAGATTTTGTTACTACCCAAAAATTTCAAAAATTGCCGGTATGTTTCTTTGATTTTCTAGCACAATATCTGATTTTCTAAAATTTCCAATAAATTGGCTTCGAAAATTTTGAAATTCACACATAATTTTAATTAAGAACGTGAAACGAATACCAAAAATTTCGTTTGAACTGCATGTCTATATTAAAATAAATTAACAAATGTATATTTTTTAAGGTAAATATTAACAAAAGTAATTTTGTCAATACGAAAAAAAGAGAGAGGTGTCAGATTTAATTTAAGGAGTAACATATGGATTTCTCGATACAAAAGCATCCGTTTGACTCATCAAAGTTGAAGAACTAAACACATGTTTTTTTTTTTTTTTTTACAATTTCTTTGTAGACCTCCATGGGTGAAAACCCCTGCTGAAAATCCCAAAATACCCTTCGGACATGCATCTCCGAAAACACAAAAAAAATGGGATTTTGGTTAATTCAGAGATGCATCTCTGAAAACACCCAAAAAAAATTGGAATTTTGGTTAATTCGGATATGCATATCCGAAAAACCCCAAAAAATTGTCAGAGATTTTTTCGTGTATATGCATATCCGAAAAAATCCTTAAAAAATTGAAAAATTTGGGATATTGATTAATTCGGATATGCATATCCCAATTAACCAAAATCTAAAACTATAATACTTTAAAATTGATATAATTTATAAGTTATGAATACTAATAATGATAATTATATTGTTCATTACTTTTTGATAAATTTCATATTAATAATTACTAAGTTATAACTAATACGCAACAATTATGATTATATAAAAAATAAATACATTAATAATTATTCAACAAAAATTTAAAATAAAAGAGATCAAGTAAGAATAAAATTATTTACTATGTTATTCATATTTTAATATAAATTTTGAATTACATAGCTTTTTAAAATAATAAATAAAAATCACAAATATAAAAATTATTTTAATAACTAATTATGATAAAAAAATCATTTTTCATTTAGTTTAAAAAAATTACAAAAAAATTTTGTCTTAATTTTATTTAGTGAATAAATTATATATTTAATTTTATATAATTCAAAATTTACTTATAAAATATAATAAGAATATTTTTCATTTATATAAGTTAGTAAAATAATTTTTATTTTTAAAATTATTTTGGAAATTTTGTTTATAAAATAAATTTTTTTAAATATAAATTTTTTTTTGAAAATTAGTTTATGAAATAATTTTTTTATGTATCATAAAAAATAATAAATAAATAGTAAAAAATATCTTTATTATTATCAATTTTATATATATATATATATATATATATATATATATATATATATATATATATATATATATATAAGGTAAAGTGTTGATTTAAATAATTATTAGGTTAATATTATTATTATATTTGGATTATAATGATATATATTTAATACTATATTTTAATTAATACAATTAATTATATTATTAATTGTATTGATTCACCTTCATTTTAATTTTTTAATAAATATTGAGTTGTTTCGAATATGTATTTTTTCTAAAAAAATTGACTTCGGATATTTTTTCTAAAAAATTGGTGTCTTTGGATATGCACATCCGAAATATCTTTTTTTTCAAAAAAATGTGCCTTCAGAATTGCACTTCCAAAATATAAGAGTATTTATGAAATTTCGCCACTGATTTTTAAGAAGCCATGGAAATTTATAAAAAAAATTGTTTTTTTTCTTTTCTTTTTTATTTCACAATGGGCTTTTCCACCATGAAAAGATGTTAGTCCCAAACAAAATTGATTCTCCAATAAGCTTAGAGGAGAAAGTATGTGGTGGTACATTTCGTAAATTAAAAGAGGGAGAGGCTTGGCAGTTGGCTCAAACTACCTAGAAGAATGGCTCAACTTGTCACATGCAATTGAGTATCCACGTGTCGTCACCCAAATGGATAGTAATCAAAAGGAGCAGACACGCTGCATGGAGAACCGCCCGCGTGACAGGCGCGTGTTATCAACCAAATTGTTCGAAGCATTTACGTAGTAGTAGTAAGCATGTGGCATGTGATTACTATGCAACCTTGACCAAACATTTTGTTTTTAATAGGCAGAGAAATTGATTAATATGAAAACACCAACTAGCATGAGACATATGTGAGTGTTATGTGGTCTATTTTTTGAAGTAAAAGAAGATTCAAAGCCGTTGCCCTTTTTTACCAATTATTATGGTCTTTTTATCTAAAAAAATTACTTTTAACAAATTTAATAAATTTGACAAGAATAATATTATTATTCTTAAACATTTTTTATACCAATTAGTAACAAACTCGTGCATACGCACGTGTTTTGGTTGCGCGCATTAGGATATGCCATTTATTTTAAATAAAATGTTAAAAAAGAAAAAAATATTTAGGTAAATAATTGATTATTTTGTATATAAAAATATTTATATCAATAATAAATTTTTTCCCGTATACCATTTTTGGATAAAAATATTTGATCATAAATACTATTTCTTATATATATATAAATATTTATATCAATAATAGATTTTTTTTCCGTATACAGACCGTTAAATTTTATGGATTTATTTTAATTAATTATTAAATAAAATATAATTATAATATCAATTATTATTTTATTAGATAAAATGAATAATATATTGGGCTTAATTGTTGAATGACCTGTGATGGGTTGGGTCATTCTTTTGGTTAGCCGAGAGGTCCCTTCCCTCATCTGGTGGTTATATATTTTGGCTATCTCATTAGGTCAGATATCAAGCCGTCGTACCATCAGATAGAGGACACAGTAGTATTCTCAGTTTATTGTTTCTGTAAACATGTTTATTGCAATCTTTTATTATAATGTATCGTACAATTATATCTATGATTTGGTTATACGATTCATATTCCATCAATTGATATCAGAGCCTTAGGATAGATATATTGTACAACTATTTTAATGTCTGTGATCATTAAAATTGCATATGGTTTATTATGTCTTTGTTGTGTGGTAGGATAAATACAATTTTTTTCTTTCATAAAACCCATAAAATCAAATCGATTGTTTAGAAGCGATTTAAATAAAAGAAAGAAAAAAAAAGAATAGAATGAATTTGGTGTCTGTGATTGTCCGAATAATATACTTAAACCTTTTTCATTCAAATTTCATTGAGAACTAGTGTTTTTTCTTTTTTTGGGTTAAAAACCTTAAATTCTCGATTTCAAAGATCGATTATCGATTTTTGAAATAAACATGTGGAATCATTCTGTTTTTTGAATAACGATGAAAATTGATATAACCTTATTATTTTGCGTTGAGAATTGAATGAAATAATTTGGATCTTAAAGCGGGTCATATGACCTGTTTTTCTGCAAACCGGGTGAAGGAGATGAACCTCCCCTCTCACCTTGCTCACTCGCGCTGAAGGTGCGTGTGTTTCAATTATTCAAGTTATATGTTTCAATGATTCAAATTATTTTTTTTATAAAATAATCATTACAGGCTGCATTGATTCTTTCCAATTATTTAAGTTATATTTAGAAAACAATAATAACATGCTGGTAGTGCTGCATTCCATGCCGTTACGATATCCCCTTTCACGTAAATACAACTTGATGCATCAGTTTTTTTATCACTATTTACATAACAGTTATTATGTATAATTGAAAATAATCATAATAATAACATAAATTATTATATTTGTTAAGAATAAATATTGTTGATTTGTATGATTATAATATCACCTATCGTGAGTATAATTATATAAATTTTGTGTAATAATAACATAGTTAATTTGTTGGCAATAATAATTATTCATATTAATAATAATTATATCCTATCGATATATATTATTGATATGAATTTTAAATAAATAAAATTATTAGTAGTTATGATCTGTATTATATTAATATTAATAATAATTATATCCTATCGATATATTATTATTAGTGTAATTTTGTTATGGTACAAAATACTGTTGATAATTTATGCTTATTTTATCATGTTTAGATATCCTATCGATATTAAAATTTTGATAATATAAGTTTCTGTTTATTATTGTATTTCTGATATAAGATCATAATGAGCCAGAGTTTAATAGGGAAATGTTTGGCTGGTATATATGGAATCATTTTCTATATTACATAATTGTTCACTTAATGATTCCTTATGAGGACTGGAAAGTGTCTCTCGACCTTTATGAGGACCAATTATGAGGACTGGAAAGAGTCTCTCGACCTTTATCTTGTTATAGCCAACCTTGACTTGGCTCTAAGAACTGAAAAACCTGGCGCTATTACTGATGAGTCTACTGAAGCTCAGAGGACTTTTTATGAAAAATGGGAGCACTCTAATAGAGCGTGCCTTAAGGTGATATCTTACACTATGGAAAAATCTATAAGACAAAGCATACCAAAAAGTGAGAGTGCAAAAGATTACTTAAAGTTTGTTGGTGAGAAGTTCACTCGTTTTGATAAGGCTAAGAAGTGTGAGTATCTCTCTTTGTTTGACAAAACTAAGTATGATGGTGTTAGTGGTGTGCGTGAGCATATTATGAAGTTGACCCACTATTATAATAAGCTGAAAACTCTCAAAGTTGAAATTGGTGAAAGTACTCTAATTTGGAGGGTTCTTGAGTCTCTACCTCCCCAATTTGATGTTATGAGGACCTCATATAATACCCAGAAAATTGAATGGACAGTGGATGAGATGATAGCCATAGTAACTCAAGAGGAAGATTCTATGAAAAATGCAAAAGCTCAAAGTGTTTAGTTTGTCGCTTCTACCTCAGGAACAAAGGATTTCAAGAAAATTTTCCGCAAGGGAAAACATCATTTCGATGATAAGAAAGGAAAAAGGACAACACAACATATGGAGCCTAGGGATAAGTCTTTTAAGAGGAAATTCTTTAAGGGAGAGTGCAAGTACTGCAAGAAGTATGGACATAAGGCCGATGATTGTTTTATCTTGAAGAAGAAACTTGAAAAGCAAGGTACACTCCTAGCTCTAGCTTGTTTTGAGTCAAATATAGTAGATGTTGAAGGATAGAAAAACACTTAGAAAGGGGGGGATTGAATAAGTGTGACTTTAAATCTTGGACGATAAAAATAAATTGCACAATTATTTTTATCCTGGTTCGCTGTTAACGAAGCTACTCCAGTCCACCCCCGCAGAGATGATTTACCTCAACCTGAGGATTTAATCCACTAATCGCACGGATTACAATGGTTTTCCACTTAGTCCACGACTAAGTCTTCTAGAGTATTCTGATCACAACTTGATCACTCCAGGAACAACTGCTTAGACAACTTCTAAGACTTTTCTAGAGTCTACTGATCAACCTGATCACTCTAGTTACAAACTGCTCAGCCAACTGCTAAGACTTCCTAGAGTATACTGATCACACGATCACTCTAGTTCCTTACAACTTAATGTAATCTATTCAAGAGTTTACAAATGCTTCTTAAAAGCGATAATCACAACTGTGATATTTCTCTTAACGTTTAAGCTTAATCTCACTAAGATATTACAACAGCAATGTAGTGAGTTGATGAAGATTCTGAGCTTTGATTGAATAGCGTTTCAGCAAGTTTGATATTCACAGAATAGATGTAGAAATTGGTAACCTTGCTTCTCATCAGAACTTCATATTTATAGGCGTTGAGAAGATGACCGTTGAGTGCATTTAATGCTTTGCGTGTTCCGTACAGCATTGCATTTAATGTTATACGCTTTTGTCAACTACCTCGAGCCTTGTTCACGCTGTGTCTACTGACGTAGCCTTTAGTAGCTTTTAACGTTCCTTTTGTCAGTCAGCGTAGCTTGCCACTTGTACTTTCTTCTGATCTGATGTTTGTGAATACAACGTTTGAATATCATCAGAGTCAAACAGCTTGGTGCATAGCATCTTCTGATCTTCTGACCTTGAAGTGCTTCTGTTGCGTGATACCATCTTCTGATCTTCAGTGCTTCTGATCTCATGTTCTTCTGATGCTTCCATAGACCCATGTTCTGATTCTGCTTCGACCATCTTCTGATGTCTTGCCAGACCATGTTCTGATGTTGCATGCTGAACCATTTGAGACACAACTTCTGAGCGCTGAATTATGCGTACTCTTTATATATATTTCCTGAAAGGGAAATTGCATTGGATTAGAGTACCATATTATCTTAAGCAAAATTCATATTATTGTTATCATCAAAACTAAGATAATTGATAAGAACAAATCTTGTTCTAACAATCTCCCCCTTTTTGATGATGACAAAAACATATATAAATGATATGAATTTGCGATCAGAAAGAGTAGACGGCAAAAGACAAATTACACAGCTATAGCATAAGCATATGAATATGTCTCCCCCTGAGATTAACAATCTCCCCCTGAGATAAATAATCTCCCCCTGAAATAAATACTCGAAGAACTTTGATAAAAGACTTCCCTGATTATTTCGGTAGAGACGATCATATAAGCTTCTGCCTTCAGAGAATTCATAGCTTCTGACTTCTGCTTCCATTGGACAGCTTCAGAACTTGAACTTCTTTAGATCCTTAGAACACTCACAGCTTCTGATTCCTGCTTCCATCGTGGACAGCTTCAGAACTTGAATTTCTTTGATCTTCAGAACATTCACAGCTTCTGACTTCTGCTTCCATTCAGGACAGCTTCAGAACTTGAATTTCTTTGATCTTCAGAACATTCACAGCTTCTGATTTCTGCTTCCATTCAGGACAGCTTCAGAACTTGAGTTTTCTGGATCTTTTAGAACATTCACATCTTCTGATTTCTGCTTCCCTCGGATAGCTTCAGAACTTTGAATGTCTACCAACATCACTTCATGCTAGATTTGTATCAGAACATTGTTGAATGTACCAGAGCATCATCAGAGCATCTCTACATCCTGAAATGTTACAGAACAAAAACTAAACGACAAAAGTCAGCATGAACGAGTTAGAACATAAAATGTATGTTTGAACACATTATATGTATCAGAGCCATATAGGCTGAAATAATGTATCAGAGCAAATAATGTATCAGAGCCATAACATTATATGTATCAGAGCAAATAGAATTTTGTCAGAACAGGATAGACAATGATATTCAAATTCTATTATCAGTGCTTCTGATTCATTCTTCTTTCTTGCTTCTGATCTCTGAAGCTTGACAGCACTCAGCTTGCTTCAGTTTCCAAGAGCTTATTCCTTTTACAGAATAACGCTTCTTATGGTTTTGCTTCTAGTGTTTGCTTCTGAAGATTCACTTCACTTCTCTGTACCTGCAAAACACTTAAACCATATAGAACTTGCAGTTCTTGTTAGTGAATGTGTGGGAGCCTCTTTACCCAGCAACTGATAGATTTAATCAAATCATTTATCATTTATCTTCTCCCCCTTTTTGTCATAACATCAAAAAGAATATTTAAAAAGATTCAGATGCATAAAACGACAAATAGAATCACTGGAATGTAAAACACAAAGAAACTTTTCATTGATAATCAAGAAAGGTTTACAAGACAGGAATGCAGGAAAACAGATGCAACAAGGAAAGGAAACTACAAAGACCAAAAGACTAAGATCCTAGCCTACGCAAAATCCGCGCCAGAACATCATGAATCCCGTCAGTGCTTGTAGCTTGCCTTGTCATGAAGGAACGAAACTCAGCATTGGCTGCTTCTTGCGCGTCCAAACGAGAAGCCAGCATAGCTTGATTCTGATGAAGAGTTTCCAAGGTCTCCATCAGAGCTGAGGTTTCACCAGAAGAAGAAGCACCAGTATTTCTGCCCAGAGGGACAGCAATCTCAGCAGGGTGATCTTCTGGAAGATCTTCAGCTTGTGCATATTCCATTTCCTCATCTGAGTCTGACTCAGAAGGAGCCTTGGCATATTCCGGTTCAGGCAGCTCAGAAGTTCCATCTTCCAATGCTTGAAGAATAGCTGCTAGGTTTGTTGGAGGAGTAGGACCAGCAACTTCAGCACGATAAACCACTACTGGAAAGACCATGAGAGGTGCTTTTTCAGAAGGGTTCATTCTGAACCAGTTGAACAGCCACTGAAAATCTCCAGTCAGCACAGGAAACCATGGTCTCCACACCACGATGTCTCTGCAGAGATTTTCTTCTTCCAACTCATCTGCTGGTATCTTCCTTTCAAGAACACTTCTGTTCCTGATGAGATGGTGATGGCTGCTCTCACCAACTTCCAACCGGAGACCACGAACACCAGGAGCTTCAGACATAATCCTTCTCTGAGTGTCTGTAGCCTTATCCAGAAAATCCTGACGAAAGGTATTCCAGAGGTTGTTTGTAGCATACTCATCCAGATGATTAAGGTGAGCAGCACCTAGAATCTCCAACCAGCCATTTACATCAGCATGTAAAAGCTCCAGATATGTTTGAGTGGTAGGGGTTGGAGGGTTGACAGTGAACCTTGAGTCGGGAAGAACAACACTATAGGGATTAGGTGTTCTGGTGGGAAAAGGGTATGAGAGGGATGAAGAAATATCTGATGGAAGGGTTAAAGGAGAGGAGATATCAGATGGGGAAGAAGGTGGTTCCGAGAGGATGAATGAGGAGGAAGAGGTGGTGGAGGTCTTTGAAGAGGGAGGTGATTGACGGGAACCGTCAAGGGGTTGATACACTTTGAGAGGGTCATAGGAGATCCTAACTCTTTTAGGTTTGGTTTCTGGTTCAGCAGATGCCTTTCTCTTTTGTTTCCTATCATTGTCTTGATTCCCAGAGCTTGACGATGGATTCATGATGAATTTTCAGATATTTGAAACTGCTAGGGTTTATGATATGAAAAGAGAGAGAGATGAAAAAGAAACCGAATGCAGAGAGAGAGAAATATGAGAGGGAAAAGAAACGTTTGAAGAGTATATAAAAAAAACTGAAAGAGAGTAAATGATGAAAAGCATTTAATGTTACGTGACATGAGGAGAGATAATAATGACAAAAGACGTGATTTGCACAGTTACCTAAGTAGACGTCCCCTCAACTGCACGCACGCTTGTCCAGAAATAGTGAACACGAGTTTACCATCTGGATAGCCAGTTATAGCTGTCTTGCTTTTAAAGAGATTCTGAATCAACTTAGACAATAAAACGTTAGTAATAACTGAATCACAATTTCTAATTGATTTCAACCAGAACTTCTTATAAAAGTAATTTCATTTCAGAAGATACTTATATATAAGAGTATCTTATCTTCTCATTCTGGGCTTGTTTCTGAAGATTCATTTTGTACCAATTATATTGAATCCATCTGGTCTAGGAACAAGATCCCAAACATCATTCCTTGTAAACTGATTTAGTTCTTCTTGCATAGCAATTATCCAGTCTGGATCTTCTAGAGCATGATCAACAGAAGTTGGCTCGATCAAAGATACAAGACCTAATTGACAGTCTGCATTGTTCTTAAGGAATGCTCTTGTTCTGATTGGATCATCCTTCTTTCCAAGAATGACATCTTCTGAGTGACCAGAGATGAGTCTGGATGATCTTCTGACAGATGGTTCTTCAGAAATGCTTAGATTCTCCAGAGAAGCTGATACTTGATCTTCCGATTCTTTGCTTCTGAGAAGCTCTGCTTCTGATGCATTGCTTCTTGGCTCAACAACTTCTGATATATCAATATCACAATCTGCAAAATTATCAAACTGCTTTGGTTTTTCAGAACCAAGCTTATCATCAAACCTGATATTGATTGATTCTTCTACAATCAATGTTTCAGTATTGTATACTCTGTAGCCTTTTGAGCGTTCAGAATATCCAAGAAGAAAACATTTTTGAGCTTTGGAATCAAACTTACCAAGACGATCTTTAGTGTTCAGAATAAAACATACACATCCAAAAGGATGGAAATATGAAATGTTGGGCTTTCTATTCTTCCACAATTCATAAGGAGTCTTATTTAGAATAGGTCTGATAGAGATTCTATTCTGAATATAGCATGCAGTGTTTATTGCTTCTGCCCAGAAATGCTTAGCCATATTGGTTTCATTGATCATGGTTCTGGCCATTTCTTGTAGAGTCCTATTCTTTCGTTCTACAACCCCATTTTGCTGTGGAGTTCTAGGACAAGAGAAATCATGGGCAATACCATTTTCTTTGAAGAACTCTTCAAAGGATCTGTTCTCAAATTCACCACCATGATCACTTCTGACCTTTATGATTTTACACTCTTTTTCAGATTGAATCTGAATGCAGAAATCAAAGAACACTGAATGAGTCTCATCCTTGTGTTTCAAGAATTTTACCCACGTCCAGCGACTATAATCATCTACGATGACTAATCCATATTTCTTTCCTCTGACAGATGCTGTTTTGACTGGTCCAAACAGATCAATGTGCAAGAGTTCTAATGGCCTTGAGGTAGAAACAACATTCTTAGACTTGAATGCAGGTTTGGAGAACTTGCCCTTCTGACATGCTTCACAAATAGCATCTGATTTGAATTTCAGATTAGGGAGTCATCTGACAAGATTCAGTTTGTTAATCTGAGAAATCTTTCTCAAACTAGCATGACCTAATCTTCTGTGCCAGACCCACTGCTCTTCAGAAACAGACATAAGACAAGTCACCTTCTGACTCATAAGATCTTGCAGATCTGTCTTATAAATGTTGTTCTTCCTCTTGCTTGTAAATAGGATTGAGCCATCCTTCTGATTTACAGCCTTGCAAGACTTTTGATTAAAGATTATATCATAACCATTGTCACTTAATTGACTGATAGATAAGAGGTTATGAGTTAATCCTTCTACAAGAAGTACATTAGAAATGGAAGGAGAGTTACCAGACTTTATAGTTCCAGAGCCAATTATCTTGCCCTTCTGATCTCCTCCAAACTTGACTTCTCCTCCAGACTTAAGCACCAGGTCTTGGAACATAGACCTTCTTCCTGTCATGTGTCGTGAGCATCCAGAGTCCAGGTACCATGACATGTTGTGCTTTGTCCTTCTTGCAGCCAAGGATATCTCTTCAGAATCTGATTCTGATGTAGATTCTGATTCGTCATCTTCTGTCGCCATCAGCGCACAGTTGGCCTGCTCATCTTCTGAATCATCTTCTGACTCATCCCAGGTTGCCATAAGACCTTTCTTCTTATGAAACTTTTTCTTGAGACTTTCCTTCTGAAGATTTGGACATTCATTCTTGTAGTGTCCAGGCTCATTGCATTCATAGCACATGACCTTCTTCTTGTCAAATCTTCTTTCATCAGAAGATTCTCCACGTTCAAATTTCCTTGAACTTCTGAAGCCTCTGAACTTCCTTTGCTTGGTCTTCCAGAGTTGATTTAGCCTTCTGGAGATCAGGGACAGTTCATCTTCTTCTTCAGATTCTGATTCTTCAGGATCTTCTTCTCTAGCCTGAAAAGCGTTAGTGCATTTCTTGATATTGGATTTTAATGCAATAGACTTACCTTTCTTTTGAGGCTCATTTGCATCCAGCTCAATCTCATGGCTTCTCAAGGCACTTATCAGCTCTTCCAGAGAAACTTCATTCAGATTCTTTGCAATCTTGAATGCAGTCACCATAGGACCCCATCTTCTGGGTAAGCTTCTGATGATCTTCTTCACATGATCAGCCTTGGTGTATCCTTTGTCAAGAACTCTCAATCCAGCAGTCAGAGTTTGAAATCTCGAAAACATCTTTTCAATGTCTTCATCATCCTCCATCTTGAAGGCTTCATACTTCTGGATTAAAGCAAGAGCTTTTGTCTCCTTGACTTGAGCATTTCCTTCATGAGTCATTTTCAAGGACTCATATATATCATAGGCTGTTTCCCTGTTTGATATTTTCTCATACTCAACATGAGAAATAGCATTCAGCAAAACAGTTCTGCATTTATGATGATTCCTGAAATGCTTCTTTTGATCATCATTCATTTCTTGCCTTGTCAGCTTTACGCCACTGGCATTTACTGGATGTTTGTAACCATCCATCAGAAGATCCCATAGATCGCCATCTAGACCAAGAAAGTAACTTTCCAGTTTATCTTTCCAGTATTCAAAGTTTTCACCCTCAAATACCGGCGGTCTTGTATAACCATTGTTACCGTTGTATTGCTCAGCAGAGCCAGATGTAGATGCAGGTGTAGGTGTAGACTTTTCACTTTCATCAACCATCTTTTACTGAAGCGTTTTTCTCTTCCTGAATCTTTTCTAAACACGGTTAAGTGCTTGCACCTTAGAACCGGCGCTCTGATGCCAATTGAAGGATAGAAAAACACTTAGAAAGGGGGGGATTGAATAAGTGTGACTTTAAATCTTGGACGATAAAAATAAATTGCACAATTATTTTTATCCTGGTTCGCTGTTAACGAAGCTACTCCAGTCCACCCCCGCAGAGATGATTTACCTCAACCTGAGGATTTAATCCACTAATCGCACGAATTACAATGGTTTTCCACTTAGTCCACGACTAAGTCTTCTAGAGTATTCTGATCACAACTTGATCACTCCAGGAACAACTGCTTAGACAACTTCTAAGACTTTTCTAGAGTCTACTGATCAACCTGATCACTCTAGTTACAAACTGCTCAGCCAACTGCTAAGACTTCCTAGAGTATACTGATCACACGATCACTCTAGTTCCTTACAACTTAATGTAATCTATTCAAGAGTTTACAAATGCTTCTTAAAAGCGATAATCACAACTGTGATATTTCTCTTAACGTTTAAGCTTAATCTCACTAAGATATTACAACAGCAATGTAGTGAGTTGATGAAGATTCTGAGCTTTGATTGAATAGCGTTTCAGCAAGTTTGATATTCACAGAATAGATGTAGAAATTGGTAACCTTGCTTCTCATCAGAACTTCATATTTATAGGCGTTGAGAAGATGACCGTTGAGTGCATTTAATGCTTTGCGTGTTCCGTACAGCATTGCATTTAATGTTATACGCTTTTGTCAACTACCTCGAGCCTTGTTCACGCTGTGTCTACTGACGTAGCCTTTAGTAGCTTTTAACGTTCCTTTTGTCAGTCAGCGTAGCTTGCCACTTGTACTTTCTTCTGATCTGATGTTTGTGAATACAACGTTTGAATATCATCAGAGTCAAACAGCTTGGTGCATAGCATCTTCTGATCTTCTGACCTTGAAGTGCTTCTGTTGCGTGATACCATCTTCTGATCTTCAGTGCTTCTGATCTCATGTTCTTCTGATGCTTCCATAGACCCATGTTCTGATTCTGCTTCGACCATCTTCTGATGTCTTGCCAGACCATGTTCTGATGTTGCATGCTGAACCATTTGAGACACAACTTCTGAGCGCTGAATTATGCGTACTCTTTATATATATTTCCTGAAAGGGAAATTGCATTGGATTAGAGTACCATATTATCTTAAGCAAAATTCATATTATTGTTATCATCAAAACTAAGATAATTGATAAGAACAAATCTTGTTCTAACAGATGTTCCTTCCAATACTTGGTGGTTGGACTCAGGTGCCACTATTCATGTCGTGAATTCTTTGCAGGGGTTCAAAAGCCTGAGGAAACCAGTAATGGAGATAAGAGTTATTTCTTTGTTTTTACCTTCAGGACACATTTTGATTTTAAAAGATGCAGTGTATGTACCTTCAATGAGAAGGAATTTGATTTCTATTCCAGCTTTGGATAAATGTGGCTACTCTTTTGTTTTTGGTAATGGAAAACTTGATGTTTGTTTTAGTTCCGCTGTTGTTGGTTCTGGGAATTTGCGTGATGGTTTGTATATGCTAAATGTGAATGAGATGTCCGTCAATTCTGTTGTTGGGACTAAGCACAATAGGAAGGATGAGAGTTCTTCGATGCTATGGCATAGACAGTTAGGGCACATTTCTAGGCCTCGTATTGAAAGATTAATTAAGGAGGGTATTCTTCCTAATCTTGACTTTGCTGATTTTGACACTTGCATTGATTATCTCAAAGGAAAATTCACTGCCAAAACGAGGAATACAAAAGCGAATAGATGTGAAGATGTGTTGAAATTGATTCACACAGACATGTGTGGACCTATTACACCCAATGCTGTGGGTGGATATAAGTACTTTATCACTTTCATAGATGACTTCTCCAGATTTGGATGGATAGAACTTCTCCAAGACAAGTCTAGT
Organism: Vicia villosa; assembly: GCF_029867415.1. NCBI lineage: Eukaryota > Viridiplantae > Streptophyta > Magnoliopsida > Fabales > Fabaceae > Vicia > Vicia villosa. The sequence goes on from NC_081185.1 coordinate 151,825,373, forward strand.
TCCTTGGATGCCTTCAAATATTTTAAGACTGCCATTGAATTGAAATAAGGAAAGAAGGTTAAATGTGTGAGGTCTGATAGAGGAGGAGAATATTATGGTAGATATGATGAGACTGGAAGAAATTCTGGACCGTTTGCTAGATTCCTAGATTAATGTGGGATTGAGGCTCAATACACTATGCCAGGAACTCCTCAACAGAACGGAGTTGCAGAGAGACGTAATCGCACACTTATGGACATGGTGAGATGCATGATGAGCCATTCTTCATTGCCTGATTTTCTTTGGGGTGATGCTTTCAAGACTTATGTCTACATTCTTATTCATGTGCCTAGTAAATCAGTGTTGAAGACTCCTTATGAACTATTAACAGGTAGAAAGCCAAGTTTGAGACATTTTCATGTTTGGGGTTGTAAGGCTGAAGTCAAACATTATAACCCTCAACATAAGAAACTTGATATGAAGACTATTAGTGGTTTCTTCATCGGATACACTATTGGGTCTAGAGGTTGCATATTTTATTGTCCTTCTCATTCTATGCGAGTCATTGAATCTGATAGAGCGATTTTCTTTGAGGATGATTTGGATAGTGGAGTCTCTACACCACAACCAGTTACCGCTGAAGAAGAACGTACTTTTCTCCCTATACCAATTGTTACTTTTCCTAATGAGGTTGCGATTCCAGTTATTCAAAATAATGACCAAGTTGTAACACCACAGGCAGATGAACATGAACAAGCTGATATTCTAGAGCCTATGGGTGTTGCTGAACCAAATAACAATGCTGAAGTAGCTCAATTGAGACGATCTCAAAGAGCTCGCAAGCCTTCAATATCAAATGACTTTGTTGTGTATCTCCAAGAGCATGAGTTTAATAATCATGATGACGATGATCCTACCACTTTTAATGAAGCAATTTCTTGTTCTCATGATTTTGATTGGCTGAATGCTATGCATGATGAATTAAATTCTATGTCTCGTAATGGTGTTTGGGATCTCACAGAGTTGCCAGCTGGTTCCAAGGCTATTGGATGCAAATGGATTTTCAAAACTAAACGTAATCCAGATGGTAAGATTGATAGATACAAAGCCAGACTGGTGGCAAAGGGTTATAGTCAAAGAGAAGGGATTAATTACAAAGAGACTTTCTCACCTGTCTCTACCAAACACGCCTTTCGAGTTGTTATGGCTTTGGTTGCACACTTTAATTTGGAACTTCACCAGATGGATGTGAAGACAACTTTTCTGAATGGAGAACTTGTTGAACCTGTTTACATGATTCAGCCTGAAGGTTTTATTGAAGAAGGAAAAGAGAAGTTAGTGTGTAAACTTAAGAAATCTATCTATGGATTAAAACAAGCATCTAGGTGATGCTTCTGTTATTTTAGGCATCCAAATTTTTCGCGATAGGTCGCATGGTATTCGTGGTTTGTCTCAAAAAGGATATATTAAAAGGATCCTTAAGCGATTTAATATGCAATCTTGCTCTCCGTGCATTGTGCCTGTCCAAAAGGGTGATAAGCTCTCTAAATCTGAATGTCCTCAAAATGATAAAGAAACTTCCGAAATGGAAAGGGTCCCCTATGCTTCCGCTGTTGGCAGTTTGATGTATGCTCAAGTTTGTACTCGTCCCGATATTGCATATGCATTTAATGTTTTAGGGAGATACTTGAGTAACCCAGGTTTGGGTCATTGGAAAGCCGTTAAAAAGGTCATGCGATATTTGCAAGGAACCAAAGATTACATGTTGACCTATAAGAAGTCTGATCAACTTCATGTCATTGGTTATTCTGATTCTAATTTTACGGGTTGCCCTGACGATCGAAAGTCTACTCCCGGCTTGATTTTTATGATGACAGGAGGAGCTATTTTGGGGAAGAGTGTTAAACAGACTCTTACAGCTACCTCAACCATGGAGGCAGAATACGTAGCTTGCTATGAAGCTACTTGTCAAGCTATGTGGATGAAGAACTTAATCTCTCGCTTCAAAGTTGTTGAAAGCATATCTAGGCCACTTGTGATATATTGTGACAATTCTGCTGTTGTACATTTCTCTTAGAACACTAAGAGTTCTTCCCGCTCAAAGCATTTTGATATTAAGTATCTATTTGTCAGAGAGAAAAATCTTGAATTTCAGACTCGAATTGAGCATCTTGCCACAAAGAACATGCTGGAAGATCCACTGACCAAAGGCTTAATTGTTGGAGTTTTTTAAAGGCATGCAACCAACATGGGTGTAGTTAAGTCATTTGATATTTTGGATTAGTGGGAGTCTGATTGTTATATTTAAATTATTGTAATGAGATATGTATAAGATGACGTCAATTTAATAATCATATCTCTTATAGCATTTTAGATACTTGGACCATTATTAGATTACAAACTTAATTATATTATGTTAATCCATATTTATTATTGTTATGTTGGATGTGAGTATTTGACATGCATGATTTGTTTTCCCTATCGGATACAATTTCTGTATTGTTGAATTGTGTTTCCTCACACTGTTTGGATGATAAATAATTGATATATTTGTTTATGATAATTATTATATTTTAGTAATTAATTAAAGTCATCCAAGTGGGAGAATGTTAAATTTTATGGATTTACTTTAATTAATTATTAAATAAAATATAATTATAATATCAATTATTATTTTATTAGATAAAATGAATAATATATTGGGCTTAATTGTTGTATGACCCGTGATGGGTTGGACCATTCTTTTGGTTTGCCTGCTGAGAGGTCCCTTCCCTCATCTGGTGGTTATATATTCTAGCTATCCCATTAGGTCAGATATCAAGCCGTTGTACCATCAGATAGAGGGCAGTAGTATTCTTAGTTTATTGTTTCTGCATTCGTTCAAATGGATTCAACCATGACAGGTACATGTTTATTGCAATATTTTATTATAATGTACCGTACAATTATATCTATGATTTGGTTATACGGTTCATATTTCATCACAGACTTCATTTTTGTTTAGGTATTATTTACAAAAATATTTGGATAAATAGTAAATTTCGTATATAAAAATATTTAGATCAATAGTAGATTTTTTCCTGTATACCATTTTTGAATAAAACATATTTGGATCATAAATACCATTTTTCGTAAATAATAGATTCTTTTCCATCAAATATTATTTTTGTTTAGGTATCATTTACAAAAATATTTGGATCAATATTAAATTTTCGTATATTAAAATATTTAGATCAATAATAGATTTTTTTCCCGTATATCATTTTTGGATCAAATAATTTGATCATAAATACCATTTCTCGTATATAAAAATATTTAGATCAATAATAGATTTTTTTCCCATATACAAACTTCATTTTTACTTAGGTATCATTTACAAAAATATTTGGATCAATAATAGATTTTTTTCCCGTATACAATTTTTGAATAAAAATATTTGAATCAAAAATACCATTTTTCGTAAATAATAGATTTTTTTCCGTATATAAATATTATTTTTGTTTAGATATCATTTACAAAAATATTTGGATCAATATTGAATTTTCGTATATAAAAATATTTAGATCAATAATAGATTTTTTGGCCTATGCCATTTTTGAATAAAAAATATTTGGATCATAAATAACATTTTTTTGTTTATAAAAATATTTAGATCAATATTAGATTTTTTCCTGTATACAGACTTCATTTTTGTTTAAGTATCATTTACAAAAATATTTGGATCAATAGTAAATTTCGTATATAAAAATATTTAGATCAATAGTAGATTTTTTTCTCGTATATAATTTTTGAATAAAAATATTTGGATCATAAATACCATTTTTCGTAAATAATAAATTTTTTTCCGTATAAATATATTATTTTTGTTTAGGTATCATTTACAAAAATATTTGGATCAATATCAAATTTTCGTATATAAAAATATTTAGATCGATAATAAATTTTTTAGCCTATGCCATTTTTGAATAAAAATTATCTGGATCATAAATAACATTTTTCGTATATAAAAATATTTAGATCAATAATAGATTTTTTACCGTATAGAGACTTCAATTTTGTTTAGGTATCATTTACAAAAATATTTGGAACAATAGCAAATTTCGTATATAAAAATATTTAGATCAATAGTAGATTTTTTCTTGTATACTATTTTTGAATAAAAAATATTTGAATCATAAATACCATTTTTTGTAAATAATAGATTTTTTCCGTATACAAATATTATTTTTATTTAGGTATCATTTACAAAAATATTTGGATCAATATTAAATTTCCGTATATAAATATATTTAGATCAATAATATATTGTTTGAATAAATTTTTACCTTATACCATTTTTGACTAAAAAATATTTCGATCATAAATACCATTTTTCGTATATAAAAATATATATATCAATAATAGATATTTTTTTGGAAAAAAGAAGTGAGAAAGTGATGAAAGAGAAAAAAAAAGAATGGAGAGAGATTTGATAAATTTGATAAAATATGAAGGTTGTATTATTTTAATAATAAAATTAAGAACTTTATTGTGCAAAGACCAAATAACCACAATTTTAATGTGGTGGCAAAAAATCAAATAAGGGTATTGTAGACTTTTCCACAACCATTAATTTTCTTATATTATAGATATCTACATTTAACAATGTTTATCATATAAACACGGTAAATAGTATTTTTTTTTTCCATTTTTTATAAATAATAAATTATATTTATAAAAATATATATTTTTTAGATTAGTTTTTTAATACAAATATAAAATTTATTATTAATTAATTAATTTTATTATTGTACTAACCATAAAAATATATATTATTAACCACATATTTTACTTATAATTCATTACCAATATTTACTACTTTATTAACCAATAAAATATATAATATTAACCAAATTCTAGTATTAAAATATGAAATAACAATGCGTCTTTACATTTCATTAATAGATTTTATTTGCTATATTTTAATGTCAGTACTTGCTTAATGTTATATATTTTATTGGTTGATGAAGTAGTAAATTTAGTCAATTAATTATAAGTAAAATAAGTGGTTAGTAACATATATTTTTATAGTTAATGCAATGATGAAGTTGGTTAATGTCATAATATTATATTTGTGGAATAAAATAAATTAAAAAATGTTTCTATTATAAATAATATATGGTGTCAAATTTGGGTGTAAGAGATAGTGTCAACATAGCTTACCTCATTTTACAATGATAAAAGATTTGTTTGTTAACACGTGCATGCAAGGGTTCAGAGTCATCAATCGCTGGTCAACACGAGGGAGTATATATGTTTGGAAACTTTCTTTTATTAGCAACACACCTTGTGAGAGACACACTCCATACTCACCCAAAGTCTTAAAGTGATAGGTGTGTGAATTTTTTCCACTTAAATAAGTTATCTCATCTAATCACTCATGTTGTTGATAAGGGATCTTGGAAGCCGTTTAAAGTAGGCAAGCATGCCCCTTTGATATCTCATCTCATGTTTAAAGATGATCTTTTGCTGTTTGGAGAGGCCACAGTAGATCAAATGCATTTTGTGATTGGCATTCGAAATCAATTTTGAAAAATGTCATGGAAGCAGGTAAGCCCAAAGAAAACAAACATTTATTTTTCAAATAATGTGAAGAATATTACTCGAGACAAACTCGTGCAAATAGTTGGGTTTAGTGCAACAAATAACTTGGGTAAATACTTAAGAGTTTCGTTAACAGGGAAGATCTCCTAAAATAGATGATTACAAAGACATCATTACTCAAGTGCATGCCAAGCTCACATCGTGGAAAGGTTCTCAATTAGCTTTTGCAGGAAGAGTAACTCTTACTAAAAGTGCTATAGAAGCCTTACATATATACCAAATGATGACAACTTCTATCCCTAAAGCTTGTATAAAGGAGATTTACCAACTCCAAAGGAAGTTTATATGGGGTGAAGTGAGGAATGAGAGAAGATATCATGCAGTGAGGTGGAATAATATTACTAAACCTAAGAACCTTGGTCGCCTAGGTCTAAGGAAATCAGATGTGATGAACAAAGCGTGTCTCCAGAAAATTGGTTGGAACTTGCATGAAAGTCCTCCTTTGTGTTAGGAGAGAGAATTGAATTGATTAAAGAAAGACAGACAGATAGACAGACTGACTATTTTTGGTATTTTATTAGCTCGCTGAGATTCCTTGTGAACCTCATGCCTACATATTCCTAGTGGAAGTCAGAGCTTAATGTAGTTCGGGGAACTAACTAGGGAAATTAATTATTTTTAGTGCCTTGCTTAAAGCTCAAGGTTGAAGCTTTAAATTAAATCTCTGTTTACAGTAAAGAGACATGAAATCATCTTTACAGAGAGGTATTAGTACTATTCTACCACAAACATTTAAAGGAGTGACAGAATAACTGAATTCATTTCATTCAAGAGGGGGACCTTACTTGTGTATGTGCAAGTATACCAGTCAAATGCCTCTTAAATGAAAGAAAGATGCTCATCCAAATTAGGGAAAGTTACCATATGTCTGGGTTTTACTGCCAGCTCATGCCTTTCAAAATCCTAAATGGGAGACTTGATTAAAATTGAAATTGAAATGTTTGTTTGTTTGAATGTGGTAGAGTAGTAAAAATATCTCTCTATAGAGATAAGCTATGTCTATCTACTGTATAAAAGATTTGACTTTAGCTGGCTTGTATGAGGCCCAAGCTTGAGGCTTTTTGATTGATTTTATTGACTTATTGAAATAATAACTCTACTGGGGAGAATTTAAACTAAGGAGTTTTTGGTGTTCTGTACAAAGCCCAGAATTGAGGCTGACTCTAATTGGAGAGTGTTTATTTGATGGATTTTTATTTGGTGTTCTGTACAAAGCCCAGAATTGAAGCTGACTCTAATTAGGGAGACTCTATTTGTGTGCCTTGTACAAAGCCCAAGGTTGTGGCTAACTGCTGAGGATAACTGAATTTATGAATGACTCTATTTTGTGTGCCTTGTACAAAGCCCAAGGTTGTGGCTGACTTTAGTTAGGGAAAACACTATTTTCTGCCTTGTACAAAGCCCAAGGTTGTGGCAGACTCTTTGACAAGGGAGTTTTATTGTTTTGTGCCTTGTATGAAGCCCAAGGTTGAGGCTAACTGTTTTTGTTGGTTTTGACTTTATTGAGGAGATTTTATTTATAGAAAGACTGTTTTTCTTTGGAAGCTAACCCTTTCCAGGGATTTTGACTCAGCTGGAGAAATTATTTGGTAAAAGACTGACTTTATCATGTTTTTGGAGGCTGACCCTTTCCAGGGGTTTTGACTCTTTTGGGGAAATTATCTCCTAGGAGAAATGAATCTTTTTTATTTATTAATTGACTTTGGAGGCTAACCCTTTCCAGGGATTTTTTATTAACATGAAGGAATGTGTGGAAGCTAACCCTTTCCAGGGAATTTTATTGAAATGATGGATTGATTTGGAGGCTAACCCTTTCCAGGGGTTTTTATTGAAATGATTGGCAGAAAGATTATCTAGTGGAGACTTCTTGTTTAAAGCCCAAGATGAAGGCTGACTCATGCTGAGGAGAAAATAAACATAGATCCTAGACTCTGCTAAGGAAGATTGATGAAGATAAGGGTGACAGAGACTGTCCATGTCTCTCATTCCAAAAGGTGTACTCAATGCAAAATTGAGACAAACTTAGCTTGTTTAAAGTCTGGTTTAAATTGGAAGAAAACTCACCAGGGTAGGCTAAAAGGTGACTAAAGACCTGTTCCTATGTTTATAAGAAACCTGATGGGTCCTTGTATACAAGCTCAAGAGGAAGCTGGAAATGCTTTTAAGAAGCCTGTGGGTCCTTGTACAAAGCCCAAGAGGAGGCTAATCGAGGGTCCTTGTTATAGCACAAGAGAAAGCTATGTAGTTTTTGAACTTATTTTGGCTCTAAGCAAATGGGTAAGAGGTTTCACCGGGAATAATTCCTCTTTGGGTGGATGTGTCCTATATTTTTGGATTCTAAGGTTTTTGCCAAGATGTTTCACCGGGAATAATTCATCTTGGGGGTTTGAACTACAGATCTCTAATTAGGAAAGAGCCTTCACCGGGAAGACATTCTCAATCCTAGGTCATATTCCTATAATATATATATATATATAGTTTAACTGTCCTAAGGTTTATACTCAAACGTAGTTCTAAACTAATATATGCACAGTTTATATTTGACAGTAATTTAAATAAAGACTGTAAATTGAAAGCTTGTAAAGCCTAACCTGGATGGAGTGGAGGCCTTTGAAGAAGTATGTACAAAGCTTTACCAGCAATTGATGGATAACAGTTGAATATATATATGATAAACAGTTAATGGTTTTTGAAAACAGAAGAAGTGAAGATGGACAAAGGTCACATAGGTATCTGAAGAGTTTCACCGGGAATAATGCCCTTCAAATACCAGAAGAATGTTTTGAAAACAGAAAGAAGATTTTGAAAATACAGTTTTGAAAACAAGCTAAGAAGAGAAGGTTTTTTTTGGGACTTACACTCTATTAGAGGCCCAGTACTTTACAGTACTGGTTATAAAAACAGTTGGAAAATGATTTAGAATGATACAAGGTTTTGTTGTTTGAAAACCCTAATCATTTGACTTATTCGGAAATTGAAAACAGTTTTGAAAATTGACAAAAGTCAACTTAATTAAGGTAAAGATGAAGATCTATGCCTAATTAAAACCTAAACAAACAGGGTTTTATCATAAACCTTATTTACAAAATGATTAGGTTAAAACAAAGTGAATATATATTTAAAGTATTTAAGAAAAAAAAACACTTAAAACATACTATTTTAAACCTAATAAAAATATATGAAATAAATAATATTTTTATGATTTTTTTTATTATTCACAAAATAGATATATTAAATGACAAGTGTGTGAAAAATGAAGTGAAAATAAATTAATTTGATAGGTTAAATAATTGGTTAAAGTTGTGAAGAAATTAAATGGGAAAAAGTGGTAAAAAATAGGGTTTTGTCACCAACCAGGTTTGAACCCACGCCCTTTGTATTACCAGCCCAAAACAACACCACTGAGCCAACGCGCGCTTGGTGTCATATGCATGGTTCCATTGCAATTCATATATTACTCAAATGCATAGAAGTGAAAAAAAGAAATAAAATCAAAAGGTCTGGGGCGAGGGGGATTCGAACCCCAGACCTTGGGCACGCGCAACACACAAACACTCTTTACCACTAGGCTATCACGTTTTAGTCGTTAATGAAACAAGTATCAATCAAAATAAAATAAACTTAGACCTGAGTTTGAAAATTGCGCGCCACCACCATCTTCGTCTTCAACCTCAAGCTCTCAAATTTCAAATTTATGAACTTGCTCATTTCTCAACCATTTGCAAAGATGTAAAGACCAAACTTGCTCTAAATTCACTCACGATTCTAAATATGTAACTATCATAAATTTATATCAACTATATCTAACTAATTTACCAGAAATCGTGAAGAACCCTAAAACTTAAAAATCAAATTAAATGGCTATGCTGAAAGATAAATGAATGATGATAGAGGGTTTTCAATCCTCTGATGATGCTGAACAAGATAGAATCGAGCTATTTCTTAAAGAATGCTTAAATTAAAGAGATGAGGTTCAGAAACTTACCTCTGAAAATGGAAGTCGTGAGGATGATAGAGAGCAACTGAGCTTGTATGAATGATCCCAAAAGCTTCCTTGTGACTCAGTGATGCTAACTGAATGCTTTTAGTAACCTCAATCTTCCTGAATTACTCTATGGACCTCCCTCGATTTCAGCTTCAAGTGAACATGGAGGGTGATGATTCTTGAGTTACAGATGAGCTGCAGCCATCTGAACAGCTTCACTACCTCCTATGGAACGTGCCTGGATGCTTAGCTTGATTGGAAACCTTCTGAATTGCACTATGGACCTCCAACTGCAACTGCTCCAAAGTGAGAGCAACAATGGTGTTCCTCCACTTGCAGAAATGATCCAGGTGCTTGGATCACCTCAAATGACCTCCCTTAAGATGTTAGAATGCTTACTTTCCAAAGATAAGCTCTGGTTTGAAGAAATCGATTCTTCTTGCCAAAGAACTTTGAAAAACAATAAGCATGAGAAGAGAAAGAGAAAGCAAGGAATATGGTTGCTTTGGTGTGTTTTTCTACTGAAGTATGCTCTCCTATTTATAGGCAAATGACTCAGTAGTGATTGAGAGAGTGAGCTTGCTTAGTGAAGCAAGTTTGGTTTCTTAGCCATGAAGAAATTTCAAAGAATATCCAAGTGTGATCATTGCATTTTCGAGCCAACTCCCCTATCCATTGATTCTATCTGATCTTAGGGGACATTTCAGATGCAAAGTGAGCTCTAATTGGTTGGTGAGAAGATTCCTTGGGTGATTCATCAATTTGCCATAAATTCACAAATGTAATCATTACATAATCACATGTTCTTGTTTTAGGAATCTTCCTCAATTATCATGGCATGGTGAAAATGAATGCATGGCATGTTTTCAGATGTGTTATGGGTCGTGTAGCATCCATATTTGAGGTCATGTGCACAAAATTTCAAAGTTCAAAAATGATGCATGACCTATAATTTCACTTCATGAGGCCAACTTTGAACAAGCATAACTCCTAGCTCAAAATGAATTTGGAGAAGGTTGAACACAATTTGGAAAGCCCTAAACATCTACTTCAAATCATTAGTTTGGAGTTTCTTCAAAATCCTTTGGCAAATTTGTGAAAAATGAGGCCAAAGTTGGAAGAAAACTAGGTTAAAACACTTAGAAAAATTTCTAAGTGTTTATGACCTAAAACTCCAAAACTTCTAAAACTCTTAAATGATTGATCTTTTGAAAAAAGTTCCTTTGTAAGATGTTGTTTTATTTTGCAAGATCTACAACTTTCATGTTGGAAGTTTTTTGAGTTGTGTAGGTGAAATTTTGAGTTCTCACCATGCCTTAAAAAACCCTAATTCCCGACTTTTTGCTCCTTGATGAATTTCTTTGGTCAAATGACTTTACCATCCATATATTGATGATATTGATCCTTGAAAGTCATTTTTTGACCAAAGATCTCAAAAGTCAATGGTGATCCTATACAGTTGACTTTTTCCAGATAAGGTGAGATTTTGGACTTTTGTGTAGAATCAAGATCTTTTCCTCAAATGAATGATGTAAATGGATTATATTGAGGTATTAGAGATTCTTGAATCATGTCTTGAGTTTTGGATTCATGCCCTGATTAAAAGTCAACTGTCCTGGTGAATTAAGTCAAAAACCCTAATTGTCGACCAGATGAAAATAATGACTGTAGACTTTGAAATGAGGTGTGATGTCCAGTGGATCTTGTCATATGAGTTATTTGAAGATGATTGATGTCTTTGAATGATCCCCTAGGGCTTTTTATGGTTTCCCAAAGGTGATCCCTGATTTTAGTCCTTGATAAGGCTCAAAACCCTAGTTTGTGGATCTGAGTAATTTTGTACTTATATGACTGGGTGTCTAATCAATCATAGGTGAAATAATGAAGCTCTTGAGTCTTATGATTGTATTAGAGACTAATCCTCCTATTGATTGATCCTTTGCCTGAGTTTTCCTGTCTTTGAACACCCTCGATTGAATGTCAGACTGCTCTAGGTACTTACTCTGACTTGATGAAAATCCTGAAGATATGTCATCTCAGGGGGGGTCAAAAATTAGGGTATGACACTTTGACGGTTCCTTAATGATCTACCTTTGGAGTTAAGTCGATACCTTGGACGGTTCCTTAACGATCCACCTTCAGAGTTAAGTCGATACCTTGGACAGTTCCTTAACAATCTACCTTTAGATCTAAGTCGATACCTTGGACGGTTCCTTAATGATCTACCTTTAGAGTTAAGTCGATACCTTGGACGGTTCCTTAACGATCCACCTTCAGAGTTAAGTCGATACCTTGGACGGTTCCTTAACAATCTACCTTTAGATCTAAGTCGATACCTTGGACGGTTCCTTAATGATCTACCTTTGGAGTTAAGTCGATACCTTGGACGGTTCCTTAACGATCCACCTTCAGAGTTAAGTCGATACCTTGGACGGTTCCTTAACAATCTACCTTCAGATCTAAGTCGATACCTTTGACGGTTCCTTAATGATCTACCTTTGGAGTTAAGTCGATACCTTGGACGGTTCCTTAACGATCCACCTTCAGAGTTAAGTCGATACCTTGGACGGTTCCTTAACAATCTACCTTCAGATCTAAGTCGATACCTTGGACGGTTCCTTAATGATCTACCTTGGGAGTTAAGTCGATACCTTGGACGGTTCCTTAACGATCCACCTTCAGAGTTAAGTCGATACCTTGGACGGTTCCTTAACAATCTACCTTTAGATCTAAGTCGATACCTTGGACGGTTCCTTAATGATCTACCTTGGGAGTTAAGTCGATACCTTGGACGGTTCCTTAACGATCCACCTTTAGAGTTAAGTCGATACCTTGGACGGTTCCTTAAACGATCTACCTTTAGATCAACTTTTCAAAATCTAAAACGATCAACATTCAAATAACCACTTCTCAAAACACTTCATACTCCCAACACCGGATGGCATCTTCAAGCCCATCTCCGACAAAGGTCCCTACTTCAGCTAGGGCAAATTTCTTGGTATTCTAGTGTTCAATCATCTTCCACCTTCAGACACCGACTGGCACACAAACCACTCTACATCTTCAGGTTTAAGATAATTGAACAGGGGCAGCTGTCATACCCCAAAATTTGCCCATACTATTTCCTCTTGTACAAGTTCAAATCAATACACAAAGCTCCAAGACACACTCTCCTATGCAAGACTCTAAAACTAGGGTTTGGCTCACTCAAAGGAAAATCAGTGAATCAATGGCTCCAAGACATCTCATATGGCTCAATACATCTCACATTATTTCTATGACAAGTATCAAGGCTCATTTCAAAGAATTGGTCACTCAATTGTTCAGAAAGTCAACAGTCGACTATCTTAACCTAAAAGTCAACTGTGGTCAAAATAAAGTCAAAACTCTTGATTTTTTGTCAAGATCCTCACATTGAAGTACCATTCACCATTTGATCAAGAATTGATCATGGTTCATCAAGGAAAGAACAAAAATCAACAAATCAGAAAGTTTCTAAATTAGGGTTTTGCATAGGAAAAGTCAGCTGAACTTTGACCAGCCATAACTCTCACATGGAACATCAAAAATTTCCCATCCAAAGCTCATTTTGAAGGAAATTAAGTTCTCTACAATTTTGTCTCTCACATGCCAAGTCTAGAAATGCTTCGTTTGAAAGATATGGACCAAAATATTATAGGTCCTTTTTTAAAGTCAACAAAAAGTCATTTTTTTCAAAAGGATACACAAGGAGCATGGAAGATGATTTTGATATGAGACCAAAGACACTGCTTAGAAGACTCTCTAAGGTTTCCAAAAAGTCCACAAGCTTGAAAAAATATTGATATATGAAGAAATGGCATGGTGTATAATTTCACCAATTTCCAAGGGTGTACAAAAGAGAAAAAAGCTCAAAACTCAAAATATTTCCAAGTGGGCTTGCATTCATTTGATTCTAATCATATCCTAAGCCCATACACGTGCTAATTACAAATCCATATTATTTTTACTATTATATTAATTATTTTATGGATTTAATCCATTTAATTCATGAATTAATTAAAATAAAATGTGAAAAATCAATTCTTTAATGCAAGAATTGTTTTTAGCTAATCTTGAGGTCCAAGTCATCCCATAATACTGACCAAATTCGTGCAAGACCAAATATGGCAAATTTTGAATCAAAATATTTGATATTTCAATCAATGACCAAATCAAATATTTTTGCTTTCAATTTTCATTCAATGCACAATATTTTCCCTTGCTTAAGATCCAAGCATACTCCTCTACATATAGAGATCATTCACAAACCCTAGGGACAGATTTTTTTGGCTCTGAAGAACCCTAATACCTTGCAAAAAAGTCCAAACAAATTGAAATCGGTTTTGAAGTTTGAAGATAATTCAAGGCATTCTACAGACTTAGACACCTTCCTGGGTGTAATACGGTGAACTGACTTTTAAAGAAATGTGCGGATAGCAAGAGTCGCCACCGACTTTTATTTTATTCAAACAAACTCAGAAAGGCTAAAAGAAACAGAAAAAACCTTTTAAAGAAATCTAAGTTCGGGGGGTAATTTATGCAAAGGGAAGGTGTAAGGCACCCTTTGCATCCATGGTTTTCCATGGGCTCTTAATTGCTTTGCTTGCTCGTTTTCAGAAAATGTAGATGAAAGAGGAAAAATGGACTTTAGCTCGTAAATGAGCGTAGCCAGTTTTTGAAGAATTTTGAGAAAGAATATAGAAAAAAGAGCATGGCAAGGCAATTAGGGGCAATTACCTTAAACTCAGATGATAGGTCTCTTTTTAGTCTTTCAGAATGAAAGGGTCTATCCTTGCCATAAGAGGGCAAGAAGCCTTTCGTTTGGAGGTAGAAGGGTCATCGAAATATCCTTTGCCATAAGACTGTCCCATGCCATAGAAGGGCAGGTAGTCTAAGGTAAGGATCAGAATAAGCCTTATTCGTAGGCAACCAGAGGATACCTCAGCCTTTTCCGTAGGCTCAGCCTTTTCCGTAGGCAACTTCCGAGGGTCGAGATCATGTGTATCGAAGGCAGCATCATTAGGGACCATTATCTTTAATCGAGGCAACATGACTGAGGTATCCTCGTATTCGAGGGACATGGCTTATTCTGCAAAAAACACAAAGGCAACAGGCAACAAGGCAACAGGCAACAAGGCAACAGAGAGGTTACCCCAAAAGAGTGCGTGTGTGCATCAATCATGTGGTTCAATTCAGTTATTTATCTTGTAATTAGTGACTCTAATCCAGTTTAAATTTGCACTCCCTAAATTACTAACCACGCAGTATATAAAGCAATAAAGGGGAGGGGAAAGTGAAACCAGCGGATCCCCAACAGGGTTTGGCACAAGTAATAATAAAAGCCATAAAATAAAATAGGGTTTAGGGTTACCAACGACGTAGCTTTGGCATTTGACAAAGCCTGAAAAGGAAAAAGAAGAGACAGAAAACAGAGAGTGAGTGCATTATCGGTTCGAAGGCGAACTTTATCAACCATGAAAGTAAAAAGAATAATTAATAAATAAAATAATAATAAAAGGAACTTAGCTTCGAATTTGATCTGATATGGTTGGCGGAAAGCCTCGGGGTAACCCTGAAAAAGGCAAAGGCAAAAATAGTGAAGGCAAGACAAACCCCTGATTTTAAAAGAAAACAAAATAGGCTTTAAAGATAAGATACTTAGCTCTGGGTTTTTGATCAGGCGCGTGGTCGGAGTGAACCATGTCGATAATCTTTGGTTCCGGTGTGGCTCGCGCGTGAGGATCATGGTGCACCTGCAGGCTGTGGTCCGTTAGATGAGATGCTGGCTTGATCATATGGCTAGAGAATGTGGGTACAGCGTGATAACGTGGAGAGCGGATCACCGAATCCCTCAGCAACTCAAAAAATTAGCGCGCCCTTTCTTGTTTGAAACAGACCAATGAGATGGCTCCACCTAGTCATCTTCTTCGTTGAACCGTTGCTATAGCTTTTACCTACGCACAAAGCGTTGCTAAAGCCTTTACCTACGGATTTCCCCGTAGCTATAGGACCTGCAAATAGGAAAACGCTAGAAACAGAGCAAAAATCACAACCAAGACCATAGGCCGTTTCGTTTGGACCTCCTGAGCATGATAGTACCTGCGATTTGGTCTAATTTCACCTCTACATGAAATACCTAATTTAGAGTTTATAAACCCTAGCCATGGCGGATTCGTCATACAAGCACAGAAATACGATTACACACCCAGGATTATTCAGAACATCACGCAATACACAAATATGCAACCAAAATTTATTTAAAATGCATGGAATGTCATAATCAGAGTAAGGAAAAATCAATCAAACCGTGGGGAAACTGATAGTGATCTTGGACGTTTCAAGGCCTGCCAATGACTGGGAATAGATCAGTAATCTTATGAGAATATATTGGAACCTTTATATCTCCTTGAACTAATCCCAATCTCTAAGAATAATTTCAATTTTTGTTGAATTTTGTGAGCTCGGATTAGGTCTTCAAGGCTGCCAAAAAAACTCTCTCTAGGGGTCTGCATTTGCTCTCTATTTCTCATGGAATGAATTAGGTTAACAAATTTTGATAGAATCTTCTTGAATCCTTGATTGCCAATTTGAAGAAATTGATTGAAAATATGATTTTTAATCTTTCTAAATTTGCCAAATTCCAATATTTTTTGTCAATCTTGAGAAGCACGAAATTATATGGAATATGGGAGTAAATGATGATTGGTTTTGATTCAAATTGATCCCTTAAACCATATCTTTGATTTTCTATTGATTTATTTAATTTTAATCATTTTTAAATGAATAAAAATTCATAATAAATCAAATAAATCAAAAAAATTTCGTGGGAATTGGTTTATGGGCTCCCAATGTCATGAGGAACAAGTTTGGATCTTAAAAATATAGGCCCATTAGCAAGAAATTCAAAATTCCTTCACACTTTTCCCTCCAAAATAGTCCAACTTTGACAAGGCCTATCTCTCTCAATTTTTTAGGTATGGAAGTGTTCTAGGACTTTTTAGAAACCTCAGAGAGTCCTCTAACCAATGTATTTGGTCTCATATCAAAATTATTTTCCATTCTCATTTTGTGTCCTTTTGAAAAAAGTGTCTTTTTGTTGACTTTTGAAAAGGACCTATAATGTTTTAGCCCATATCTCTCAAATTAAGCATTTCTGGACTTGGCATGTGAGAGACAATTTTGTAGAGAATCAAATTTCCTTCAAAATGAGCTTTGGATGGGAAATTTCTGATGTTCCATGTGAGAGTTATGGCTGGTCAAAGTTCAGTTGACTTTTCCTATACAAAACCCTAATTTAGAAACCTTTTGATTTGTTGATTTCTGATCTTTCCTTGATGAACCATGATCAATTCTTGATCAAATGGTGAATGATACTTCAATATGAGGATTTTGACAAAAAATCAGGAGTTTTAACTTTACTTTGACCACAGTTGACTTTATAGGTTACCCAGTCGACTGTTGATCTTCTGAACTTTTGAATGACCAGAACTTTGAGATAGGCTTTGATACTTGTTATAGAGATAGTGTGAAGTGTATTTAGCCATATGAGATGCTTTGGAGTCATTGATTCACTGATTTTCCTTTGAATAAGTCAAACCCTAGTTTCAGAGCCTTGTATAGGAGAGTGTGTCTAGGAGCCTTGTGTATTGATTTGAACTTGTACAAGAGAAATAGTATGGGCAAATTTTGGGGTATGACACTGGGTATCCCCTGAAGCGATACCAATCCTCTCCAGGTCGTGAATCGTCAAGAATCTGTGCCCAGAACTCAAGGTTTGTGTCTGTTTTTAACTTCTTCGATTCCAATGATTCACGCTATATGAATGCCTTTTGCTTGCATATTCATGTTTCCCTTGGTGTGTTTATGGATTCTGGATGTTTAATTACCTTTCTGTGCGTGTTCGAAGCTAACACCATTTTTAGGGTTTTGGACTTTTAAATTGGGGCTTTTTGTTTCGAGCAAAATTAGGGACGTTTAGGGGTATAGTTGAGTTCAGGGTGAGTGGACGATCATGTTGACATGGTCGCGAAACATTTTTGTGTGGTCCTTGTATTATTCGTAATTGCAGGATCTATAGCAACGTTTTGCTGCCGTCGCTAAAGGTTCTGGTACTCTAAGACGACGGAGGGAAGAAGAAGAAGGAGACGTGGCGCCTTCTCGTTGGGCCATTCGCGCGCGCGTCAGGATTTTTAAACCCAGACAGGTTCGGTGCGTCTCACTTCTGTGCATACCATGTACCTCCTCGATCTCAGCCACTTGATCGTTATTCCATCAAATCCAACGCTTCCAAACATGCCAGTGCACCATGGATCACCAGACCTGCGCCACACATAATCAAAAGCTAAGAATTTTCCAATTTTTTTTATTTTTAATTACATAGCTTCATATTATTTTATATATTAATATTGTTTTTATTTGCTTTTCTTAATTATAATAAAATTGTTATATATATTATTTTCTAAAATATTTTTTTTATATAATTAATAATTTATTTAGTTTTATTTATTAAATTCACATATACTTATTATCTTTCTTTTTATTTTATTTTATAATTAATATTTATTATTCCATTATATTTATTTTCTTATTTATTTATATATTATATCTATCTCATTTAAAATATTTTATTTATATATTTATTTAATTTATCTTATTTAAATTATATTTAATTACTTATATTTATTTATTTAATTCATATATATTTTATTTAAATTCTAAAAAATCCATAAAAAAAATACCTTTGGTCTGATTTTATTTTCTTTCTCCGATTTAATTAATTAGGTCGCGAGACCAATAATTAATTAAATCGTTTATGTTAGTTCTATTCAAGTCGTGCCCTAATTAGGGTTTACGAAGATCATGCCCTGCACTGAATATTTTCTATGCCTTTTTCAGGGTTGTCTTTCCAGGTGCCTTCTGACTACGCGTCACATCAAAAGAACGAAGCTAAGTTCTAAACCCTTCTTTTATTATTATTATTATTAGTTTTTTATGTGATTAGGGTTTAATTTCCTCGTCAATAGAACTCCTCCTACACTTATATTTTTGTCAATTCTCTGATGATTCAATGCTTAAGGCTCGAGGCGAACCTTTACCCATCAACCTTCCAATCGAAGCTAAGTATTTAATTTAATTCTTAGATTTATTTTGTTTCCTTTTATTTTTAGGGTTTGCCTTTTGACATCTATTTGAACTATGCCTACACTCAATTTTTCTGCCTTTGCCTTGCCACTTTCAGGGTTAACCTTGAGGCTTCCTCCGACTGTCAACCATGTCAGATCAAATCCAAATGCAAAGCTAAGTATTGTTTATTTATTTATTATTAATTTCTTTATCCTTTATTTTATTAGGGTTAACCCTAAATGTCCCTGAACTAATAATGCACTCACTATATTTTGCCTTCTTGTTTTTCCGCCTTTTCAGGGTTTGTCAAATTGCCAAAGCTACGAACGTTGGTAACCCTAAGCTCTATCTCAATTATTACTTATGTTAAACCTTTTATTTTTATATCCCGCTGGTTTCAATTCCCCTCTCCTCCGCTGGTTACAATTTCCCTTCCCCGTTATTATTGTTTATATTATACTGCGTGGTTAGTAATTCTAGGGAGTGACAACTTTGAATTGAATCTAGCATCACTAATTACAAGATAATATAACTGAACATAATCACGTGATTGGTGCACCCACACACACTTTTGGGGTAACCTCTTTGTTGCCTTGTTGTCTTGTTGCCTGTTGCCTGTTGCCTGTTGCCTTGTGTATTTTTTTTTGCAGAATAGCCATGTCCCTCGAATATGAGGATACCTCAGCCATTTTGCCTCGATGAATAAAGGTCATGCGACCCTAATAATGCTGCCTTCGATACACTAACATGACCTCGAACCTCGGAAGTTGCCTACGAAAAAAGGCTGAGGTATCTTCTGGTTGCCTACGAATAAAGACTATTCTGGTCCTTCCCTTAGACTACCTGCCCCTCTATGGCATGGGTCAGTCTTATGGCGAACGACATTGCGACGACCTTTTAACCTCCAAATGAAAGGCTTCCTGCCCCCTTATGGCAAGGATAGACCCTTTCACCCTGAAAGGCTAAAAGAACTTCATTTTCAAACTATAAGGTAATTGCCCTTAATTGCTTTGCCTTGCTCTAAAATATTTTCAATATTCTTTCTCATAATTCTACAATATGGCTACGCTCATTTACGAGCTAAAGTCCGTATTCACTTCTTCTACATTTCTGAAACAAAAAAAAAGAGCAAAGCAATTAAGAGCCCATGGAAAACCATGGATGCAAAGGGTGCCTTACACCTTCCGTTTGCATAATTACCCCCCGAACTCAAAATTTCTTTTAAAGGTTTTTTTCTGTTCTTTTAGCCTTTCTAATTAATTTGGATAAAATAAAAGTCGGTGGCGACTCTTGCTTACCGTACATTTTCGATTATAAAAAAGTCAGTTCACCGTATTACAGATGTCATCACCAATCTCATCACCATCTCCATCAGCCTCACCATCAGCATCATCCACCCCCTCAGAAAAGAAAGGCCTGCCCTCAGGCCAATTTGCATAAGCGGAATAATCCTCGCGAGAAGGAAAAGGGGGGATCTCACCAGAAGGTGCAGAATGATGCAGATATAACTGCCTCATAGAGTCCATAAGGAACTCATTGGACCTCCTTCCAGCCTCAAGCGCATCCCAAGTATAATTAAAAGATGATCTCAACCTCGGGTCCCAATCTTCATAATCCAGAGTCTCACCATGCTCACCTGCAGCAGAGGACTCACCAGCTTCCTTCTTCTTTTTCTTGGCAGCCAACTTAGCATTACAGTAGCGGTTGATGTAGATATCATCAACCACATCTCTTTTCCTTTCGTTCACCACACTTGGAAAACGAACACCCTGCTTTTGACACAAAGAAGTAATCAAACAAGGAAAAATGATAGGTGCGCTAGAATGTACCCCAGGACGACGAGTGTTCTCGATGAAGATTTTCATCTCATTAGCAATGATTTTAGCAACGTCGACCGTCTTGTTTTCCAAGATGTGATAAACAAGCAAAGCCACATTAAGAGGTGCCGAAGACTTATGAAACCTTGGCCTTATGTTAAACACAATCAGAAGAAGCACCGCCTGAGCCAAAGGAGTCATATCAATCCTGTTGTAACGAATCGGCTCCTGAACATTGTTCAATTCCACCTGCTTTCCCGGTTTAAGGATCACACGAGAAATTACTTCCTGGTTTTGATGAGTTCTTCGTGCCACAGAAAACTCATCAGTCTGGATATTTGGATCAAATGGATTCCAAGGATGGCCAAGTAGCTCACTGATCGCATTACGCGAAAAATCGATCTTCTTACCACGAACAAAAGACTTGTAAGAACACAACTCACCCTCCGGTTGAAGTGCATTAGCATAAAACTCACGGACAATCTCATAGTTTATGCAATCAACCGGAGTGAGCAACCTTCCCCACTTCTTTGCATTGAAAATGTTTGCAATCTCCTTGTAGCTTCCTTCAGTGTCAATCATAAACTTCCTCTCCGCCAATTTTTTTTTCTTTTCCAGCATTGGCATGCGGTCCTGGTGGATTGCACTACTAAAACGCAATGCATCAAAAGCTCTTGGCGGAGGATTTGAACTACCCGCCTCGGTTGCATCCTTTTGAGGCTTGGATCGCTTCTGTCATACCCCAAAATTTGCCCTCGTATATTTTCTTTTGCCTCTCCTTTCATGTGCGCATGTCCTCTTAAGTCATTTGCGTAGCATGCATCCATACAATCAAGCACTCTAGTTCAAAAAAGGATTTTTATGTAATGATCGGGATTTTTCCAGGTAATTGCATTTTTTACTCACAGATGATTCATTTGGCTACTACATTCAATTTGAGGCATATTGTCACACTCTTCATATATTTACAAATTTCGTTATGTCTCAAACAAACACGTTGGTCTAGCGGGTGTAGAGCGAGGTAAGGAATGCGATTATTAAGAGGACATGAGTTCGAATCCCACCTCTTCCCTTTATTTTTGTTCATAGTCTTTTATTTCATTATATTAGGAATTAGTTTTTATCATTAATTTATATTAAATATAATTTCTATTATTTGTTAGTATAGTTATTTCTATTGTCTTTTATTATGTTAGGAATTATTTTTAAGTATTAGTTAGTATAATTATTTTTATTAACATATATTATTATTAGGTCATATTTTTGTTCTAGTTTGTATTATTATATTAGTATTGATTATCATTAAGAAGAAAAATAAAAATTAAAGAGAAACAGAATTTGCTCATGTTATCGTGTGATAAAAGATGCTAAGTAACAGTAAGACACCAAATCTTTCCAAAGGAGATACAATCTTCTTGATTCACAAATCAAATACTGCAAGATTTTCAATCAAAGATTTCAAGAAGATTTTCTCTTGTTTTGTTGACCTAGTGCATACCATATAAATACATAAACAAATTAAGAGGAGGGGATTCGGCAGTCAAAAGGTCTCTGTGAAGTTCTTGAAATTCTCAAAGAAAAGCCAATTCGTTTTTGGAGTTGCAGTCCAATTCAAGGTGCTCTGAAGGTCAAGTTACATTCCTGAAGCGACAAGGAATCTCTCCCAATCGTTATTGAGCCCTGAAGCATTGCAAACACGAGCCCTGAAGTCACGGTTTGGCTAAAACTTTTCAACCGCGATCTCATATTTGTGTGCATCATAAAGCATTTTTTATTACATATTCTTGTTAGCCTTGATACAATGAGCGTTTCTGGTAATTTAATTGGATTTATACGCATATATGAACAAAGCACCATTATTAGGTTAATGAAGCTTTGAATTAGGAACTCTGGATACGCAAGGAATTGGCCGCAATTAGTGCTTCCATCGGATTCGGGGTGTATCATATAGTTAATTAGGGTCATTATTTTGTGATTATTAACGATGAATTACAGGTTTCAAGAGGGAAGCTCTAAGGCCACGTTTGAAAAGCGTTGCTTAAAAGTCCCCTGTTTCTGAAAAATAACGAGGAAGAAGACGAGTCCCAAAGCACGCGCGTTTCGTCCTTTTAAATTTTCTTATGTTTTCTTCATATTCTATTTTTGTTGGGTCACTAACAGCTTGCGATTTGCAGTCGGTTGGTTGCAGAGTAATGCATGTTACCTAGACGGCGCGGGTTCGAGACCTGGCGTCCACACTTTTTTTTATAAAACACAATGATTCTTGATCCGGTGTAACACATCCCAAGGTGATCACCATGTGGCGTTGAACCATGACCTTCAGATGTTCTCAACCCCAGATCTACGCCCTGCAAACTGATGGTCCACCATAGGCACCCAGGGATGCGCCACACACAATCCTAAGCTAAGTTTTTTTTAAAATTTTTTATTTTATTATATAAACAATTTTATTTATATATATACATTGTTATTTTCTTTCTTTTTCTATATAACTCTTTTTTAAAAAAACAAAACAAAACTTTTTTATATATATAATAAAATTTATAATTTATATTTATTTATTTATAATACTTATTCATTTATTTATTTTAATTATTAAGATTAGTTTTAATTGATCTAAATATTTTTAATAAACTCCTAGTTATTGTATTTTAATTCATAAAATCACAGAAAATGTTTTTTGCCTGATTATATTTTCTTTCATTTGATTTAATTAATTAGGTTGTAAAACTAGTAATTAATTAAATCGATTTTTGTTGCTTTATTCAATTTACGCCTGAATCAGGGTTGACGAGAATTAGCCCTACACTAAAAAATGTTATCTTTCTGTGTCCTTTTCAGGGTTGACTCTTCAAATACGCTCCGACCACGCGCCTGATCAAAATCCGAAGCTAAGTATTCGATTATATTATTTTAAAGTCTATTTTGTTTCCTTTTAAAATCAAGGTTTGTCTTGCCTTCATTTATTTTCTGCCTTTGCCATTTTCAGGGTTAACCCCGAGGCTTCCACCGACCGCCAACCATGTCAGATCAAATTAAAAGCTAAGTCCTGTTTCGTATTTATTTTAAATAATCATTCTATTTTAATTTTGTTTTTTTTATCAAATTAGGGTTAAAATTTGATTGCCATTGAATTAGCCATACACTCACTGCTTGCTTCTTCTGTCAATTCTCATATGGTCAGAGTCAATGCTTCATACATGAGGCAAACCTTTGCCCATCAACCTTCCAATCGAAGCTAAGTGTTTTTACCCTTTTCTCGTATTTTTATTTTTGTTGATTAGGGTTAACCTTGTTTATGGCTGAACCGATAATGCACTCACCCCTTCTTTGTTTATTCTTTCTTTTCCAATCTTCAGGGTTTGTCAATTGCCAAAGCTACGAGTGTCGGTAACCCTAAACCCTAACTCTATTATATTTTTGCTTTTAATTATATCCGCTGGTTACAATTTCCCTCCCCCGTATTTGTTGATTATATTGTTTAAATTGCGTGGTTAGTAATTTAGGGAGTGCAATTTTGAACTGAATTAGAGCCATTTAATTACAAGATAATATATTTCGAATTGAATCACATGATTGGTGCACACACGCACACTTTTGGGTAACCCTCTCTGTTGCCTGTTGCCTGTTGCCTTGTGTATTTTGTGCAGAATAGCCAGTCCCTCGAATACGAGGATACCTCAGCCATGTTGCCTCGATTAAAGGTCATGGTCCCTAATGATGCTGCCTTCGATACACTAACATGACCTCGACCCTCGGAAGTTGCCTACGGAAAAGGCTGAGGTATCTTCTGGTTGCCTACGAAAAAGGCTATTTTGATCCTTCCTCTTAGACTATCTGCCTCTTTATGGCATGGGTCAGTCTTTGAGCGAATGATAATTCGATGACCCTTCTACCTCCAAACGAAAGGCTTCCTGCCCTCTTATGGCAAGGATTGACCCTTTCATTTTGAAAGGCTAAAAAGAGACCTATCATCTGAGTTTAAGGTAATTGCCCCTAGTTGCCTTGCCATGCTCTATTTTCTATATTCTTTCTCAAAATTCTTCAAAAACTGGCTATGCTCATTTTACGAGCTAAAGTCCATTTTTTTCCTCTTTCATCTACATTTTCTGAAAACGAGCAAGCAAAGCAATTAAGAGCCCATGGAAAACCATGGATGTAAAGGGTGCCTTACACCTTCCCTTTGCATAAATTACCCCCCGAACTCAGATTTTCTCAAAAAGGTTTTTTTCTGTTTCTTTTTGCCTTTCTGAATTTGTTTGGATAAAATAAAAGTCGGTGGCGACTCATGCTATCCGCACATTTCGATATAAAAGTCAGTTCACCGTATTACAGAACTGGCGACTCTGCTGGGGATTTTTTCGATTAAAAAGAGGGGTTACCTTAAAAGTTTAGGATTCACTTAAATGTATTCTATTGTTTGCTTTGCCTGCTTTATTTTTCAGGGTTGTTTTGGGAATTAACTGAAGGACGAATCCTACACCCGGATTCAAGTACACTTAAGATTAGGAGTGGCATAGTCATGGCGACCTCTTTCACATATGTGGGAGATGAGTCAATATGAAGTTCACACTTGAGTTAGGACTCCATAGCATATGCACACCTTTCTCAAATGAGGGGGGTCTATGTATGTGTCTACGGGTGCGCCGGAGCTCAGGGACCTTTAGTTACCCTTAACCCATCTTGGCCTTTAGGAACGTAGTGGGGGGACTACCCTTGACAAATGTTAAGGACTAGTCGCTACCCGATGCTACAATTCAGATAGGTTCTTTCTCAAAGTATCATTGCATGGTGCAAATGCATCATGTCCGAGGGTGCTTTAGAAGGGCTTACAATTCTGGATAACTTGTAGAACCTGTTGCTGAAATCTCCTTATCCATAGAAATGCCCTTGGGAAGGACACCTGATCAGACTTCATGCAAGCCTTTAAACCTAAGGACTCTTGTGTGACCTGTTTGTTATCTAACTTTCTATTTCCTTGCAGGATTGCTTGTAGGACATTTCGTCCTCATTGCCTTACGTTTTAACTTTCTACTTTCTTGCAGGATTTGCCTGTAGGACAATTTGACCTTATGCTTTACTTAATGCATTGCATCTGCATGACATCATGACACCATGAGCATAACATGATTTAACTAACCCTTTTAAGGATCTTAGGAATTTAGGGCGCACAATTTTAAGTGCTCTTATCAAGGACGAATTTCCTAATCAAGGGGCAAGAGGATTTACTTTCCTCCGGCCGCATACTTTCCTATTCAAAGACTCGATACCTAGCAAGGGGCAAGAGGATTTATTTTCCTTTGGCCACATACCTTCCAATAACAGAAGTATCCTGAATCAGAGGCGATGATCCACTCGATGTGGTGAGCTTGATTCTCAAAGAAGGATGTTCAAAGACAAGAGTCAGGAATTCTTCAAACAAATACGCGACCAAATCATTTTCTAATGTTGCTAACTAAATTCCTAAAGATCCTTGAAAAGATTGCATTTGCATTCATAACATCACATAAAACTAACTTTGTCTTTCAGGTCGACCAACTGGTCAGACAAATACCATCAAGAAATCAATCTCTGTCAGATATACATTCTGGAAAGCATATCCCTCCAGACATTCTGAAGACACCTACATCAGATATATATTCCGGAAGCTCGAACCCCGGACATTCTGAAAATTCCAATCAGATGCACATTCTGGAAGCTTGACCCCCAGACTTCTGAAACATTCCAATCAGATATACATTCCGGAAGCTCGAACCCCGGACATTCTGAAACATTCCAATCAGATATACATTCCGGAAGCTCGAACCCCGGACATTCTGAAACGTTCTTATCAGCTACACATTCTGGAAACTCGAACCCCGGATACTCTGAATCTCTACACCAGTTCCACAACAACGACGCATGCCAGATGCACCTAAGCGTCAACTCACCAAAATTAATATGTTGTCGGCTCAAATATTACAACATCTGTTGAAGATCAGATTGATTACTCTGAGGGATGCTCCTAAGAATTCTAACACCTCTGGCTATAAACTCAATGCGAGGTGCGCGTACCATTCCAACATCCCTGGACATTACAAAAACAATTGCTGGACATTGAGGAATAAGATTCAAGATCTAATCGATAACGGGGAAATCAAATTCAACCCTCCCGAAACTCCTGTGGTGATCACCGCTCCTATGCCTAGTCATGACAAGACTGATTAATGTCTAAATGGATGAACTTTTAATCATTAGCTTTACTTTCATTTGCAATTTCTATTCTGTATGTTTAAACATTCGACTTATGATAGACATTATCTGTGTTAATAATCATCATCACTGCATTGCATATGCTTGTCTTGAATTAATTATTTCGCTATCACTCATTTTAATTTATGTCTTTACTTTGCATGTGTTTTGTGATATTCAACTCCTGCTAAGCTGTAAGCCTTTTAAGGGAGGATGACGAAAACGATGCCGCAACCTCATACAGTATGCTTTTGAGCGGACTATGCTGACGATGTACAGGCATTGTTTCAATTCCTAAATAGTGGAGATATAAGGATGTTAATCGCTCGTCAACCCCTTTGAGCCTAAGAAGTAGAAGTTTCTTTCTTGTACTAATTAAAACCCTTGATCATAACCTGGGGCAGGGTAGTTCTCAGTTAATTTGGCTGTGCATTCTATTTTAAGAGAATCATTCAGTACACCTTTCAACAAGGGTTTCAATCACCAACGTTCATCCGCACACATCGAAGAAGCGTTGGAGAGGTCAAAAGCCAATAATGGTTCATCAATCATTAAACAAGGCAGTCAATATCTTTCAAAAAGAAAAAAATGAAAAAACATATATACAAAGAAAAGCTTGCTAAGTCAAAAATCAAAAGATGACTTAGGCAAAAATCAAGGCATCCCGCTGACTGTAAGATCAAAAAAGACAGTTCAGGCAAAAGTTAGGGATATCAAAAAGATGAAAAAAGAGAAGTCAATAAATTCCGGAACGACTCAAAGTTGTGACTACCAAAAGGAAGAAGTGACTGCCATCTCAAAAGTTCTCTTTGCTTGTGAACCATCGTCATTATCAAAGGTGCAAATCTAAAAGTCTCTTGGAACCTGAATGCATAAGTTGAATTAACTGAGCTTAGGACTGAAGATCATCACGAAGAAGGGTGGGTACAAATAAACTTTGAGCCTTTATCCTTTGTTTCTCAAACCGTGAACCAAGCCACGTTACAACCCTTGAAAGTCCTAATTGAAGCATGGTTAGTTCGAAAGCATACTGACACAACAAAGGTATCCCGACTCCTTAAGGTTTACCACTAATGCTGAGTTGATATCAAGTTTTTACAAACATCACATTGTTACAAATATCACGTTTTTACAAACATCACACTTTTGCATCTCCTGTTTTAATGTTTTTCAACAAAAAAATCAAGACAAACGTATGCATTGCATCTCATGAATTCATTATTAAATGCATTCTGCTACATAATTTCAAATGTTAGCATCAGAAAGAACTTGCACAAGGTACAACTAATGACTGAAAGTTATCCCGACAGACAAGATTACTCCGAGAAGCAATGTCTCTATGTATACAAGGGGCATGGCACGCTGTTCCCGATCAATCTGGGGCAATCAAGTCAAGACTCCGAGAGTCTCTCAAAATGTCAAACAGCCAAAGGCGTGCATCCCAAGTGGGTTTCAAGCTATGTCCCGATCAGTCAGGGGCATCATGCTAAGTACTAGGGGCATGTCGCCCATAGTGCACATCTCATAAAATCCTCGCGAGGCGAATCTTTCCAAAGTTCCTGCTAACTGGGGCAAATCTATGCAAGTCCAGTTCAACATCTTGATCAATACTCAGTGGCGTGTCCTGAATCGAGTAGTAATTTACTACAATACTGGGGGCAACTTTCAAGACACCCATGTCTCCCCACAGAGCCAGGTTCACAAAACCACCTCCCCGCAGAGTAATCATTAAGAAGACATCTTCAAACGTTCTCGTCCCGACAAAGACATGACTCTCCAACAGAGTTTACATCTTCAACAATACTGATTCCCCGTCCTTCCTCTTTTCTCCAAACATGGTTTATTAATATCTCTAAATCCCCAAACAGGGTACATCAAGTTACTGATCATCCCCAAGCAAAAATCATAAATCCCCAGTTGAGCATCTTTAAGACAAGATCAGACAACAGAATTACAAGGACATGGAGATTTAGTTTCTCAATCAAGACAACATACATCGTATTCATACGTCACAAAACATAAACATATTCATGCATCGCATACATACTAAACTCACGCATAACATACAAAGCTTCTCATTTATTTTAAGGGACTCATTACATAACACATACATCATGACATTGCATAAAAAATATTTTTATACCTATTGCAGAATACAGGTACAGACAAATGAACGAAATCTCCAACTTTCCAAGATCTAATTCGGCTACTATGAATGGTACTGACACGGTCAACGCTCGAAGATCTAATTCATTTACCACGAACGGTAATGACACGATCATTTTCAAAGATCTAATTCAGTTACTACGAACGGTACTGACACGGTCAACTCTCAGAGATCTAATTCTATCATCACGAACGGTGTAGACACGATCACTGATCTTCCCAGTCTAATTCAGTTACTACGAACAGTGCTGACACGACAAGAGATCTAATTCCATCATCACGAACGATGTGGACACGATCAACTATTTCCTAAGTCTAATTCAGTTATTACGAACGATACGGACACGACAAAAAGATCTAATTCAGTTACTACGAACGGTGCTGACACGATCAACCTTTAAAGATCTAATTCTATCATCACGAACGGTGTAGACACGATCATCCTCCAAAGTCTAATTCAGTTACTACGAACGGTGCTGACACGACCAACTCTCCATAAATCTAATTCATCTACTATACGATCAACATTCAAACAACTACTTCTCAAACACTTCAGTCTCGACACCTGGATGGCATCTTCAAGCCCATCTCTAACAAATATTCCTCAATACAAAAAAAAATCCAGCCTAACGCACGGCGTTCCAGACATCTACGGATGCAAATCGGATTAGTCTAACGCACGACTTATCCATCAACCTAACGCACGGTTTTCCAGACATCTGAGGATGCAATTGAGAATATTCTAACGCACGACTTATTCATCAACCTAACGCACGGTTTTCTAGACATCTGAGGATGCAATTGAGAATAGTCTAACGCACGATTTATTCTTCGACCTAACACACGGTTTTTTTCAGACATCTGCTGATGCAAGCTAGACCCAGTCTAACGTACGACTCAACCTAAGTCTTTTCTTCAGAAACAGTCTAACGTACGACACATTCTGACTCTCAAGTATATCAAGTCGGATGGCATCTTCAAGCCCATCTCCGACAAAAGTCCCTACTTCAACTAGGGCAAATTTCTTGGTATTCTAGTGTTCAATCATCTTCCACCTTCAGATACCGACTGGCATACAAACCACTCTACATCTTCAGGTTTAAGATAATTGAACAGGGGCAGCTGTCATACCCCAAAATTTGCCCTCGTATATTTTCTTTTGCCTCTCCTTTCATGTGCGCATGTCCTCTTAAGTCATTTGCGTAGCATGCATCCATACAATCAAGCACTCTAGTTCAAAAAAGGATTTTTATGTAATGATCGGGATTTTTCCAGGTAATTGCATTTTTTACTCACAGATGATTCATTTGGCTACTACATTCAATTTGAGGCATATTGTCACACTCTTCATATATTTACAAATTTCGTTATGTCTCAAACAAACACGTTGGTCTAGCGGGTGTAGAGCGAGGTAAGGAATGCGATTATTAAGAGGACATGAGTTCGAATCCCACCTCTTCCCTTTATTTTTGTTCATAGTCTTTTATTTCATTATATTAGGAATTAGTTTTTATCATTAATTTATATTAAATATAATTTCTATTATTTGTTAGTATAGTTATTTCTATTGTCTTTTATTATGTTAGGAATTATTTTTAAGTATTAGTTAGTATAATTATTTTTATTAACATATATTATTATTAGGTCATATTTTTGTTCTAGTTTGTATTATTATATTAGTATTGATTATCATTAAGAAGAAAAATAAAAATTAAAGAGAAACAGAATTTGCTCATGTTATCGTGTGATAAAAGATGCTAAGTAACAGTAAGACACCAAATCTTTCCAAAGGAGATACAATCTTCTTGATTCACAAATCAAATACTGCAAGATTTTCAATCAAAGATTTCAAGAAGATTTTCTCTTGTTTTGTTGACCTAGTGCATACCATATAAATACATAAACAAATTAAGAGGAGGGGATTCGGCAGTCAAAAGGTCTCTGTGAAGTTCTTGAAATTCTCAAAGAAAAGCCAATTCGTTTTTGGAGTTGCAGTCCAATTCAAGGTGCTCTGAAGGTCAAGTTACATTCCTGAAGCGACAAGGAATCTCTCCCAATCGTTATTGAGCCCTGAAGCATTGCAAACACGAGCCCTGAAGTCACGGTTTGGCTAAAACTTTTCAACCGCGATCTCATATTTGTGTGCATCATAAAGCATTTTTTATTACATATTCTTGTTAGCCTTGATACAATGAGCGTTTCTGGTAATTTAATTGGATTTATACGCATATATGAACAAAGCACCATTATTAGGTTAATGAAGCTTTGAATTAGGAACTCTGGATACGCAAGGAATTGGCCGCAATTAGTGCTTCCATCGGATTCGGGGTGTATCATATAGTTAATTAGGGTCATTATTTTGTGATTATTAACGATGAATTACAGGTTTCAAGAGGGAAGCTCTAAGGCCACGTTTGAAAAGCGTTGCTTAAAAGTCCCCTGTTTCTGAAAAATAACGAGGAAGAAGACGAGTCCCAAAGCACGCGCGTTTCGTCCTTTTAAATTTTCTTATGTTTTCTTCATATTCTATTTTTGTTGGGTCACTAACAGCTTGCGATTTGCAGTCGGTTGGTTGCAGAGTAATGCATGTTACCTAGACGGCGCGGGTTCGAGACCTGGCGTCCACACTTTTTTTTATAAAACACAATGATTCTTGATCCGGTGTAACACATCCCAAGGTGATCACCATGTGGCGTTGAACCATGACCTTCAGATGTTCTCAACCCCAGATCTACGCCCTGCAAACTGATGGTCCACCATAGGCACCCAGGGATGCGCCACACACAATCCTAAGCTAAGTTTTTTTTAAAATTTTTTATTTTATTATATAAACAATTTTATTTATATATATACATTGTTATTTTCTTTCTTTTTCTATATAACTCTTTTTTAAAAAAACAAAACAAAACTTTTTTATATATATAATAAAATTTATAATTTATATTTATTTATTTATAATACTTATTCATTTATTTATTTTAATTATTAAGATTAGTTTTAATTGATCTAAATATTTTTAATAAACTCCTAGTTATTGTATTTTAATTCATAAAATCACAGAAAATGTTTTTTGCCTGATTATATTTTCTTTCATTTGATTTAATTAATTAGGTTGTAAAACTAGTAATTAATTAAATCGATTTTTGTTGCTTTATTCAATTTACGCCTGAATCAGGGTTGACGAGAATTAGCCCTACACTAAAAAATGTTATCTTTCTGTGTCCTTTTCAGGGTTGACTCTTCAAATACGCTCCGACCACGCGCCTGATCAAAATCCGAAGCTAAGTATTCGATTATATTATTTTAAAGTCTATTTTGTTTCCTTTTAAAATCAAGGTTTGTCTTGCCTTCATTTATTTTCTGCCTTTGCCATTTTCAGGGTTAACCCCGAGGCTTCCACCGACCGCCAACCATGTCAGATCAAATTAAAAGCTAAGTCCTGTTTCGTATTTATTTTAAATAATCATTCTATTTTAATTTTGTTTTTTTTATCAAATTAGGGTTAAAATTTGATTGCCATTGAATTAGCCATACACTCACTGCTTGCTTCTTCTGTCAATTCTCATATGGTCAGAGTCAATGCTTCATACATGAGGCAAACCTTTGCCCATCAACCTTCCAATCGAAGCTAAGTGTTTTTACCCTTTTCTCGTATTTTTATTTTTGTTGATTAGGGTTAACCTTGTTTATGGCTGAACCGATAATGCACTCACCCCTTCTTTGTTTATTCTTTCTTTTCCAATCTTCAGGGTTTGTCAATTGCCAAAGCTACGAGTGTCGGTAACCCTAAACCCTAACTCTATTATATTTTTGCTTTTAATTATATCCGCTGGTTACAATTTCCCTCCCCCGTATTTGTTGATTATATTGTTTAAATTGCGTGGTTAGTAATTTAGGGAGTGCAATTTTGAACTGAATTAGAGCCATTTAATTACAAGATAATATATTTCGAATTGAATCACATGATTGGTGCACACACGCACACTTTTGGGTAACCCTCTCTGTTGCCTGTTGCCTGTTGCCTTGTGTATTTTGTGCAGAATAGCCAGTCCCTCGAATACGAGGATACCTCAGCCATGTTGCCTCGATTAAAGGTCATGGTCCCTAATGATGCTGCCTTCGATACACTAACATGACCTCGACCCTCGGAAGTTGCCTACGGAAAAGGCTGAGGTATCTTCTGGTTGCCTACGAAAAAGGCTATTTTGATCCTTCCTCTTAGACTATCTGCCTCTTTATGGCATGGGTCAGTCTTTGAGCGAATGATAATTCGATGACCCTTCTACCTCCAAACGAAAGGCTTCCTGCCCTCTTATGGCAAGGATTGACCCTTTCATTTTGAAAGGCTAAAAAGAGACCTATCATCTGAGTTTAAGGTAATTGCCCCTAGTTGCCTTGCCATGCTCTATTTTCTATATTCTTTCTCAAAATTCTTCAAAAACTGGCTATGCTCATTTTACGAGCTAAAGTCCATTTTTTTCCTCTTTCATCTACATTTTCTGAAAACGAGCAAGCAAAGCAATTAAGAGCCCATGGAAAACCATGGATGTAAAGGGTGCCTTACACCTTCCCTTTGCATAAATTACCCCCCGAACTCAGATTTTCTCAAAAAGGTTTTTTTCTGTTTCTTTTTGCCTTTCTGAATTTGTTTGGATAAAATAAAAGTCGGTGGCGACTCATGCTATCCGCACATTTCGATATAAAAGTCAGTTCACCGTATTACAGCTTCCTTTGCCTGCTAAACATCTGCACAAAAAGAAGGAACCACACAAAACAAGCCACCAAAATCGTTAGCTACAAAACATACCACAGAATGTTAGAACCAAAGAAAATTTTTTTTGCAGGTCTGGTGTGACTCGCCCGGCGAGCCAGAATGCTCCGCCGGGCGAATCGAGCGAAACAGGGCAACACAACTGCAGAACAAGCAACATCCCCAACACCATCTTCCCACACTCTAAGGAACTTCTATTCACCTCTAGATAACTCTATTACATCCTATTTCAACTAAAGGTTTTCAAAACCCTAACTAATTTCATTACTCTAGTTTAATAGGCATGAACACAAGAGAGAAAAGATAACAAAGAGGGAAGAATTTACCTTTGCTTAAAAATTGAGGAAGAGAAGAGCAAGAGAAGAGGAATGGGAGCAAGGCAAGGAGAGGAACGGCTAGGGCGCACAAGGGAAGGGGGAAACGAAAATTGCAAGAATGAGGGCAAGAGTGGGCCTCACACAATAAGCCCCTTTTCCCTGCAGCCCAAGCACGTGACAAACAGTCACAGAAAACAAGCCTTCGCCCGGCGAGCCAAATTGCTCCGCCGGGCGCTCCACACCAGAACCAGAATTTTTTTTTTAAAAAATATTACAGGTCTTCCTCCTTTCTTAACACAACACTCTAATAAAATTAAAAGCTCCAGTAACAACTAAAAAAACAGTAAATACTTACAATGCCGGGGTGCCTCCCGACTAGCGCTTTGTTTAACATCGGTCTGCTCGACGGCTATAAGTGATCAAGGATCACTAAGAGCAAGCACACTTGTTTCTCTATTGAACTCGCACCCACGGTACACTTTCAATCTTTGCCCGTTAACAGTCCATGTTTCTTTGGATTTCGGGTCTTCTACCACAATTGCTCCAAAATGCTTCACCTCCTTGACCAAAAACGGTCCAGACCATTTTGACTTCAATTTTCCCGGAAAAAGTCTCAAACGGGAATTGAAGAGAAGCACCATTTGACCAACTTGGAAATCTTTTTGCCGAATTTTGCTATCATGATAAAATTTGACCTTTTCCTTATAAATTTTGTTGGAATTGTAGGCATTAAGTCTCAATTCATCCAACTCATGAATTTGAACTTTTCTTTTTTCACCGGCCAAGTTAGGATCAAAATTTAAAAGCTTTAACGCCCAAAAAGCTTTGTGCTCCATCTCAACGGGTAAATGGCAAGTTTTACCATAAACCATTTGAAATGGAGTTAAACCAATTGGAGCCTTATAGGAGGTACGATACGCCCACAACGCGTCGTCAAGCTTGTGAGACCAATCTTTTGTTAGAACAAGATTTGTTCTGATCAATTATCTTAGTTTTGATGATAACAATAATATGAATTTTGCTTAAGATAATATGGTACTCTAATCCAATGCAATTTCCTTTTTAGGAAATATATAAAGAGTATGCATAATTCAGCGCTCAGAAGCTTTGTCTCAAAGGGTTCAGCATGCAACATCAGAACATGGTCTGGCAAGACATCAGAAGATGGTCAAAGCAGAATCAGAACATGGGTCTATGGAAGCATCAGAAGAACATGAGATCAGAAGCACGGAAGTTCTGATGGTATCACGCTCAGAAGCACTTCAAGGTCAGAAGATCAGAAGATGCTTTGCACCAAGCTGTTTGACTCTGATGATATTCAAACGTTGTATTCACAAACATCAGATCAGAAGGAAGTACAAGTGGCAAGCTACGCTGACTGACAAAAGGAACGTTAAAAGCTATTAAAGGCAACGTCAGTAGACACAGCGTGAACAAGGCTCGAGGTAGTTGACAAAAGCGTATAACATTAAATGCGATGCTGTACGGAACACGCAAAGCATTAAATGCACTCAACGGTCATCTTCTCCAACGCCTATAAATATGAAGTTCTGATGAGAAGCAAGGTTAACGATTCTGAACAAAACAACTCATATTAACTTGCTGAAACTCTGTTCTACTCAAAGCTCAGAATCTTCATCTTCATCAAAGCTCACTACATTGCTGTTGTAATATATTAGTGAGATTAAGCTTAAACGTTAAGAGAAATATCACAGTTTGTGATTATAGCTTTTAAGAAGCAATTGTAATACTCTTAGAATTGATTACATTAAGTTGTAAGGAACTAGAGTGATCGTGTGGATCAGAATACTCTAGGAAGTCTTAGAGGTTATCTAAGCAGGTTGTAACTAGAGTGATCGTGTGGATCAGAATACTCTAGAAAGTCTTAGAGGGTATCTAAGCAGTTGTTCCTGGAGTGATCAGTGTGTGATTAGAAGACTCTGGAAGACTTAGTTGCTGACTAAGTGGAGAACCATTGTAATCCGTGCGATTAGTGGATTAAATCCTCAGTTGAGGTAAATCATCTCTGCGGGGGTGGACTGGAGTAGTTTAGTTAACAACGAACCAGGATAAAAATAACTGTGCAATTTATTTTTATCTGTCAAGTTTTTAAAGCTACACTTATTCAAACCCCCCCTTTCTAAGTGTTTTTCTATCCTTCATCTTTTCGCGAACTTGACACAGTTTTCTCAAGGATCCTTTTGATCTCACGGTTTGAAACCTCAGCTTGGCCATTGGTTTACGGATGGTATGGAGTAGCAACCTTGTGCCTAACTCCATATTGCTTCAACACTTTTTCAAGTGGAGCATTGAAAAAATGCGATCCGCCATCACTCACCAACACCCTTGGCGTACCGAAACGCGAAAAAATATTCCTTTTCAAAAATTTGATTACGGTCTTACCGTCAGCTTTTGGTGAAGCAATCGCTTCCACCCATTTAGACACATAGTCCACAGCGACCAAAATGTATTCATTGGCAAATGAGGATGGAAATGGACCGACGAAATCAATTCCCCAACAATCAAACACTTCCACCTCTAGGAAGCTTTGTAGGGGCATTTCATCTCGACGACCAATTCCACCACTCCGCTGACAACTGTCACAACTCGACACATAACGATAGGCATCTTTAAACAACGTAGGCCACCAAAAACCCGCCTGAAGGGCTTTAGTTGCCGTACGTAATCCATTGTAGTGACCACCATATGGTGAATTGTGACAATGCCACAAAATACTTTGAGATTCCTCACTAGTAACACACCTCCTTAAGAGATTGTCACTACTTAATTTGAAAAGATAAGGCTCATCCCAAACGTAAAAGTTAGCATCGGATAAGAACTTCCGTTTTTGGTTCCAAGTAAGATCTTCCGGTATCCACCCGGTAGCTTTATGGTTAGCCATGTCAGCAAACCAGGGTCTAACTTCTTGGACCATAAACAGTTTCTCATCAGGAAATTCCTCTTTGACCTCACTTTCAAATTGTGTTACCTCGGTATTCACCAACCGAGATAAATGGTCAGCTACCACATTTTCAGACCCTTTTTTGTCTCTTACTTCAAGATCAAACTCTTGAAGCAAGAGAATCCACCTAATCAGCCTTTGTTTTGAGTCCGGCTTAGTGAGCAAGTATTTGATAGCTGCATGGTCAGTATAACACACAATTTTGGAACCAATCAAGTAAGAACGAAATTTCTCTAATGCAAACACAATAGCAAGCAACTCTTTTTCGGTAGTTGCGTAATTGACTTGCGCTTCATTTAAAACTTTGCTTGCATAGTGAATAGCATGAAAAATTTTGTTCTTTCTTTGTCCTAACACGGCACCCACCGCATAATCACTCGCATCACACATGAGTTCAAAATCAAGCGACCAATTAGGAGCGACGATTATGGGTGTGGTTACCAACTTTTCTTTAAGCTCTAGGAAAGCATTTAAACAGGATTCATCGAAAAGAAATTCCGTACCTTTGTTGAGTAGATTACTCAATGGCTTTGCCACTTTGGAAAAATCTTTGATAAATCTTCGATAAAACCCGGCATGTCCTAGAAAACTTCGGATACCCTTCACATTCAATGGAGGAGGCAACTTCTCTATAACTTCAATTTTTGCTTTATCCACCTCAAGGCCTCTTGAAGAAACCTTGTGGCCGAGCACAATTCCTTCGGTAACCATGAAGTTGCACTTCTCCCAATTGAGGACCAAATTTGACTCCACACAACGACTTAGCACGGTATCAAGATTTTTCAAACATAAATCAAATGAAGCCCCAAAAACCGAGAAGTCATCCATAAACACTTCGATGCACTTCTCAATTAAGTCAGAAAAGATAGCTTGCATACACCGTTGAAATGTTGCCGGTGCATTACACAACCCGAAAGGCATTCGCCGATAAGCAAAAATACCGAAAGGGCATGTGAAAGCGGTCTTCTCATGATCCTCGGGATTGACTACAATTTGATTGTATCCCGAATACCCGTCTAAGAAACAATAAAATTGTTGACCGGATAATCTCTCGAGCATTTGATCCATAAACGGTAAGGGAAAATGATCTTTCCTCGTAGCTTTGTTTAGCTTACGATAATCGATACACATCCTCCATCCAGTCACGGTTCGAGTAGGAATTAGCTCATTCTTCTCATTTCGAATCACCGTCATTCCACCCTTCTTAGGCACCACATGGACGGGACTCACCCAAGCACTATCCGAGATCGGATAAATCATCCCGACTTCTAACATTTTCACTACTTCCTTTCTCACTACCTCTTTCATCACCGGATTCAAACGTCTTTGTGGTTGAGCTACCGGTTTAAAGTCATCCTCCATCAAAATCTTATGCATACAAAAGGAGGGACTAATGCCTTTGAGATCGGAAAGTGTCCATCCCATTGCTTCTTGGTTTCTTTCTAGGACCACAAGTAATTTTTCTTCTTCAACCTTAGAAAGGGCGTTGCTAATGATAACCGGCTTGTTTGCATTCTTCTCAAGAAACACATACTTCAAGTGAGAAGGTAACACTTTCAATTCCACCTTTGGTTCTTCAACTTCAAGCTCATCTTTCAACTCATCAATTTGAGCTTCAAAAGGATTCATCTCATCACATGCCTCAAGATTTCTCAAGCAATCTTCAATTTCCTTCTCTTGATCTTTTGTAAGCACTTCAAGAGCTTCCATCAAAGTTTTCTCAAGAGGATTAGTCAAGTGCATTTCATTCTCTACTTTCATAATCGCTTTTTCTGTGGCATCGATTCTAAAACAATGATCGTCATCACTAGGATGCTTGATAGCTTCAAAGAGATTAAGACATAATTCCTCGTCTTGGTATCGCAATTTCATTAAGCCATCATCAATGTCTATCATCATTCGGGCTGTCTTCATAAAAGGCCTTCCTAAGATCAATGGTATATCAGGATCTTCTTCCATGTCTATGACGACAAAATCAACGGGAAACCAAAATTTGTCAACCTTAACAAGCAAGTCTTCCGCAATGATAGTGTCATTCTAGTCGGCTTCAAGTCATTAATTCCTAACCTTCTCACCATAGACAATGGGATCAAATTAATGCTAGAACCGGTATCCACCAATCCTTTGCCTATTCGAACATTTCCAATAGACACCGGCAAGGTTACCCGTCCAGGATCATTTGATTTAATCGGTGTAGTGCGTTGAATTAACGCATTACAACAAGAGCTCACCGTGACTACCTCCGGATCCAAGAATCTTCTCTTCTTAGTGATGATGTCTTTGATAAATTTAGAGTACATCGGCATTTTCTCTAATGCTTCGGAAAAAGGAACATTGATTTGCAACTTGCTAAAGATGTCCAAGAACCGAGCATAGTGCTTTGCATCTTCTTTCTTTGACGGACCGGGAGGGTAAGGTAATTTCTTCACTTGTATAGAATCATCCACCTTCTTCTTTCCCTTCTCACTCACACTCAATTTTTTTCTCTCTTTTTCTACTTCTTTCTCAAGAGTTTCTTTTTCCACTAATTCTTTCTCTTTCTCATTTTCAACTAAATCACCCTCAACATTTTTTTCTACTTCAATCACCCTATCTTTTTCACTTTCAACAATTTCCTCCTCAACTATCTCTCCTACACCCATATCAATATTTCTACCGCTATGAGTTAGAATTGACTTACAATGCTCACGAGGATTTTCTTGTGTAGTAGCCGGAAAAGGACCTTTGTTTTGATCGGCAAGTTGCTTTGACAATTGCCCGACTTGAGTTTCAAGGTTCTTTATGGCGACATCCGTACTCTTTTGGCTCGCAATTTGCAATTGCATGAATTGGCTAAGAGTGTCCTCGATTGAAAGCTTTGTTTGTTGAGGTTGTTGATTGTAACCACCTTGATAAGGATTTTGACGATTCGATGGACCCGCATCCGGCCTCCATCCTTGTTGATAACCTTGATTACCTCTTTGTTGGTAACCTTGGTTATTGTTGTAAGGTTGTTGTTGTTGTCTCCCACCATAACCTTGATTAGGATTTGACACAAAATTCACCTCTTCACCCGGTGGAGGACAAAAACCAGTTTGATGGTCACCCCTACACAATTCACAACACATCACCTGTTGATTTTTAGAAGGGATCCCATGTATCTCTTTGATTTGTTGAGGGAGTTTTGACATTTGTTGAGTGAGCAATTCTACTTGTTGTGTCAATAACTTGTTTTGAGCAAGTATTGCATCACTAGTATTCAATTCAAGAACTCCTGGTTTTCTTTGCGATGCACTACGGTTGTGTTGCCCTTGATGATCATTCAAAGTCATCCTATCAATGATAGCAATTGCTTCAGCAGCTGTTTTTGACATCAACGAACCACCCGCGGTAGCATCTAAAAGAGTTTTTGGTTGAGGTTGGAGTCCATTCCTAAAGATATGGATTTGAGACAATTCATCAAACCCATGACCTTTGCATTTTCTAACCATGGACTTGAACCTCTCCCATGCTTCATTGAGAGATTCATTCGAACCTTGAGAGAACACCGCAATAGAAGTTTTCGCTTCCATGAACCTATTGTGAGGAAAGAACCGATCCAAGAACTTCTCTTCTAACTCGTTCCAATTTGTCATGACATTATTTGGTTGATCAAGGTACCATTCCTTAGCTTTTCCAATTAAGGAATGAGGAAAGAGTCTCCTGAACACCTGTTCTTCTTGGTCTTCCGGAGCACCAATTGTTCCGGCGATCTCGTAGAACTTTGTTAGATGAGTAAATGGATCCTCGTGATC
This sequence comes from Vicia villosa, assembly GCF_029867415.1. NCBI lineage: Eukaryota > Viridiplantae > Streptophyta > Magnoliopsida > Fabales > Fabaceae > Vicia > Vicia villosa. The sequence goes on from NC_081185.1 coordinate 151,866,161, forward strand.
TGCCCCTGTGAAAGGATTCTGATAAAGTAATTGAAGTAACCCCGTTTTCATCTCGGAGTTTCTTCCATTGGCTTGATCACGAGCAAATTGTGCATTGAGTCGAGGGCTATTAACACAAGGCCCTCGAGCTGGAACATTAGGATCCGCAGCCATTTCTTCCTCAACCAAGTTTTCAACCGGAGTTGAAGAAGAAGATGCTTCTTGTTGTTGTCTTCTTTCCCTAGCTAGTTGTCTCCTCCTACGAGTTTTGCTATTCTCTCTACGTGCAGTCCTCTCAATCTCTGGATCAAAAAGGAGTTGATCTGTAGGTATACGTCCTCGCATAAACTGTAATCTGAAAAACTAACCAAGCAAATTAACAAACACAAGGAAAATAAATTTAGAAACAAGAGATTAATTATAAGACTCAATACAAAACAAACTATTGCAATGCTTGCAATATCTAAACAACAATCCCCGGCAACGGCGCCATTTTGTTGAAAGAGTATTGTGGTACTTTTCGTTTATCATTTCCACAGGGATTATTGCGATATCACCGCCGTTCTATAGTCTATTTTGTCGTGAGTTAAAGTTATCATGGGGTTTGGTTTTGATTCTGGTAACGTAATTCTTTAATCTCATGCAAGAAGTGCTAAACTTGGTATGTGGTTTTAAAAGATGGTAAAAGAATGTCAAGATTAGATTTTTGATAATTTGCTTCTAAGATATTTTCTTGATCAAATATGTGAACTCATGAATGATACATATAATCACAATCCTCTCAATATGTTTCATGTCTAAACCATATTGTGAAATTTGCCATTTTGATCCTTAAATGATCTCTCAACCTAACTATCAAAATGACAACACTCAAGGCTTAATATAGGCAAATATCAACTCACAAAGCTATTTCTAAACTTTACTTGTTGATAGATAAAAAACCTAGGTCAAGACTTGAAAACATTTTCTCAAATAGAATACAAATCTCATAAATAAATAAACACAAGGTTTTTCACCATATATATATCATCACTTGTTCACATACAAAAGATCAAAAGAAATACAAACTAAAAGCAAATCATCTACCTCTAATCTTGACACCAAGAAGGTTTAGCCACCCATTTCCATGGTGACTTGAGCAACAAGCAAACTATCAAGCTTTATGAACATCAAGATGGAAGTCTCCAAGATTGATGGGTAAAAACTTGAATTTTACTAACAATGGAAGTTTTAGGGTTTTCTCACTCCAAAAATGGTGTATTTTGGTTCAAGAGAGAGATATATAAGATGGAATGGTTCTCAAAATATCTAACTAGCACTATATAGCATGGCACATCAGCCCAGATTCGCCCGGCGGAAGAACAGCTTCGCCGGGCGAAACCCACTAAACAGGCCACGTGACCTTAAAAGTACACAAAAGAACCCAAAAAAAAATATCTTCTTCCGCCCGGCGAGACAGATGCTCCGCCGAACGCTCCAGAGCAGAAAGATGGCCAAAAAATGAGCTGCTTCGCCCCTGGCTCGCCTACCACTCGCCGGGCGGAGCTTCGCTTCCAAGCTATTCGCCGGGCGAAAACAAGAGGAACACTGACACCTTCAGAGTTGCCAAAATCCTCGATTCTTCGACTTTTTTCCCGATTTTTCTGAACATTTGCTATCACCAATAACTGAAACACTAGAAAATAGATCAAAATACCAAATATTTACATATGACAAAAATCACTTATTTACATAAGCTATTCTTCTAAAAACATAGAAAAAGGGTTAAAAAGTGCCTTAAAAACATACGAATAGAAACAACAAAAGACACTCAACATGGTACCATGAGACTAAATACTTATGGACACCTTTGATAAAAGGATAAAGATGTAACTATTTACCATGTAGTCTTTACGTACAATTATTTAGTGTACTACTATAGATGAATAGTACTATAAATTATTGTAATAAATAAAATAATATTATAATGTGTCTTTAGCTCTATAAATAAGTGCTTCTACGATGGTATGAAGCAAGTTGTAGAAAACAAAAACTTTGTGTAAGTTTCTTTTTAGAAACATATGCTAATCCTTTAGGATTTAGCTTGTCATCTTTTGTGTGCTTTCTTATCAAAACTACTATCAATAAAATTATATTCCCACTTATTCAAGAATATCTCAATTACTCTCATATACATATATCTATTAATCAACTATCTCACATAAAGCTACGGAAGCACCGGTTGACCAAAATTACGAGAAATTATTATCAGGTACAATTACTATGTTTACTTAAATTTTTATTAAGTGTTATAAAAAACTTATATATTTGGTATAATAAAAATGGAAAAAAAATGATATTGAACATTTAAATATTACTAAAGAGGATGGAAATTATGAAGGAAGTATTTTAATAGATCCAACCTTATTTCAAAAAATACAAAAAGAAGATTTAGATTTAACAAATGATGCAAATATAAAAGGTAAGAAAAAATTGGAGGAATAATGAAGAGATTTAACCAAAAGGATAATATTATATATTATGATAAAATAATTAATGAAACAACAGACATAGCGGATGCTCAAGGACATACTTATATACGACTATTAAATAAAAAGAAACTCATGGAACTCAAGAATAATATAAACAAAGATGAACATAAAAATAAAATAGGATATATTCATATATGAGCAATACAAGTATTAATCAAAGCAACTTTTCAAGAAGGAATAAATTATCCAGTAGAGTTAATATTAAAGGATGATAGAATTACAGACCCTGTAGATAAAATACTTGGAGTTGTAGAAGGAAATTTGACTTATGGTAAACTAAAATTTTAAATACATCTAAATATTGGAATACCTTTAAATACCCAAAGATTATATCAAACTTTAACCCTTGAACACAAGTTTCTTAGAGGAAGCTTAATGAGGTCAGGAGATAAAATATTTTCAATCACTTATTGTGTTAATTATACACTAACTAATTCTCTCCATAGTATTACCTTTAAAAATAATAATAGAATTGATATTCCAAGTCTTTTTGAAGATATAGGAAAAATATATTATCCAAAGAAAAATGAAATAACCGAGCTTGGAACTTTTATGAATAAATCAAAGTTTTTAGAGTTAAGAAGAAATCAAATACCAAAACCACTTAGATTTTATAAACCTGAAAAAATTGAAAAAAGTGATATTGATAACCTTTCAAACCAAGTAAAGGACTTAACAACATATTTAAAAAATAGACTATAAATTTAAACAAAATGAATATTGCTAAATTTACTATAAATGAAAAAAGAAATAGTTATAAAAATAAAGGAAACAGGTATAACTTATTATATTGAAAATAAAGAGAAAGATTTTTATGAAAAACTAAGATGTATTTGGAAATTTACTTTACCAAATGATTTAAAAACAAAAATATGTAAAGAATATGGAAAATTATGTGCACAAGTTAATTATACTTTTTGAAAATAAAATAGATTATGCACTAGAAAGTGATATAGATCATATTTTATTAGTTGAAAGTTTTTATGATGATGAATTTATAATAGATTTAGCTTTAATAGAAAATGATGAAATTCAGGACTATTTTGATGATTATTAAGCTAATAAAAATAAATTATAAATATTTCAATAAATAATGAGGTATCATTTTTGGTATCAGAGCACTAAGATTCAAGTAAAATAAAATTAGACATTTAAATAAAAATATAAAAATATAAAAAATAAAAAATTTCAAAATTAGAAAATGAGTATAGTTAACGAAAAATTACAAATTATACAACTTAATGATCTAATTAAAAAATAAGAGGTCAAATAAAAATATTATATGATAGACTAGATTATTATTTAATAATAGGAGTTGATTTTGAAACTGAAAGAACTACAAGACACCTTTTAAAAATTGAAAATAAATTAGATTTTTATAAAGCAAAATTAGGAGAATTAAATGAATATAAAAATGTCTGTCGCCAAGATCTGCGTCCAAGGAATTAGAGACCAAAGTTAAAATTCGGTCAATAAAAACTGTCTTTATCACAATGTATTTTAGCTGTGAAGTGATCAATGTAATGATCATCCTTGACCTGCTGGTTCTCCAAGATCTCCTCATGAGCTGGCCAAGGTGGACGTCAGGAGCATTCAGTATCATGATAAGATGTGATATTGTGTAGAACCATGACACATATCTCCCTACACAATGCCAACTGCTGGATGCCTTCATCATCCGATTCTCCTCTAGCACCAAATAATGCTCTCAATCCTAAAAGATGGCATCGAGATCTCGGCGAGAAATGACGTCGGAAACAGCCTGAAATGGAGATCCAGGCATGGTCTAGATGTAACACCCTTCTACCCAACATATATTTCGCGAGTAATTTAAATAAATACGCACTTAAATATATATATATAAAAATAACGCACTTAAATATATACACTTAATGTGGTCTTATTTTTTATTTTTAAGGTTAAGTATGTTTTTGTCCCTATTAAAAAAATAATATGTTTTGATCCCACAAAATTTATATGCACGTAGTTTTAGTCTCTGTTGTTAAACCAAAACGTATTTTTGAAGATTATTTTACAGACATGTTTAAAATGTTATTAAAAAATTCTTGAAAAAAAAACTCAAAATTTGATTTCTAAGTCAAGATTTGCATTAATTTTATCATTATCTTTTGAAATTTAAAAAATTTATATTTAATTCTTCTCATTTTAAAAAATACTGTAATTTGGTAAAGAAATATTTTTAGTATTCTAAACACGTAAGAAAAAAATTATTCAAAAATTTAAAAGTTTAAGGGTAATTAAACATTTTTCAAAATTTTATAAAGTAGCATGGACTAAAGCAGAATGCACAAAAATTTTGTAGAAACTAAAATATGTCAGTTTTTTTATAGGACTAAAAATAAATTTTGAAATATTTATAAGGATCAAAAACATATTTAACTCTACTTTTTATGATACCTATTTAGTTGATTTTATAATTTTTGGTATATATTTAATTGCTTGTTATTTTTAGTATATATTTTTCGGTCTTATAATTTTTGGTATATATTTAACTGCGTTTATATATATATATATATATATATATATATATATATATATATATATATATATATATATATATATATATATATATATATATATATATATATATATATATATATATATATATATATATATATATATATATATATATATATATATATATATATATATATATATATATATATATATATCTTATATTTTATGATATATATTTAATTATATATTTTAATTAATATAATTGATACATTTTAATTTTATTTTTTTAATAAATATTGGGTTATTTCGAAAATGCATTAACGAAAATTTTCCAGACTAATATTTGGTTATTTCAAAAATCTATATCTAAAATCCTTCAGACTAAATATTAGGTTATTTGAAATATACATGTTCAAAAATACTATTTTTCGTTAAAAAAAAATATAAATTTGGTAACTTGGGAGATCTAGCTCCGAATTCACTCCATAAAAAATTGACATGGGGTGGGTTTGGAAGTGTATTTTTGAATTCTATGGATAAAAATAGAATTTTTTCCATAGATAGCTAAGAAGGAGAAGGGTGTACAGAGAAGGTTCCAATAATAATGCTGCAATTAGAAGTTGCCTTAATATTTCTATTCAGTGTGGGCCTTGTGAAAGTGGTATAAAGAGAATAAGACTATGAGTACAATATATTTTCCGTTGATTTTCCTCCAAAACAAAGATTCAAAGTGTATAAAGTTTAAGACATAATAATTACAGACACAAAAGGGTAAACATGTTTTATATAGTGGATGGATCTGCGTATCCTTTTCTGTCTATTACTTTTCCAATAGTTCATCCTCACTACTTCTACGCGTGTTAGTAGTAGCGTACTTATTACATAAAGACGCGTTTCGTAACTGCTTATATCTTCACATTTTCAATTTTTTCCCAACAACCACTAGTGTACAATACTAACTGTCCTAAAATAAAATCTCCCTACTATTAAAGAGTAATGTTATTCTTACCCCCAACAGTTACATTAATATTTACACTAAACAGTGAACAGTGTTTTTAAAATAAATTAATTATTTTTATTTTTATTTTTAAAATTAAGGATGACACTGTTTATGTACGGACGTGCATTAACCAACTTCATTATTACATTAACCAAGTTTTTACACTGCATTAACCAAGTTTGATAACTGCAAAAAATTATTTTTAATAGCTGGATATTGCATTAACCAACTTCATTATTGCATTAACCAAATTTTTACATTGTATTAACCAAATTTAATGACTATTGTAAAGTACTGTTCATGGGTGTAAGAATAGCATTACTCAAATTTGGTTAATGCAGTGTAAAAACTTGGTTAATGCAGTAATGAAGTTGGTTAATGCAACATCCAGGTATTAAAAATAATTTTTTGCAGTCATTAAACTAGGCTAATGCAGTGTAAAAACTTGGTTAATGCAGTAATGAAGTTGGTTAATGCACGTCCGTACATGAACAGTGTCGTCCGTAATTCTAAAAATATTTTTTTTTATAAATATCTTTAGTTTATTTTAAAAAACACTGTTCATCGTATAAATACGGTGAACAGTGTTTGATGTAAATATTGATGTAAGTGTTGAGTGTAAGAAGTGTTTTAAAAACCGGACCGGACATCAAACCGGTGAAGGTATTGGGTCACTGGTTTATTGGTCGAACCACTGGGTCACTGGTCGAACCGCATGACTAAACCGGGTTAAACCGGATAACTCGGTTGAATAGACCGGTCGTTATAACAAAATTATATAGGTATAATACCTGTCGAACCGGATGATTCAGTCTCTACAAAATATAACTAGCATTTAAATTTTTTGAAAATATCATATCACAAGTTCATAATTTAAATTCAAATTTTAAACATAGGTATCACATATAATAAAATAGTACAAAATTACAATGTATAATTGCAAACAAAGTTTAATCGCAATATAATATAATTGAATAATTTATAACAAAATAATTTCATTGTATACTAAATTTAATTTCAAGAAAGGAAAAATTGTTTCAATGTTGGGATCTCCTTCTTCAATAGCAAAATCATCGATAACAAAACCAACCGTATATGTAATTTTTTTTTTAATTTTAATGTTATTTCTTTTATTTTTTATTTTTATTTTATTTTATTTCATTTAATTTTTATTTTAATTTTTCATTAAAATAATTAAAATGACGTCGTTTTAATTTTCTAAAATTAAAAAATAACAGAAAAATAAAAAAATGTATTTAAGCCGCCGGTTCAGAAAAACCGCCGGTTTTTTCGGTTTTCTCGGTTTACACCGGTTTTGACCGGTTCGCACCGGTTCAATGACATTTCCGATCCAACTATTGAACCAGACCGGTTACCTGACCGGTTCCCGGTTCGACCGGTCCGACCGGCCGGTTCGGTCCGGTTTTTAAAACTATGAATAACATTAATCATAATTAAAATCTCCGTATGCTCTTAGGTGTTTTTGAAGGGAAATGAATATTTTAATGAAAATACTAATGAGTGTTTTGAGACATTTTTTAAAGCTTTAAAGTAGCAATTTATATATATATATATATATATATATATATATATATATATATATATATATATATATATATATATATAAGGGGAGAATGAGATCGGAGGTAATCAGGTTATTTCCATAAACAATTTTTTATCTCAAATCAAAAGATTTGGAGGGAAGAGAGAAGAGTTATAATAAAGATTTTTTTTTGGTTTCATCAACAAAATTACCCTTATTTTTTTATTAAAATCTTAATTCGTTCTTAGTAAATATTAGCAATCATTTTTATTAGAGTTCCTCCTTTTCTTTCCGACTAACTCTATTATTTTTATTATTAAGATGAACAATTCTTAAAGTTTTTATTTTTTCATGTGTGTTATTTTATTAATTTTTATTTATTATTTTGCACTCTCATATATTTAAAATAGAGAATAATATTCATACACTATCAGTGTAAAGTTATTTTACACAATCAACCAATAAAAAGTCAACATATGTCATTAAAGGTTTTTTAAAATAAAAATGAGGTATAATTGGATACATGTTTGTGATTGGTTGGCGGTGTAAAATTATTTGAGTGAAGACCCATTTTAGTCCCTCACAAATATTACACGAGTCAAATTAGTCCCTCACAAAAAAATTGACCCAACTTAATCCCTTACAAAATTTAACCGGATCATATTAGTCCTTCTGCTAATATTTTTCTCAAATCGGTTTTTTCTACTTCTAAACCGGTTCTTTTCATACTTCTAAACCGTGACTGGACTGACACGGTAGATTTTTTTTAAATACTAAATTAATTTTTATTTTTAATTTCATTTTTAAACAGTTATCAATGAATAATATCAAAAAAGCCAAAATTATTTCTTATAAAGTAATTTTTAAACAAGTAATTTCCATGATTTCTACTAATATTAACAAATTCTATACATAAATTTTTACCTATGAGGTCTCAAATCCAAGTCCCTTCAAGTTAAATGATTTTCACTTTACAACTAGACAAATCAATTTCTATCGTTAATAAAGTGATTATCATTTATAACTAGAAAAATCAATTTCTATTGTTAGTAAAGCAACTATTATTTACAACAAGACAAATCAATTTCTATTGTTAGGAAAGTGATTATCATTTACAACTACACAAATCAATTTCTACGGTTAGTAAAGTGACTATCAATAACAACTACACAAATCAATTTCTATGGTTAGTAAATTAAAGTGGCTATCATTTACAAATAGACAAATCAATTTCTATTGTATTAAATTGACTGTCATTTAATCTGAAGAGACTTAGGTTCGAGACCATATTGATACAAATTTTGTATTTTTTATTTTAAATTTAGAATTGTTTAAGATTAACCACGTGGGTCTGAGTTCAACTCCTTAAGAAACAATTTTGGCTTTTTTATATTATTAATTTATAATTTTTTAAAAATGAAATTTAAAATAAAAATCAATTTAGTATTTAAAAAATGAAAAATAAATAAAATCCAACGTGACAGTCCAGTCACGGTTTAAAACTAGAAAAAAACCGATTTGAGAAAAATATTAGCAGAAGGACTAATATGATCCGGTTAAATTTTGTAAGGGATTAAGTTGGGCCAATTTTTTTGTGAGGGACTAATTTGACTCGTGTAATATTTGTGAGGGACCAAAATGAGTCTTCACTCAAATTATTTTAAGCTGCATGACTTCTTTTTTCTTTGAAATATTAAACATATCTTTGATTATCTATATTATTTATAAATGAGTTTTTTTTTTTTTTGTGAATAACACTTTACTTTTATTTTATTTAGCATGATTGTTATAATATTTTAAAGGTTAAAAGATAAGTTAGTTTTGAAACCTCTTCCCCATCTCGTGAATTAAAACATATATTTGATTAAAAAAATTCTTTTTCCTTCGCTCCCCATTTTCGAACCAAACATATATTTAATTATAATATATTTATTCACCTCTCCTCCCTTCTCATCCCCTTTATAAAAATTCCTTTCTTTCTCTCTCATCCGTTAAACCAAACTTACCCTTAGACTTTGTTTGAGAGTTTGGACATCTACAATATAAGAAAGTTAGATGTTCTGGAAAGGACCAGAATGCCCCTTTGGTTATATGGCTTGCCACGTGGATGTGTTCTTTGCAATTCTTTGAATACCTACTCTTTCTATTCTATGCTACAGCAAACGACTTCCACCATCTCATTTCTCTTTTCTATCTCTCTCTACATCTTTGTTATCTCTCTCTTCTCTTTCTTCATCTCTCTTTCTACAACAAACCCTAATTCCCTTAATCACAAAATTTGCCTCATTTTTCTCTCCTCATTCATCCTATCGTTCTGCTTCTTCTTCAAACTGTTTTCGACAATTTTGATGTGATGGTTTCTACTTTCGGACAAAGCGGACTTCGACGGTATTTGTTCTTCGTCGTCAACCTTTGTTATTACTCACAAATATTTGATTTTACATAACAGATCTTCTTCTTAGATTTGGTGATTTAGATTTAGATTTAGTTTTTTTTTTGTTATTTCAGGTTTAATGGTGTTGGCTCAAGCAAAAAAAGGGGGAGATTTGCGGCAGTTTGGTAAGAAAAGCTTCACTTTTTATATTTTAGATCTGGGTCTAATTGTTTTAAACTGTTTGGAGATTTTATCTCAAGGACGGTTAAGCATCTGGAAGAGTTTTGGTTAAAAATTAATTTTGTTGTTTATGAAAGTGGTTTTGCTTCGACGTGCGGTTTTGCGGTGGTAGATTTGTCGTGGCGGCAACGCATTTCCGGTGGAGATTTTGATATTTGTAAGCGATGATTTGCTATCAACAATAACCGGATTTGATTTTTTTGAAATATTTTGTGCAACAATAGAATCTGGAAGAGGACTCTGAGATACAGAAGCTGGCTTTTTTTCCAGATCTGACCCTTCCATGGGCTTAGGGTTTCAGGAGATCTCGGTCGCAAGGTCTTTTCCAATATGGTATGTTTCAAGTTCCAACCAATGTTTTGTTGTTCTATAATATTCATTGTTAGATTGTTGTATTATGAATCTTGGTACAAAGACTCTTTAGTTTGGCTGAACCAACTTTTGGTTTCTGTTTGGTTTTGTTTTTTGCAAGAATTTTTTGTTGTGGTTATGCGGATTGGTTAGCAGAATTTTGTGGGAAGTGGCGGTTCGAGTCGGTGATGCAGCCTGTTATAACAACCTGTTATGGCAAATGAATGTTCTTTGTCATATTGTCTTTTGTGTCATATCAAACTTAGTTGAAAGCATTCTACAGTTTATTTCTTTGTATTTCCCTAACACAGTTTGTTTTGTATAGATGTTATCGGTGTCATTGACACCGTGCTTTACACTCAGCAAAACTCCGGAGGGAAGAAGCCACAGAGTGTAAATCAATTTCAATCTCAACATAATCTGCTTCTCTCTTTTAGGTAAATTTGGAGCTTTATTTGCATCAATACCGTTCCTATATTTGCTGTTATATATTGCATTTTATTTGGTCTTGTGGGTAAGCACAAATAAATATTTGGATTTTCTTAAGTGTCAATAATATTTTACCACTCTATCTGTCTCTGTGAATATCTATGGAGCTATTACAATTGCAGAATATGGTGAAGCGCGACCATTGCGGTAAGTTCACTATTGTTAATTCTAAAAGTACAATTTATTGCAAAAGTTTGTTTACTAATTTTATTGGTATTTTTGTGATAGGAACTTAGATATATTATGAAAATAGCTATGGAAACAAGTGAACTTCGATAAATCAGGACAGCTGCTAGCAGCTTATGACTATGGGGATCCATAATTTAAGTCATGAATTTACACCTAACAATGCGACGTGTACAATTTTGGAGTTGATAGGTTAGAACTTTTGACTGGCCGCCAGTCCAATGACAGGTGAGACTAATTTGATACATATCACCTTCTGTTTGAACTAAACTTGCATAATTGATATAAGGCTTAGAGTCCGAGTTTTGGAATTCGAGAGAGCAATCCAACGCGTTGCGACTGTGCAGAAAACAATTTTTGTTGTACAATCACAACTAATTCTATCCATCTTAAAGTTGTGGTTTTTCTAATGGTTTTGATCTCAATGGATTTGCATTTGCTTATGGTTTATGGTCTATTTTGTGTTTTATGCTCTCGATGAACTCGATGATGTTATGGAAATCATAGATAATGAGGCGGAAATACGTATTGCTGCATATGTTCGGCAACTGCGCGATAATGAGGCTGAAGTACTTATTGTTGCTGGAACACCAATGAATTCACCACTATGTAAATCTTAAGAACTGTCTAATACGTATAGCTGCAGTAAATTGTTTAACTTTTTAAATTTTTTAGGAAATCGGCACCAGATGAGGTAGGAACTTATGTTTATGTTGAATGTTTCAAGTTTAAAGGTAGTCCTTGAGCCCTTATATTTAAATTCTAAATAATGGCTTTAATACAACACTTTCAGGTACTCTGTTACTGCACATCAAAATTTGAAGGTATCATGATGTCGACGCCGACACTAAAACATAAGTGTTCCTCATACATCCCTTTAGTTTAGTGTGGCTCTATACTAGAAGTGGTGTATGAACATTTTAATTTCAGGAGGTGATTCCTATATATGATTATGTTTCCGTGTGACAGTGATTCCTATACTTTTTTGTAGCAAAATGTACAATAACGGATCAACTCGCAAGGAAAGTTCAACACCGACATAATGGATAAAAGTGAGATAATTTGAAGGGTGAGTTAGTAAGAATCTGTAAATAAATTCCCAAATCAAAACTTCATTTAATACCTTTGGAATTATGTTTTAATTTTGTTGGTCTATTTTTGTTTTTATATATCAAAATATAAAAGAATTGTATATTGCTCCTCAGGCATTTGGCAGCAAGACTGGCCCTTGGCATTTGACAAAAATGTATGCTCTTCTATGTATAAAGTGATATTGTGACTATGTGAGAACCTTTATACTGGTTGGTAATTTGTGTGTGACTTGATTGGTTGTATGGCAGGCCAAGAAGAATGAACTGGAAAACAAACCTTAGGAGATTATATCCATGGTGATGATTTTGGCTACTCCTCCATACCGTATTGTTATTGCAGTTGTGATTTAAAACTTTGCATTTTAACTGACACATACTATTGTTTTGTGGGGGTTAGTAATGGTTTTGGTGATGAGTTAGTTATGTGATACATGCAGGAATTTAGTGAGTGGTGGGAAGTGGATCACTATTTGAGTGCAAGTGGTTACCTTGGAGACAATATTCACCCTTTTTGTGGCTCTGTCTAAGGATAAGTGTAACATTTCAAATGAAGAGTTCCGCAGGTATATCTCTAACGTGGAATATGAGGTTATGCATCATCTTTGTGGCGGTTTCAAAGGAGGTTTTGATGAAAAAAAGTTCAATAGTATGCCTTGATTAAAGGTGCAGCGGGGAAATAACTAATAATGAAATATGAAATTATGCATCATCTATGTGTATGTAAATAACTAACTTTTTTACTTTTGAAATGAATGTCCTAACAGGGTGCCTTGATTGAAGATGCAGCGGGGAAAATCAACAGCAAAATAGCAGTCACAAAGTGGTATTAGGTTTTAACTTGGTATCAGTTTTTGTACGGGTTCATTTGAGAGGGGCTGCATTTGAGAGGGGGATGGATGAATTTCGCTGTGCTGCATATTCCATTGTATTCCATTGAATTCTTTACTTTCATTTCAAATTGAAAATCATTGGAATCTATCATCACTTTAAATAGTTTGCCAATATATTACTTGCCCATGCTGGCCCAGGTGGAGGAAAAGGGCTAACAGAGTCTGCTATAGATATTTTCTATCTGTTGTCGATAAGAAACTATGGCATATGAGGACATTCCTTATTCCTTTAATAAGTGTTAGAATTTTTATTTTTGAAACTAAGTCATGTTTTAGTTAATAATACTAATGCGAGACTATTATAATAGTAGCATAGCACGGGTCATATGATTCTTATTGTAATTAAGTTTTATCTACATAAAATGTTGACAATATTGAAAGAATGTATCCGAAATGTTATAAATTTTTTGATGTTGACTATATACATGCTTTTTATTTAATTATTTATACAATATTATTATTTTATATGATGTTTTTGGTTATTAGCTTTTGAGTATCAATTAGTTAAAAATAATTATTTATTACTATTGGTTGAAGTGTTGCAATTAGTAGAGTGAAAATTACACACTTTTAATATTAGAAGGTAAAGTCATTTATCATTATAAATTAAAGATAAAGTTTACAAATTATATTCCTTTATAAGATTAAAAAAGTATTGAATATATAAATGAAGAATGTTGATGATTGGGATTACGTGATTTGCAGCATAACTATAATGTAAGACTGTATATTTATTTAGTTAATCGCAGTGTATGCAGTGTGCAATTTATTTAGTAAATATATTAAGTATTATATGCAGTTAAGAGTTTAATTTTGAATTCTTGATTATAGAAAAATTCAGTTGAGTTTTAAATAAATTAATTTGTGTGGCCAACATCCTTTTCAACAAAAATTAGTCACAATTAATTATAACTAATAGAGGTTGATATTTCATATCTACAGTATGATTATTTTAAGAAAAACATACATTAAAGCAAAGCATCCCACACCATATCACACGAACGCACTGATAGTACATCAATATTGTATAAACACACGTGTAACCAAATTAAAATTCGTGTGAATCCACGGGTAACACATCAGTACCATGTGAACGCGGATAAAAAATATTTTTAATTTTTTTACTTAATACTATATGTATCTGAAAAACCCAGTCCAACCCACACCAGAACCCGTGCGGACGCACGGGTAATCAGGCCAAAATCCGCGTGAACGCACGGGTAACACACCAGTACCATGTAAAATTATGTTTCCACTGATTTTAAACTAATTTTAATTTTGAATATTTATTTGTCTCATTTATTAAACTTTACAAATGTTTTTATTATTACAACTCTATCGATCTTAAAAAAATATTTTATTTTTCTGTTTTTCACAATTAGTTTTTAATAGTTTTTCTTAATAATAGAAGTTTTTAAAAAGGTATACAGTTTTCTCGCTGTTTATATTTTTTCTTTTTCTCATGACAAACTGGTGACATATCCGCGGTCCACACCAGAAATGAAGAACCTTATCGACGTGTTTTCCAGCGATATTCTGAGACACCATATGAATAAAAAATCAACATCCACAAATTTAAAATAGAAAAACTAAGAAAATCATTGGATTGGAACTTTCATCGAACACTTTGCAAACAACTCATTTCATTAGTGACTGAACATGGCTCTTCAGAAGTTACATGAGAAGAAGACTGAAACAGAGGTGGGTACCTCCTTTTCTTGATATGCATTCACAATTGAGCTATAGACACCATTTCACAATATTCCAGATTTGGATGGAAATATTCCTCTATGAAAAAAAATTTTGAAAAAATTTGAAATTTATTGACCATTTTTAAAAGTATTTGAAAATATAAAAGTCATGCTAGGAACAAAAATATAATGTTTAATTAAAATCTATGATTTTATTAATAGTGAATCTCAGTATTTATGATTTCTTTTTTTAGTTAGTTTTTATATCACTAATACTAAAAAAATCTAAAAATAATTTTTTAATGTATTAAAAAATAAAATAAATGATTTTAACAGGAGAACATTCATATCTTATTCATGTTGAACTATATATTATTCATATAAAACCATTTTGATAATAAATAGAAAATATGTTGATTTTAGTTTATAAATTCTAAGGCATGACATTATATGAAAAGAGAAAATATCTTGATCTAAATGTTTTTACGGGTACTAGACATTTTTTTATACATTTAATTATTATTTTTTAAGGTACCAGACATTTTTCTATGCATTCAATTATTATTTTTTTTACGGGTACCAGACATTTTTTTATACATTTAATTTTTATTTTTTCACGGATACTAGACATTTTTTATACATTCAATTATTATTTGTTCACGGGTACCAGACATTTTTCTATACATTTAATTATTATTTTTTCACGGGTACCAAACACTTTTCTATACATTCAATTATTATTTTTTTCATGGGTACCAGACATATTTCTATACATTCAATTATTATTTTTTAACGGGTATCAGATATTTTTCTATTAAAAAATGTATATCTGAAACAAATGCGCGTCACATACCAGAACCCGTGCACACGCACGGGTTAGTTACTAGTTAGGAGTAAAAAAGAGGACTTCGAAATTTTTTTTTAAATATAGTTTTTTTAATCATTTTTTGAAAAAAATACTTTGTTAAAAATGATAAAATAATATTTATTATTAATGTATTTTTAGTTTTGAAATACTATTAAAACAAAAATTATATTTTAACAATTTTTTTAAACCTTTTAAAATCGCCATTCAATACAATTTTTAAATTCCTCAAATTAGAGAATTTTTGGTGTTATACAGAAATGCAAACCATCTAAAATCCTCCTGACCAAAATCTTTCTATTTTTTCTACATAATCCTTCTTATTTTACAAAACTCTTCCCTCTCTTTCCCTTCCCTTTCCCCTTCAAACTCACAAATAAAACTTTAAGATATAAGAGGTTAATTTTTTTTATATCACTATATGTAGTTTCTTGGAATTTTTATCGAAAATATGATATGAACTTCATCACTCAACGTAACAATTATAAATATACCCACTTTTCCCTCAACTTATTCACATCAATTCTTATCACTCTTCTTTTCAAAAAAAAATTCTTATCACTCTTACATAATTTTTGGGATGGTATCTGATAATCAATTTCGTAGGATTCCTAGTCTTGGGTCGAAACGGAACCTTGGTGTTACAAAACAAGCATCAAATAGGTATATTATATTCTTCTTTTTTTTTTAATGTTTGTTTGGTTTATAACCACTTTTTTAAAATTTAATCTTCTCCATTATTGTGTGTAGTGGCCTTCAATATGTGTTTAACACTCTAAGGATGAATGCTCATGATTCCCACCTCATGGAATCTTTCATTCGAGGGGTGGTAAGAAGGATATAAATTCTCTTACTATTTTCGCCCTTATGAATAAAATTCTTTGAGATTTTTTCAGTATTTCAATGACCAGAAAAGAATACAAGTATCTCATGTTTTTGATGAAAGTTATTTTATTCGTTTATGTTCCTAAAATAGGTAAGAGATGTGGTGGAAGAAAAAATCCAAGAGCGTCTCCGCTCAAGGTTTGTTTTTCATGTCTGAACAAAACTAGCAAGAACCCTTTGTTTACCCAGATAATTTTTTTTGATAATATATATATATATATATATATATATATATATATATATATATATATATATATATATATATATATATATATATATATATATATATATATATATATATATATATAAAAATTTGAAATAAATTATTTAATTATAAAATGAATAATAATATAAATTTAATTTTAACATTTGAAAATAAAAATTTAGTTTTTCATATCACAACAAAACTAGCAAGGTCACAAATTATAATTTTAGTACATTTTTTAATGTATTCATCATTTTTATTGCTTTTTATTTTTTTAATGTTTTTTATGTTTGTGAATTTTGATGCAGAGAAAATGTTAATGAAGGTGGAAAATCTGGAGCCAGATCCTTAGAGTTGCGTTTTATTAATAATAATAAGTTGCCAAAAACGACTTTTACTAAAACCAATATAATTCCCAATGATGAACCACTTCAAGTTGCATTATTTGATGTTAGATCTAAGTCAATAGTCAATGAGGGTCCCTTGTCCTCAATGAAGATACAGATTTTTCCTATCCAGGGAAAGTTTGAATCTGTTGATGATGAAGATTGGACTGAAACTGAGTTCAATAATAATATCTTGCATGAAAGAAAGAATAAAGAGCCACTGTTGGATGGAGATAGGTTTGTTACTCTTGAAAATGGAGTTGCTTCTATTTCTGAAATCAAGTTCACTGATAATTCTGGATGGGCAAGAAACAAAAAGTTCAGCTTAGGAGCAAAAGCTATGAAGAATGGAGAGAATATTAAGGAAGGTAGAAGTCAAGCTTTTAGGGTCAAAGATGTCAGAGGAGAAGGTGAGTTTTATTAATTGTTCACATATGTTTTTTTGTTGTTGTCATGTTTTGTTTTTGTTTTTAACATGTCTTTTGGTTTGGTCAATGAAGCTTACAAGAAACATTATCCTCCATTCTTGAACGATGATGTGTGGCGTTTGAAGAAAATTTCTGAAAATGGACCATTCCGCGACCGACTCCGTAGCAACGGAATTCATACTGTTAAGGATCTACTGAGGTTACTCATAACCAATGAATCTTCATTACATGAGGTAAGTGATTGTTTGAAATTACTTTTTAAAGTGAATCAACTTCATGAGATGAGAGGAAAAATAGTTAAATCTTCGCGTATAATTTGAAACGCTAATTGAATGTTTTTCTATTGAGATGTAGAAATTTGAAAAAATTCAGAAGAAGTGCTGGTGTGATATTATAGAACATGCCCGATCGTGTGTTGTAGATGATACCATGCTTTACAGCTATGAGATGATTGGACAACCAGTACTGCTGCTGTTCAATGTGATCTATGAACTTGTTGCTGTGACATTTGATGCACAAAAGTTTTATTTACCGGATGATCTCACACTCACTCCGAACCAGAAGGTTAGATAATATGTAACGTATCTTTTGTTATAGTTTAGTCTTTGTTTGAAAGGAAAATAGTGAAAATGTTTATATTTTTTTATTTCTTTAATTTTACAGAAATTGGTAGAGATTGTGAAGCAAGATGCATACAAAAACATTGGAAATTTAAGAGAAATTGATGAGGCTGTATTGAACTCCATAAGCTTAGAAGCACGTATAAAATCAACACAGGATCTGCAAGGTTATGTTGAACCATTTATCTCTAGTTCAAATGTTAATGATGGAATGCAAAATGTTGAGATCAATATTGATCCGGTTCCAGACATAAGAGAAATACCAGGAAACAATTATGATGTTTCATTTGGTAATTTTGATGAAGCTGAGTGTAGCACTTTGGTTGATTTCCTCAATTCTGATATGAATATTACATCCAACAGTGAGAAACCAAAAGCAGTGTGGTGTAAGATTCGTGCTGTTGTCAAATGGAGAATATCAGGGAAAACAAGAGTTGCAGCTGCCAAGAAGAATGAACATTTGCCTATTTATAAGGTTTATGATATCAGTGCTATTTTCTAAAGTTTATGTTCTTGAATTTCAATTACAGTGAAGAGACGTGCAAGATGATAAGAGTCCTCCTGTCCATTATATTATAGTGTTAACATAAGAGTCTGTAAAATAGTTTTATAGATAGTGTCTATCATCATTCAAATTTACTATGTTTATGTAATATTGAACAAACACATATCAATGTGATAATATTTTTTTAATATTTTTTTAATTGTTTAAAGTCATGTGGAGTCTTGTGTAATTACCACCACACTAAAATTAACAAGAACATTGAGTGAAAGTAACAAAAGTAAAAGTGTTGGTAATGTTGTATACAAGCATTCTTTGAAATAGGGAATAATCATGTTGGTACTGGATTTAAACTTCTCTTTATTGATTTGATCTCTAAGGTATGCAACATTGTCTCAAATCCTATCTATCTTCAAATGAGATGTATCTTTCTCAAATCCTGTCCATGGCAAATGAGATGGCTTGCTAGGTGGATGACTGACTTATTATCTATCTTCAACTTGACTGCAATGTTAATGTTGATCTTCAACTCATTCATTGACATTCAGTTATGATGCAGACCATAATTAATTTTTTTAATGAATTTTTAGATACCTAATCAAACATAAGCTATTTAAGAATTTATCAATTAAATGATACACTTAAATAAGAGTGGGATCAACTTTAATTTTTAGATAACTTAACACTTATGCAACAAAGATTGAAAATATTGTCATTTCCCACTACCAAAAAAAACTCATCAGTGACGTGATTTTCATGCTACAAAGTGGAAAATCATTTCACAACCAAAATTTTGCGAAGTGTACGCCTACGCCGTAGGGGAGTGCGTGCCAACTTAGTAGTGACATGATTTTCATGTCACTAATTAGTGACATGAAACTCACGTCGCAACATCCTGCACAAACATCAATCACCTATTCTGTTACAGCAGACATGACAGATAAGATGCAGAAAACAGAGAAATTTAGTGACGTGATAGTAATGCCACAATGTTGGGACGTGGAAGATCTACGTGTCACTAATTTTTGACATGTAAATCACGTCACTAAAACTAAATTTTTTTTAAAAATTAAAATCTTTCTTGATGGATCCATCTTCCCCAACAATTGAATAGATAAATTGATTTTTAAAATCGTAGCCTTACAATAAAATAATCTTTCACTTTCGCAAACTAATAAATACATTTAAAATTATAAAATATGATTCAAAATATTTAATTTAAATATTATGTTTTCAAAGAATGTATGTGACAAGTCAAATAAAAATTTCACATAATTTTTGTAATTTACACTCGATATACTAAAAACGGGTGTATATAAAAAATACGGTGACAGTTTTATAAATAAATTGTCATTTTAAGTATTAGCATGTGATAATTTATATCCTATTTTTTAAAAACGAATGTAAAATAAAAATATTATTACAATCTAATCTTAGTTACTCCCATTAAGTTTAAAACGTGTGTAAATTTAAATGAATTTAAAGAATTATATAATTTTATAAATCAAAATATTAATCTAAACACATTTACAAGTCAAAATCTATTTTATTAAGTCTTAATTGCTTAATTAAGTGGGTGTAAATTTATTAAAGTTAATATTCTAAATAAAATACAACCTAATATAATAAATATTAATTAGTAAACAAACGGCGCCGCAACAAAAATGCTTCCGACTTACTCTGTTGCAGCTTTCCGAGCACTCTCAACGAAACTCATTTGGTCTCTCGAAGCTCCCCTCTGTGACGCTTAGTGATGTTCTCTCTACGGTCTCTCTTACCTTGTCTCACCACCGTTGTTGATAAACTGAAACCCTACATCGCCGTCTCTAACCCCTCTCTCTCTCTTATTCTCTCTCTCTCTCTCTCTCTCTCTCTCTCTCTCTCTCTCTCTCTCTCTCTCTCTCTCTCTCTCTCTCTCTCTCTCTCTCTCTCTCTCTCTCTCTCTCTCTCTGTTATTCTCCAAGTGATGGGTACTCCTGCTCTGAACCTGTTTGATGGAATGTATTAGCATATATATAGTATAGTCTCCATTTTATGTATACCATTATTTAGCTTCTAGACCAATGACACATGTAATACTTAGATCAATCCATAGCCACATATCTCTTGTACAGATAATGTATATATCCATTCATTTTGGATAGTGTGAATATATGAAAATTAACAGTTACGATTCAAACTATTTTCTATTACAAACTCTCTGCATCATCTTCTTCTTCTATGGACATTGCTTCCATCTTCATCTTTGTTATGAACAAATCTTCTGGTTATTTGAATATTGACATGGTATTAGAGCTTCAACAGCTCTGGTAGCCATCGTTTGCTCTCTCTTCTCCACCGACCGATTGTTGCAGGTTTATTCTTTGCAATCTACAATTTTGTGTTCCTCTTGTCATTATTCTTCTCTTATTGCTAACCAGAGCTTCACCTATTTTTCCATAAATCCATCGAATTCGTATTACTTACATCCGAATGAATATCTTCATTGGTTCTTGTCTCACATCTACTTGATGACAAGAATCATCATACTTGGGCGAGATCGATGCACATTACATTGATTTCCAAGAATAAGGACAAATTCATCGACAGAACACTCAAGAAGCCTCCTATTTTAGATCCGTTATACGCTCCATGGATTCGTTGTAACACAATGGTCTTAGCTTGGATTCATCGAGCAATTTCAGAGTCCATTGCTAAATCTGTATTGCGGGTCGAAAGTGCAGCTGGAGTATGGAAGAATTTACAGCTCCATTTTTCTCAAGGTGGTATTTTCCGCATTTCCGATATTCAAGAAGATTCGTACAAGTTTCGTCAAGGTTCTCTTGATGTCTCCAACTACTTCACTCAGTTAAAAATAATGTGGGATGAAATAGAGAATTGCAGACCTATCCCAGCTTGTTCTTTCCCCATTTCTTGTTCATGTGGTGCCATAAAATTGATTCGAAAGTATCATGAGCATGACTACTTTATTAGGTTTCTCAAGGGTTTGAATGAAAAATTTTACACATTCAAAATCTCAAATCATGATGATGTAGCCCCTCCCTAATGTTGATAAGGCCTTTTCACTTGTGATTCAACAAGAAAGGGAGTTGAACTATGCAGGTTCTATTATTGCCCCTCCTGCAACATCCAGTGAAGAGGTCACTGCCTTTCAAGTTCATAATTCTTTAGGGAAATTTAATGGCAAGACTAGTCAGACACCTTTCAAATCCAAACCACAAGGTGGAGCTCGAGGACACAATCGTGTATGCACTCACTATAGTAGAACTAATCATACAGTCGAGATTTGTTGCCTCAAGGGTAAAGGTAAAACTCAATCTTTCAATTCATCAAATCAGTCTTCTATTGCTTCTGTTCATGCAGGTTCTGATGAATCTCAACCAAGTTTTGGCTTTACACAAGAGCAATACAACAACATTATGGCTTTGCTCCAACAGTCCAAACCCGCACCTCAAGCCAATTCTATCTCCACAACACCTTTTGTCCTGAACTCTCATGCTTCCAATGACCATGGTAAGAACCCTAATCTATGGATCTTTGACACTGGTGCCACATACCACATCTCTTATGATTTAGCCTATTTTAACTCACACAAAGCCATAGTACTTGTACATGTTAGCTTACCCGATGGTTCCCAAGTTATTGCTTCAGAGTGTCTGGTAGCATAGTTATCTCACATGTTTTAACTCTCCACAATGTGCTTTACATCCCTACCTTTCATGTTTACTTACTTTCTATTGCTAAACTTGTCAATAGCTATGAATTTACTTTTTAACTTATATTAATTGTTAATTGTAATATTATAATATTATATAATTTAATTATATAAAATATATATAGAGATATATGCACGAAATTAAACTTGTCAGTTACTTCTGATGTTACATCCTTTTAATTGGAATCTTTGTCCTTAGAATCTTTAGCCTTTTCTCCAAAGTCTAGATTTGTAAAATTCTCAAACAACTTTGACTTTTTTGAGTCAAACTTATCATCAAATCTAACATGAATTGACTCTTTCACAATACATGTTTCTGTATTGTATACTCTATAGCTCTTAAAGCATTTTGAGTATCCCAACATAATACATTTTTGTGCTTTAGAATCAAACTTGTTAAGATTCTCTTTAGTGTTCAGAATAAAACAAGTGCATCCAAAAGGATGGAAATAAGAAATGTTGAGTTTTCTTCCCTTATACAGTTCATAAGGAGTCTTTTCCAGAATAGGTCTTATTCAATTTGTAGTGGTATCTGAGTTTTTGTACTAGAGGTTCTTTTATTCAATTGTCTTTGTGTATTTGATCTCTCTTAGCTCCCATTTTTCCACAGGCAGTCCCTTTTTACCTGAAATATAGGAAAACACACAAACAAGCGTAAAAATGCACAATAACAAGGATGAAACAAGTTAAATTTAAATCTAAAATACACCTTAAAAATAAAATATTCTAAAAGCAATTGATCATTTATCATCACTTTCTTGAAACTCAAAAATTAACTACATGTTACTTCAATAAGTAGGTATTAATATTTAACAAAAAGAAAAATACTATCAAATCATGTAAACTAAAAATTTATACTATAGTTATGTTCATATACTTCATTTTAAATCATCTGATACCTCACTCCAATTATCTATTAAAATATTATTTTTTTACGACCAATGTATGTCACATAAGTCCTAAATAGGAAAGAATTATTACTATAATAAGGTCAAATTTTATGATAAAAGAAGTACAAAAAATAAATAAAAATTATCAAAAGCCACCTAAATAGGTCACGTCAGGAAAAAAAAAGAAGATTTCTTGCTAAATTGTCAACTAATGGGCCACAACAACATAATTTTTACACTACAAGAAAAGAGTAAAAAAAATTTAATTACAACTTTAGTACTCCCATTTTTTTTTCACCTTTGATCACCTCATTATAAAATTCGAAAATTTAATTCTTTTTTAAAGTATTTTTTAATTTTAGTCTCTTTTTTAATTTGGGACTAATTTGTAATGACATGATACAGGAGTGACATGACACAGGAGTAATGACATGTTAGTTTCAGGTTGACCAATTTTATTTCCATATCACGTTAATTAATAATAATAATAATAATAACATTTCATTAAAGTTAATATTTTTATTTACTAATAATAATTTTAATTTACTTAATAAACATGATAATAAATTATCAATATCAATTCCTCAAATCAAATCCTTCAAGCCCTCTTAAAAGAATTCATCATTCTTTAAATCTTCGTTCAGAAAAGAAACCCTAAACTCAAGCGTTTCAACGATTGTCTTCAACGTATTCAAACGTTTTTATGAATGTGTTCGACATCCTCAAACTCTCTGCAATTAATTTAGTTTTTGAAAAAAAAAGATAAATAAAAACTCACCCACATATTCAATGGACCAAGTCCGTTTCGCCGCCTAATTATACATCTGTGATAAAAAAATCAGTTGTAATTTGTTGTGTGATTTTTTCATACATGCCAAATTTTCTTTTGAAATTCATACCAACTAAAAGAGCATAATAGCATTCTCCCAATAAATAACAAGCTATAATTGACCTGAGGAATTCGGTCGGTCAGTCATAAAAAATTCAACAAGCGACAAATTGTAACTCTAGATTTTTCACATGCTCTGGCCACAAAATCATTTCTTTTCTTAACCCTCAAGAATAAAGAGGGGTTCCAAATTCCAATGCTTTTTGTGTAGCGTAGACCAAAATATACAACCTAATTTCCATATGCAGCCAATATAGCCCGACAATGTTACGCCATGCACATATGTAGTATGGTTTGAATATGGATAGTTTAGAGGTTGATTTGGACGGTTCTACACATATAACAAATATTAAAAAATAAAAGAGATTAAAGATATTGTACTGACACTATAAAATACTCCCTCCGTTCCTTTATAATTGTCACTTTTGTGAATCTTAATTGGATGTCAGTATGTTTGTTCAAAAAAAAAATTTGGATGTCAGTATGTGGAAAAACTTAAAAAGTGACAATTATAAAGGAACGGAGAGAGTAATTTTTATACTGTCATCCAATTAAGATTTATCTATCAGTCATATCAATTTTTTTAAAAGTAATAGTATAATCTGACCCTTGAGATAGTCGTGATTGGTAGACAATGTAAATAATAAAATTATTCATTTCCAGTTTTTATCTTCAAAATTAAAACAGTATAGTTATCTTCAAAATTAAAACATAGTATATGGTGCCATTAAATTGGGATTTACATGAATCATTGCATATTTATTTAACGCGCTAAGTCACAGTTACTAATAATAAAAAATTAATAGAAAGATTATTTAGAACGACACTTTAGAATGAACGTCAATGAATGCTTGTAGACTTGGGTATATGAAGAACGTGTGAGTTCAACTCTAGCTATTAATGTGAGAATCTTTTAAAAGGATAATTTATGAGAATTTCTTCACCCACCTCCTAACCTTCTTGCTCATCCCTGGTGAATTTACAACATTACCTCTTGTTTCGGAAGTTCATTTCCGAAACGGTACTTTTTTTTGAAAAAAAGATGTTTTCGGAAATGAACTTCCGAAAACGTGTTTTTTTTAATATAAAATATTGGTTTCGGAGATGCATCTCCGAAATAAAGTTACATTTTCAAAAAATGTGGTGTTTCGGAAGTTCATCTTCGAACGCACCCCCATGATGAAATTCGGAAATGAACCTCCGAATTTATGTCTGGACAGAAGAAAAATGAGAAACAACAACGATTCGCTTTATTTAATCGGGTGAAGATTACAACGATAATATTACTGAAAATTAAAGTTACATATTGTTGAACACGGGTAGGTGGGGATGAGTCAACATTTTGATAACGTCGTCCGCCGATCTTTGAAGTTTGGCGTCCAACTCGATCGGGCCTTTCGAAGAAAATCGGTCGAACGTTGTCCACATAACCGCTAAATCTTCGTCGTTCTTGATCTCAAAAGGTGTGAACTTAATGCCTCCCTCGTCGTTAAGCGATGGCGAGCGGTACTCGAGCTTGATAACCTTTCGATTCTCGGGATAGCGCAAAAGCGTGTTGAGCGACGGTATCAATTCCGCAAACGGCGTGTTGCGCGAAAAGCGAAATTGGAACGGCATCGGGTAGCCGGTTTCGAAGTAGACGAATGCTAGGTGGGGGTAGGTTTGTGTCATTTGTGTTTTATGGTGTGAAGAGGATGAAGAAGAGTGTGTAGTATTTATAGACTTATTGGAGCATTGATGGCCCAACAAACCTTATCCTGCCTCAGGGGACATTTCGGAAATGAACTTCCGAAAATAGGCTCCAGACATGTATATTTCGGAAGTTCATTTCCGAATTATGCAGAAACAGAGGTGAATTTTGCATTTTGTGCATTGCATTCTGTTTTGTGTAAACAATACCAAAAGCATACAAAATAGGCATAAAATAGGCAATGACAACATAAAACATACTTATATTATATATGTATTGAATCGGTCCAATTTTACATGATAAACAACAATACATACAAAAAATGATCGTTACAAACAAAAACGATCCGGAACGAACTAAAATTCACCGAACCAATCGGTGGATCCTAAGTCCAAAATAGACACGTTCTTCGACCGCTCTCTATTTTTCTCGCGCTCTTTGCTCATCATTTCTTCAAACTCCGCCATCCTCGAAACGAACGGATCCGGCCAAGTCTCCGCCTCATTTGAACGATGTGTCGTCCATTGACAAGAAGTAGCCGGTATAGGACAACCCGGTTTCAAAAACACTTGAACGAAGTGTCGCGATCGTAGATACCCGATGCATATGATGCGGCCCGACGCGTCCAACGGCGGTCGACTATGAAGTGGAAAGAAAGTCTCACTTAGTCCAAACCTCGTCAAATCGATACACACCATATCATACGCACTTGCTATTAGATGACCCATATCGGTGAATGACATCCACTTCGAAACCGGAGCGATACCGGTAAGTGATGGAACAAGTGCATCATGAATTTTTGCAAACTTTTCTTGATTTTCATATAGTCGGCCGTAGATGTCCCGATACGAAGTCAACTCCGCAATGAGTTCCCGTCGGACTAAAGTGTGATTATTTTCCCCTTTACCGAGCAAACCCGCAACGGCCCGATATCCACAATTGCCGTCGCCTCCAACATCAACGATGTTATCGATATATTTGTGCATAAAAAGTGGCATCTCATCAATGTAGACAATTGGTGATTTTTTGATCGGCGGTGTACGAGGTGGCTTCGAAATACGGGCTCCTTTGTTACCACTACACTTAGACTTCGGTGTCTCATGAATTTCCGGGAACGATGCATCAACATGTTCAAAGTAGGAAGGAGATCGTTTTGTTGACGTGTCATCTTGTGTAATTTTGGACTTTTTCGGTGCACCTTTCGTTTTAACCGGTTGAGATGGCGGTTTCAAATCGGTGGTCTCCGGAAATGCGATCTTTCGCAATTGTTCTTTTATGTGCATTTTTGTTGTGTCGTCCGCTTTAGCAAACTTCTCCATTATCACTTCCAACTCTTCAGAGATGGTGATTTTGGAGTCATTTTCTTTCGGCGGGTCAAAATCATCAAAACGAAGCTTCTTCCAATGGTCGGCTACCTCATCCATGCGTATTGGTGAATTCAACTTCTTCTTTTTTGCAAGTATACAAGCACATGGAAGGCCGTATGTCTTTCTAATGGTGCACCCACATAATGAACTATCGGGCCCCGTGGTCTCCGACCGCTTAGCTTCATGAAACAAAAAATTCAAACCCGTTCGAGATATGTTGTAAATCAATTGGGAGAATAGAATTTGGCCCTTATACCGGTGTTCCATAACCGTCTTGCTCCGACCGAACGATGTTTGAATTTCATTGTGTTGATTTTCAAGCATTTGGTTCACGGTGTCCCATCCCCGACACAAATCTCCCTTGCTATCACCCAACCACCTCTTGAAGACCGCATGTGCGGATTCAACACGGTTAGTCGTGGTGCAACCAAGATGTCGAACTCGATTTGTCCAAGCGCACACGACTTTTTCTCTAACTTTGTCAAGAATGGTGGATTCGACGTAATGACAAAATGTCCTAATGGAACCACACAAAGACCTAAAGTGTACCAATTTCTCGGTATACACCTCTTCGGAGTGTGCATCCAAAATTTCCTTCCATGCCGATATTATTCTTTCAACCACAACACCGGCTTTGACAACTTTACCGTTTTGATCCGGCCTATCTTTTGTCCCAACCGCGGGTTTCAACTTGCTTCTCACGTTGCAAGTTATGTGATACCGGAAAAGTAACGCGGTCGATGTCGGGAAGACGGTATCGATCGCATTCATCAAAGCATTGTCTCGATCGGTGACAATGACGTTTGGCATAACCTCTTGATCAACTAACAAAGACTTGCAAATTCCCAAGGCCCACGTAAATTTTTCTTCTTTTTCACACTCCAAAAAAGCAAACCCCACCGAATAAGTCTTGTCCGTCGAGGTCACACCGACGATCTCTAGAAGAGGAAGCCTATACTTGTTTGTCTTGTACGTTGAATCCATGACTAGAACGGTTGGAAATGTGTTGAACAATTTGATACTTTCGGGATGAGTCCAAAAAATATCACGCACGGTAACTTTGTCCTCGGAGGTTCGGAAGCTTGAAACATAATTGTTATCGCCTAGAAGTTTCAAAAGTTGTTGCATTTCCGATCGAGGGCCCATATTCAAAACCTTGAGATTGTGCCGTTCATTGTAAACTTGCTTGATATTTGAAACGCTATCCGGTTTCTTACGCTTCAAATCGGCAAGTATGTTGCGAGGCGCCACTTTGACTATCGTTAGGTCCGATATCACATTTCTCTCTTCGCGGGACAAACGACACGCCATTGGATGCCCGTGTAACTTGACATCCAAGGCATGATTATGCATTCCACAAATTACGGTTAACCGCCACAAATCATCAACCCTCCGAGTTAGGGGTGTTCATGGGTAGGGTAAACCCAATAAACCCAGTAAAACCCATCCAAACCGATCCAAAAAAGTGGGTTGGGTCGGGTTATTGGGTGATAACGGTTTTCAAAAATGAAAACCCATTCAAGATAATTGGGTTATGGGTAAACCCACACCCAACCCACAAAACCCATGGGTTATTGAGTGACTATATTTTTTCTCTTTTTTTATAATTTGACAAGTGATGACTTTGATGTTTTTAATTTTGCTTGCTTCAATTTCAACTTTTTGAACATCTTTTATTAGTAAGTAATGATTTTAACTTATTTAGGATGCCACATTTTGATTATTTTGATGCTAATTCTAATAAATTGTAAGTATTTTATGTAATTATAGGTTTTACTGTAATGTAACTTTGGTTCTTACAAATATATGTTTATAATAAATTTCATTATACATTTTGACATTTGATGTTTAAAAAAATAGCAGTAATATGTTAAACTATTTATTAATAAAAAATGTAACATATCATTAATAATTATATAAGAAAAAATAATATTGGGTAACCCATTACCCAACCCAATCCAACCCACAAATTTGTGGTTTTACCCAAACCAACCCAATGATATTGTGGGTGGTTATTTTTCCTCACCCAAACCAGTGTACCATATACGGGTTGGGTTATGGTTTTGGCTAAATTCAACTCAAACCGACCCATGAACACCCCTACTCCGAGTGGCACGCAACTTAAACGGACACCCGCACTTTCTCGATCCCGTGTCCTCGTGTTTTAGCACCCGGTTTGATTGTACATATCTACCACCCCGTTCGCAATTCAAAACAACGAAAGCTTTCCGCCTACTATTTCCGTTGTCCGACCTTAAAATAACAATTCCAAATCCATGTTTGTTAGCTTCCTTCCGAACCCAATCAATCAATTGTTCTCGACTACCGAAACTCCGATCATTTGTAAAATGTTGCCTAACATCGACCGCATTGATCATGGGAGTAGCGTCAATAACCGGATCGTTATTAACGTTGACAATTTCCGGATTTAATACTCCATCGTCTTGCACAATGTTGTCCGGATGCACCATAACCAACAAATGCAAAAATTAGCAAAATTGGCCAAAACTGTTTTTTTTTAACTGCCAGGGCATATTTCGGAAGTTCATTTCCGAAATTTATTAGGTGATATATTTCGGAAATGAACTTTCGAACCATATCAGTTTTCAGCATAAATTTGTTGAATCAATGTAGTGAAATAGGGGATGAAATGAGAGATGTTTACCTGAAATTGTAGCTTTCTATGCTCCATTTAACGTGATCAACGGTTTGAAACTTGATTTTAGGGCGAAAAATTGATGGAGATTGATTGGGTTTTAGAGAGGGTTTTGAGAAGTTTTGGAGAAAAATGATGAAATAGTGAAAGAGGGAAATTTGTATATGCAGAAATATTTTCGGAAATGAACTTCCGAAAATATTCACGGTTTTGAATTTTTTATGACTTCGGAGATGCATCTCCGAAAACACCAAAAAAGTGGTGTTTTCGGAGATGCATTTCCAAAGTCAAAAAAAATTCAAAAAAAAAAAAACTTCGGAAGTTCATTTCCGAAGCAGGGGCAGTTTTGGGTTTTCGCTGGGGGTGACCCCCCATAGGGAGGTGGGTAAAGAAATTTTCTAATTTATAAGGGTTCTTCGTTGAATTTTGGTGATCTCCCTTTCTAATTCTTTAAAATTTTGTTTGGAGTTTGGAAGAAAAGGGAATGAAGCGTTTAAAAAAAATAAAAAATTGACTGAAAAAATAGAAACATTTTGGTTGAGAAAGTTTTGGTAGGTTAATTTTTATTCATAATACGAAAAATCTCTAATTTAGGGAACTTGAAATTTATATTGAATGAGAGTTTTGGAGGACTTGCATAAATTTTTCAAATATCTTTTATGTTGTTATAGTATTCTAAAAATTAAAAATATAGTAATGATAAACATTATTTTATCATTCTATATAAAATTATTTTTTCAAAAAATGTCAAATATTTTTCTATATTTTAAAAAAAAATCATTTTTTAAAGCATTCATCTTCTTTTACCTCTAAACTCGCAAACAAAAAGAATAATGATGATGCTTTATATAAGCATTACAATATAAATAAAGAAAATAACGGTTCACATAGGCACCTAATGAGTGTTAAATTGCTAAGGAAATAAATAAAGTTAGTCTCTAACAACAATTATCAGTTTGGAGGGTCAATATGATGACATATTTTTTACTGGAGTCTTTCTTTTGAATAAAATATTTTGCGAGAGACATATCACATATTCATTTAAAATTTTAGAGTATGTTTGGACGAGGTAATTGGGAATTTTTAAAGATTTTTAAATTCTAAACAAATCAAATTATTCAATTGAAATTCATTTATTTTTAAATTATTTTGTTTCAATAAAATATTAAAATGATTCGTTGTTAAATTTTTGGGATCATTTTCATATATTTTAAAAAAATTGGAAAAAATTTAAAATATGAAAAATAGGGACCAATTTACAAATTTTGAAATTTTAAAGTGACTAATTTGTAAAATTAAAAAATTATAGGGGTTTATTTGCAATTTTTTGAAAATTATGAAGTAAATTTGAAATTTTCGTAAAATATGAAAACCATTTTGTAAAATTTTTTGAAGAGAGAAATAGGAGCTCACAAATCGTCTTGTTCTCTTACTATTGAGCAAAACCAGTTTTGGAGGAGCTCAAAAAGACAAATAGTTTGTTGGCTAAGATAAGGAACAAGATATAGTCTTTCGGGTTTCCGTGTTTAATTGATGAAAATGGGTAGTTATTTCTATAGAGATAAATAATAGTGAGGTTGTCATAACATCTGCTCATAGGGAAGTATCCACAATTAAGGGTGCTCTTGCCAAGGTAACTTGAGCGTTCGATTCCTTGTGAAATACGCTAAAGGAATTCGATACATTATTGAATGAAGCTCAAGGAGGTTGAAAGAAGGTTCAAGATGGCCTTCAAAATATGCGTCTTAAAAACCTTGACTTATACTAGGAGTATGCAAGGTTGGTAGAAAATATTTACTCATTTCTACAAGTTGCTTTCGAAAATGCACTGAGGTAAGTGGAGTTTTTCCATCATGATGTGCAAATATCAAGTGAACATATTCGTCCTAAGAAAGATATAATGGATAATACACCAGTTAATGTTGAGTCATGCTCGCAGTGTTTCTCTTTATTGATGGGGTGTTCTTGCCCAATGTGACATTTTTTGTTGAATGAATGGATATTTGTCGTTATTTCCTTTATTTCACCACTCTTTCTTTATTTGTTTATCATAGTTTCTACCTGTTACGTCTGTTACCTTCAATCTTGAGTTCTCTTATTTGGGAATTGGTTATCATCGAAGTCGTGCTAGAAAGTTTAAGTATACGTCTTTAAGGACCGTGGTTACGCAAGGGTTTACTCCTCTTTTATGTCCCCAAGTTTAAACTTTGGTGTGTTGTATCATGATCGAATTCAACGTTCACACGCATATGTCTCCTATAATTATCAAGTTATAATGATTTATAACATTCATGGTGGAAACATTGGTCCCTTCCTTTGTTGGCCGATTCCTGACTCTCCTAGTTATTTGTTGAGTGAGGCCATGTTGACCTCTTTGTGTTCTACTCACCTTTCCCGCATCTGTCACACTACAAGGCTTTTTATGTACTACTTACTCCATATATTATTATCAATTTTTTATAGATGTTATGATATTTCATCTTTAGGTGTACTGGAGAAGCCGCCACGTCGAGTGCATCGCAAAGGGTCTGACTAAGATGTAGTTGTGACGCTCTTTAAGGGGACTACCAAAAATTTTAGATTGATCATACTAGTGTTCCTTCCTTCTCCAAGGGTGGCTATTAGTTAAATGCATCCATAGGGACGAGTAATAGTGTCGTTAAAGGCTCGCAGGTCGGATCCCACATACGGTGACAACTTTTCCCCTTTTAGCATGAGCTTCTAGAAATTTTTTGCATACATGATGTTACACAATCTCCCCCTCCGTAAATGTGGAATCTAGATATGTCAAATTTGGTCATAGTTTTCATTATTACCAAGGGGAAATTTTCATTCAGGAATCCACAATGTTTTTTCGCTATCGCGAATAGGTGTCTCTGATTTCCCCCCTCAAAATTTTTCTATCATTTTCTTCTGATTGTCTTTAACTCAACAATTCTAATTTTAACGGCAGTCTTGGACGAATTTATTGGCCTATGAAAGCCTTTAGTAATGGACATGATGTACTGGTATTTCCCCCTTAGGTTATCTTCTTTTTCACCGCTGCTATCCTTCTTCCTTTTGGCTAAATTTACTTCCTTTTTGGCTTTCTTAGGAGATTATTTTCCCGAAGAGGACATTGTTTTTTTCCTTGGAGTCTTGTTTCTCTTCTTGTAATATTTCTTTCTTTCCCGATCATCTTTTCAACCTCTCTTCTAAGTGTATCGGGTAAGCCTTCCATTCTTAATCATTTATTCGATTATGACCTTCAAATGGACGTATTTGTCAATGTTGTGGCCATGTATCCTTTCCGGATAAGGCTTACTTATTCATGCTTCCTTGAAGTCGATATTAATTGCTCATTCTTGTAAAATTTTCTCCCTTGAAGGTGTTCAAAGGAATATAGGATCAGAACCTGGCCTGAGGTCTCATGTCTCTATCGTCCCGATAATGGTTGTTGTCTTTGTATGGTCCTTGGTCGTTTCTAGGGTTTCCTCTTCCTTTACCTTTCTTTACCTCTTTGTCCAGGAGTTCTTCTTCATAATTGATGTAGGGGTTGACCATAGTTAAGAGATTACTTAAGCTACATGATCCTTCTAGCCCTAGCTTCTCATGGAACATGCAGTCTAGTCTCAATCCCGTTTTAAATATCCATCACTTTAATCAACTAGTGTTCCACTTTCTTCTACCACTACATTGGTAAACTGGTCATTAAAGTCTCATAATGTCTTATTCTCTTGTTGAATCCCATTGAGTACATATATCATAGTGGGTTGCCACTTTCGAGTAATGAATTGAGCTATAAAAAAGTTGCAGAGTTCCTTCCATGGGTATATTCTCTTATGGAGGAGGACCTTGAACCACACCATTGCATCTCTTTTAAGGATACAAATAATTTTCATTTTACGCCCCTTGGGTGTGGTGGTAATCAAGTGTGGTTTTTACATACTCGATATGCTTGTCTCGATCTTTGAGCCATCATAGGTGTCCAACTTCGGAGATTTCTAGAAAGATTTCAAGATCCTACTATTAAGGATTCATTTTGAGAATAGGTTCCTCTTCCTTCGAGAAACCTAAGCCTCAACGTCGGGCCTTTCATCTCTTTGGGAGTAACGTGAAGGAGAGTAGTGGAAACGGCTGATCTCTAGTAGAGTATGGTGACCTCAACTTCCCTTGTACTTGTATGGTGGGGTATAATGCTCTTGACACCGAATATAATCTAGGGTTCCAGGAGCAACTCTGCTTGGAGAGATTGTGTTAATAAGGATTAGTTATAGCTCAACTCCCTAATTGTCATGTGCAGTTGCCTTGCGTACTAAAATCTCCCAGGGAAGAGAATATTGCAAATATTTTCTGATTCAAAATACTCTCTCAACCAAAAAGTGTGAACTTTGTTACTGCACTAGGTTATATACATTATTAAGCAGATTGTTAGCCCATTGCATACCTAGATTGGCTTGCAGTTGTTAGAGATTTTGAAGCATCTCTATTCTTGGAATTAACGATTGCAATGGAGGTTGCTTCGATGTTTGGTCTTAGTATGGTTGTTAAAAAGATTATAAAATTGAAAGGACGTGGAATATGCCCTTGTCGATTGTTTGAGGGACTGGATTTTATAGTGGGGGAGTGGAAGCAAAAGTCACTCTCAGACATGATCATGCTCGAGTGTAGAAGGAAGTGTAGTCTCCCTTGCGACATCAGTGGCATTGATTATTGTAGCGTTCGCTTGTACGAAGTTACGTTGAGTAGATGATCAAGTAGTTTTTCATGTTGCCATGGTTTCACGAGTTTAATATTCAAATGGAACATAGATCAAATGTTTTTCGAATTGCAGTGAAGATGAGTGGTTTCTCGTGGAATTTCGAGGGAATTATATGACAAGTTCTTAGAGAAAACGTCATTGTTCCATTCAAAAAGTGAAATAATGACTGGGTGAAATGGAATCTACATGCAGTGGAGTGTGTTTCTAATGCGGCAGAATAGGATCGACCTGCAAGGTTAACACTTTAATACCCAAGTCAGTGAATGAATGAATGAGAAGTAGTTTGATAGTGAGAGTGAATATAATATCTATATTTGGCGTGTGTAGTGCTTTATATAGTTTAAGATGTTAGAATTGCTTCCCCTCAATCTATCGCTTTGTGAATCACTTTATGATTAGATCCAACGATGGAAAGTTGACAAGAAATCTCAATTAAGTATTTCGTGCTTGAGCAATGTCGCACCTGTTTCTCGCACCTTTTCTATCTTTGCTTGCGACTGGACCTTGTGAAGGATCCAAAGAGAATAAGACTCGTTACGAATATTTCTCGTGATTTTCCTCCAGACGCGTGGTAAGTGAAAAACAAAGAATTCAAAGTGTGTAATTAGATTGACAGTGGACAAAATTAATTTTGACAGAATTGTTTTAATAAATTTGAGTTTAGCATAATTGATTTATGTTCAGATACATTTATGTAAAGTGTGTTGAAAAATAAATTTCAATGTAAAAATCATATTTAAACTAAAAAATACAAATTCTAACTTTAAGTAGAAGCAATTCTAACTTAAAATACAAAAAGTGTGTTTGAATTGACGGTAAACAAAATTGATTCTAACTTAATTGAGTTTGGTAGAATTAATTTTAACCTAATTGAGTTTAGTCGAATTGATTTATGTTTGGATACATTCATATAAAAGTTAGTTGAACAATAAATTTCATTGTGAAAATTACTCAAAATCAATTCTGGAGATTGAAGCTACAAATTCTAGCTTCAAGTATAATCAATTCCAGAGGCAGAATCAATTCTACTTTTGATAAAATAAACACTTCAAAATTATTCAGAATCAATTATACACCTCTAAAATTAATTCTGAATCTTTTAAAAGCCAATTCAAACCTGTGAAATTCTATTTTAAAAAACCAAACATTTTTTAAATAACTCCACAATCAATTCTATATTTTTCATCTTCCAAAACCTAATCAAATATACTAAAAGTGTTAACCGTGACACGCTAAAAAGTGTTAACGTGTTTTATATATGGATCTGCATGTCATTTCTGTAGTATTACTTTTCCAATAGTTCATCTTCACTAGGGACTACACGTGTCAGCAGGACCGTATTGTTATAAAAAGACACGTTTAGTAACTACGTATATCTTCAATTTTCAATTTTTTGGCATACCTTACAACAATTGTGTACAATACTAGTATTATACTAATAGTACTAAAATAAAATCCTTGAGTGGTTGTGATGATGAAAAAGTTGGCATACCGTGTTGATGTTATCGTTGCGAAGTTGAAATTATTGTTATGCTTTGTTGATGGTTGTGTTGTGATATAAGTCGTAGTTATTGTATGAAGTGGTGAAATTATGTATGATCTATATCTCCTATATTATTTATCATGCATTCCTTTATATTGTAAGATATCTCACCCCTTATGCTGATATTTCCCCTACCATGGGAAATAGGCAGGTACTCAAGAATAGTTGTGGATGTTCGAAGTAATTTTATGAAGTATTTATGTTGCTCTATGACAAGTCAAGAGGGTTTGGCTCTGATACGTAGCACTCGGGGGGATAGTCGTTATTATTTAAGTTGTTGTATTCTAAGTTGAAGTTTACTTTAAGTTGAATGAAAGATGTTTCTAAGTTGATTCTAATTTATAAGTTGAAGTTGGATCCAATTGAATAAAGTTATGTTTCCTAATGCTATGTATCATCGTTAAATGAATTACAAGTTGTTTGTTGTTTTAAGTTGAAATGTGACATCCCATTGTATGTTGAAAGTTTTTAAAATACTCTGATTTTCGCTTATAATTTACCGGATAGATTTGGGGTGTTACACTCCCCCTCCGTAAATGTGGATTCTAGATACATCAAATTTAGTCATAGTTTTCATTATTACCAAGGGGAAAATTTCATTCGGGATTCCACCATGCTTTTTCGCTATCGCAGATAGGTCTCTCTGACTTCCCCCTCAAAAGTTTTCTCTCATTTTCTTCTGATAGTCTTTAACTCAATAATTCTAATTTTAACGGAGGTCTTGGACGAATTTATTGGCCTATGAAAGCCTTTAGTAATGGACATGATGTACTGGTATTTCCCCCTTCAGTTCTATTCTTCATCACCGCTGCTATCCTTCTTCCTTTTGGGTCAATTTACTTCCATTTAGGATTTCAAAGGAGATCCTTTTCCCGAAGAGGACATTGTTTTTTCCTTGGAGGCTTGTCTCTCTTCTTGTAATATTTATTTCTTTCTCGGCCATCTTTTCAACCTCCCTTCCAAGTTTATCGAGTGAGCCTTCCATTCTATATCATTTATTCGATTATGACCTTCAAATGGACGTATTCGTCAATGTTGTGGCCATGTATCCTTTCCGAATAAGGGTTAGTTATTCATGCTTCCTTGAAGTCGGTATTTGCTCATTATTGTAGAATTTTCTCCCTTGAAGGTGTTCAAGGGAATATAGGATCAGAACCTGGCCCGAGGTCTCATGTCTCTGTCGTCCCAACAATGGTTGTTGTCTTTGTATGGTCCTTGGTTGTTTTTAGGGTTTCCTCTTCCTTTACCTTTCTTTACATCTTTGTCCAGGAGTTCTTCTTCATAATTGATGTAGGGATTGACCATAGTTAAGAGATTGTTTAAGCTACAAAATCATTCTAGCCCTAACTTCTTACAAAACATGCACTCTAGTCTCAATCCTGTTTTAAATATCCATCACTTTAATCAATCGTGTGTTCCACTTTCTTCTACCACTTTCTTCTAGTCTCATAATGTCTTATTCTCTTGTTGAATCCCATTGAGTACATATATCATAGTGGGCTGCCACTTTCGAGTAATGAATGAGCTGTAAAAAAGTCACAAAGTTCCTTCCAGGGGTATATGATTTTATCGTGGAGGACCTTGAACCACACCATCACATCTCTTTTGAGGATTAACACAAATAATTTGCATTTTTCCCTTGGGCGTGGTGGTAATCAATTGTGGTTTATACATACTCGATATGTTTGTCTCGATCTTCGAGAAATCATAGTTGTCCAACTTGGGATATTTCTTGAAAGATTTCAGGATCTTACTATTGAGGATTCATTTCGAGAATAGGTTCTTCTTCCTTCAAAAAACCTAAGCCTCGACGTCGTGCCTTTCATTTGTTTAGGAGTAGCGTGAATGAGAGCGATGGGGACGACAGATCTCTGGTAGAGTATGATGACCTCAACTTCCCTCGTACTCACATGGAAGGGTATAATGCTCTTGACGTCGGGTGCAATCTAAGGTTCTAGGACAAGTCTACATGGAGAGATTGTGTTAATAAGGATCGATTATAGCTTAAATCCCTAATTGTCATGTGAAGTTGCCTTGCGTACTAAAAGCTCCCAGGGAAGAGCATATTGTAAAAAATTTCCGATTGAAAAACTCTTTCAACCAAAAAGTGTGAACTTTGTTGTTGCACTAGGTTATATACATTATTAAGCATATTGTTAGCCCTTTGCATACCTAGATTGGATTTGCAGTTGTTTGAGGTGTTGAAGCATCTCTATTCTGGGAATTAGCAATTGCTATGGAGGTTTCTTTCATGTTTGGCCTTGGTGTGGTTGTTAAAAAAGACTATAAAATCGAAAGGACATGGAATATGCCTTGGTTGATTGTTTGGGGGACTGGATTTTATGGTGGACGAGTGGAAGCAAAAGTCACTCAGACATGATCATCCTCGAGTGTAGGAGTAAGTGGAGTCTCCCTTGCGACATTAGGACCATTGATTGTTGCAGCGTTCGTCTATACGACGTTACATTGAGTAGATGATCAAGTAGCTTTCCATGTTGCCATGATTTCACGAGTTTAATATTCAAACGGAACATAGATCGAATGTTTCCCTAATTGTAGTGAAGAGGAGTGGTTTCTCGTGGAATTTCGAGGGAATTAGATGACGAATTCTTACAGACAACGTCACGGTTCCATTCAAAAACCGAAATAATTACTGATTGGGTGAAATGGGATTCAGATGCAGTGGGGTGTGCTTCTGATGTGGTAGAATAGAGCGGACCAGCAAGGTTAGCACTTTAATACCCAAGTCAGTGAATGAATGAGAAGTAGTTTGATAGTGAGAGTGAATATAATATTTGTGTTTGGCGCGTGCAGTGCTTTATATAGTTGAAGATGTTAGAACTGCTTCCCCTTAATCCATCGCTTTGCAAATCACTTTCTAATTATATCCAACAATGGGAAATTGGCAAGAAATCGCAATTGAGTATTCTATGCTTGAGCAATGTCGCACCTATTTGTCGCACCTTTTCTCACTTTGCTTGCGACTGGACCTTGATGTTTGGGCCTTGTGAACGACCCTAAGAGAGAATAAGACTCGTTACGAATATTTGTCGTGATTTTCCTCCAAACGTGTGGTAAGTGAAAACAAAGAATTCAAAGTGTGTGTTTGGATTGACGGTAGACAAAATTGATTTTAATA
This sequence comes from Vicia villosa, assembly GCF_029867415.1. NCBI lineage: Eukaryota > Viridiplantae > Streptophyta > Magnoliopsida > Fabales > Fabaceae > Vicia > Vicia villosa. The sequence continues at coordinate 151,905,525 of NC_081185.1, forward strand.
AAATTGAGTTTAGTAGGATTGATTTATGCTCAAATATTTTTATGTAATTGTGAGTCGAACAATAAATTTCAGTGAAAAAATCACATTTAAGCTCAAAAGATACAAATTATACCTTAAAGTAGAATCAATTTTAACTTAAAATACAAATTATACTTAAAAAAAAAAAAATCAAACATTTTCAAAATCACTACAAAATCAATTCTCCCTTTCTAAAATTATTTTTGCATCTTCCAAAACCAAATAAAACATACTAAAAGTGTTTGTTAATCGTGACAAGCAATAAAGTGTTAATATGTTTTATATACGTTGGATGGAGGATCTGCGTATCCTTTACTAAAAGTGGCCTTTATTACTCTATATCAATATATTTTGCTTATCCAAAAAAAAAACTTTTCCAATAGTTCATCCTCACTACGTATATAAAAGCGCGTTTAGAAAATTTTCAATTTTTGGCAGACCTTACAACACTAGTGTACAATACTAATAATAAAATAGTACTAAAATAAAATCCTTGTATAATTAAATACTGATAAGTACAAGTGTACAATACTAATAATCTAATATTACTAAAATAAAATCCTTGTATTATTAAATACTGATTAGCAGAAATACTTTAAGGTATAAGCAGTTAATTTTTTTTTTATCAAATATGTACTTTCTTGGAAATTTTGTCGAAAATATGATCTAACTTCATCACACAAACTAGCCGTGTCCTATTTGTACACTTGATCACATATGTGTGTTGAAATTTTTATAAATATAGCCACTTTTCTCAACTTATTCGCATCACTTCTTATCACTCTTCTTTTCAAAAAAAAAAATTCTTATCACTCTTACTTGAGAGATTATCTTTCTGAGATCTGGAAAAGTAAATTACATAATTTTGCGATGGTATCAAAAAAGCAATCTCGTAAGATTCCTAGTCATGTGCCGAAACGGAATCTTGGTGTTACAAAACAAGCAACAAATAGGTATATTAATATATATACTTTGGTGTTTGTCATCAGTCATCACGTATTATAACTTTCGTACATTATTTAATGTTTATTTTTTATGCAGAGAAAAGATTAATGAAGGTGGAAAATCTGGAGCCAGATCCTTAGAGTTGCGTTTTGATAATGATGATAAGTTGCCAGATACAACTTTTACTAAAACCAATATAATTCAAAAAGATGAACCGCTTCAAGTTGCATTATTTGATGTTAGATCTAAGTCAATAGTCAACGATGGTCCTTTCTCTTCAATAAAGATACAGATCTGTCCTATCAAGAGTGAGTTTAAATCTTGTGATGATGAAGATTGGACTGAAGCTGAATTCAAGGATAATATCTTGCGTGAAAGAGAGAATAAAGAGCCATTGTTGGTTGGAGATAGGTTTGTTACTCTTAAAAATGGAGTTGCTTCTATTTATAAAATCATGTTCACTGATAATTCTGGATGGGTGAGAGACAAAAAGTTCAGTTTGGGAGCAAAAGCTATGAAAAATGGAGAGATTATTAAGGAAGGTAGAAGTCAGGCTTTAATTAGGGTCAAAGATGGCAGAGGAGAATGTGAGTTTTATTAAATGTTGTTCACTTCTGTTTTGTTTTTTGTTGCTGTGTTTTTAAAATGTCTTTGTGTTTGGTCATTGAAGCTTACAAGAAACACTATCCTCCATACTTGAAGTTGAAGGATGATGTGTGGCGTTTGAAGAAAATAGCTAAAAATGGACCGTTCCACAAGCGACTCCGTAACAACGAAATTCATAATGTTAAGGATCTGTTGAGGTTACTCATAACCAATGAATCTTCACTACGTGAGGTAAGTAATTGTTTGAAATTACTTTTTAAAGTGAATCAACTCCATGAGATGAGAGAAAAATAGTGAGATCTTCGCGTATAATGGAAGTACTAATTGAATGTTTTTCTGTTGAGATGTAGAAATTTGAAAAAATTCAGAACAAGTCCTGGTCTGATATTATAGAACATGCCCGGTCCTGTGTTGTAGATGATTACATGCTTTACAGCTATGAGATGATTGGACAACCGGTACTGCTGCTGTTCAATGTGATCTATGAACTTGTTGCTGTCACATTTGGTGAACAAAAGTTTTATTTACCAGATGATCTCACACTCACACCCATTCAGAAGGTTAGATATTAATATGTAACGTATCTTTTATTACAATTGAGTTAAGGATAGTTTAGTATATGTTTTAATTTATTATATATTTTTCTTTTTTTTTTATACAGAATTTGGTAAATATTGTGAAGAAAGATGCATACAAAAACATTGAAAATTTAAAAGCAATTGATGAGGGTATATTGAACTCCATAAGCTTAGAAGCATGTATAAAATCAACACAAGAAGAAGATCTGCAACATATTGATATCTCTGCAGCAAATGTTAATGATGGAGTACAAAATGTTGAAATGAATATTGATCTGGTGGAAGACATAGGAGAAATACCAGAAAACAATTATGGTCATTTAACAGAGAATCTCACAAATGTTTCTCCTCTTTTTACAACTTGGGAGCTAGATAATGATGTTGTATTTTATAATTTTGATGGAGATGAGTGGAGCCCTTTAGTTGATTTCCAGAATCCTAATAAGAATATTACATCAAACAGTGGGAAACCAAAAGCAGTGTGGTGTAAGATTCGTGCTGTTGTCAAATGGAGAATATCAGGGAAAACAAGAGTTGCAGCAGCTAGCGTAGAGGCTATGTAGCACCGACACGTCTGAAAAAAGACGTGTCAGTGTCCGTGTCGGTATCAGACACTTGCACCGATATTTATAATTACTTTAATTTATTCATTTTTTCAAATTATTACTGATGTCGTTGTGTCAGTGTCGGGGTTAAATTTGGGGTGTCCGTACTTCATAGCCTGGAGGAATGAAGATTTGTTTTATTTTAATTACTAGACTCGTGTTGTTTTATATTAACATTTGTCTTATGATATGTTTTGAGTTAGTGTTTTCTGAAGCTTATGTTGTTTTATTTCAATTACAGGAGGCTGTTCATAGTTTAATTAGTGCTAACATAATGCATAGAATGTTGTCTGTAAAATAGTTTTGTACATATAATTCAATTTACAATGTTTATGGTTTGTATTTCATGTTAAAAAGTTTATGTTTATGTAATATTGAACAAACAAACACATATCATATAATATTTTTTTATTTGTTTAAAGTCGAGTGGAGGCAAAAACATTGAAACACTCATTATATTGAAGTAACAAAAAAAAAAGTGTTGTGTTAACAGGCACTCTCTCATCTAAATAACGTATTTTAATCCTTAATCCATCTCTTAGGTAAATTAAAGTCACTAATTCATGTAAATAAGACAAATGGAAAATATGATTAAAAAAATCTAATAGGCAAGACAACTACAAGATGATCCCACATTGAGTGTACTAATTTACAAAAGTCACAAGTTCTGTAATAGAGCATTTGGTCGGTAGTGGAGGGAACGCGGCATGCTTGATTTTATCCTACAATGACAAAAAGAATGTAATGCAACTTTAGAGCATATGAATCTCGTTGAATTTTATGTTTTTGATGCCCTTGTCTCATCTTTTACACATAATCAATCATACAATTTTAATTAATTAAAAATAAACAAAATATTTGTTCTCTTCATAATCACAACCACCTCATGAATCTAATTAAAAATAAATAAAATTTTAATAAATTAAAACTTTTCTCTTTTTTTATTAGTTGTTCCTAAAAATATGAATTTATACTTGTTTCCATGCAAGAATTTCTCTAATTGAGGTGGAGTTTAAAGTGGAATTTTTCACTATGCTAGATTGAACACCGATAATCTATGCTATTTTTTTCAAAAGTTAATTGTGAATCCTACAAAATAGTGTAATACCCTATTTTTGCCCATTTAGTTTCTTAATCTGATGCATAGAGAAAGACGATAAAAAAAAATTGTCATTTTGTATATTCATTTTATTCTCATTATTTTATTTTGTTAATTCGGAAAAAATCATTAAAATATGTATAGCATTATTTGTTCATTTATATTTTCTATTTCATTTAAGAAAAAAAAATGTATCTATGTTTGCATCTTGTTTGGTTTTATATTTAATAGATATATTTTGTTTATTTTATTAACCAGATTTATAATTTTAATTGAAATTTAATTTAGATTTTAATTTAAATTTTTATTAAAATTTAAATCATTTTTATTTTGTTGTTATATTTTTATTTTCTGAAATTTCTTTAGGTGCCAAATAACAAAAAGAATTGAAGGCGCATTATTCTTAGCCCCATGTTATTTTGATCCAAGCCACTTGAAGTCATTAAGTCATTTTCATTCATTTGTAAGCCATGAAAGTCATTTTCTTGAGTTGGCAATTGTTTTACTTCCATTTTTAGTTCTTACAACATTGTACCTCCTATGAGTGTTGCACAATATTTTGACCATGCCATGCTTCTTATATTTGCTAACCAAAGGCAGTGGCGGAAATAAACTAAATTTTTTAGGATAGCCGTTAAGATATATTAAAATTATAAATAAATTTAAAAGAAATAATTTATAAATCATTTAAATTGTAATTAAATTTAATAAAATATTAATAAATTATAAATATATATTCACAACAATAGTGACAACGATATTATATATTTGAGAAGGATTTTAAATGGATTTCAATCATGTAGAGATTTTGAGATAGATTTGAGACTAATTATATAGTTGTTGTTTATTTTACTATATTTTAGAAATTTTATTTTAAATTCATGTGATATATTGAGACGGGTTTGAGATAAATTTTAATTATAGAGACTTTAAGATAGATTTTAGTGAAAATACAAAATTATTAATTATTTTATTATTTTTTAAAAATTCTATCTCAAATCCATATAAAATACTGAGACGAATTTTTAGACGAAATCTCATTTGTGTATATAGACTTTGAGATGGATTTTAGACATAATGTCAAAAAAAAAATCAATTATATAAAGTATTTGAGATAAATTTTAGACAAAATACATAATTATTATTTATTTACTATTTTCTTTAAAAATACTTTCAAATCGGTATGAAATAATGAAATGGATTTGAGATAAGTTTCTATTGTGAATATTAAATATATAATTAAAATCATTGATGATTGATACAGTTTAAAAAAATATTAAATATAATATTAAATTTGTTGATGATTGATACAGTTTTAAAAATTTATCTTTAAGAAAGAAAATTTATTTAATTTTTTTAAATAATACGTAATATCGCTTATAGAAATAAATGTAACATAATTAAGAATATCAATATTAAATAATTAATTGAGTTGAATAATTAAGAATGATGATTGAAATTCTGGTATCAGATATAAGATGTCGAATGAGAGATCACGACACAATATCTGAGCACTTTATCAGTTATGAACAAGTATATGACAGCAGATAAAATAGTGCAGAAAGTAAAGAACACAACGATATGTTGACCCAGTTCAGAAAACAACCTTTCTACTCTGGGGGCTACCAAGTCAGAGATGAAACCAACATTCGATAGTATCAATTCGAAGTCAAACTCCCCGTTTACACTCCTCACTTAATCACTACCCTTCCTATGGCTTCTACCTAAGACTTGCCTAGGTATGAGGCCCTCCTCAAATCCCTTTAATCACATAACCCATGTGACAAACTGCACAATAAACTAAACACAGAAGACACTCTTCCAAGACGCACAATTCTCAATACATCACAACTTATGAGAATTGACACATACTCTCCTTGCTTAAAAGCTTCAGAGATCAAATATTCAACACCTACAGGTTTGTGAATGAACAACGGAACTTACAATCAAATAAGGATTCCTAGAACCCTAAAAATACAAATACATCCCTTATGTTTATAGAATAAATCTCGACGGTACTGGGCTTCAAAAACGCAGCAAAGAGACTGCCCAACATCTGCTACTTGTTCTCCAAAAAAACTAGGTCTTAAATCCACACTTTCCTAAAGTATCTCCAATTATAGAAAGTGTGGAAATATCTTGATTTGAATCAATCTTGGATAACACATCAGCTAATTGATTATTCCAGAATATTTTGTAGCTGAACATAAGATACTGTAGCAATTAAAAATGCGATCCACTTGAAATATCAGCTCCTGCAGTCAAGATGTCAAACCACGCATGTTGAGACATCTTGTTCGACATGTTGAAATCTGAAAACTGCAATCTCTTCAGCATGATCCTGCTAAGTTTGTTTTAACAAAATGCATGTCAACCTTAGAGAAATTACAATCTCCCCATTTGGCACATTTTGGCTAAAACAACCGATAAACCTGTCATCAGAAATACAGCAGCGGAAAACCAAGCACTAGGGGTTAGCATAATATAGAACTTTCAGATCAGCTCCCCCTCAAAAGTTACCAACACACACTAGAAAGAGAGAACAACTCCCCCTCAACACGACACGACACACAAGGACACAGAAGAGAGAACAACAAGGACTTCTCCCCCTTGACACGACATAACTACCCAACCAAAAAAAAGAAATGACTCTAACAACCCAATAACGACCTAAGGAAAGAAAGACACATCTGCAAATGGGACAATAATGGAATTCTAGTGGTGCTTTGTTTAAGTCTACACAATTCAAACAGTGGGATCTGGGGATATTTTAATTATTTTTTGGCAAGGTAAACTTGATTTTAGATGCCACCTTAGAATTTGCAATTAACTTTATGAAGGCTTGTTTATATCACAACCTTGAGGACATGGTTGATTTTAATGGGAGGAGTAATGTTATGATTGAAAATGGCATATGAGGAAATACACTTCGCATAATATAATTGGTTGAAGCAAATGGACTTGTGGCTAGTAATCTTATAATCAAGGAAGTTTGGATTATGCATAAATAGGAAATGATGATCATTAATGGTAGGGAAGAAAATTGATGAAGTCTCTCCTCTCTCTTTGGTACTCTCTTGTAGAGTAATCTTGTTCTATCTTTTCCCTAATGCTTCTTTTGTACTAAGAACATCAATTATAATTAGGTTTTCATCTATCAATTTTACTTTTAATTCAATAATCAATTTTCAATTATCAATCTATCACATCTTCAATTTTGGGAACCATAACATAAATTTTTGGCTACAAAGACATAATATATGCATGTATGCATTACTTTTTCAAACATTCGGTAACAGAGGCAATACACCTTTGAATCATCTTTCAAGTTATAACATATAACAATCACATATGTTAAACATAAATCTCCAGCTAACAACTATATTCACCATCGTGTTCATCAAATTCTTGAAATCAATCAAATTAGTTTCAGATTTTGATCCAATTAAACTAAACCAACAAATTCTCATGTTAATTCAAACACAAGCAGACTTAAATCTCAGTTAATATCATATTTAATAAATTAATAAACATAAAATAAATTTGAAATAAAACTCAAAAGGGGATTAGGGTTTTTGCGTTTGAAATCATCTCTTCTTCGTTCAACACAAAATGGTGAACGACATCACCTTCTTCAAATCAATCTTCGCGACGCCGACTTCCCTTCGCCTCATCCCTTCTATTTCAGATTCCGCCTCAGTATTTCTCGCTGTCGATCTCATCTCTCGATCTGATCCCATGTTCTTCTTCTGCTTTCTCGTCTGCCTCTCAAATAAAAACAAAAAACAACAATCTGCAAAGCAAGCGAGATAAAGGTGTTGTGAAGTTGTTGGGTCCGTTTCAAGAGGCTAACCAAAACCACGACGATGTCAGAGGCACTCAGGTAACTCTTTCTCTACTTCACTTGCTCTTTTATCTCCGTGTCTCCTTTGCTCAAAATTTCAGTAACCTATGAATTTTTAGTTCTGTATTAGGGACTTTGTGTTCTAATGGTAAGAGTGAGTCCAGTTTCAAGCGGTGTTGAGTTTGTTGAAGAAGACAGAGGTGAGTTCGGTTTTAACGAGCAACAAAGTGGTGGAGGTTGTTTTGGTGTGGTGAATTGATGATGTTGTAACTGGGTGAATAAATGGTTCAATTGTGTTGCAAGTGACGATTCGGCAAGCAGTGGTTCTGCTTACTGAGAATGTACAAGGGCAAATTGGACATTTCAATAGGGAATAAACACATTTGGCATTACTTCTGAATTAAAAATAATAAAAAACCACGCCACATCAGCATTTTAAGTGGTGTGGCCGGACTAAGGGTGAAATGCAGATTTTTTTCAAAAGTTAAGGTGATCCATGTGACTTTTTTTACAGGGATTTTTCATAGAGGCTCTATATGACAAGGGAGTAAATAGGTATTAACCCTATATATAACCCTTATTAAAAAAATACCAATTGAAATTCTCACTCACAATTACTCTCTCTACATTCTCTAAACTTCATCTTCTTCAATTAAACCTAATTCTCCATCAATTCATCTTAATTGATTTTGTATATTCTAATAAATAAAATAGTACCGTAAGCACGTTTAGAAACCAAGTAAATCTTCAATTTTCAATTTTTTTGGCATTACCCTACACTAGTGTATAATACCAAAACTGACAAAATAAAATCCTCGTATTATTAGTGATAAGTAGAAATACTTTAAGTTTTAAGAAGTTAAATTTTTTTTTATCAAATATGTACTTTTTTGGAAATTTTGTCGAAAATATGTGCTATTTGTGCACTTTATCACATATGTACGTTGAAAAATTATATAAATATAGCCACCTATTTCTCAACTTATTCACATCACTCCTTATCACTCTTCTTTTTAAAAAAAATAAAAAATCTTATCACTCTACTTGAGAGAGAGAATATCATTCTAAGATCTAGAAAGAACAAATTACATAATTTTTGCGATGGTATCAGAAAACCAATATCGTAAGATTCCTAATCATGTGTCGAAACGGAATCTTGGTGTTACAAAACAAACATCAAACAGGTATATTATATTCTTATGTTTTGGTGTTTGTTTGGTTTGTAATAATTACTTAAAATTTTAATCATCTCCATTATTGTTTGCAGTGGCCTTAAAAAAATGAATAACGCTCTAAGGATGAAAGATCACGATTCCCTCCTCATGGAATTTTCAAGGTTTGTTTTTCATATCAAAACTATCAACATACATCACGTATTATAATGTTTATTGTTGATGCAGAGAAAAGATTAATGAAGGTGGAAAATCTGGAGCCAGATCCTTAGAGTTGCGTTTTGTTAATGATGATAAGTTGCCAGATATGACTTTTACTAAAACCAATATAATTCCAAAAGATAAACCACTTCAAGTTGTACTATATGATGTCAGATCTAACTCAATAGTCAATGAGGGTCCTTTATCTTCAATAAAGATACCAAATTTACTTTAAATTCAAAATATATTGTGAAATATGTTTGAAGGAAAGAAGTGAATATGTTTGTTCTTTTTTTTTTTTACAGAATTTGATAGAAATTGTGAAGAAAGATGCATACAAAAACATTGAAAATTTAAAAGCAATTGATGAGGGTACATTGAACTCCATAAGTTTAGAAGCATGTATAAAATCAACACAAGATCTGCAAGGTTATGTTGAACCATTTATCTCTAGTTCAAATGTTAATGATGGAATGCAAAATGTTCAAATCAATGTTGATCCAGTGGCAGACACTAGAGAAATACCACAAAACAATTATGGTGATTCAACATATGTCGTCATTCCTGAGCCAGATTATGATGTTTCATTTGGTTATTTTGATGGAGATGAGCTTAGCACTTTCTTTGATTTTCTGAGTTCTGATATGGATATTAATGGAGATATAGGTTAGTTAAATATAAGTTATAGTGAGGTAGTGTGGTAGTAGTATATAAAGTTGTAACCATCTTATTAGAAGAAAGATACTTTTCTCTTCTTCCTTTCATGGATGTCATGTTTCTTAACATGTTATCAGAGCATAATTGATATCTGTCTTGAATACAATTTTCGGTTGCATTTTCTTGAATACAATTTTCGGTTGCATTTTCTTGAAAAACTAGTAACAAACTCGTGCATACGCACGAGTTCAAGTCTGTTACACACATTTGTTTACATAATATATTTATTTTAAATAGAAGGTTAAAAAAGAAAAAAAAAATTAGATCAATAATAGATTTTTTCCCGTATTCCATTTTTTAATAAAAAATATTTGGATCATAAATATCATTTTTTTATATATAAAAATATATAGATTAATAATAGATTTTTTTCACGTATACAAATATTAATTATTTTTTTTTGGTAATATGGAGGGCAAAAGCCCAAAGAAAAGAAAGATTATAATAAGGTTCTCCAAACAATGGAGTTTTCTAGGCCTAACATGTGTCACTTGTTATGTATGAGGGGGTGAGCTAGAATCAGTTTCCCATTTGTTTGTCACTTGTGATTTAGTTTTATCTACGCGGTGTAGGTTTTCCAGTGGTTGGGGTAGCTAGTGGTTATCGCTAGGGATCTTAGCATTAATGAATTTTTTCTCTCTCTCTATATGAGGTATGGTGAGGTTAAGGTTGGTTTTGCTATGATTTGGCATATGGCTATCTGGACTATTTTTAGTGTTCATAACGACATCGTCTTGTCTGGTTCATCAACAAACATGAAAGTAATTGAAGAAAAGAGCATTTTCTTGCCTTGGAAATAATATCATGGTAGATAAGTGGTGAATTCATGTTCTTTCTCTAACTATAATTAGAACAATATCATATATCTTAATCAATAATGGTTCGAGAGTTTGTCGTTTATTTTAGAGGTCGGAGTAGGTCTTGTCTTATTTTCTTCTTTTGGAGGTATTTGATACATTGATGGTGGTCCTAATGGTTGGAGATCTACCTTGTACCTTTTAAGGGTGGAGCTTTTTGTTGTGTGGATTTTTTCTTTGTCTTGTCTGTCGGGTGTTTTTTTATTGCTGAATCTTTTGTTGGCTCTATCGGTTTATGTTTTTTATAAGTAGTTTGCGTTAGACATATCTTATGCTATCCGAAATCACATATTTTACACTTTATTGGGTTATTACTTAAATAAAATACTTTGTCATTAAAAAAAATAGTATATACATGAATATTACTTTAAAAAAATTAAAATTCATTTGTATCGCTAAAATAGTACGTGTCTTCGTATTTATAATTAGCATTGAGAAAATATCTCAAAAAATGTTAATATTTCTTCAAAAATCTAAAAATATGTAAAACTATATCATACATGCTACATTTAGTCACATGGTAGTTTAAATTGAGAGCTATTTATTTATTGGTGACGAATACTACGGGTAAATATATTGACAAAAAAATAAAAAGCAACACGTTGATTATTATGAGTTGTGTCTTTCAATTCTACTCTTATTCGAGGTTAAGGAAGATGTCTCCCTTTAACCACTATTTTATCCTTTCTCTCAAAAAACCACGTATAAAAGATGCTTAACATTTTAAACCATTAAATTTTAAACTCTCTTTCTTTCTACCTCTCTCTTAGAGAGATAAAAGGAAAGAGAGGGAAAGAGAAACAATTTATCAAGAAAAATAAATATTGTCACAACAACAAAAATATAGGGTTGAGGGATGGAGGGGTTCCAATACCGGTTGGCTCGATCAACCGGTAACAACCTACATGATATTAATGCGAGAAGCATGAAAAACAACGATTTGTGGGTTGGGAGGAACATTAACTCTCCATCTTTATACTCTAATAATAACCATGAGACGTCGCGAGAACGTCCTATGGCAAAGAAAAAAAGGCCATCATGGTGGAATGATCCAGAAAGAAAGAGAAAGAGAAGAGTGGCTAATTACAAGTTTTATGCAGCAGAAGATAAATTCAAACGTTCTGTGAAGAAAGGATTTCGATGGTTCAAAATCAAATGCATCAAGATGGTAAACAAGTTTTAAATGGATTTGTATATGTGCAAAAAATGCATGAATGGGATTTGATATTCATCATTATAATCTTTTATATCTTTATCCATTGTTTAGAGATATGATTGATTCTCCACACACAAATTTATCAGAACTAATTAATTATGTTTATTTTAATGTCGCTAAACTTTCATGTCTTTCTTTATGTAGAATTATTTACCCCTTTTTGAATTAGTAATGTTTCATTTTATATAAATACTTGTGATTTATGATTAATATTTTCTCATGATGAATCCTTAAACTAGAATATATATGGACATAATTTGTGACCTTTTCCGGTAACAAAATGACAATAAATGCATCTTTAATAGTAATTACATTTTATTGGAAATAGTGGGAGAATGCTCTATTGTGATTAATCTCATAGTATTTTGGATTATTGATGTTATTGTTCTGGTCGGAGCTTGATGTGACCTTTCTTAAAATGTGTGTTCCTTCTTTTGTAAAACGTTTCATTTTCTAGTTCACACGCTATGGAATAAATATCGATGGTTTGACATTAAGATTTAAGATAAAATTTGTATGATTGAAAAAAGAAAAACAACTGAATTAGGACAACTAATTTCTTGACTTTGGCGATTGTTGTGGGATATATCAAATTTTTTAAAGATAATTAGTTGTTGATTCTATTAATGATTGAGTGTAAACCTAATCGATCAACCAATATGATTAGCCTTATACAAATTTAAATTGAACAACCATTACATACCGCTTGTGATTCTTGCTTAGCACTAGTAAAGAAAACATAATCATTTAAAACCTACTACTAACATTATAGATTCTAACAAACCCTATTTGAATTAAAATTAAATACTGCTTAAATTGAAGGGAAAAGCTAACATGTGCCCCAAGGGCACAGGTTAATAAATTATTTATAGAAATATTTCCTTAAAACACATGCATTTCAATATGTTGAAACTTTAAATATGACTTTATTACATTTAGTTGCATTTAATTTTTTCTAATTATAGTATACTTAACATGTGCCCTTAGGGCACAAGTTAGCATGACCCTAAATTAAAAACAAACTTGAATGTTAATTATTAATCAATAATCAGGATTGAATTTCCAATACAACGGATTTGAAAGAAAAAATAGAATAAATATTAAAAACAAAACCTTAATATTTTAAAAATCAAGTTGTAATAAACAAATCGATCTAGGGTTTTAAGCCTTGCATTATACACTTACTATAATGAAAATAAACTTAAAAAATTTAAGGTAGGATTTCGTCTTCTACAATTGTCTTGTTTATAACCTAAGGTTTTATAAAATTAAGATTATGAGATGCTTATTCTATTACAAATAAGTGACTCAACCTGCACTCAAGTGTACTCCTTTAGATATTGACATGTTTTACTACCAATATGTCTAAATTGAGATTTGGGTGCCAGATAAGAGTTGTAGTCATGTTTCTTAGCTCTCTAATGGATAGTCACATGTTCTAATTAGATAAATACAACTCAAGATATGACAAGTATTGTTAGATAGGGTAAATATGAGATTAATTTCGAAAAATTACCTAGTAAATTCACTAGGTTCAATTAAGATCCTAAGTTTGCAAACAAGGTAAAATACAAGTATTATGCATGAGAATTACTCAAAACAATTAAGTAGAATGTTATAAAAGTGTGTAAAAAAATCATAATTCAATTCCACAAAAACTTAAGATTGTAAAGTTGCAAAGAGGTTTACATCATAAACTTCAATGAGTTCGGAAATATTGAGTAATATCATATGAAATTTAAAGTGAATAAGAGAATAATCAATTAAAGAATACATCAAAAGTGATAGAATACTTACAAGATATAAATAAAGTGCTCTCAATCACTCAAATATTTAAGTTATGCTTACACTCAAAACACATAATAAAAATTTGCAATACCATAGCCTTGACAAACCTCTAACATTCATACTTGAAACATATGCACATATAAGTGAGAAGATATTTATTAAGGTTGAAACTTTGCAAGGGTCAAGGTGAAATGATCATAAGAAGAACTAAACTATAAAATTAAATAAGATAAAAGAGTAATGGAAATAAATTATAAATTAAGTGTGAGAGACTTTTTTTTTAATCAAGGATATTTTATTAATTCAAAAAACTGTTCAAGTACAAAGGTGATCAACGATCCAACCTTCTCAACCGACTAACAAAACCTACACCATCAAAAAAAACTATGTGTTTTCTCAGCTTTTTGGATCCCCAACCTCTATACATTATAATTTCTATAATCCCTTCATTAATACTTATACTAGTAATTATGTGAGTATTCTTTCCAAAAATCATTTCATTCCTATAATTCAATATACCATAAACCGTTTCTATTACTGTGAGCTTCAGCAGATTGGATTTCCAACCTTTCCTCGTGCTTAACCTTAAAACCCAATCTAGCTCTGCAGACCATTCCTTAGCCTTTGAACACCTGCATTCAAATAATAGATGACCAAGAGTTTCATCTGCCTCATTGCACAGATTATATTTTCTGTCAGTTATCATGCCAAATCTTACCAATCTGTCCTTGATACCTAATTGTGTGAGAGACAATTTGTTTCTAAGACATTTGTCAATTATCATTCCTTCACTTTCACATATTTTCTCCTACTATATTTTTTCTTTATTATTTTATTTTCTTTATATCTTTTTTATCCAAATTTTACATACAATATATTTTCATATATTTAGAATAAATTTACAAATTTAGCACCCCCGCACTTATTTACTGATAATTTCAAAATAAAGCTCATTCATCCTCTAAGATTGTAGCATTTCATTATTTTTGTATTTTTAGACTTTTAATGAGCTTAAAAAAATGGAATGAATAGACTCCACAAGACTTATATGGTTGACTTATTTAAATAGTAGTTTAAAAGAATAACAAATTTCCTAGATCGTCAATACATGCATGTGAGAAAGAATTTCAAAAAATGTCAAGTCAAGTTACAGAGTAACTAACAATCATGAGTGAAATCGCACGAGAAAGAAAGATAATGTTAATTAGTATTAAATTCTAATTTATCAAGCTATAAGACTACATGCAATTCAATATGTATGTGTCATTGAGAGTTAATAATGTAATCATTCACAATGGAATGAAGATTCTAGTGAAGATGTTGAGGGATGCTGAATAAATAAATCAATGGACTACCACTCTAACCATGAAGTTAAAAGTATATTTTGTTACCATTGTAAATCAGTCAACTAATAATCTTAATTAAGTTTTGAATTTGGATTTAAGACTACTTATAATAAAATAGAAAATATGATAACCAATAAAATTATTACCTCTCAACACTCTACTCATAAGACACACAACCCAATGGTTATTTAAATGCATCAATTCTCAGCAAAGTTTCAAGCATCATTTAGCTTTGAGAGAGATCTAATATCAAAGCCATCTTCTATAATAGAGAAAACAAATTATGCTCCAAGCAATAATGAAAATTTTCCGATTGTTAAGATCCTCACTCCAAGTAAAGATTCTCAGATATCTTTCAAGGTCTTTGGTTAACCTAATTGTCACTAATTGTCACTACAAAAAATACGCTTAATTGCAGGGTTAGTTTAGGGAGGTTTTATCAAACCCCTTCAAATTTGTAAAATAAAGAAAATGTTGTGTAGCTGTTAGTTTAATTTCAATGGGTTAGAAGACCCCCTAAAATTGAAGAATTAATTTCCACTTTTCTTACCATCACTATATTTTATTCCACTAATCCTTCAATTATTAATTTTTTAAAGAAATTTTTGAAAGGGAGAATAACTCAGATTCCACTTTTTTCTCCGCTCCCTTCACAAAACCCTATCTCTTTATCTCTATGCCTCCCTCAGTTTGCAACCTTCCCTTGTTCTCGACCTTGCTCTGCTTACACTTCATTCTCATCCTCCCTCTGTTCACACTTTTTTCTCTACTTCTACTTTGTTCGAAACCTCCTTCGTGGCACCTTCGTGTCTAGATATCCACCCGTCCTCACAACCGTTTGTATTTCTCGTGCTCATCTTTCATATACCGTAAGTAACTATGGAATTTAAATCAATATGTGACATGCATCTATTTTTATTTTGAATCTAATCAAGTCTAAAAATGTGTTCCATTAAATAAGAAGAATGTAGCTTCAGAAGAAAAGGAAGACTGAAGCTGGTGAAAAATGAGTCAAGAACATTGCATAATTTTGTAGCTCCGTTACAAGTAAGAACCACAATTCTGCATCATTAAAGCTATTTTATAACTTTCAATGCAAAAAAATTTGACCAGGTATTTGATTATGTGGGTTATGTAGGTTAGTGAGTTTGAATCAACAAAAATTGTATATTGTAGTAATGAAATTTTATGCATTCATTTTTCGCTTATATATATATATATATATATATATATATATATATATATATATATATATATATATATATATATATATATATATATATGAAAAACATGAATTATGACAAACGAGTATCACTTCATGGTGTATTATTATAATTAAACAGAGTGTTCCAACTGCATTGCAACACTAACAACTTCACAGTTCACACCATAGTCCTTTCTTACTTCAGTTTATGTTGGATTTTTAGCCTCAAGATTACATGATGTGTCTCACGGTGTTGCATTCGAAGTCCATGATGAGGAGTACTTATGTATTCCAATTACTATTTTCTTTAAATGCTGATGATTGCGGTAAAGCAGCAAGCAAAAGATTGGAAGTATTCCGAGTTTTATTGTATCCACAGGGATTAGTTTGAGGGATCAAATATCACTCAATAGTCTCTATGTTTCTAAGCTTGGGTTAAAAAGAAATAAAAATAAAAGGTATAAATAGGAAAATAAATACATTCTTCAGAGAGAATAACTTATCAAGCATGAATATACACTACTCGTCACAAACTTAAACCTATAAATCAATTGCACTCAACCTATAATACTCGTCATTATCATCATATATCTCTCACATCACTGTCCATTTCTGAATCATCTACGAGACAAATCACAACCAATGTTATCTCTAACGCAAAGTTGCGAGAACATTTGTATCTTAGCGTCGGCGATCTTTCACAAGCAACAAAAACACGGAAGCATTAAGCTTCAATATACAAGTGATTGTCAACTGTCAATTTATCTCTATAATCCAAAAATAAACAGAAGTCCATCCCTAATAAGAATTTGTGAGGTATATCTCTATAGCAACACAAATCCAAACATAAATACAAAAAGATCAAGGAAGATAACAATAATGATTTATAAAGAAAGTTTTATACAACACCATGAGTGATAAATATACATATGTTCAGAGAAAATATACAAACAAATCCAATACAGGAGAAATACACAAAGAGGAAGAGAGATAAATCGAACATCTCACGAGTTGTCAGCTCCAATTTATGAAGAATCTACCTCTGATCATCCAAATGCAAAATTCAGTGTTGTTTTCTAAGCTAATCTACCTAGGAATGAAATGGATGGAGTTTGGAGCAAAAATCTCCAAAACCATGTCCTAAAAATCTGATTTGATATATTTATAAAAAAAATCGAAAAACGTAGACCGGGCTTAGCCTGCAGCGCGCTTAGCCCTAAATAACTGTCCAGAAATTGATTTTTCAGCTCCAGGGTATGCTAAGCCCGCTATGTGTGTGCTTAGCCCCATCTGCAACTCTTATTTTCTTCAAATTGTTCACGCTTAAAGCTTTTCCTTTAGCCTTTATTACTCAATGTTTCAACCATGCATCAATACCTATAAAATTATTGAAAAGTATTTTTAAAAAAAAAAATTATTGAAAAATGGTCAAACGGTACATAAATGAATCAAAGACACAAATTATACACAATATGTACAAATCTAACTAAAACGCGTGAATTCACGCACAAGTTGAGGAAAAAGAGGCGATCAGTGCTACAAACTATATTAAAAAATAACTACAATTTGACACTTATCAAACTCTCCCCAACTTGAAACATTATTTACCCTTAAACAATGGTAAACAAAACTAAAGAAACAAAAGTCATTACCAAAAATCATGAATCAACAAGTTTCGAAAAACAAAAACAAATATATGGTTTACACAAAAATGCACAAAGTAATACTTACCAAAATCCTACAACGACAACATGTAAGCGAAAGGAATCCTAAGTACAAAAATCATACCAAACAATCTAAAATAATACATGCTCAATCATGAATCAAAAATTCATCGAGGGATGAAAAACACACAAAAGTGATGGACTTTGACACTCATCCAACAATCTTGCAAATAAAAGACTAAATTATGCATTCATCCAAAAATCATATTGAAAATACAAAAGCAAGAATCACAAGGACTTTTCAAGGTTATAATATGGCTTGATAAACAAACAAGGGGCAATTTCTAAAGCTAATCGAGACAAAAACTTGCCTAAACCTAAGGGAGTGATCAATCCAAAATGTTTCAAACAATAAAATCATAATCAAACTTCTTCTACTTTCCCAAGTTGTCACACCAATCATATTACTTATTTGCACAATTATTTGATACTTTTTTTCTTCTTTTTCAAAACTTTTCTCTTTTTTCTTTATTTTTCTATTCTTTTCTTTTTCACATTTTTTCTTTTATTTTTTCTCAACCTCATAGAAACAAACCCATGAGCAAGCAACATTTTTTTCTCTAACTTGAATTCAACCGACATCAAAGTGTGAGTATTCCCTACTTTCTAAGGCAATGTAAAAATTCAAACCAAAAATCATGGTTGAGGGTTCAAGAAAACAAATATCAAAATCCATGCAAAAAAGGAGCACTAAATACTCATATACAAGCATCAAGTTCTAATGAAACATGGATATTGACAAAAAGCTCAAAGGGGTTAACAAATCACTTACATGGTGAATTGACTATTTGACTATGGTGGTTATGCTCAAAATGAAACAAATATCTTGATCATTTTCATGCTTTCATACAATCAACACAAATAAAAGATTAAATATAATAAAATCAAGTTAAAACAAAGACTGTGGCCTCCGGCATATATAAACAATGGAAAACTTCCTCATATTTTGGGGTAGGAAGTAAAGTGATTTAATCAAAAACAAGTAATGCAAAAGAATCAATGACATGGAAATTGTAAAAACAAAAATTTCCTAAGCATGTTATGCTATAGAAAGAGATATAAACGAGTACCTTAAATGATACAGCTTCAAAAACATCATTACCATACATCCTCAAGTTGAAACACTTAAACTTGGAAAATCACCTCAAAAATCTTCAATTTAACGGACCAAAATTGGAGTCTAAACAACAAACAATCATTATTAAAATTACTAAAAAGAATGCTAACAAATACAACATAAGTAAAATAATGGACCAATAGTGGAAAAGAAGAAGAGGAATTTTTCTATGTGCAGCTAACCGTGCTAAGCGCGCACAGAGCACGCTAAGGGGGCTGCCTGCAACATGGTTTTTTCCAAATTATTTCACAGCTCAATCTTCCAACTCACTCTTGCATTTTATTAGCTACACTAATGAATGTGAAACTGTATAAAATGAAAAACCATTGGGGTACCTCCCAATAAGTATTTGTTTAATGTTGTTAGCTCGGCGTCTTTATTGTACCCGGATAGTAACTTCCTCTCGTCATGCCATGGTGATTTCTTGCCGCGCAAACCTAAAGAAAGTTTCCTAACTAAACACTTAACAAACATTACAGTTACAAATATATACAACTCTTGTACGAACATAAAAGAAACGCAAATATACAAATATATACACAAACATTAATTAACACATATATACAAGTATGAAAACAAACACAACTATAAACATACTAAAATATAAAATAGGTGATTGTTGGATACGCAAGTTGAGAAATGAAGATTTGAATTTAAGAACTGTTCCAATTTTAACTTGTTTAGCCAACATTCACCAAACAACGTATACTCATATGTAAACATATACAAGTAAACATATACAAGTGAACATATACAATATATACGATATATACAAAGTTCAAAACTATAGAAACTATTGCGATGCAATTCAATATCAAAACACCAATCTCCTGCAACGGTGCCATTTTGTTGACTGCAGTAAAGCGAAAAGCAAAAGATTGAAAGTATACTGGGTTTTATCGTATCCATAGGGATCAATGTGAGGGATCAAATGTCGTTCAATAGTCTATACGTTTCTAAGCTTGGGTTAAAATGAAATAAAAATAAAACGTATAAACGGGAAAGTAAATATATTATTCGGAGAGAATAACTTATCAGGCATGAATATACACTACTCGTCACAAACTTAAACCTATAGATCAATTGCACTTAACAGATAATACTCATATCATCATGTATCTCTCACATCAGTGTTCATTTCTGAAACACCTACGAGACAAATCACAACTAAGGTTATCTCTAACGCAAAGTTGAGAGAACATCCACATTCCCGCGTCGGCGATCTCTCGCACGCAACAAAAACACGGAGGCATTAATCTTCGATACACGAGTGATTGTCAGCTCTAAATATATCTCTATAATCTAACAGAAGTTTATCCCTAATCAGAATTTGTGAGGTATATCTCTATAGCAACACAAATCCAAACATAAATACAAAAAGATCAAGGAAGACAACAATAATGATTTATACAACAACATGAGCAAGTTTTATACAATATCATGAGTGATAAATATACATATGTTCAGAGAAAATATACAAACAAACCCAACACAAGAGAAATACACAAAGAGAAAGAGAGATAAAACGAACATCTCGCGGGTTGTCAGCTTCGATTGATGAAGAATCTACCTCCGATCAACCAAATGTAAGACCCATTGTTGTTTTCTAAGCTAATCTACTAAGGAATGAAATGGATTGAGTTGGAAAAAAAATCCCCAAAACCATGCCCTAGAAATTTGATTTGATCTATTTATAAAAAACCTGAGAAACGCAGACCGGGCTTAGCCCCAAACTTGGGGCTTAGCCCACAACACGCTTAGCCCTAGATTTTGGCGCTTAGCCCCAAAATCTCTTTCCATAAATTGATTTTTTAGCTCCAGGGCACGCTAAGCCCACTCTTTGAGCGCTTAGCCTCGTCTGCAACTCTTATTTTCTTTAAAATTTTCACGCATGAAGCTTTGTCTTTGGCTCTTATTACTCAATGCTTCAAACATGCATCAATACCTATAAAATAAATGATAAATGGTCAAACGGTACATAAATGAATCAAAAACACAAATTATACACAATATGTACAAATCTAACTAAAACGTGTGAATTCACGCACAAGTTGAGAAAAAAGAGGCGATAAGTGCCACAAACTATATACAAAAATAACTATAATTTAACACTTATCAAATGGTATCCCATACAGTTAAAAGACTAGATAGTACTCCTATAAAATCTTCAATTAAAAAAGGTATTACTAAAGATTGCGGTTTCTTTGAAGTATTCATTTAAGTTCTCATACATTTTTCTATTTTTAGGTCATGTATGAATCATATGTTTGAACCAAGATGCTAGTGTGTGAGTGTGTGTATATATATATATATATATATATATATATATATATATATATATATATATATATATATATATATATATATATATATATATATATATATATATATATATATATATATATATATATATTCTAGACTGGGCCAAGATTAGGCTCAATCTATTTTCGGCCCACTTAGCCTTAGAGGCCCAAATCCCTCTGTGCCCCATAATTGGGAATGGAATGCTCGTCCCCACTATGCTCGACATAATGCTTCTCGTGGACTGTCTGACGCCCGGCAAGGACGCTCCCCGCGAGCATCCTCTCTGCTGAGGACCCTGCTCTCCGCGAGCTCCCTCTCCCCCGAGGACCCTGCTCCTCGTAGGGCTCTTTTCACATCCAACCCCCCGAATAATGCGGAGCCCACGTGGTCCCTAAAAGACCGCGTCTCCCTTAGACTTCGGAGCGGTTAACCAGGACAGAGGGCACTCACGCACCTCCGATATTTCCGTCCAGGAAACCTGGCAGTCTCCTAATTGGGCATGGGCATCCAACCCAAATGGCGAGATCATGGCATAGCGCTGGGGGCTATAAATACCCTCTTTCACTAGAGGGTCAGGTATTCACTTCTTTCTAACTCTTAGCTTGTACTTGTACTCCTTTGCTCGTTTTCTTACTTTGACATCGGAGTACCTTGCAGGTACACCCCCCTTCTCACTCCTCGAAGACCCAGTTCCGAGCAGCCCGTGACGATTCTTCTGATCAGGTACGATCAATATATATATATATATATATATATATATATATATAATTTTCAAAATAACTTTACGATTTGCCTGCCAAAATTATATTTCTTTGTTTCAAAATCACTTGATATATTGAGACCAATTGCAGCCCGAGTACCTAAATTAAGTCGTTCATCGGAGACAATTAGATGCGAGTATGTGTATTGCTTTTATCCATTTTAAGTTATAATTCTATGTTAATACATTTTACTTGTTGTGAAATTTTTCAAATGTATTTCATTTTTCATTTAATATTTAATTTTGGAAAATAATTTTTTTATTTCAATGGACCATTTTAGTACACCATGTTCACATTACAGTTGCATCATCATTATACTGTTCTTAAAATATATAAATTAAGTTTAATTATAAAGGTAGTTTAAATATATAATTAAGTTCACTTATAAAAATAGTTTTGTACTCTATCATATATTTGATATTGTGGATTGCAGATGATACTCCATGTTAAAGAGTCAAAATCCCTCCACTCTAACCGCTTTAAGGCACTGTAATATTTATCATTGTGGCTATCCTAAAAACATTCATGTATATTTTCCATAGCACCACCATGCATATAATGTTTTTCTTTTCATTCATTGTAACCACACTAACTAAGAAATTGTTTTAACTCAGGATTACAAACCTCACAATAGGTAATGAACCAATAACTAATATTGCTGAGGATGTTCAAGGAGTGACAACACAACGCGGAGAAGCTCAACCATATTTAAACCATGGCTAGAGTATGTGGAAGAGGAATCTTGGGAGGAGCTAAAGAGTTTTATGATATTTGTATCATCCACAATTTGGAACCTCTATTAGAGAGGAAGGAAAAATAGGTCAAGTAGGTCCCACAATTCAAACACTTTTCATTCACAAATGCGAAGAAAATTGACAAAAATAGGATATATTGAAAAGACAAAACTACCATTACTTTAGATAATTTACACACGTGATTAATTTTTTTTTTAAATTCTTTTCAAGTCATTTTTATTATAATTTCATTTAATTTTTATAAGCTTCAATCATTATTTACATTAAGTGTGATCTAGCGGTAAAACGCTTGTATCCTCACCTGTGCTCCTCTTAAAGTCTCAGTTTCGAAATCCGCTAGATTCAAATTATTTATTAAAAAAAAAAACTTACTTACATTATATATTATAATAATCATATATATATATATATATATATATATATATATATATATATATATATATATATATATATATATATATATATATATATATATATATATATATATATATATTATTGGTACATGTATTATTTAAAATATTAACAATTTTTATATAAAAGTATTTATAATATATAATAAATACATACTTATCTTTCCCTTCATTTTAAAAATCACTTCACTTTCCATTTATTTTTTTATTACTTTCATTCATTCAACAATCACTCTTCTTCCAACAAAGGACAGACTTTGTAGATTTGGCTTTATACAGGACTCAATGTGTAGTCTGTGTGATTAAGAACCTGAGACACTGCATCATATTTTCTTCCATTGCAAGATCACTCGAGAGATTTGGTGCCACATTCTGAGTTGGGCTGAGTTCAACCATGTTCCTCAAAGTTGGGAGTTTGAAAAGAATTGGATTATTATAGTACGAAGAAGAAGGGTTGGAAGGCTAAGATGCTGAAACTTGTTTTCACTGAGGCGGTTTACGGCATCTGGCAACTTCGTAATGCCACCATTTTTGATACTCAAGATAGATTTAATGCTATTAATAAGATTATTGATAGTATTATATACAGAGGTTGGAAAGACAATCATCTTCGAAAGTATATTGATAGGCTTATGACTTAGTTTCTTAGTCTAGATTTGTTTTGTTGGATTTGCTGGACCTTTTGAGGGTCGCTTGTATTACCTGTTTTTGAATTAATAAAATTCCTTTTAATTCAAAAAAAAAAAAAAACAATCACTCCTCTTATTTTCTTTCCTTCAATTTTTTCTTTTTTTAATCAAAACAAAACATTAGATAAATTATAGACAAATTTCTTATATCAAAACTGAGAGAGTTTGTAATTTGAGATAGTTTAAACTATGGACGGATTTAGATGGGAGCGTGGTGTGTGGCTATAGCCACACAAGAATATTTGTTTTTATATAGGGAAATCACTACTTTGATTAAAAAATTACTTAATACAGTATGAATGTATTTGATTTAACTCTTAATTTTGTGCAATTTAATTATATATCACTATACAATTTTTATGTTATACTCCTCCGTTTTTATTATAAGTCGTTTTGAAAAAAAATTGTATTTAAATATAAGTCGTTTTACAATTTCAATGAATAATTAATGCTATTTTTCCTATTATATCCTTAAATATTTATTATTCTCTCTCCTTTCAATTATATAAATTTATCTTCCATATGTCATTAATGAAGAATAATTTTGTAAAAACCTTCATAATTTCTCATTTTCATACAACAATTATTATTTTTCTTAATCTGTGTGAAATGTCTAAAATGACTTATAATAAAAAACGGAGGGAGTATATTTTAAGTGAATATTTTAAAATGAAATATTAATGATAAGAACTTAAAGTATTATCTGTTTAAAAATTCAATTATTTAAACTTTATTAATTTATTTATAATTTTAAATAACTTCAAAATTATATATACTTTAATTATTATAAAGTTATATTGAAATATACAATCAATATTTTGCTAATAATGTTATTTATTTTAAAATTATTTAAACTATAGATGAATTAAAAGTTTAAATAATCAAATTGTTAAACTTATAATAACTTAATAATTGAATTTTATATGGCTTTGAAATTATAATTTGGATTTAATAGAAATGCACTGACAGTGTAAAGCAGTTTTACACTGTCAGTAAAATCTAAACCGTTAATTTTTATAAACATTTGACTTTTTTCCTTAAATCAAATATAAAATATTTATTTTTAAAAATTGTGATATACTGAGTGTGTAAAAAAATTTACATTGACAATACCACTACCTTTAACCTCTTATAATTTTGTTTTCATAACTTCTTTTATTGTTTAACCACGCCATTATAAACAAAGTTATAAATCTAACATTCCGAGACTATGATATTAAATTGTAAAATATATTTTTTGTAATCAATATATAAAAAATTAAATTAAATTATTGATTTTATTTATTTAAATTTAATTAGTATAAGAATTATGAAAAAAACCGTAGGGTGCACCGTTGATATTCATTTATTTGGTTTGATATTTGAGCCCAAAAAATCAAACACTTGAATTCTCACTCACTCACTTCACAAGACGCAAGTGACACCGTCACCTCTCTCTCTCTCTCTCTCTCTCTCTCTCTCCAGATCTCTTCGCTTTGACCATTTTCGTGGAGAGAGTAAATGAGCACAAAAACAAAGGCTTATGTATTTGTCTTTCTAACCCTTTTCAAATTTCCCATAAATTTTTACTCTTGTTTCGATTTACGGAACAATTATAATAATAATATCCTTAAATTCTGTACATTGGATAATGGGTGTTTCTTTGGTCTGATTCATAAAAATGTCGCAAAGGGTTATCCTCGTCAACAAGTAAGACTCTTGGGCTTCTGAGTTAAGGGTTTTCTCGTTTCGGGTAAGATCTTGAATCTCTCTGTTGAATATTCTGTATTGTGTTAGTTTTGTTGAAATTGATTTGTAGATTTGAGATTTGGGTTTTTGAGTTGGGAGAATTTGGTTGTGAAAAAATGTTTTTTTTTTTTCACTCTTAGTGTTGTAAAGTGATGTTTTTTTTGTTTTATTGTGATAGGAAAGGAGGGATTTTGAGATGGAGAAAAAACGTTCCAAGGGAAGTTTCCTTAGTTTGTTTGATTGGAATGCCAAATCTCGGAAGAAGCTTGTTTGGAACAATCCAACCTTACCTGGTAATGTCATTCATGTCATGTTTCTCTTTCATGTTCCTTTTTGTTGTTATTGCTTTCTTGTCATGTTCATCTATTTAGGAATTGTTTGGATTGACTAATTTGAGTTTATCCATAAGCCCTTTTCAGTTTTCTTCTTCTTTCTATCACCTCTCTAGAATAGCTTATGAAAATAATTTATAGTTTATACTTTATAGTTTATAACAAATTGTTTAACTTGAGTCTCGAGTAGAATTGATTCTGCATTCCATAATTGATTATATTTGAAGCTAGAATTTGTAGCTTGAGCCTAAACGTGATTTTTACTATGAAATTTATTTTTTGTAAGAATTTATCCAAACATAAATCACTTTTCCTTTAACTCACTTTTATTCAGAAATCATAATCAATTTTTTTCGCCGCAAAACCAAAGATACACTTAATGATAGGTATTTACTTAGGCTTTTATCCAAACAGACCCTTAATATTGTTCTTCAAATGCCTGAGTTTGATATGCCTATTCTAAAGGTTTCTGTTACATCTACTGCAGAGGTTTCAAAGCATGGAAAGGAAAATCTAGAGAATTTGCCAGACTCGCAGTTCTATAGGGTGTGAATTTTTTCCCCACTTTTTGCTGTATTTTTTTGTTGTTGGAATTTTCATATAGTTTTTGTTTGATTTATTTTTCGGTTTGGTGATTATATTTTTTTTAGATAAAGGGGGATGAGAATGGAGCAAGTCCGAGTGATATTGCAAGTAGTGATTTTAACTGCGCCGTATCAGGTTGTAGTGATGAAGGGTGTGGTAGTAAAGCCCCTGGGTTAGTAGCAAGACTCATGGGTTTGGATTCGTTGCCGACTTCAGAAGTCGGTGAGCTTTCCGGCGCTTCATTTTACAGCTCCAACTCTCATGGAGGTTCTCGTTATAATGCGGGTGATCTTCGTTTCACAGATGACTTCCGTCGCGCCGACTACTTAAACACACCACTTAAGCTGGAGAAGTCTTCTTGGGATGCCATGGAATCAAAGGCACGTAAAATGGAAAACCGGCCAATGAAGAGATTTCAAACTGAAATGTTGCCTCCAAAGTCGGCTAAACCCATTCCCGTTACTCACAATAGATTATTGTCTCCCATCAAGAGTAATGGTTTTCTGCCGTCGAAGAATGCAGCTCACATAATGGAGGCGGCTGCCAAAATAATTGATGGAAGCCCTCAGCCATATACGAGGAATCGAATGCTATCATCCGGGTCTTCATCTGTTCCCATAAGAATTCTTGATTTGAAAGAGAGATTGGAAGCTGCACAATATGCACCCGGAAAGCTAGCGGATCAGAACAATACCAACCCTTCAAATTACAAACCTAGTGAGAGGAGCTCTAATCTGTACAAGTCTACATCGGCATTCAAGGGTTCAAGAGATTCTGAAAAACGAAGTTCGTGTCATTTAACAAGTAAAGGAAAATCAGGTTCTCTTGCAATGGCATCAAAAACCAATGCTCAAAGCCGAGATACATTGGTTTCAAATGGAAATAGGAAATATATGAGGCAGAAAGAACAGAATGATATAAAGTCAAACCAGCCCACAAGGAACCAGAAATCAATTGTAAACCGAGCGTTGCCGCAGAAAACAAATGCAAAACGTAATAGCAATGTGCTGGTACAGAATGATCAAAAGCAAAACAGCATGATTTCTAAAGGTAAATCAGCCTCGAAAATAGATTCAAACAAGCCAACAACACGAGGTTCTTCTTCTGAAAGTTCTACTGGAATCAGAAAGGCAACAAACAAGGGTGCTACAAATGTCAATCTTCCGCCTAAAAGGTCAAGCTCTAGGGCAACTGATAACCGAAAGGAGTTTCCCCCGTCCAAATCACAAAGTGTTTCCCAAAAGAAAAAGTATAACAGCAGAAGTGTTCACGAGGCAAGAAGTCCTGATCATGCAAGAAATGATTGCGAAAGCAAGTCCATAAAATGCAATTTTACAACTGATGGAAGTGTTGCTCAGAATGCATTTAACATGAATGAAAGCAGTGATGTTATTTCATTTACATTTACTTCTCCCTTGAGGAAAAACACGGTGGAGACACTATCCTCTTCTGACCAAGTGACGGAAACCAGAACTAGATTTGGTGTCGACTCTCTTGGGCATAGTGATAATCTTCATCCCAAAAAATTATCACTATCTCCGACACATATGATAGATAGTGATGCATTGAGTGTTCTGTTGGAGCAAAAGCTGCAAGAGTTAACATCGAGACTTAACTTGCCTCAATGTACCCTAGCCTCGGAAGAGCCTTCTACTGGTTTGAAATCTAGTTTGCAAGATAAAACATCCAGTATGGTAAACACCACAGCTAAGGAACAGGATGAAATGTTCAGTGATGAACTTAATAGAATGCATAGCTATCGATTTTATTCAAGTGATGAGCCAGCGCTTAACATGAATCAGCAACTGCAGGTATATATTTTCATAAACATTTTCAGCTTCATCTGTATCGGTCTTCATCTCAAGTAGTACTTATTGATTTAGCATTTTGCTTGCTTCGTACTCAATCACTTGTACAGACATTGGAATTAAGGGAAGATCCTAGGTATAGCAGCAACAATGAAAGTGGAAATGATCTAGGTTGTCAACATTCCAACGCGGATACAAACTTTCAAGCTCCTTCTGTCAGTGAAAGTTACATGGATAGTGAAGACAGTACATACGGTAATGTTCATCTTTCCCTTCCGATGAGCCTTATTTGCTTAGAGCTCAAAGCAAAATCTCATTAGTCTTTTATTTATTTTTCAAATATCAGTTGTTTAATATCCTTTATGTTGTTACATGTGTGTTACACTTACAAACTTGCTAACACATTAGATTGTTCATCAATGTTTGGTGTAAACAAAATTCTGAGAAATTTGTTGCTTTTTCGTAGCATAAGTAAAAATAAAAATCGTATTTTGCCAATCAGTTTCTCCTGTTTTCAGGCAGCACGGTTTATTCTTCCATGCAAGATGAAGAAGTATCTAATATTTCCCAGATAAACAACGGGTCTGAATCATTTGAAAATGAAGTGACTTCGTCAGAGCAAAGCTCTTCCGTATCTACCGTGCGCAACATGTCTGTCACACAAATAATCAGAATACCGAACATGGTAGATTTTAAAAGATCAGGCATTATGGAACTTGATTATGTACATAACATACTCAGCAATGCAGAGTTTCTGGCAGAAGAATTCATCATGGGTCGAACTAGCACTGTCATAATGCCAAATCTCTTCGATCTGTTGGAGAATCATAGTACCGGAACAACAACATATTGTGGAGAGGAAGAGTACTCTAAGCTTGAAAGGAAGGTTTTATTCGACTATGTGAGTGAATGCTTAGAGTTGAGATGTGAAAAAGCTTTTGTTGGAACTTGCAAATCAAGGCCTAGATGGATGACATCGACGACTCAGAGGAAGAACATGTTGGCAGAAGAATTGTACAAAGAGATGTTGAGTTTTAGGAACATGGAAGATGTTATGGCAGATGAACTTTTGAGCAATGACATGAGTAATGGATATGGGAAATGGCTTGACTTTGAAATTGAAGCATTTGAAGAAGGGTTAGAGGTTGAAGAGGACATACTAGAATCTTTGATTGATGAATTGGTTTCTGATTTGTTGGTTCTTTAGCTAACCATTGGTAGATTCCATTTTTTAAAATTATAAATTGTAGTATGTAATGATTATGAAGTAAAGTTGTTAATACCATTAATTGAAATTCTGAAAAAAAACTCAGCAGTAGAACATAACATAATAACATCTACTCAGTTTCATGTTCAAATTACGCCGAGTGCTAACAATTCTTGTGTTATGTCAATTCATACAGAGTTTTGTTCTGACTTTAAATGAATATCTGATATTGAATGGTCAGAAAAACAACTTATGGCGTCTATTTGGAGTTTTTTGGTTGATGTGGTTTGGATGGGAGGGTGAGACCAATTGAAAATGACAAGATGGGTAGACCAAAGGGAAATGCTGAGCACATGGCTCCTCTGTTGTATTATTATGTAACAGAATGTGTCTTGTTGTTTCATCCACGATGTTAATGAGTCTCATATGAGATAATTATGTGCAGTTGACATTAACAACACGCCATGTGGTTTCTAACATTATTTTCTTCTTTCAGCTCTGCGTAGTCTTTATCACATCACTGTTGCTTATTTGCTTATTTGTCTTTTTCAAATGTACTTTCGTTTTCTTCTTCCAATGATGAATGATCACATCTAGGTACAACAAGACTAATATTAAAACTGCCTAAACCTAGCTGGATAGTAATTGGCAAGGGAAAAAATGTGACATTTATTTATTTAGGGAGTAGCTTAATGCACCTTATGTTTTACTTGTAGACATCATGAAAATACAATAATCCTCTTAAGTTTCACACACATCAAAATTTAATACATTTCTGAATCAGACTCTAAATCAATGAAAAAAATGATATGGAAATACATTTACTTATATCTTACGTGCTGTAGATACTTTTTTGGACACAAAAATTCAGTGCAAGTATGAATTAGGTCCTAACTCACAATTATTCTGGAGATACATCTTCGTAAACCTTACATAGATCCATTCTCGGACGCTCTTTGTTCAAAAACGCGTCAGAAGCCCTTCACCTTCTTCACTTCCTAAAACTCTCTCAAACCCCATTTTCTCAAACTCTCTCAAATTCCATTTTCTCAAACTTCCTCATATCACATTCAAGCAAGATCAAACATCCAACTTCAAGCAACAACAAGCATGCAAACTTTATTAAATTTATGTATAAATGTGTAGAAGTTGAGTTTTAGGTTATGAAATAGATAGATTTTACATATTTGATAGCTTATACTGTTAGTTCTGTGATTTTATGGTTAGCATTAATTTTGGTAAAACATGTATCACAGCAAGATGTCTTGACATGCTGGTCAGACATCACTGCAGACAAATGTTACGCATGATGTCGTGACATGTTATACTATACATCAATGCAGGTTTAGGTTTTACTTTTTGGAAGGTTTGATTTATTTTAATGAGAGATTCTTTGATATTTTATCTCTCATATTTTTGTATTACAAGAAGGATTTAGTTTGGAACAAGTGTTTCTTTCCCGCTGTATACTTGTTTTCTAAAATAGGATGTTGAGACATTTTAGGAAACATGTGATGTTTGTTCCTTATTTTAAGGAGAAGATTATGCAGAAGGTTTGCAGCTGCTACTTTGGATATTTGAATGAAGAAACCGAAGCTCATGCTCATGGGAGTCTATTTAAAAGAACAACCTAAACCTAATATGGTAACTAAGTCGTGCGATTGAGAAATTAGGGCTTTAGTTTGTTCATTGTGAGCCACTCTATTATGATCTTGACATTAGAGTTGGACTGAGTTTACGTTGTAATTTGTCAATTACTCATAAGATTTCAAGCAAGAGTGGATTGTGTGTCTTGGAAGCGTGTCTTCTATTTTTTATTGTCATTATTGTTGTCACTGTTGTGTGATTGAAGGGAAGTGATATGGGTCTCATATCTAAGAGTGTCTTACATAGAAATAGCACGGATGTGATTAGGTGAGAAGATTGTAAACCAGAGGTTGTTTATTTAGGCTTCAAACTAATAATGTTTTAGTAGATTTCCTTCCTGTCTTGGATGCCCCCAGAGTAGGTGATGTTGCACCAAATTGGTTTAACAATTACTTGTGTTATTTACTTTCAGCAACTTATTCTATCTGCATAATTATTAGTGTTGTTGTGACCGATATAATATCAGTGTCGTGACATCTGGTTCGACATCTGGTATTTATGTACTAGATTTTCAATAGGCATCAGAGCAGGAATCCCGTTCAGTTTTGGGTGAGCTCTAGGGAAGATATTTTCTGATACTATGGAAAAGGAATAAGGAAATACTAACAGACCACATGTTTTGGATGGAATCAACTATGACTACTAGAAGGCACATATGATGGCTTTTCTAAAATCTATGGATAGCAAAACATGGAAAGCTACTATCAAAGGTTGAGAACACCCTGTGGTGAAGGACAAAGATGAGAACACATCTGAAAAGGCAAAAGAGGACTGGTCTAAGGAAGAAGATGAACTTGCTCTTGAAAACTCCAAAGCTTTGAATACCCCATTCAATGGAGTTAACAAGAAAATATTCAGGTTAATAAACACTTATACTGTGGTCAAATATGCTTGGGAAATTCTCAGAACCACTCATGAAGGCACATCTAAAGCGAAGATGTCTAGACTTCAGCTTCTCACTACCAAACTTGAGAATCTAAAGATGAAAGATGATGAGAGAATTCATGCCTTTCACATGAATATTCTTGAAATAGAAAATTAATCTAGTGCCTTGGGAGAGAAGATGTCAGAAGAAAAACTGGTCAGAAAAATTCCCATATCTCTACCTAAGAGATTTGACATGAAGGTAACATCCATTGAAGAAGCTCAAGACATCAGCAGCATGAGAGTGAATGAACTTGTTGGGTCAATTCAAACATTTGAATCGGCTATTAGTGACAAATCTGAAAAGAAGAACAAGGGCATATAATTTTTATCCAACACTGAAGATGAAGAGGGACAATGTGACATGGACACTGATGAAGGAATGTCAAATGTCATTATATTATTTAGGAGGCAATTCAACAAAGTATTGAAGAGAATTGGCAGGAATTTAAGACCTAATGCCAATAACATCTCACTTGACACTAGAAATAACTATGACTTTCAGAGAAAAACTAGAACTGAAGAGAAGCCCAATCAAAGCAAAGAAATTCAGTGTCATTAACGTGAAGGCTTTGGGCACATTAGAGCACAGTGTCCTACATATCTCGAGAGACAACATAAGGAGTTGTCTATTTCTTGGTCAGATGATGATACATCTGAAAGTGAAACTGAGAATGAATCTGCTAAACTTGTAACTGCCTTAACTGTAAGGTGGGATTCTGATGAAGAGTTCTGTGTTGAAGAAATGTCTTATGATGAAATGACTGCCTCTTACAAAGAATTGTGCAACAAAAGTGAAGAGTCTCGTCAACAAGAAGAAAAACAAAAGGAAATCATAGCTCAACTGTAGACTGAAAAAGAAGAATGCTTAGCTGATATCTATGATCTCCAGGATGAAGTGACCTTGTTAACATCAAAGCTTGAAAATATGACCAAGTCCATAAGGATGTTGAACAATGAGTCTGATGTGTTGGATGTAATTCTTCAAGATGTAGAACGAGGTAGAAGAGCTAGTGGTATAAGGATTAATTATCAATCTTTAAAAAATAAAAAGAAAACCCATGTGATGAGATTTATACCTGCTGAAGTGAAGGATAAAAGCATAATGTCTGACCAAATATTACAACGTCCTGCCAGATCTCAGGAAACTCATACCAGAGCCAAGCTCCAGCCTTAGAAGTGTATTTACTGTGAAAAGTATGGTCACTTAAAATCATTCTGCTAAAGACTGTATAGGTATCCCAAACAGTCTCCTCAACTTAGGACTAATCATGTAAGGATTAAAACTAGAAAGGAGTGGAAAGTGAAGGATGTTGTCACTAATGAGGAATAGTCTCTCCAAATTGTCTTCTAATGTGCATCAAAGACCTCCATCCGACTGTTTTTAAGGTGCATGACAAACCCTTTCTCAAGAAATTGACTCGTTAAACAATTTACTCTCCATGCTTGAAACATACAACTTTCCTATGATGAGTGCTTGATTTTCTTGTTTGCATTTGATTAGAATATCAACAACTCCTTGAGGTGGAGTTTTTCTTTTATCAACAAGTCTTATATGCATTTATATTGAATCCTCAAAACTGACAACCCGTTTTTGATGAGTTGTCATGTGATTTGAACAACATGTCCATTACTAGTCATAAATACTTTCAAGTTCATTATTTATTGTTGTCATTATAAGAATGGGGTTATAGTTTGAATCACTCTCATTCTGAGCCATGTGTGCGTCATTGTATGTGTTGCCTTTGCTTCTTGCAACAAGTTTTTCTTTTACAATCATCTACATAGTGTTTAAACCTTTGAAAATATAGTTAGTTCTTCATATACATAAATGTTGAAAATATATAGCTTTTTGTACATGGGAGATTGTAATTGTAGCCTCACCAATAAAAGTCACAATCAAAGGAATAGAGGCAATTAAACATTCCAAATTGGACTTCTTGAAACAAAAACAGCTCAATGAAATCATTGGTGATAATGTAAGAATATGCAAGAAATGACTACAATTAATAATGAACTTGAAAGTATTTATGAAACAAAAACAGCTCAATGATAGAAAAATGCAAGAAATGACTACAATTAATAATGTCCAAACTTTATCCTAAACCTGAAGTCATTCTAATATAAGACTTATTATACCATTTCTCAAATGAAAGTCCATCACTTGCTTTAAATTTTACAGTTTGGTACATAAATAATGAAAAAATGTGTGTAAAAAACTACATATTTAGAGGCCACATCATAAACAAAACTTGGGTGATAACACCTATACACTCATGATAAAAGCAATGACTATTCTATCACCATAAGATCAAATAAAGGTAGATAAGATATTCTTCTTGAGTGTAAATTCATCTGCCTTTGGTGCACTTATTGACTGCATCATAAGAAAATTTTCAAATGTGCTCAGACAAGTTATGCAAATTACCATACAAAATAATAGCCTTAAAAGTTTTGAAATACTTCATGTTTTAAAAAACTTTACTGTCATTAATAAATTACCTTCCGAAGCATGCCCTCGAGACGTTGAATCTCGTTCTTCACGTAATCTTCACCCTTTTCCATATTGCTCTTCATAAGTTTTAAGTAGAGCTTGCCATGTCTGAAACAAAACAAAACAAAATAAACAATTCAAATTATAATACTTTACCAAACCAGAACAAAAAAGGATATCTGATGATATCATTCAAACCTTGCAGCAGAACCCTTAAGCATATTAACTTCCTCTTCAAGTTGGGAAAAGAGAATCTTCTTTTCATCGTCGTCGGCTATCACAAACTCCTTCACCAAGTCATCTAGAGATGCTACTATACCAGCCTAAAGCAAGAATGCTTAATCCATTTAGCTATCAAGTATATGATTCTAATATCTTTTGATACTAAACATGTTTTTTAAACTAACTTTAGAAGTAAGTTGACCCTGTTCATCACGGTTCGTGCCACATTTCTCATTAAAGAACGCTACGAAATCGTCCAATTCATGACCACCAGCATAATCTTCGCCAGTTTTATTGTTCTTTGGGAAGAACTTCAATGTGGGATAGGAAGTAACACCATACCTGTATTATTTTGATTTTTTAGTTTTAACATGGCTTAATCAGAAGACAAATGAAAATATGTTACAACACTCACTTCTCAGCCAAATCCTTGTATTCGTCAGCGTCGATATTAGCTATAACTACTTCTTCCTCCAACCTGAATACCGCGGCAACCTTTTCATAAGTCTAAATAAATAGTAAAACCAGTATTAGGATCAACCTTGACATAATCATAAGCAAGTAAAAATTACCAAATTATGTAGAAGTCTTAGACAAGAGAATATCCTTACATAAGCAAGAGCCTTGCAATGACCACACCTAAACAATAATGAATTTGTCAAGAATATAATATTGAAAATGAAGAAATAAACACCATATCATAAAGTTTCGGAAGATCGCATTATTCTATACATACCATGGTGCATAGAACTCCACTAGAACATCTTTTGTTTCATCTAAGACAATCTTATCAAAGTTATCAGGGGAGAGAACTACCACACTAGATGGAAGAGAAATTATCTTCACGTTGGTACCTACATTAACAATACTATGCTAAAAAAATATCGACGGAATGAAGTTTAAAAACATTCAAAATACTATGAAGAACATGATAGACGATTAACTACCAAGGCAACATATACTGTAATAGCAACGTTCTGTAAGACATGAATAAAATTGAAAAACAACATGAGATGGTTAGGTTATACTGCTAAGTATTCAGAACATTCACTCAAATGTGTAATTCAATGAGTAGAAAAGAAACTATTCACATAAATACCTGCTTCCATGTTTACAAAACCAGCAAGAGCTTCGGCGGTACGCGCGCCTTCAAACCTACAGAATACATTATTGTTAAGAACATGAAATTTTGTCACATTTTCTATTGTAAAAAGAAATATTAGAAAGGAAAGAAAATGAACAAAGTGCTAACTTCTTTGGTGTTAGTGATCCCTTGGGAAACCACAGAATTGATGGGTAACCATAAACTTTAAACTTAGTGCAAATGATTTTTTGCTCATCACAATCAACCTACAAAAATATTAATCATGGTCGATAAGAATATACATGAAACACCAACACACAGACACACTCGAACATCGTACACAACACAGACACGTCAATTTTAAAATATAAATAAATTAAACATAATCACACGTATTACAATAATATTAATTTCAAACACTGACACATGTCAGACCCATCACACACCTCAGAAACGTCGGTCCTACATATAAACCTAAGCGGAACATTTAGGTAAATCTCATCAGAGACATTAATTAACTAACCTTCCCAATCAAAATGGTATTGATTTTCTTAAAACTTGCTGCCAGTTTTTCATACTCCGGCGCAAGCTTCTTACAATGTCCACACCTAACATAAAAAAAGAACACAATTCGCATTTGAATCAGACCTTAGCATCAATACAAAATCGTATGCGATTTGATTCAATAATGAAAAATGTGTTATGACTATGAGATGAAATGTTTTACCAAGGAGCATAAAACTTGACGAGAACAGCACGATCATTGCCAACCTCTTTCTCGAAGGTGTCATCTGTGAGGACAACGACGTCGTTGGCTGAAGCGGTTGAGATTAGAAATTGCAGAATCAGTGATGCAATAACCAATATCATTGTAGAACTCCACATTGTTAGGTTAGTTTTGTTTCCAAATGAAAATGAAAAAACGGTTAGAGGAGTGTGAATGATGTGTATGAATGAATGCTCCAATGGATCGTTCGTATTATAAATGTTACTATTTCTGCAATGTGTTTTCTTTCTTTTCTGTTGGATTTGTTTCTCTCGTGTATTTTCTTCTTTTCGGTTCCAAATAAAATGTTGGTTTCAAATCATTAGAGAATGGGAATAAAATTATATTTTAGAGAATGTGATGCTGGAAACGATATGGGTTAATACATCTTTGCTTACTAAACTTAATTTAATGTTTTACTTTGCTCAATTATCTAATAATCACTACATTTTAGTCCCTTAAAAACAATTCAGTTAGACAATTTAATCTCTTCCGTTAACTTTTAAATTTAAATGCATTGGGTGAGATAATATTGTTGAGTGTCCACCATAGACTTTATTTAATTATACCGATAAATCATCAACATTTAATAATTTCCTTTCACTTTCAATTAGAACAATCAAATAAAATCAGTCGATCCTGCAAGTAACTCTTTTTAAAGATTAGCGCTTGTTTACTAAAATTTACGGTAAATAAATTGGCACGTCCAGTGGGGCCATTTTGTGCTAAACTTTCAAAAAAATCTTTTTATCATTGCATATTCCCTTTGTAAATTGTTCTTCATTCATAAAATGTTCTCAGTATTTGTGTATGCATGCATTTAAGAAGTGGAAAATCTCTGCCTAAAATGACAAATCCAATCATGGATAACCCTGCTTCTAACCCACAAAACTAACCTCAAAATATAGTGGAACCCCCGATCGGATCATCGACTGGAGATGCGGTCCTTTTAACTTCTGTTAGAACAATTGCACCTGCAGCGTTGACAACGGCAATATTGTCGACGCCATCACAGGGGGTGATACCCCCACAACAACCAGGGAGTCTCCCTTTTAACTCCATGGTTACAAGACCTATTTTGGGAGAACCCGGGTTACCATTTTCTTGGGGTTTTTCAATGCAGACGGGTAACAAAGAATACCCTTATGGCATGTCATTACCAATTATGGCAAACCTTCAAAATAGCGTGTCGACTTACGCAGATAACACAATGGATGCCATGCCACCTTACAATATAGATCAAACAGTGCCACCACCAAGAGGGATGAATTATATCGCTTAGGTGACTCCATCATGGAATACGACTGAAAAGTGCCAAATTATAGTTATTTTTGTATATAGTTTTGCGACAATTATCGTCTCTTTTTCCTCAACTTCGGCGTGAATACGTACATTTTTGTTATATTTATACATATTACGTATTCTTTGCGTTTTTTATTCATTTATGTAGCGTTTTCTAGTTTTATATTCATTTTGTAGGTATTGATGCGTATTTGGAGCATGAGCAATAAAGTGTCGAAGACACTGCTTCAAGCGCGCGATTTTGAGCAATTCATCGACGGATAAGGCTCAAATCAAAGAAGAGGAAATCATATATTTCATTGATAATTACTCATTTTTAGATAAAGCATTGAATAAGTTTTCCAACACTTCAAACTGGATGCAAATCGGAGTTACGATTCTCAAGTTATGGTTAAAATAAAAAGTTGATTTTCTGGTGTAGCACGCTAAGTGTGATCTGGGCGGTTTGGAAAGTGAATAAATAGGGAAAAACATATTTTTAGGGTATGTTTTGGGGTTTTCTTATTCCCAATCCATCACCAACCATTTTTTGGTAGAGAGAGCTTGAAAATAACTATATATGAAGCTTGCATACGGATGATCCGAGGTGGATTGATCATCGATCGGAGCCGACAATCCGTGAGATTTCCGGTTCATTTCTCTTTCTCTTTGTGTGTTCTCGATTTGTTTGGTTTTGTATATGTATTTACTTTGACCTCATGTGTATTTATCGCCCATTGTGTTATATTTAATCTACTTTACAAATCTTTGTCGATTGTTATCTTAGATATTTGCTTTGTGTTTGGGGTTTGGATTGCTATAGACATATACTGCTCAAATACTTATCTAGGATGAATATCTGTTAGTTTCTGAAATCTAGAGATAGATTTGGAGCTAACAATCACTTTTGTATTGAAGCTTAATCCTTTCGTATTCAAGTTTCGCACGAGAGATCACCGATGCGAGAATACGGTTGTTCTCGCAATTTGGGTTAGACATAATCTGAGTTGTGATATGTCTCGTAGTTGTTGCATAGATGGACACTGATGAAAGAGATACATGATGACATTGACGAGTGTTGTAGATTGAGTATAATTGGTCGATAGGTTTAAGTTTGTGAGGAGTGAGTATGTTCGCATGCTTAATGAGTTATTTCTTTCTAAAGAATGGATTTAATTTTTCATGTTCATATCTTTGTGCATTTAATCCATTTTAACCCAAGCTCGAAAGCATAGAAATCATTGAATGGCATTCTAACGGCCATTCTCTGTGGACACGATAAATTCTCTGAATAATATTTCCAAAACTTTTACTTGCCGCTTTACCGCTACAACAATGACATCCCTGATGGCCAAGAGGAAACAGAAGGATGAAAGTAACCATGAAATGGTTAATACTTTTAACCAGACAAATGAGTACTACATTCAACCCGTTGATTGCACATACTAACCAAAGTTATGAGTTGCTAGCCAATAAGATGGGTTGAATAGCCGATTTTATTTTGCGCTCCACAAATTCAGGCGCGACCAACCCCTTAAATCTCAAATGTTATGAAAGTCAAAACATCTGACAATGGGATGGCCCCTGTTAACCAAGGGAAACATTTTGGATTTTGACCTCCAAAAACTACCCCAAATAGGGAGGACGAAGAATACATAGGTCAGAATAATCTTAGGCCAACAATAGTAAATAAAAACCAAGATACTGACCAAATACTTAGAAATGTCCACAAAATAACTTGGGGGGACATAATAATATTACTGACTCGAACAAATTTTGGCCCAGAACGGCCTTAATGTCGACCTTCACAAACCTAACTTCGTTTCTCCCCTATCAGAATATGTTTGACAAACAAAACTCGAGGGATTAGAAACTAGGAAGCGAACGAATTAGCACAAATTGCTTAAGGCTATAAAGTCTCTAAAGAGGGACTGGAACAGTTTGTCGAGGTCAAGAATAATCTGATTGCGAGTGACTGTTACCCAAAGACATCATCAATGTTAAAGCTTAGGGGGATGAGTTTAGAGTTATACAAAACCTTGAGAGTCTTGAGTTATGTGATTATGGGAAATGAATTATTTAAGAAAAACCCTAAGGGAATTCTTCTTAAGTGTGTTGGCGAAAGAGAAACATATCTAGCAATTTCTAAAGTACATAGAGTATCATGTGGCTCTCATCAGGCAGGCCAAAAAATGAAATGGTTGTTGTTTCGACTCGATGTGTACTGGCCAACTATGCTAAAAGATTGCATAGATTTTGTGAAGGATTGGCAAGAATGCCAAAGGCATTCAGGTATCCAACATTCAGGTATCCAGCATTCAGGTATCCAGCATGTGCCTGCAAGTGAGTTACACTCAATAATAAATTTATGGCCTATCACAAAAGATTAAGGCTTAGTGTTTACAGGTAGAAAAGTGGTAGACTTTGCCTCAGAAACATGGTTTAAATTATTGACTTCAACACCCTATTATGCTTAAGCCATTGGCTAATTCGAAGCGGCCAACCAGGTTATAATTGATTTGATAAAAAAATCAGATAGGTCAAAAGCCAAAAAATTGGCATAAAACCTTAGACCAAGTGCTTTGGGCTAGGGGTGATCAAAACCAAACCAACTCAATAGAAAACCGCAAACCAAACCAAACCAAACCGAAACCGCAAAAAACCGCATTTGGTTCGGATTAGTTTGAGTCAGTTTTTACAAAACCGCACGGTTCGGTTCGGTTTGCG
The DNA here is from genome assembly GCF_029867415.1 of Vicia villosa. Taxonomy (NCBI): domain Eukaryota; kingdom Viridiplantae; phylum Streptophyta; class Magnoliopsida; order Fabales; family Fabaceae; genus Vicia; species Vicia villosa. Next base: position 151,946,286 of record NC_081185.1, read on the forward strand.
GTTTGTATTTTGTAAACCGAATCAAACCGCACTATGTTACAACCTAAATTTTACTAACTCACATCCAACCCAAACTTAAACTTATTATACATTAGCATTATGATTACGAACAATTTTCTCATCCTCACCCATATAATTTCAGTCCCGATCTTCTAAAATCTCTAATAACATTATCGCACCTTCTTTGCCACATACATCTTCCCTCTTCTTCTATAATCTCTACTCTCTTATATTCTTTCTTTTCCACCTTCTCATTTTTATGTAAATGTTCCGTATTTCAGTTTCGTTTTTATCGCATATCTTCTTCTCTAATCTCTCAACACTTTTTTTCTTTTTCACTTTCACTAATCTTTCGTCTCTTCTATTTTTTTGTCTCGTTATAATAATTTTTATATTGTTTTATGCTATTATTTTATGTTTAATATTCCACTTTTGTCTAATTTAATTTTTACATATTAAATGAAAATTTGTTGTCAAAATATGACGAGTTTTGTTGTTATTTGATAGTGTATGAATGTATAAATACAAAATTATGTTATCATCTATATGCGTATGTATGGCTCAATAAAATATTTGTAAAAAACCGAACCAACCGAACCGAACCAAACCGCATTAGTTTGGTTCGGATTTTTTTTAAAAGTCAACCGAACCAAACCAAACCACACTATTTTTTCTCTTGCGGTTCGGATGATTTTTTTCGTCAAACCGCCCAAACCGCACCGCGAGCACCCCTACTTTGGGCATGTCAAAACTCCCCTAAAGAGTTGACCAACTATACGCCATTTCGACTTACTTATGGGGACGATGTAGTGTTGCATGTATAAATATACCTTCAGTCATCCAGAATTCAAAGGCAGGCCAAAATACCAACTAAATATTATTGGGGTATGATGTTGGATGAATTGGTTAATGACAAAAAGGTTAAATCAAAAACCTTTGAGTTAGGTGACTGAAGAGACACTTTGAGTCTTTCATATTGAGCCTTTGCAACCTCTAGTTGGAGCTAAGTCAGCGAGATGAAGGTTAGAGATTTAGGAAGTTGAAAATCGGAGAAAATAGAGGATATGTAGTTAGATATCTGGAAATCCGATTTGTTAGGTTAAGAAGCTTCAAATTAGTGAATCGAAAAATGAATATTCTATCGTGAAAAATACGAAAATCAAATGTCAATTCGCACAATCAACAACTCTATTTCGAAACATATATAAGACATAAATGTTAAAATATTAAAAAATATAAAAGGTAAAAGACATAAATAGTTACCAATAATAAATATTAAAATAATACATAAAACATATATTTGTAATTGATACATTCATAAAAACACAACCTAAATTGTTCTTATTAAAAAATATTTATCATTAATATATCTAAATAAAACTACCTAAATTGTTCTTATTAAAAAATATTTATCATTAATATATCTAAATAAAACTAAAAAACAGTTATTATAAGAATTGTAAACGGGACAAATTGTTTAGTTGATATGATACAAAATGTAATTCTTTTATAATTATATTCTACCTGTATAATGTTTATATGAAGATAAGACTAGTTACGATTACAGTTCATCTAATTAATGTTATTTCGAAAAAATAACGAGAAATCTTTAACAATTGCTGAAATATGTAAAAAAAAAGAGAATGGGGTGTTGCGAGAATCGAACTCACGACCTCTCGCACCCGAAGCGAGAATCATACCACTAGACCAAACACCCGATTTGTTTTCCATTTCGTTGATTTTTTGATTATTTCATACAAACCACTCAGAGAGTTGCTCTTGCTTCCTTTTATCTCAAAAAAAATTTTAACTAGGGTTTCACTCACAAATTCCCGATTCAGATTTTTTCTTTTCCCCCTTTGTTTCAAATCAATCATCAACAAACACATTCACCCATCATTCAATTCAAAGTCTCTCTATAATCTCAATTCTTATTCAATTTTTGAACAAAGATGTCTAACACCAGCAACAATGTAAGTGCAGAATTCAAATCCACAATCATTTCGTAGATTAAAAGTTCAATTTTATTTTTTTTCAATTAAAAAAATTTATTCGTCAAATTCTTAATCTGATTTACTTGAATTAGGTCGCTGGGGTTGACAATACATTCAGAAGAAAATTCGATCGTGAAGAGTATCTCGAACGAGCTCGGGAGCGTGAGAGACAGGTAAGTTTATTCCGTTCCTCCGATACTGATTTTGATTTTTTGAATAGTTTTTGTTGGGTGATTGTGATTTTGTGTATTCAATGTTTAACAGGAGGAAGAGGGTAGAGCAAAACCTAAAGGTAATTTTTTTTTTACATTATATAATCTTTCTGCTGTTAGTTTTTGTGATTGAATATAATTGAATGATTTTGTTAGGGTTAAGGTTGTTTTAAAAGTTGAAGTATCATCGTGATGTATTGAGTATTAGCTTACATGATTTTGTTGGAACAGGTAAAGGACCTCCGGTGCAGAGGAAGCCCTTGAAACATAGGGATTTTGAAGTAAACCTTGAATCCCGCTTGGGAAAGACTCAGGTATGCTCTGCGGACACAGTTCAATGCCCACATTTCAAAAAATGTTTTTTCTTTTGATTTAGTCGAAAATATTTGTAAGGGTTTTGTGTTGTGGACTTTTAGATTATGGGGAGGCGTCAGCTGGTTCAAGATTTTGTTATGTCTTTTTGCTGTACTTATAAGTGTGCTTATTTTGCAGGTGGTAACGCCGGTTGCACCACTAAGCCAACAGGTACCTTTTATTTCATTTTGTTTTTGCGTAGTTTGAAATTGGAAAATATTATTCTTTTCTCATGTTGATACCCTGTTATTTTAATCGAGTAAATGGGAGAATTAGTCCTTGTGTCTGGAGAATACTCTCAAATTGGTCGTGACACTGGATATTTCAAAAGGGTCCCCAACTCTATTAAAATGTCAAGTTGCTCCGCATATATAACCACTTACTATAACCTACTATCAATGCTGTTCCAAACATTAATATTGAAGGATTAATATGAGTGAAATTTGACAGTGTCAAAAGACTTTTTTTGAAATATTCATACTCTCAGGAACCTATTTGAGTGTCCTACAGAGACAGACTAATTTGTCAGCTTACTACTCTTGTTAACCTTTGTTTCTTTTGTTGGGTAGGTGTTAGGACTTATAGGTGGTTAAGTGTTATGAGTTTTTCAACTGACTTTTAAACTTTGCTGGTTAAAAATATGGGCTCATCTGTCATTGAGTGCAATGTTTTCTAAATTCCTATGGACTTGTTGGTGTGTGTTTCATCATGTGTCTTGTATGTATAGTACCTTTGGGTTTAATAATCTATATTGCAGGCTGGATATTTCTGCTCAGTTTGTGAGTGTGTGGTGAAGGACTCTGCAAACTACTTGGATCATATCAATGGAAAGAAACGTATGTAGATTATTCTTTTGGCATGTTTCCTTTGATTTTTCAGTATATATGTTGCTTTAATTGCCTTCACTTTGCTCATGGTTATTCTTGCATTATCCCGCAGATCAAAGAGCGTTGGGCATGTCTATGCGAGCTGAACGTTCTTCTCTCAAACAGGTACAGTGATAGATACCAGAATATGAAATTAAAAAAGAAAAATACTGCATTGATATCGACAAATTCTGGCCTCTATATTAAAGTGATATCAGGTCCTAGGTTTTTAAAATAGCAAGAAGGAATTGTATTAATGTAAAACCATGCCTAAACAATTCACCTCCTCTCTTCTCATCCATCATATACTCTCTTTCTTGCAATTCACCTTCTGCTCCCACCCCTCTACTATAGCCTCTAGGTAGTGAGTCGTGTCTCTCTCAGGTAAGTTGCACCTCATAATCTTATCTGACCTTCGTCTCGTAAACTTTTTCATTAGGTTGGACCTTGAGTCCGTATCATTCAGCTTAAGTTACTCTTCTAGTCTATGAATTCTAACGACCATGCCCCTTTGACATTGCATGAAATATATATTTTTCTTCGCATGCATGTGTACCGTTGCATTTCATTTGGTTTCTGTAGTTTAATATGTGCTTCTGCATGACAGTTGTAAATTTTAATGATGAACACAGGTTCAGGAACGGTTTGAATCTCTTAAGAAACGTAAAGACATCGGAAGCTTTACAGAGCAAGGTAAAATCTATGATTATAAGGGAGTTGGCTATTTGTTAAATCAAATATTATAATTGTAAAATCTATATATTGTTGTGTTTCCTTTTTAGCCTGAAATTGTAGAAGTTCAACCGACCTTTCAATTAAGGTTGGTTGTGGATCCTTAACTAAAGTTTGGAAGTCATAGAACAATTTGGTAACATTTTAAATAGTATATAATATTTTGACTACTTCTAGGAGAGTAATATGTAAAATTTATAAGTATTCATGCTGAATTTTCAAGTTTTTTGATAGCACCCAGTCTATACTTATTGTTCCGTCACCTTAATGTGGAAATTGAATTTTACTTTTTTTGTAGATTTTGATGAAAGGATTTTAAAACAGCAACAAGAAGAGGAAGAAAGAAAGCGACTGCGTCGGGAAAAGAAAAAAGAAAAGGTCAGAACTGTGCAGATTAAAGTTTCGTATTTTCAATTACTACGGATGCAAAATCTTGGAAAAATCCTTTTTCTCTCCTCCCATTTCTAACTTTGTATTCTCTGTTTTTGTTTGATTAATATGTCTTTAGTTAACTGTTAATGAACTCATCTATATTTCTAAAAATTATTTTTAATTATATTTTAATAAGCCTAGATTCCTTTTTTCACAAAGCAGCAACTAACTAATGTTCAATTTTGGATTCAGAAGATGGAGGCAGTTGAAGAACCAGAAATCGATCCTGACGTTGCTGCCTTGATGGGGTTTGGAGGTTTCCGGTCATCCAACAAAAAGTGAAATTCTTATACGTGCAGGATGAGTCGTGTATGAGATTTTGAGCAATTTTGTGCAGCTGAATCTGGAAGCAAATTGTTTAGTTCTGGGTTGCTTAAGAATGAATCTATGGTCAAAAGAAAAATAGTGGGATCAAAGCTGGTCCATAGTGTTATATTCATTCACAAGATTCCTTTGTTTACTGCATATTTCTTCTAACATGATGTACACCTTAGCCCTCTCATAATTATACATGTTAACTTGATAATTTTCTAGCCAGAATAATAGAGCTGTTATTTGCAACATGCTAAACTACAACCAGTTGCTTCACGATAAGAGTGTTGAATCTTCACTTTCCACTTCATTTGCGTTAATCTCAACAAAAAAAATCTTCTGCACCAAGCTGCAATTTGTGGGACAATCTTCTCACCTCTACTAAGGAAGTTTGCCACAATAAAAAGTTGACATTCAACTTCATTGCAGTAAAATCCAAACATTGATCAAAAATATTGAAAACCCTCCAAACCAGATGAAGGCGCGACAATCTGCTCAGATTTTGTTTATTTTTTCATACATAAAGACAATATCTGGTTATATATCTACCGGTTTTCAATACAAGTAAACATTATACCTGTCAAATATTTTAATATAACCAAACAAAAAAGCAGAAAAATATATATTGAAAAAGAAGCAAGATTGATAAGCAAAAATGAAAGTTGGATGTTGATAGCCAAACTGTTTTTCTGCAAAATATTGCTTGGAAATTAAAGTAACATTAACAAGTAATTATTATTTTTCTCTTGTCAAAAAGAAGTATTTTCTTTAGCCAAAAGGAAATATGAGATGTCATTTTGTTTTGAATGAGTGACGAGGGAAAATAAAGTTTTCGAATAATTAAGGTGTATGAAGTTTTACCAACACAAAAAGGAAAATATTAAATCAAAACATACAAAATTGGAGATGCGGGGTATCGATCCCCGTACCTCTCGCATGCTAAGCGAGCGCTCTACCATCTGAGCTACATCCCCATATGAGGTTAAACTCTAATGGAACTTTTTAATAGTGGAACTTAAGGTTATTGAATTTGAACTATAGGTTGTTCTTAAGGAAGAAACTCGACATTGTCTTGTTATTGAGGGATGTTAAGAGTAACATATTGTTTATTTTAGGGTTTGTTTTTTAAACAAAGATAGGTACAAAAAATTAACATTGTTAGTAGTAGTATCTGAAGGATAGAAAAACACTTAGAAAGGGGGGGGTTTGAATAAGTGTAGCTTTAAAAACTTGACAGATAAAAATAAATTGCACAGTTATTTTTATCCTGGTTCGTTGTTAACTAAACTACTCCAGTCCACCCCCGCAGAGATGATTTACCTCAACTGAGGATTTAATCCACTAATCGCACGGATTACAATGGTTCTCCACTTAGTCAGCAACTAAGTCTTCCAGAGTCTTCTGATCACACACTGATCACTCCAGGAACAACTGCTTAGATACCCTCTAAGACTTTCTAGAGTATACTGATCCACACGATCACTCTAGTTACAACCTGCTTAGATAACCTCTAAGACTTCCTAGAGTATTCTGATCCACACGATCACTCTAGTTCCTTACAACTTAATGTAATCAATTCTAAGAGTATTACAATTGCTTCTTAAAAGCTATAATCACAAACTGTGATATTTCTCTTAACGTTTAAGCTTAATCTCACTAAGATATTACAACAGCAATGTAGTGAGCTTTGATGAAGATGAAGATTCTGAGCTTTGAGTAGAACAGAGTTTCAGCAAGTTAATGTAGGTTGTTTTTGTTCAGAATCGTTAACCTTGCTTCTCATCAGAACTTCATATTTATAGGCGTTGGAGAAGATGACCGTTGAGTGCATTTAATGCTTTGCGTGTTCCGTACAGCATCGCATTTAATGTTATACGCTTTTGTCAACTACCTCGAGCCTTGTTCACGCTGTGTCTACTGACGTAGCCTATAATAGCTTTTAACGTTCCTTTTGTCAGTCAGCGTAGCTTGCCACTTGTACTTCCTTCTGATCTGATGTTTGAGAATACAACGTTTGAATATCATCAGAGTCAAACAGCTTGGTGCAAAGCATCTTCTGATCTTCTGACCTTGAAGTGCTTCTGAGCGTGATACCATCAGAACTTCAGTGCTTCTGTTCTCTTGTTCTTCTGATGCTTCCATAGACCCATGTTCTGATTCTGCTTCGACCATCTTCTGATGTCTTGCCAGACCATGTTCTGATGTTGCATGCTGAACCCTTTGAGACAAAGCTTCTGAGCGCTGAATTATGCATACTCTTTATATATTCCCTGAAAAGGAAATTGCATTGGATTAGAGTACCATATAATCTTAAGCAAAATTCATATTATTGTTATCATCAAAACTAAGATAATTGATCAGAACAAATCTTGTTCTAACAATCTCCCCCTTTTTGATGATGACAAAAACATATATAAATGATATGAATTTGCGATCAGAAAGAACAGACGGCAAAAGACAAATTACACAGCTATAGCATAAGCATATGAATATGTCTCCCCCTGAGATTAACAATCTCCCCCTGAGATAAATAATCTCCCCCTGAAATAAATACTCGAAGAACTTTAATAAAAGACTTCCCTGATTATTTCGGTAGAGACGATCACATAAGCTTCTGTCTTTAGAGAATTCATAGCTTCTGACTTCTGCTTCCATTGGACAGCTTCAGAACTAGAATTTCTTTAGATCCCTAGAACACTCACAGCTTCTGATTCCTGCTTCCATCTTGGACAGCTTCAGAACTTGAATTTCTTTGATCTTCTGAACATTCACAGCTTCTGATTTCTGCTTCCATCTAGGACAGCTTCAGAACTTGAATTTCTTTGATCTTCTGAACATTCACAGCTTCTGATTTCTGCTTCCATTTAGGACAGCTTCAGAACTTGAGTTTTCTGGATCTTTAGAACATTCACAGCTTCTGATTTCTGCTTCCCTCGGATAGCTTCAGAGCTTTGAATTTCTACCAACATCACTTCATGCTAGATTTGTATCAGAACATTGTTGAATGTACCAGAGCATCATCAGAGCATCTCTACATCCTGAAATGTTACAGAACAAAAACTAAACGACAAAAGTCAGCATGAACGAGTCAGAACATAAAATGTATATTAGAACACATGATATGTATCAGAGCCATATAGGCTGAAATAATGTATCAGAGCAAATAGAATTTTGTCAGAGCAAATAGACAAATATGGATCAAATTCTATTATCAGTGCTTCTGATTCATTCTTCTTTCTTGCTTCTGATTTCTGAAGCTTGACAGCACTCAGCTTGCTTCAGTTTCCATGAGCTTATTCTTTTTACAGAATAACACTTCTTTTGCTTCTTGTGTTTGCTTTGAAGATTCTCTTCACTTCTTTATACCTGCAAAACACTTAAACCATATAGAACTTGCAGTTCTTGTTAGTAAATGTGTGGGAGCTTTACCCAGCAACTGATAGATTAATCAAATCATTTATCATTTATCTTCTCCCCCTTTTTGTCATAACATCAAAAAGAATATATCAAAAGATTCAGATGAATAAAACGACAAATAAAATCACTGGAATGTAAAAAAAAAAAAACAAAGAAACTTTTCATTGATAATCAAAAGAAAGATTACAAAAGAGGGATGCAGGAAAACAGATGCAACAAGGAAAGACAACTACTCAGATCAAAGGACTAAGATCCTAGCCTACGCAAAATCCGCGCCAGAACATCATGAATCCCGTCAGTGCTTGTAGCTTGCCTTGCCATGAAAGAGCGAAACTCAGCATTGGCTACTTCTTGCGCGTCCAAACGAGAAGCCAGCCTAGCTTGATTCTGATGAAGAGCTTCCAAGGTCTCCATCAGAGCTGTGGTTTCACCAGAAGAAGAGGCACCTGAATTTCTGCCAAAAGGGACAGCAATCTCAGCAGGGTGATCTTCTGGAAAATCTTCAGCTTGTGCATCTTCCATTTCCTCATCTGAGTCTGACTCAGAAGTAGCCTTAGCATATTCTGGTTCAGGCAGCTCAGAAGTTCCATCTTCCAACGCTTGAAGAATAGCTGCTAGGTTTGTTGGAGGAGTAGGACCAGCAACTTCAGCAGGATAAACCACTACTGGAAAGACCATGTGAGGTGCTTTTTCAGAAGGGTTCATTCTGAACCAGTTGAACAGCCACTGAAAATCTCCAGTCAGCACAGGAAACCATGGTCTCCACACCACGATGTCTCTGCAGAGATTTTCTTCTTCCAACTCATCTGCAGGTATCTTCTTCTCAAGAACACTTCTGTTCCTGATGAGATGGTGACAGCTGCTTTCACCAACTTCCAACCGAAGACCACGAATACCAGGAGCTTCAGACATGATCCTTCTCTGAGTGTCTGTAGCCCTAACCAGAAAATCCTGACGAAAGGTATCCCAAAGGTTGCTTGTAGCATACTCATCCAAATGGTTAAGGTGAGCAGCACCCAGAATCTCCAACCAGCCATTTACATCAGAATGTAAAAGCTCCAGATATGATTGAGTGGTAGGGGTTGGAGGGTTGACAGTGAACCTGGAGTCGGGAAGAACAACACTATAGGGATTAGGTGTTCTGGTGGGAAAAGGGTGTGAGAGAGATGAAGAAATATCTGATGGATGGGTTGAAGGAGAGGAGATATCAGATGGTGAAGACGGTGGTTCCGAGAGGATGAATGAGGAGGAAGAGGTGGTGGAGGTCTGTGAAGAGGGAGGTGATTGAGGGGTACCGTCAAGGGAGGTGATCCTTACTCTTTTTGGATTGGTTTCTGGATCAGCAGTTGCCTTTCTCTTTTGTTTCCGATCATTATCTTGATTCCCAGAGCTTGACGATGGATTCATGATGAAGTTGCAGATATTGGAAACTACTAGGGTTTATGATATGAATGTAAAGAGAGAGAACGAAAAAGAAACTGAATGCAAAGTGAGTGAAATATAAGAGGGAAAAGAAACGTTTGAAGACTATAAAAAGAAAACTGAAAGAGAGTAAATGATGAAAAGCATTTAATGTTACGTGACGTGAGGAGAGATAATAATGACAAAAGACGTGATTTGCACAGTTACCTAAGTAGACGTCCCCTCAACTGCACGCACGCTTGTCCAGGAATAGTGAACACGTGTTTACCATCTGGATAGCCAGTTACAGCTGTTTTGCTTTTAAAGAGATTCTGAATCAACTTAGACAATGAAACGTTAGTAATAACTGAGTCACAATTTCTAATTGATTTCAATCAGAACTTCTTAAAAAGAAAATTTCATATTAGAAGATACCCATATATAAGAACTTCTCATCTTCTCATTCTGGGCTTGTTTCTGAAGACCCATTTTGCACCGATTATATTGAATCCATCTGGTCTAGGAACAAGATCCCAAACATCATTCCTTGTAAACTGATTCAGTTCTTCTTGCATAGCAATTATCCAGTCTGGATCTTCTAGAGCATGATCAACAGAAGTTGGCTCGATCAAAGATACAAGACCTAATTGACAGTCTGCATTGTTCTTAAGGAATGCTCTTGTTCTGATTGGATCATCCTTCTTTCCAAGAATGACATCTTCTGAATGATCAGAGATGAGTCTGGATGATCTTCTGACAGGTGGTTCTTCAGAAATGCTTAGATTCTCCAGAGAAGCTGATACTTGATCTTCAGATTCTTTGCTTCTGAGAAGCTCTGCTTCTGATGCGTTGCTTCTTGGCTCAACAACTTCTGATATGTCAATATCACAATCTGCAAAATTATCAAACTGCTTTGGTTTTTCAGAACCAAGCTTATCATCAAACCTGATATTGATTGATTCTTCTACAACCAATGTTTCAGTATTGTATACTCTGTAGCCTTTTGAGCGTTCAGAATATCCAAGAAGGAAACATTTTTGTGCTTTGGAATCAAACTTACCAAGATGATCTTTAGTGTTCAGAATAAAGCATACACATCCAAAAGGATGGAAATATGAAATGTTGGGCTTTCTATTCTTCCACAATTCATAAGGAGTCTTATTTAGAATAGGTCTGATAGATATTCTATTCTGAATATAGCATGCACTGTTTATTGCTTCTGCCCAGAAATGCTTAGCCATATTGGTTTCATTGATCATGGTTCTGGCCATTTCTTGCAGAGTCCTATTCTTTCGTTCTACAACTCCATTTTGCTGTGGAGTTCTAGGACAAGAGAAATCATGGGCAATACCATTTTCTTTGAAGAATTCTTCAAAGGATCTGTTCTCAAATTCACCACCATGATCACTTCTGACCTTTATGATTTTACACTCTTTTTCAGATTGAATCTGAATGCAGAAATCAAAGAACACTGAATGAGACTCATCCTTGTGTTTCAAGAATTTTACCCATGTCCAGCGGCTATAATCATCTACGATGACTAATCCATATTTCTTCCCTCTGACAGATGCTGTTTTGACTGGGCCAAACAGATCAATGTGCAAGAGTTCTAATGGCCTTGAGGTAGAAACAACATTCTTGGATTTGAATGCAGGTTTGGAGAACTTGCCCTTCTGACATGCTTCACAAAGAGCATCTGATTTGAATTTCAGATTAGGGAGTCCTCTGACAAGATTCAGTTTGTTAATCTGAGAAATCTTTCTCAAACTAGCATGACCTAATCTTCTGTGCCAGACCCACTGCTCTTCAGAAACAGACATAAGACAAGTCACCTTCTGACTCATAAGATCTTGCAGATCTGTCTTATAAATGTTGTTCTTCCTCTTGCCTGTAAATAGGATTGAGCCATCCTTCTGATTTACAGCCTTGCAAGACTCTTGATTAAAGATTATATCATAACCATTGTCATTCAATTGACTGATAGATAAGAGGTTATGTGTTAATCCTTCTACAAGAAGTACATTAGAAATGGAAGGAGAGTTACCAGACTTTATAGTTCCAGAGCCAATTATCTTGCCCTTCTGATCTCCTCCAAACTTGACTTCTCCTCCAGACTTAAGCACCAGGTCTTGGAACATAGACTTTCTTCCTGTCATGTGTCGTGAGCATCCAGAGTCCAGGTACCATGACATGTTGTGCTTTGTCCTTTTTGCAGTCAAGGATATCTGCAATAGGAATAATCTTATCCTTAGGTACCCACATCTTCTTGGGTCCTTTCTTGTTAGATTTTCTCAAGTTCTGATTGAACTTGGGTTTGACATTATAAGCAATAGGAGGAACAGCATGATAATTTTTAATGTGAGTTTCATGATATTTCCTAGGTTGTGTCACATGCTTTTTGGTGTGTGTAATGTGAAAACTTTGAGCATGTGAAGTGTGCCTAATATCATGGGAGTGGCCATACTTGAACTGATCATACAATGGCTTGTATGTAAATTTCATTTCATCAACAGGTTCAAGTTTGTATGGGGTTTCACCCTCAAAACCAATGCCGACTCTTTTGTTTCCAGACACAGCATATATCATAGAAGCTAGCTGACTTCTGCCAATACTTCTAGATAAGAACTTCCTGAAACTTAAATCATATTCTTTCAGAATATGGTTTAGACTAGGAGTGGATTTTTCTGAATCAGAAGGAGATCCAACATTATTGGATAATTTTAAAAGTTTTTCTTTTAATTCAGAATTCTCCAACTCAAGCTTCTTTGTTTCAAATTCAAATAGCTTTTTCAGCTTTTTGTATTTGAGACTAATCTGAGACTTGAGTTCCAGAAGTTCAGTTAGACCGGAAACTAACTCATCTCTAGTAAGTTCAGAAAATACCTCTTCAGAATCTGATTCTGATGTAGATTCTGATCCGTCATCGCACAGTTAGCCTGCTCATCTTCAGAGTCTGAATCATCTTCTGACTCATCCCAGGTTGCCATAAGACCTTTCTTCTTATGAAACTTCTTTTTGGGATTTTCCTTCTGAAGTTTTGGACATTCATTCTTGAAGTGTCCAGGCTGATTGCATTCATAGCACATGACCTTCTTCTTGTCAAATCTTCTGTCATCAGAAGATTCTCCACGTTCAAATTTCTTTGAACTTCTGACGCCTCTGAACTTCCATTGCTTGTTCTTCCAGAGTTGATTTAGCCTTCTGGAGATCAAGGACAGTTCATCTTCTTCTTCAGATTCTGATTCTTCAGGATCTTCTTCTCTAGCCTGAAAAGCGTTAGTGCATTTCTTGATATTGGATCTTAATGCAATAGACTTACCTTTCTTTTGAGGCTCATTTGCGTCCAGCTCTATTTCATGACTCCTCAAGGCACTGATAAGCTCTTCCAGAGAAACTTCATTCAGATTCTTTGTAATCTTGAATGCAGTCACCATAGGACCCCATCTTCTGGGTAAGCTTCTGATGATCTTCTTTACGTGATCAGCCTTGGTGTATCCCTTGTCAAGAACTCTCAATCCAGCAGTAAGAGTTTGAAATCTTGAAAACATATTTTCAATGTCTTCATCATCCTCCATCTTGAAGGCTTCATACTTCTGGATTAAAGCGAGAGCTTTAGTCTCCTTGACTTGAGCATTTTCTTCATGAGTCATTTTCAAGGACTCATATATGTCATAGGCCGTTTCCCTGTTAGATATCTTCTCATACTCAGCATGAGAGATAGCATTCAGCAAAACAGTTCTGCATTTATGATGATTCCTGAAAAGCTTTTTCTGATCATCATTCATTTCTTGCCTTGTCAGCTTTATGCCACTGGCATTTACTGGATGTTTGTAACCATCCATCAGAAGATCCCATAGATCACCATCTAGACCAAGAAAGTAACTTTCCAGTTTATCTTTCCAGTATTCAAAGTTTTCACCATCAAATACCGGCGGTCTAGTATAACCATTGTTACCGTTGTGTTGCTCAGCAGAGCCAGATGTAGATGCAGGTGTAGACTTTTTAATTTCATCAACCATCTTTTACTGAAGCGTTTTTCTCTTCCTGAATCTTTTCTAAACACGGTTAAGTGCTTGCACCTTAGAACCGGCGCTCTGATGCCAATTGAAGGATAGAAAAACACTTAGAAAGGGGGGGGGGGTTTGAATAAGTGTAGCTTTAAAAACTTGACAGATAAAAATAAATTGCACAGTTATTTTTATCCTGGTTCGTTGTTAACTAAACTACTCCAGTCCACCCCCGCAGAGATGATTTATCTCAACTGAGGATTTAATCCACTAATCGCACGGATTACAATGGTTCTCCACTTAGTCAGCAACTAAGTCTTCCAGAGTCTTCTGATCACACACTGATCACTCCAGGAACAACTGCTTAGATACCCTCTAAGACTTTCTAGAGTATACTGATCCACACGATCACTCTAGTTACAACCTGCTTAGATAACCTCTAAGACTTCCTAGAGTATTCTGATCCACACGATCACTCTAGTTCCTTACAACTTAATGTAATCAATTCTAAGAGTATTACAATTGCTTCTTAAAAGCTATAATCACAAACTGTGATATTTCTCTTAACGTTTAAGCTTAATCTCACTAAGATATTACAACAGCAATGTAGTGAGCTTTGATGAAGATGAAGATTCTGAGCTTTGAGTAGAACAGAGTTTCAGCAAGTTAATGTAGGTTGTTTTTGTTCAGAATCGTTAACCTTGCTTCTCATCAGAACTTCATATTTATAGGCGTTGGAGAAGATGACCGTTGAGTGCATTTAATGCTTTGCGTGTTCCGTACAGCATCGCATTTAATGTTATACGCTTTTGTCAACTACCTCGAGCCTTGTTCACGCTGTGTCTACTGACGTAGCCTATAATAGCTTTTAACGTTCCTTTTGTCAGTCAGCGTAGCTTGCCACTTGTACTTCCTTCTGATCTGATGTTTGAGAATACAACGTTTGAATATCATCAGAGTCAAACAGCTTGGTGCAAAGCATCTTCTGATCTTCTGACCTTGAAGTGCTTCTGAGCGTGATACCATCAGAACTTCAGTGCTTCTGTTCTCTTGTTCTTCTGATGCTTCCATAGACCCATGTTCTGATTCTGCTTCGACCATCTTCTGATGTCTTGCCAGACCATGTTCTGATGTTGCATGCTGAACCCTTTGAGACAAAGCTTCTGAGCGCTGAATTATGCATACTCTTTATATATTCCCTGAAAAGGAAATTGCATTGGATTAGAGTATCATATAATCTTAAGCAAAATTCATATTATTGTTATCATCAAAACTAAGATAATTGATCAGAACAAATCTTGTTCTAACAGTATCTTCATCAAAGATAATACTCATTGTGCTTCTTTCGCCCTCCAAACTCTACATCCTTAAGGAATTTAGTATTTACCATTTCAAAAATTGTTCTAGTGATAAGGTTATAAAACTTGTACTCGTAAGATTGTTTGACGTACCTACCAAAATAGTATCTAATTGTCTTTGCGTCCAATTTACCTTTATGAGGCCTAAAGGCTAAAGGTTTCGCTTTAGTTGGAGATCCCCAAATGTGCAACTTCCTGATGTTGGGTTTTTTCTAATCCATAGCTCATAAGAGGGTCTTAACTATTACTTTACTAGGTACTCTATTAAGGATATAAACTGTGGACTTTAATGACTCTCTCCAAAATAACTCTAGAAGAGAAGAATGGCTAATTGTATTCCTTACCATATCCTTAAGAGTTTGATTTTATCTTTTTGCAACTCCATTCATGTTAGGCTTTCTCGGCACTATGTATTGTGGAACAATTCCACACTCATTTAGAAAAAGCACGCAAGGCCCTGAACGTTGTTTGTTCGGTCCACGTATTGACCGTAATATTCATCACCACAGTTAAACTTGACGGCCTTTATTTTCTTTCCAAGTTGAAGTTCGACTTCAAATACGAATAACTTGAACACTTTCAAAGATTGATGAAATTTTGTTATTTGGATGACAAGATTTCAAACACGTTGTTGAAAATAATGTGTAAGACAAGATAATTATGCAGCAGACAGAATAAAAGAAATATATAAATAACACATGAATTGGTAACCCAGTTAGGTGCAAAATCATCTTCGTTTGGAGAGCGTTAACACAAAAGTACAAATTGGTCTGATTTGAACTCTATTAGTCCAATGTATCTTTTTCTAATATTATCCATGAATTTCTATTCAGGACTCCCTATATAAAGAAACTCACTCCTAATAGTCATAAGTACAATTGATCTTATCTGAACTCGCTTCGTCCAGTAGCGCTTTCTTAATATTGCCTGTGACGATTCGATCAGGGCTCCCCTGAATCTGAGACACCTCTCACTTTCACTAGGTCACTCTCCCAAGTGTTTATTCAATTACAGAGATGGAAGGTAAAACTACAATACAACTCAAAAACTCTATTATTCTAATTTAGAATTAATGCTCAGGAATAGAGTATACAAACTATAAAACAAGACTCAACTAAAACTCTCCTATGAAGTAAATATTTTCTCTAAAGTTATCAATCTTCAGAAAGGATATTTCCTTCTTATATAGCAACAAAAGTCTGTCTTCAAAGCCTTGTAGAATTTTGTAATCAATTCGACTGGAACCTCAAAAGCACAAGATCAATCTCCAATAATGTTGATTGTAAATTCTTGATTGATCAAATCTTGAATAAATCTTAATCTCTTGAAAATAACAACTTCATTCTTATTTATTATGAAGATTAAGATCCTTGATTGATACAAATCTTAAACAACTTAGAACACCAAATAAAATCTTGCTAGAAAAGCTTTAGAATAAATATTTTCCAAATACAATTACATGCTATCAAATGTATATCTCTAATAGAACACAAAAAGGAAACAAATATTAAAAGGACGAAATATACTTCAATTTATATTGCGCTCCAAGTAAACAGCCCGAGACATGATATTTGGGACATTGTGATTGACATCATGCTTTTCGTGACTCTTCATACAGTCAATTCTAAATCTTCATTAAACGATTTCAACACTGACTTTACTTGATATAAACAGGAATCCCAAACTCTCTAGTTTTGATGATAACAAAACATATATTTTATATGTAACAATTATGTACTCCAATAATTTCTTAAGTGTGTAGATATAATATTTTATTTGATTATGGATAGTTATTTGGAAAGATCATCAGAATCACCATTGGCAATGGCACGCCTCAGAAGAAATATTACATTTGTTTCTACATAAACATCAGCAGTTTTGAAGAATGTTGAATGTTCACTAGAAAAGGATCTCCATGTGTTTCTAAGATATGTTACTTTTACAGATCAAACGTCAAGATTTCCAACTCATATAAGCTTTTGCTTCCAACTCAGAAATCAAGATTTGTTGTTCAGATAAGCTTTTGCGTTCAACTCTTAAGACAAGGTTCTGACTTTTAAGACTATGATACTCTTGGAATACTCACGTAAAATGATCTATTATATACTCTTACTACTTCATATCAGAAGTATATCACTAAGAAGGAAAGATCATAAACTCTCACAAGAAGATAAATGGTACAATAGTACAATACCCTCACCACCATGGTGCAAACTTTTGTACGAATTATGTGCTCCTTGTCTCCCACGATCTCATAGAAGCCGTTAGGGAAACTGGATTGAAAGTGACGTTTTTTTCTTCTCAACGGTCTACTTTTTGGGGCTATATATAGAAGCACTACTTTATTGAAGAAAATGGTTAAACTACAAAAACATTGATTATATATCAACGTGAAAGAAAAAGAGAAGAGAACTTGAGAGCTACTGTGCAAAATTCTCACAAAGAGAAATATTCATTTCAAAGAAGTATCTCAAAATCAAAGAGTTGTTGCTCATTATTTGTGTGTAATATTTTGTTCTTAAAATTTGTTTCATTTGCTTATCTAGAAACACTATTGTAAACACTTTCTATTGTAAATCTTTTGAGATTTGTTTTTCTCAAGGGACTAGGTTGTTAGTCTATATACTTGAGACGGCTAAGGTGTCTTTCTAGACTCTTAGAGGTTATTTATAACCTTTCAATATTAGTGTATTAAGTCATTTTTTAAGACAAAATCACCTTGGCGGGGGATAAGATTAACCTTGTTTAATGTGAACTTGTATAAATCGAAAGTGTCAATCTTCCTCCTTTATTATCTTATCTATCTTGATTGTTTGATTGAATAGGATTTCTAAAAGAAAAAGCTTTTGAAAACTCAATTCAAACCCTCTATTTATTGTGTTTTTCTCACCCTTCTGTGTTTTACCTTAAAACCTCATAAACATTTGAGGAGAGATTTAGCCTCATTTGATAGATATGGAATCAATGCTTTTTGATCTCCTCCTTTCTGCATCTCTCTAAATCGTTTGATATGAGATTTAATCTTGAAAAACATTTTCTCCTTGGTCGGATATGTTCCAAATAATTTTTCAATAAACTTCTTGATGAAAATTTTCTAAAGAAATTCTCAAAACATACTTGTCTTGTTGTGGAAAAATAAATGATAGGAAATAAAATGGAAATTTTGGTGTTAATAATGGGAAAATTTTTTAGTGGTAGATTTCATCATCATTATACTCAACATACTTCATTAGTCAGTAATATGTTTTTCTACTCAGCTATTAATATTACTGCATGTTGCTTTCACCGTATCTCATTTTTTATTCAACATCATGAGATTAGTTGTATTACCTAATAGATGATGTCTCGCACTATTAATTACAACAACATTACGTTTCAATATCGATATAAAGATATTTATTACCAACTATCAATATTATACAGATATTAAACCTAACTCAATGTTTAGGCATTATCATCTAATAGATGGAGACTTTGATCAAGTAACGATAAGCACCATTAACCAATTTTAGATAGTTAGTCTAAAATAAGCATTAATAATAAGAGTCGTCAATATTAATGCTGAATTAGAATTACATAAAACGCCATGACTAATCAAACATGAGTAAATAATGACTACATATGTTCCCAATATAGAGATTTCTAGCAACACTTACTCATTGTAGATATACATATAATTCGAGAAGACAAGCTTGGAGGGTTATTTTCCAGGGTCACCCTAGCAGCGCTTCTGTCTTTAATCTCCAACTCCTATTCTTTTCTTAAGACCTAGGTGAACCTAATCCTTTTTTGTACTCCCTTGAATCCATCGAAACTTACTTAGAACTAAAGTTGAACCTCCTATTTATAAGTTTAAGAAAGGTAGGCTCGTTAGGCGCACTACTCATCCTCGCATACTGTGCCTAATTTCTTATATGTTAAGAAATGTCCCCTCACTCTACAACTAGCCCTAGTCACCCTAGCTCGCTAAGCGCACCTCTCATCTTTGCTTAGCGCTCAAACCCTTCATTCACCAAAAAGTTACTTAATCAGAAATTCTTTTTTCGCTAGTGCTCGCCTTAAGGTTTGCTTCCTTATAATGGAATATCATCTATATAATTCACCTAAAATATAAGTGAATCATGATTAAAAGTCATTAAATAAAGTAATTTATTGGATCATATCACATGGTTGCCACACACTATATTGAACTTGACAATTTTTATAAAAAGAAAATATTGGCATGTGACCTTGCAACTGATTAATCTAATAGGATTAATTACAGTATCCACTTGCGAAGACCCCGTTTAAAATCAAAGCTAACAAAGTTTTGTATAAATATGGCCCAATACATTCTCAATATGAGTTTGAACTTGACAAATTAATTGTTTCTTCTCTCACCCCCTTAATTTACTTTTCATGGACTCTTGCATTTATTGGATCATATCATTTCTAGACTAACCTCACTAAAGTAAATTAATAGAAAATTACAGTTCTAGAAATATTATGATACAAAAAGTGCAATGTAAGTGTAATTAGACATGCAGTCAAGTGACACGGAGGGATAAAAATTAAAGAGGTTGGAATTTTTGTGTTGATTTGATTCTCTTCAAATCATTACCTTACTTCTTTTTAATTGGTGTTTTTACAAAAATCAGTTGATAGTATTTAGTTATCCATTTTAAAACTCAAAACAAAAATACTATGAGTAGTTTATTACAAAGATGGATATAAGGTAGACAAAATAATAAATAATTAATTGTATTATAAAAAAATCAGTAATTTTATCATTTGTAATTAAAGTTATTCATTTAATTGAGATATGGCAAAAGGTGTATTTGTAATGCATGAGAAAACTTTGTGAGCAAGATTGTCAGAATTGAGAGTTTACTTTGAATCGAAAGAGGATAGTAAGATCGAAAAATCGTAAATCACAACCAAAATCGCTAGATTCTACTCAAATCGTTTTGTTGAATCGAAAGGGGAAATCAAAATCGCATAATCGAAAATCGCAACCAAAATCGATGGATTCAAAGCTTAACCATAAAACAACCAAATCTCAAATCTTAAATATAAAAGTACTCAAAAGTTTAAAATCATAAAACAAACATAAAACAACCGCGTCTCAAACCTTAAATATAAAACAAAATACTTAAAGCCTATTTGCTAAATTAGATCAGTAATGCGCCATCCACGGTTGATGTAGAAGCCTAACGTCAAATAAATATTAATAAATTAAGGTTTTCCCCTTTTTAAATAAAAAGGGTTAAAACAGGGTCGCAAAACTGAAACGGGTCATCTTAACCCATTCTAAAATTACCCACACAAAAAAAGAACTGTGGAATCCATGAGATCGCAGATTTTGCTGCGATTTTATTGGGATTTTGCTGCGATTTTATTGGGATTTTGCTTTGAATTAGGATTCTACTCACGATTCAGATCGTTTAGGGTGAACAAAATCTCAAAATCCATGGATTTCACGATTCTGATCACGATTCTGACAACAATGTTTGTGAGTATAGAAGTACTGCTATATGAAGATTTGCAATGTTTAAACATTGCTATTTTATGATTAGTTCTTCATTGATTCAAATATGTCTCAAATCTCCAATCAATAAGTTCAGCCTCAAATCTCCAATCAATAAGTTCAGCAGCGAAAATAGTGTGATCTTCACATATAAAGATCTAGAAAAATAAGTTGAACTTACATAAGATCCGTTTAATCACCCATTAACTAGTTTGAATTGGACAAGAATCGAGAAAACATTAAACTACCACCAATATTACAATCACTTTTATTCAAATGATCTATTTGGTAAAAATAGCAGTTTGATAGCTTATGACTGATAACTTATAGCTTATAGTTGATGACTGATATCTTATAGCTTATGGCTGATGACTGATAGCTGATAAGCTAATTGAAGTGTTTGATAAAATTAGCAGTTCAACTAACTTATAAATATAAAATGGCACAAAAGTTATTTAATACATAATTATTTTATTTTAAATTAAAATAAATTATAAAAGATAAAAGTGAATTTTTGTTAAAATAATAAAGATAAAAAAGGAAGAAAAATGATAAGTTATAAACTATAAGCTAACAAAATAAACTATAAGCTCGTGATGACAAGACCGTAACTAAACGGGTCTAAATTGTCATTTGAACTTATAAGTTATAAGCCATAAGTTCAAAAATTTCTCTTACCAAATAGACTCAGTATTTGCATAAGAGTTTATTATAATTAATTACAATTGTAAGTATTTGCACAAGAGGTTAGAGTTTGCATCAAGACAAAAGTGTTAAATTTTCACTTTCCATTGCATCTAGACAAAAGTGTTAAATTTTCACTTTCCATTGCATCTTTAAATTTTGGGCACTACTAGGGATAAAAATTGTACCCAAATATGCAACGGATATGAAAAATAAAAACCGTAAAATATATACAAGAGTGGACACGTTAAAATAAATATGACTGCAAGTACAAATACCTTAGTACACGTTAAAATAAGTATAAGTGCAGATACAAACTCATTCTGCTCCATACCCAAACAACATATATTTATATATTTTAATTTGTATCATCATATGATTAATGTATGTCAATCTCTTTAAGAAAAAATACATCAAAATTAAACTATAAAGCATTTTAATAAATTTAATTGTTTATTTCATAACTCCACAATGAAATCTTTGAATTATTAAATAAAGCAACTTATGGAACATATCATGTGGTCACCAAACTAGATTGAACTTGAATTAACTTTTTCATAACATTTTACCCTTGCATTTTATTGGATCATAACATTTCTAGATTAGCCACACTATAAAAGTAAATTAGTAGAAAACTAAAATTCTAGAATATTATGATGCAATAACCAAAAAGTTATGCATTGATTCGGTAATTTGTCTCGAATCTTAAATCAATAGTTCAGCGACGAAATAAAGAAATATAGTGTGTTCTTTTCACAGATAAAGATGTAGAAAAATGAGCTTAGCTAGGGTAAGATTTGAGCCTCTATGAAAAATAATTAACCAAAAATTAACAGAAATTTACTGTAGGTTCCCAGTCACTTTTATAAAATGAAAATCGAAATATACTGCAATTTCTTGAACAGCAATTTCATACCAACAACACCTCCAATTCATAAGTACAGAAACAAACTTAAAAGATATATGAGATACCAAGCCATCTCTTACTAAAGGACTATTTGATGTATTGAGAAACCCATTTGAAACCTTCACCATAACCCATCTTCTTCACAATACTGCACATGAATACCTCCATGGGACGGACATTTGAGTCTGACAAATTTACCTTACCCTTGCCAGTTGTGAAGTTGCTCAGGCCCAAATGGTAACGTAACTCTTCTTCTGAGGCAGCATATGGAATATCTATTTTGTTTCCAAGGACAAGGAAAGGGACATTTGCCAATGATTCATCAGAGAGGAGAGCATCCAGCTCCTTTTTTGACTCGGCAAATCTTTCCTTGTCATAAGCATCCACCAAGTAGACCACTGCATCTACCTGCATAATAACTTATTCATGATCATAAATATAAACAAATAACAAGAGCTAATCAAGTAAAATATACCTTTCGCAAGAAAATTTGTTGCTCAGTTAAAAGTTAAAACACTGAACAAGTTAGTAGTTATCATATCAAAAGTTAATTCAGAAGAAGATATGTCTGATAAAAGATACTACACTATATATAAAAATAACCTCTAAAGTGAAAAAGTGCTATCACCAAATCATTAAGATTTAGGCTCACAAAAAATCACATTAATTAGTTTTTTTTGGATAAGATAGGAAGGCGTAATACTTCAGTTTTAGCATCAGTCATACAAATTTGTAGATATCAGTCTCTTATAACATTGAGCAACAAGAGAAGCTTTTTCATTTTTAGTAACATACTCAATGTGTTGCCTATTAAATACAGAGAATGAGAATAAGGCTTAGTCTCAGTAACAGTTATAGCTAGTTCGTACTTTCTAATTTCTAAACCAACCCTTTAATGCAGCTCCATATTTGACTGAAATTATTGAATGACTAACACAGATTAGCATGTCTAGCCATGTAATCAAAGAATAAAATAATTCGATTTAAGTACAATACTTGATATATCTAGGGAGGGCATATTGGCATCAATTTTTCATAATTAAGATAGTATCCGCCTCTGATTACACCAATCACAAGAGACTTAAGGTAAAGATAAAAGAGACCTGAGCATAGTAATCTTTCCAGACTCTTCGAGCAATCTGATGACCTCCCAAATCAAAAGCCTTAAACTTGATCTTCCCAATACTCAACTCTTCTGATGTTGGATACTGTGTTGGCTGATGCTGGACTAATCTCTGCAAAACCAATTCTCATAATAAAAGAAACATCACACCAAGAAACGGATAAAAATATAGCCACAACCCAAACGCCACTGTAATTTCAATGATCTATATACTCAACAAAAGACTCTACCTAACAATCAAATAGCAGAAAAGAATAGAAAGTGAAAAAAAAACAAGCAAATAGCAGAGCAATGTAATAATGTAAATAAGCAAAGTAATTGAATTTGAATAGCAAGTTTATATCAACAAGAAACGAAGAAATCAAACAACAATATTTTGGAAAAAGTGGTCAAATAATTTTAAGCAATGAGCAAATAAATAATGTCAGTTTGAGTATCTAAGTGTATGTTTGGTTCCACGTTTGGAGCATCCAGAACTGATTCTAGAATGATTGATTCTGGAAGCGTAGAATTGATTTTGACATGTTTGGTTGCTATCGAGTTAGATTATACTTTCTAAAATTGATTCCTAGTTTTTTAATCTAAACATGATTTTTACACTGAAATTTACAGTTCAATTCACTTTTGCACAAATTTATCCAAACATAAATCACTTTCCCTTCAATCACTTAGAGCCAAAATCAATTTTACATAATCAATTCACTCAAAATCCATTATTTTCGCCACATAATCAATTGTTAATTCAGAGACATGTATAATACATCCTTTTGATCCTAGAAAACTCAGCAAACACTAATAAATGTAGAAAAAAATCACGAATCCCTATGATAACAAAATATTCAACTAATCACAGATCCATCACTGTTGAGGTATTAAAAACATTAATTAATTCGTAAAGAACAATTCAAATGACGAAATTGATTTACAATTACGAAAATAACAAAAAATCAAAATCAAAACGATGAAATCAAAATCGAAAACGAACCTCGTCTTTGAGCATGTGAAGCAAGGTGGTTTTACCGGCGTTATCGAGACCTAAGAACAAGATCTTAGCCTCTTTCTGCCACAATCCAAGCGATGCTAGAACGCCGTAAAACCAATCGACCAGAAACATTGTTTTTGACGATCGAATTGAAATTGAAAAGGGGAGAAAAGTATCGAAGTGTGAGACAAAATTTGATGTATTGAGTGTTGAATGACCTAACCTAACCCCAGAGGAGAGAGAAAAAGAAGTTTGTTGTGTTTGCGTTTGTGTGATAATAAGGCTCTGTTTGTTTTTGTTGCAAGTTGTGGGAGTATTGATGTGTGGGACTTGTGGAACTGGTGACTGCTTCGCCCGGTTTATTGTGGGATTGGATTCCACATACCCTCGTCATCACCGTATTTTTGACCGTTCGATCTCATCACACGATTTTAAAAACAATAGAATAGTATGATTTCAATTATAATATATCTGATATGTTTATTGTAGAGATGTCAAATCAATTTTGCCATATATTTTAATATTCACATGCTCCTTGTTTTTAAAATATTTTTATTTTATATTAGTAATATTTCTTATTCCTCAAATATTCAATCTGATCTTTTTTTAGGTTCATTGAATAATGAATTATCTGATCTTTTATGTAGATCAAATACATTTATTACTCAATTAACCTAAAAAGAGAATATTTATTTAAAATTCAGGCCGCCGGAGGGAGTACCACTTATGAATTGAGATGAGACCCTCAAGGCAGGTAGATTTGTGCCTAACTTGTATAGATGAGAAAAATGATTTCTTCATCAATGAATTTATACATGCATTTTCTTGATGTCCTAGACCTATAAACAACAGGTACATCATGAGCATGTCTATATCTATGTATGTCATTATATAGACATCTTCCTTATAAACTTTATTTTCACCATTAATGGCATAACATGAGACATAGAAGCTTGACGCCATCGTCCTCTACGAAAATATTTTGGGGTGAGAAAGATATTTTGAAAAAAGAATATGTACTTGTCAAAATGTGTATATTGTGTAGTATTCTTGTGCAAGTATGGATGACTAGAGACCTTAGTATTTTTCTAGTGATTTAGGGTTTGCATGCAGCGGCGAGAGCCCCTATTTGGTGGTGTTTACGGTGAAGAGAGGGTAAGCTCACATGAGGTGAAAAGCTCTGTAGCTTTTGCATATTTCGTGTGTATTATGATCTGTCCCTTCTCGCGTTATGGGTGGCAGATTTATAGAGGCTCTGGGTATAAAATTCAGAAAATTCCTAAGAATAGATAATTGCTTCTTTTGACTAGGATGATGTTGACTCCCTATTTCTTAGGAAGTTATGAACATGACTTCGTACGCACAGTTAGGGAGTGGATAAATGGTATTATCCATGTTTCTCTTCAGGGTGAGCCCCCTTGCCACTTAATGGACGCGCCCTGGGCGACGCTTCGTGGGCAAGTACCCAACGAAAGACATATAACGCCCTTATTTGGGGCTCTTAAAAATATATCACTACACATTCCCTCAAACACAATGGCTTTGTAAATGGCGAAGTGTTTTAAACTTTTGTCCCCTTAGTTGGACTTTTATGGCTACAGGTGAATCCTTTGGTTGGAGGTGTGTCCCTCAGTTAGAGATGGGTCTCTCTATTGGGATGAGTCCTTTAATTGAAGGTGACTCCTTTGGTTAGAGGTGACTCCCTCAGCTGAAGGCGAATCCCTTAGTTAAGGATGAGTCATTACCTCCTTGCAAGATGTCTCTTGGGTAGCCAGAGTGTCAGTTGGGGATGTCAAACATTAATCACTCAAATACACATGCTCAATCTCATTTAATACAAACAATAATGGCTTATTTTTTTAGACGCTGAATAATCTTTACACGTGTTAGAAACATGTTGAGCTATTTTCAAGGATTATGGAGGAACCCAAAAGGTTTTTAAGCACTTTTGGCTTCAACTTCCATATAAAGGTCTCATTATTCATTCGTTCACTTTTTTTACCCATTTTGCTCACACGATTCTTGCAAGCTTTCTCTAATTTTCAATCTGCATAGTTTTCCTCGAGCTTGTTCCTCCTCGTTCGCAACCTTGTCAGATATGCACTCTTTCTACTTTATCCCCTTCATTATAATTGTGATTAGGTAAAAAGACTTACAATAGAGTCTAGGTGTGCAGAGTTATGAGATTTAAGGGCGTTAGTAGTTCTTCTCGCGATTGTGATGGTGGTAGTGATTTCTTTTTATTCTTCTATTTTCCTAGGAACAGAGAGACAATGATTGTCTCTTTTGTCGTATATAAGGGAGTCAGAGATACTTGGACCTTTTATATTACTAAGGAGAGGATCCAATCCTTTAAAGTAGATATGGGTGTCTCTCTTTTTCAAGAGATGAAGAAATTGTCGTTCTAGAGGCTTATTCATCTCCGAAGAAGGTTACCATGGTTGTCCCTCCCGACTTTCTCCCCTATTTCTACTTTCATCTCCCCTTTTGCAATAGAGATCATTAGGGTTCTTAATATTGTGCCTTCTTAACCAGTCCCTAACATTTGAGGCTTTGTTAGGGCTTTTAAGATGGTGTGCAAAGGGATGGAAGTTTCATCTACTGTTGGGTTATTCTTCTCATATTACATTATTAGGCACTTGAATTGTGGTGATCTAACCCTAGGTGTCCTAGTGAGAAAGGATTTATTCAAACCTCATTCCAACCATTATAAGAATCGGAAATACAAGTTCACCTGAGTGAGGGGTGAGAAGGTTCTCCCGTCGTGGTGGGGGCAGATGATGCCCCTCTTTTCCACTGACCTTGACGGATAAGCCCGTAGCGATTATGAGATATGATGAGAAGTACCTTTCTTCTAGAGAGGCGATGATAGTTCGTCTGTTTGGAAAGTGTGAGGTTATAGATTCTCGCATAATGATTAAACTGTGGTTAGAGGGAGGTGACTATCTTAATGAATACTAGAGTAAACTTCAAATACAGTGGTGTTTTTTGTGGGTATCCCTAAGTGGTTTGAGAATCCGATGTATTGTTGCGTGGGTTATATGACGAAGATTACTCTAGAGGGGCAAAAAGAAGAGTTAAGACAAAATACAGGTCGCGCATGGGGAAAATGATAGCCTCTAGAGTCATAATGATGAATTTGTTGTCAAAAGCATGAAAAGGCAAGCTAAGGAACAACATATTGACTCACCTAATGCTAAGGCTCAAAAGCATGAAAGGGGTTCTTCACAAAATGTTAGGGCAGAGTTGTTTCGCCCACCTCCGCTTAGAGATCCCCGAAGGCTCTACCGCCTCAACCTTCTTTATGGAGTGATTATGGCTTCATTGCCACTACTACAAAATACACATTTCACCTTGAACGTAAAATGAATTTAACCTCGACTACAGAAGCGAATAACGAAGGACGTCATGAAAAGTAACGACTTAACACCTCGATTTTTAAAACACTGAGGGATAAATTTATTTGCATACGGGTTTGATTGCACTTTTATTATTTATAAAAATAGTGCCTCATATATCTTGTTTTATCAATAAAACCGATCGGTAAGTTAGATTGTTTTTTTTCAATTAAAACTCGTTACATTGTTTACACATAAAATTAATAAAATAGTTTGTTTAGAAACTACAATGTTTACCCATAATATTACATTGTTTACATAGAATAATAAAATAAAAATTAATTTGTCCATGAAGATCATATGTTGGATCTTCAAATCCTTGATATTTTCAGCAAGATCAAATGATGGATGCCAATATATTTTCTATTGCTTTTTCTTGCATTTGTTTATAATATAAACAAAAAAAAAAGGTTAGATAAAGAAATGATTTCCTGCTCAAATAAATATTTAAGAATACAAACCTTAATTCCAGATAATTTTCTGGTCTTGCAATCCATCATAGAGAACTTTTCATTACAAATACTCTTGCAAACCTCGGGGGGAAGATGCAGATAGTTCCAACCACTTCATGATGTTTCATTATCAATTTTTGATATTCATAATGCTTTTATAATGGAAGTTTTTATGTTTCATACGAATCACTGATGATAGTGTCTTGAACATTGATAGTCATGAAATGGACGACAAAGATTTGTTTAAAGACGATGATCAATATCCTCAATTATAACGCTAAATTATCCCCTCAGTTTTGTTATAAACTAAGGTGCGAAGGCTTCTTATTTTTACATTACGTTGTTTACATAGAATATTAAATCATATTATTACAACAAATTCAGATTCTTGAAGAACAAATCTTTGTTGTAAGGAGTTATCTGTTCAAAACATTGGAAAATGTTATATGGATTAAATGTATCCAACTTCTAAAGGAGACATCTCTTCCAACCATTGAAAAATCGTTTTCTACATTTGCAATCCAACATAGAGAACTTTATCAAGCTTCTTAAGTTCCAAGATTTCATTATCTTTTAATCCATCCCAAAGAATGATGTGTACGAGTTAGGATTAGGGTAAAATTTATTTAAGGAGTGCTTTTATAATAAAATCTGATTATTTTATACCTCGATTATTGATAAGTGCCAAAATGTCGATATTTTGAGTATATATTTGTGGCACTTATCGATTCTATTCTTATGATTATTGTAATAAAATCCTAAATTTTGTGTAAATATGTGCATACTTGTGTTTTTGATTCATTTTTATACCAATTAATAGTTTTCCATTCATTTTATAGGTATTCATGCATCTTTGGAGCATTGAGTAATAAAGACCAAAGGCTAAGCTTCAAGAATGCAAATTCTACCAATTCATCAAAGAATAAGGATCAAAATAAGGATGACCAAAATCATCATTTTGGTTTCCATTCATTCATTATTGGATAGAGCATTGAATAAGCTTTCCAACGCTTCGAATCGGGCGCAATTCAGAGTTACGGTTCTCAACTTATGGCGAAAACAAGATTTCACTTTTGCTGTCAGTCCGCTGAGCGGAGGGGGTCCGCTGAGCGGAGCTCCAGCGGAGCAAATCAGAGTCTGGATGCAATTTTGAGTCCGCTGAGCGGAGGGGGTCCGCTAAGCGGACCTGCTAAGACAGCAGCTCGTTAAAAGGGGCAAAAATCACATTTTTAGGTTATGGGTTGGGTATTTTTGAGTCCCAACTCCATCATTTTCATTCTTAGATCAAAATTAGCTTAGAAAACAACTTCGGAGGTTGCATAAGGATGATCGGGGGTGGATTGAGCGTCAAACGGAGCTGACAAACCGGGAGATTTTCGGTTCATTTCTCTTCTTCTTTGTGTATTTCTCTTTGGTTGGGTTTGTTTGTATATTTACTTGAATCTTATGTATATTTACCGATTATAATGTTATATTTAACTTGCTTTACGAATTTGTGTTGATGTTATCCTGGATTTTTGCTCTATGCTGGGGATTTGGGGTGCTTTAGAGATAAACTTCTTGAATCCTTATCTAGGATGATAATCTGTTGGTTCTGAACTCTAGAGATAGATTTAGAGCTAGCATTCACTGTGGGTATCTGTACGTAATGCTTTCGTGTTTGAGTGGCGCGTGAGAGATTGCCGACGCGAGAACACGGATGTTCTCGTGACTTCGCATTAGAGATAACCTTAGTTGTGAGATGATCTCGTTTGTGCTCCAGAGATGAACACTTATGTGAGAGATACGTGATAACATAGATGAGTATCGTAGGTTGAGTATAATGGGTTGGTAAATGTATGTTTGTGAAGAGTGAATATATTTACATTCCTGATAAGTTATTTCTCTTCTAAGAATGTGTTTATTCTTTTCCTGTCTATATCTTTGTTTACTTTTTGCTCATTCAAACCCAAGCTCGAAACCGTAGAAACTGTTGAATGGCATCTCTCCATCTCTGAGGACGATAAATCCCGGATCAATATTTCCAAATCTTGTTTGTTGCTTGCCCTATACTGCATTCAACAAAATGGCGCCGTTGCCGGGGATGGTTGTGAATTGCATCGCAATAGTTTTCGTGGTTTTGAGCTTTGTATATATCGTATATATTGTATAGTTTCACTTGTATATATTTACTTGTACATGTTTACTTGTTTATGTTCACCATATAAGTTTACTTGTATATGTTACATATAAGTATACTTTTATTGGTGAATGTTGGTGAAACATGTTGATCTCGAATGAGCTATTTAATAACAAATCTTCACTTTTCAACTTGTGAATCCAACATTCACCAATTTTCTCTTTTTGTATGATAATAGTTGTTTGTGTTCCATACTTGTACATATGTGTTGGTTTGTTTACATAATTGTATACTTGTGTTTTCTTTTATGTTCGTGTAATTGTTGTATATATTTGTACCCGTAACGTTTGTTGAGTGGTTGGTTAGGACACTTTCTTTAGGCTTGTGCGGTGAGACGTTACCATGGCATAACGAGAGGAGGCTACTTTCCAAACACCGAAACAATAAAGGCGTCGAGCTAACGACGTAAAACAAGCGCTTGTTGGGAGGCACCCCAACGGTTGTAAAGTTTTGTTTATTTTTATGTTTAAGAGGAATTTAGGTGAAGTGGTGTGTGATTGGAACAACTGGTGCAATTCTGATTTTTCTGAGTTCTGATGTGCCCGCTAAGCGAGCTCAGTTCCACTTGGTTCACTCATTTTTCCCACTTTCACCAAGGCTATTTAGTAATAGATACTAGTTTTATTTTTCTAATTCTTTTGTGGTTGTTTGTACTCAAATTTTGTTCGGTGATTCGAAGATTTTTGAGGTGATTTTCCAAAGCTTGAGTGTTTCAACTTGCGGATGTATGGTAGGACATTGTTTTTGAAGTTGTATCATTCAAGGTACTCATTTATCGCTTTCTATAGCATGACATGTTTAGGAAACTTTTGATTTGTACAATTACCATGCCATTCATTCTTTTGCATTACTTGCTTATTGATTGAATCACTTTAGTTCCCAAACCATAAATGTGAGGAAGCTTTCCATTATTCACATATGCTGGAGGCCAAAATCTTTGTTTTAACTGGATTTTATTATGCTTAATCTTTTGTTTATGTTGATTTTATGAAAGCATGAAAAGGATCAAGGCATTTTGTTTCATTTTGAGCACAACCACCAAAACCAAATAGTCAATTCACCTTGTGAGTGTGTGATCATTTGTTAACCCTTTTGAGCCTTTTTGTCAATGTCCACGTTGTTTTTGCTAAATGCTTATCTTTAAGTGTTTAGTTCTCATTTTTGCATGGATGATTGAATCTTTGTTTTCTTGAACCCTCAACCATGATTTTTGGTATGAATTTTTACCTTGCCTTAGAAAGTAGGGAGTATTCATATAATGGTGTGGTTGAATTCAAGTTGGGGAGAGAAATGGTTGTGTACTTATTTGGTTGTTGCTATGAGGTTGAAAAGAAAGAAAAAGAAAAAAAAAGTGAAAAGAAAAGAAAAAAGCAAAAAAGTTTTGAAAAAAGAAAAAGAAAAGAGAAGTGAATAATTGTGCTAATAAGTATTGTGATTGGTTTGAGAAACTTGTGGTTATGGAAGAAGTTTAGTCGAGGTTTTGTTGTTTGAATCTTTGGTGGATTGATCACTCCCTTAGGTTTAGGCAAGTTTTTGTTTCGATTAGCCTTAGGACATATCCCTTGTTTGTTAACCAAGCCACATTACAACCTTGAAAAGTCCTTGTGATTCTTGCTTTTGTATCTTCAATGTGATTTTTGGATGAATGCATAATTTAATCTTTTGTTTGCAAGATTGTTGGATGAGTGCTAAAAGTCCTTCACCTTTGTGTGTTCTTCATCCATTAATGAATTTTTGCTAGGTGTGATTCATGATGTGAGCATGTATTGTGTTAGAATGTTTTGTATGCTTTTTGTGCTTAGGATTCGTTTCGTTTACATGTTGTCGTTGTAGGATAGTGGTAAGTATTTACTTTGTTTATACGTTTTTGTATTAAACCATACATTTGTTTTTGGTTTTCAAAACTTGTTGATTCACAATTATTTGGTTTATTACTTTTGATTCTTTGATTTATTTGACATTGTTTGAGGACAAACAAAGTTTCAAGTTGGGGAGAGTTTGATAAGTGCCAAAATGTCGATATTTTGAGTATATATTTGTGGCACTTATCGATTCTATTCTTATGATTTTTGTAATAAAATCCTAAATTTTGTGTAAATATGTTCATACTTGTGTTTTTGATTCATTTTTATACCAAATAATAGTTTTCCATTCATTTTATAGGTATTCATGCATCTTTGGAGCATTGAGTAATAAAGACCAAAGGCTAAGCTTCAAGAATGCAAATTCTACCAATTCATCAAAGAATAAGGATCAAAATAAGGATGACCAAAATCATCATTTTGGTTTCCATTCATTCATTATTGGATAGAGCATTGAATAAGCTTTCCAACGCTTCGAACCGGGCGCAATTCAGAGTTACGGTTCTCAACTTATGGCGAAAACAAGATTTCACTTTTGCTGTCAGTCCGCTGAGCGGAGGGGGTCCGCTGAGCGGAGCTGCAGCGGAGCAAATCAGAGTCTGGATACAATTTTGAGTCCGCTGAGCGGAGGGGGTCCGCTAAGCGGACCTGCTAAGACAGCAGCTCGTTAAAAGGGGCAAAAATCACATTTTTAGGTTATGGGTTGGGTATTTTTGAGTCCCAACTCCATCATTTTCATTTTTAGATCAAAATTAGCTTAGAAAACAACTTCGGAGGTTGCATAAGGATGATCGGGGGTGGATTGAGCGTCGAACGGAGCTGGCAAACCGGGAGATTTTCGGTTCATTTCTCTTCTTCTTTGTGTATTTCTCTTTGGTTGGGTTTGTTTGTATATTTACTTGAATCTTATGTATATTTACCGATTATAATGTTATATTTAACTTGCTTTACGAATCTGTGTTGATGTTATCCTGGATTTTTGCTCTATGCTGGGGATTTGGGGTGCTTTAGAGATAAACTTTTTGAATCCTTATCTAGGATGATAATATGTTGGTTCTGAACTCTAGAAATAGATTTAGAGCTAGCATTCACTGTGGGTATCTGTACGTAATGCTTTCGTGTTTGAGTGGCGCGTGAGAGATTGCCGACGCGAGAACACGGATGTTCTCGTGACTTCGCATTAGAGATAACCTTAGTTGTGAGATGATCTCGTTTGTGCTCCAGAGATGAACACTTATGTGAGAGATACGTGATAACATAGATGAGTATCGTAGGTTGAGTATAATGGGTTGGTAAATGTATGTTTGTGAAGAGTGAATATATTTACATTCCTGATAAGTTATTTTTCTTCTAAGAATGTGTTTATTCTTTTCCTGTCTATATCTTTGTTTACTTTTTGCTCATTCAAACCCAAGCTCGAAACCGTAGAAACTGTTGAATGGCATCTCTCCATCTCTGAGGACGATAAATCCCGGATCAATATTTCGAAATCTTGTTTGTTGCTTGCCCTATACTGCATTCAACAATTATTAAGAAGATCGACGTGATATATCACTTAGTTTACAAATAAATAATATAATAAAAGAAATATTTCTCAAATTTTTTTCTCTCAATCTTAAGAAAATTTGAGGTAAGATGTGATTTTATTTTTAAAACATGACGCACATTGGAATCTTACCACTAGTATAGCAATGATAATCCATATTCAAAATGTAACGTATCTTTTGGATTTTCAAGAAAGCTTTTGAGCTATTTAAATAATATATCTATTTTTAACCTCTCATTTCCAACTATTTGTGTCTTCAAATCTAGTTTTAAAGTCTTTTCTTTTCTTCAAAAATGGATGAAAATCTTTTGTTCATTATCAATGAAAAGTTTGTTGATTTGGATGATTTAAAAGACAAAAGTTTTGATCTAATAAAAACTATTTCCAAACAAAAGTTGAATGGTTACTTTGACATTCTTCATGGTCCATCTACATTAATCTCGTTAAAGAGTTATGGTTAAATGCCTCCATTGTGCCAACTGATAATGATGATGAGGTAATCCAGTCCTATGTCAATGGCCCTCCTATCACCATTACTCCATCAGTTATTAATCAGACAATAAACTGTGAAGAGGAAGATATTTGTGTTGAACATTATAGATTTAACCATGTCTATTCAACCCCGTCTTCACCTAATTTATGCCAACAGAGATAAGCCCACCGGTCATGCTACTCTACTCCCAATTGCAAAAGTTGGGTTTCAATTTCTATTTCCAAATCTCCGTCCAAGATAGAAACTACTGAAAATTATTACTTGAGATGACAAACATCTCTTGTACTTCCTTACCCACAGAGTCAGAGTTAATCTCCCTCTTACCATTTTTAACTTCTTAAAGGAAATGATAATCATCTCTCGGGAGGAAATGACTTTCCTCATACCATATGGAAGAGTTATTTTTGAAATTTTCTCTCGGTTAGAGATAGCTAATGGGGATAATGTTGAAGTTGAATGGAGTCAGAAGTTTGAATATGTGGAATAGTTATCGGTTGTCCTATTTTTTTAATTATCAATGAAATATTTCCTTTTCTATTATTGCCTATTCTTATTTATTTATATAACAACGATTTTGAGAATTATTAATTAACAAAGAAAAACACGGGATAAGGAAAGACGCTGAGTGAGATATCGTTGAAAAAAACTTTAAATGAACGAATAAGGATTCAAAGCGAGATCCCTCGAAGCTATATTCCCTCGATTTTCCAAAAAAAACGAGATAAGAGGTTTATTATTTTTTATGGATAAAACATGATGCTCAATTATAGCTATGCTACCTCGGTTTTTTAGAAATCCGATGGAAATGTTGTTTGTTTTCTTTAAAAAAAAAAATTGTGCACTTAAGAGTTGTACTCTCGGTGTTTAGCATGTTCGAGGTGAAAGCTTCATCATAAAAAGTGTTATTTGTAGTAGTGTGTTATTCAATTTATTGGATTTTATTTCCCTTTCTCTAGAAGAAGCCCTTCATTCAAAAAAGGAATTGGAAAACAATGTGTCAGAGCCCAAGGATGAATTGTTGGCGACCTGTGGTACTTATTTTGACAGTGCGAAGCAACAAATGTCCTTCTTATATACCCAACTGGATCTGAGTAAACTATATGTTTTTATAGTCATATATGATGGCTAGGTGGTGGATGATGAGAAGGTATCTAAGTCGAAACACAAAATTTCCCTCCTAACAACGAGCGCTTAATATTGTACCAATGGCAACATTGCCATAGGGGTTAGTAAATCAATGACTCCCTGTCTTGGGGAAGAACACGTGAATGGAGTAACCCTAGAAGATGGTCAGTGGGTGGATTTTTTGTTCTTGTTTTATTTCTCCCTCTGTGGATTTTGTTGCGTTCCTGCACCTACGAGGGCTTTTTGTAGAAATTTAAATTGTGGCATCCTTTGGGCGCTTTTTGCATTAACTACCTTCATTGTTAGCTCTTAGTTGCTTATATATGATTACGTTTGGGTCTTATCTGGGACGTTTGTTGCTATTACCCCCTTAAGAAAACTTGGATCCCTTATGTTGATTTTGGTGTGCCTTAAGCTAAAAAGGGGTTTGATCATGGTTCCTCCTTGAGGACCTAAGGCCTTTGGTCGAAAAAGGGACGACAATGGTCACTTATAAGGAAGTGGTATGTTATATCGCCTCCGAAAGGGGCAAGGTCCTTCATAAGGATACAACATACTGGTCACCTTGAAGGGTAGCCAGGATCCCTCATAGAGATTTAGCATAATGATGGTTTCAAAGGGCGACAAGGATCCCTTTTAGGGATTAAACATTTTAATCGCCTATAAAAGGAGGCAAGGATCATTCGCAGGGATCCATCATTTTGAAATTTATAAAAAGCGGCAAGGATCCCTCGTATGGATCCAGTAATTTGAGTAAGGACGACAAGGGTCCCTCGTATGGATCCAACATTTTCATCGGTTATGAAAGCGACAAGGACCCTACGATCCAACATTTTAATCGCCTCTATGGGCAACGAGGATCTTTCATAGAAATTCAGTATTCCGATTGCCTCTATGGGCGACAAGGATGCCTTGTAGGGATCTAGCATTTTTATCGCCTCCATGAGCGGCAAGGATCCATTGTCAACATTTTTATCACCTTGAACAGTAGCAATGATTCTTCAGTGTCCTTAGATTTCCTATAAAGAGAAAATAGAGAACACCAATACAAACATTCAAAAAATAATAGCGTGAGGAGCCTTATTAAAAATTCTTTCCATCTCATGAAGCATCAGAGAAAAGAGTGCATCCTAAAAAAAAATCTTTACAAACATAAGAGATATAATATTTACCTAATAAAAAATAACAGCAATGTAAACAAATAATAGTAAAGCAAGTAAACATCAAGGGGCACTCCCGTTGATGCTTTTGTTTCCTGTCTTTTCGACTTTATAAGGGAGAGCCTCATCATCTTGGCGAGTTTTTCTAGCAACTTGATTTTTTCTGAACCGACCTTCCTAATATATGTCGCACGCTCGCGAAAAAATGAACAGAGTCGCCACCAATATATTTATCCCATAAGGGAAAGGAACATCAGAAAACCTAACAAAGGAAGGAACAGGGTCTTGCGACCAGAGAATCAAGGTACGGGAGTCGGTTACGCAAGGGGAAGGTATTAGCACCCCTCGCGCCCATCGTACTCGATGGTATCCACCTATGTTTGTTTCTATCTAAAGGGTGTGTCTAATGTCTATGTCTATATGCGAAATGAATGCAGAATGTAGGGAAAAGAAAGAATTGTACTCGCACGGGCCCTACCCCGATGCCTACGTATCCTTTTCAGGAATCAGAGTTACCGTAGCTCGGCTAAAGATTTTCTGTTTGTTTTTGTGTTTTTTAATTGGGCGGAGTCAACGCTCGCGTTCTTGCACAAGGGGACAGCCTAGGATGCAATGGAACGGAGATAACGATGCCCTTAAGAAGAAGAAAGAGATTGGTTTGTGTCTTTTAGGGTAGATGAGTGATGAACAGTACCCAATACCGGGCCACTCACCACTTTCTCTACTTTGCTTTAGTCTGAATCATTGTTAGATGTTTTAAAGTGTTTTTGGTTGTGTATTTTTTAAGGGAATTTACTTCACGACTCGAATCACATAAAATGTATAATGATCGAGAAGCAGATTAGGGAATGAATCCCACTCACTTCCATCCCATTATGTAATGTTTGAGAAACAGATTAGAGAATGAATCTCACTCATTTCTCTCCCATTAATTAATGTTTGAGAAACAGATTAGGGAATGAATCCCACTCGTTTCTCTCCCATTAAGTAGTGACCGAGAAACAGATTAGGGAATGAATCCCACTCGTTTCTATGCCACTAAGCGATTGAGAAATAGATTAGGGAATGAATCCCACTCATTTCTCCATCACTTTCTTAATGTGATTCGCATCTTCCTTTTATTAAGTATTTTAAAAGAGGTTGAAAAGAAAAAGAATGCAAACGGGAACTAATCTTAAATTCTAGTCTAAGTTGTTCTAATTCCTAATGTTAACATGGGATAGATTCTAAAAGAAGCATACAGAAGACATCACAAAATTATAGGTCAAAAGTGATACAATATTAGTACAAAACTTGAATTGAAATGGCTTGGAATATAGTATAAAAGCATGGAATAAAAGGATTCAAAAATAGTGCAAAATTAGCCTAAAAATACTATTATTTTTTATGAGTTTTTATTGTTAACAAATCCTAAAAATCTAACAATTAAATTGTGATCTAAATAAAAAAACTAAGGAGAAAATTGATTTTATTGTTTTCTAAGTCATTTTTATTACCTAAAAATCTAACAAATTTTAATGGTGATTATTTATTCTTTTATGAAAAAAACTAACAAAGAAAATTGATTTTTATGTGTCGTTTTTACTCCCTAAAATCTAACAAAAGTAAGTGATTTTTATCATGTTTTTATTATCTAAAAATAGTAGGAAAAAACTATGTACAAAGACTAATTCTACACATGGAATAATGGAGTCAGGGGGTGAATGTTAAAATCGGTGGTGAGATTATCAGTATGGGCGCAGGCCCTCTGGTAATGGCCCAATACACTTTTTTGTTTCAGATTTTTGACTGGGGTGTAACGGGCCAGAGGCATAGCAATTCGTGGATGGGCCCGTGGTCATTCTTTACTGTTTGCAGCACAAGAACAGAAATAACATGATTGGGCTCAGGAGGGTGTAGCGATTTCGTTTAGCCCAAGTGTGTATTGATCCAATTTTCATTATTCAGATTTTATGTTAATTATGATTCAAATCTTAGACTAAGCATGATTAACCTCCACTGATGCAACTAATTTCAATTAATCAAATCAAAGGCTAAGTTAATCAAAACAAAAAATTGAAAGGGGATTAGGGTTAGATTATTTGTGACCTCTCAACTTCATCGCTCTCAGACTCCTTCTCTTTCTCTCGCGAACTCAGCGGCCGTGCCTCCTTTTCCGGCGAGCCTCTGTTCGCCGCCATGAACCACACTAAGACCTCACCGATCTACTCTCTCCATTCAAACATCCGTCTCTGATTTCATCTCTCAGTTCTCTCGGACTCGCTTCCTCCGTGTAACTCTCACTCTTAGCCCCGATTTGAACTTCCCGGTTTCCTCCGCTCACCGTCTCCGATTCGATCTTTTGCTCATTTCTTGAGGATTCTTGTTGTATCGAAGGTTATGGCGGCGTCGAAGCTGAGTTGATGATCGGCGATTGAAGTTGATGTTGAGAAAGATGAAGAGCGGTGATTTTCAGAGTGGAGGAGAAAGATGAAGGCCGATGATTGAATAACGATGGTGAAGATTGATGGTTTGCAGCGATGATGTGAGGATGAAGCGGCGAATTCTGCAGGTTGGAGAAGAATCCTATTTTGGAGATTTTCCGATCTTTCTGCTGAGGAGAAGATTCATTTGAGAAGTTCAAGGAGTTTTCTGGTGATGTATGAAGGTTGAAGATCGAAGAGGGAAGCTGGAGATTTTCTGAGAAGGCCGTTGAAGATGAAGAGAGAATTGATGGATTCTGTTACGGTGGTGAATGAGGCGTGTGAAGATGAATGGGGAAGAGAGTGAGAAATGGTGGAGGAGCAAAAAAATGGTTGAAGAAGTTGAATTGTGGAGGGAAAGAGAATATATAGATTGAGATTCTGAGAATCAGTTAGAGAGTGAGGATTGAGGGCCGTTAGATTGAAGTTTTGGTTGGAGAATTGAATGGTGAGGATTAAGACTGATTTTTGGTTAGTTGCAATTCTGTTTTTTTTGTTTCAGTTAGTTATTTTTGTTTGATAACTGTTAGTTACATTGGGAAATGAAAGTTAGTTAGGTTTGTAACTGAAAGTATTTTCCTGAATTTCTTGTTAACTGCAAAACTAAATTATTAGTTAAGAACATGGATGATAAACTGCCCTGGTTTGATGGTTGGACACTGATGTTGTTTGATTTGCTTTTGACTCGGCAGCAATATTCTGGAGAAGAGCACCCAGCGGAGCAGCAGCGTCTTCGAGAGATTTTGAGTTTTAGCGACAAAGCCGATTCTGCGTTCGAGCCCAGTGAGGCACATCTTCTACTCGACAGAGTTTTTTTCCTTTTTGACATGGATGATGATCTTGCTCCTGTACCTGTGACTTTAGATGGTATGCCCTCAAGCCTATATGTATCTTTCCTTGTTACAGTATGTATGTGTGTGCATTGAACTAGTTCAGAAATTGAAGTATCCTTGTGACTGATTTGCATTGAATGAACATGTATGCGATGTATGTACACTGGGGAGTTTAAATGTTGATATGGCTTGAACATAATGATGTATGTAGGGTATTTGGTATTTGTTTCATGAATTAAATGGGATGTGTATGATTATGATGAATGATGATTTGCTATGCTTATTTGGTGTATGATTGTTTAGGCTTAGTTCTGAACCTGTTTTGTATTAGTGATTGATGGATGTTAGGTTAGTTTGAATGGGTTAAAAGGGTGAAAGTGGTGCTGTTTGAAATTAGCTTGAGTATGGTTTGGATAGGATAATGTTTGAACCTGAATGTGTATGTCCTGTATTGAATATGGCAGGTATGTTAGTGATGTGTAAATGTGTGATGTTTAGAGGTTGGAAACAGGTTGGAAATTAGAAGTGTGTTGATAATTGGATATGGAAAGTTTTGGGATTGAGTGATATTAATTGAGCTCATATGCATGCTGAAATTTGTCATTGTAATGTCGCATGATACCTCGGATTGAGCTGAGTTTAGACTAGTGTTAATATGCAGGGCAGGTTGGTTAATACGGTGCGGTTCGGTTCTGTCAAATGAAGATAAGCTTGAATGTAATTAGTTAATGGTATATGGACTGCTAGGAAAATAGTTAGAAGAAGATGTTAGGCTTTTTTCTTTGAATTGTATGTGCAGGGACTGATTGTATTTATTTTTTTGTTGACAGGTTCATAAAGGAAGAGAATGAAAGAAAGAGAATGAAGCTGAATTCTGGTGCTGAGCTGGAAGATGAAGAAGCAAAGGTCTATTGGACTTGAATTGAAGATTCGAGATTAGGATAAAAGCACCAAAACTCGATGTTTGGATATTTTGTAATGGATTTTTGTATTGTATGATTTTTGTAATGAGTTTATGATGTAATGCATGGACTCAAATGTATGAATAATTGGTCTTTTTGTAATGAACATGATTTGGATAATGAGGGAAGTTTGTGTTCGGATTGTGACAACTTGACTTATTTGAATCATGAATTGTTTGAATGGTGTAATGTAATATACTTGAACTTGTAATGAACTTGTGATGGATTTGGTTGAATGGGAGTAATGAAAATGGCTCTTTTTGTAATGAATATTGGATAGAAATTTGGAAGGGCTTTGTAAGATGGATTGGACTTTGGAAATGTAATTTGACCTTTGAACCTTGGAATAGTGGAGTGTTGACTTTTGATTTGAATGTTGACCTTTTCAAATAAACCTTGACTTTTCCTTGTACTTGTAATGGATTTGAATACATGACTTCACTCTTGTGCTTTAAGTAGTATATGATTCTTGCATCTTTTCTCATACTCATTTGAATTTTAAATTCAAAACATATACTTTCTTAGATTTCCATCTTTGCAAACTTAGTGAAGCAATCCAAGTGGAATAGTAACCAAAGATATGGATCAACATGAATTTAGTCGAAAGGTCAACTTTGTTTGATGTAGTCAACAACCTTGCAAAATAATCTCCACATGTCTTTTTTCCTCAATAAATCAACATCTTTGATTGACTTGCAAGACATTCTTAAGCATGTCGAGACCATCAAATGCCTAGGGAAATAAACCCTGGGTCACAACATTCCATGTGAGTAGAATTCCTCTCATCAAGTGCCTTTCAAGATC
Source organism: Vicia villosa (assembly GCF_029867415.1). Taxonomy (NCBI): domain Eukaryota; kingdom Viridiplantae; phylum Streptophyta; class Magnoliopsida; order Fabales; family Fabaceae; genus Vicia; species Vicia villosa. Next base: position 151,987,849 of record NC_081185.1, read on the forward strand.
TGAACTAGTCATAGTCTCGATCATGTGCAAGACGCCATCCTTGAGGAGATAAATAACTTAGCAAAGACCTAAGTGAAACCTCAACTTGCTTTATGACCTTTGATCCCATGCTTTCATATGCTTTATTTAATGAATGAATGCAAAGCCGTGCAAATGCCCTAATGAGGGTATGCAGATGAAATGGGAAGCTTAAGCCAGTTACAAGTTAAAGGGTAGGACAAATTTGGGGTACGACAGCTGCCCCTATTTAATCGTCTTAAACCTGAAGGTGAGATTGGTGCTAGCCTTTCGAACATTCGAGGTAGAAGGAGATTAAATATCAAAGTACCAAAAATTTGTCCTAAAGAGAAGATGGTGTGATTGTTGTCCTCATTTTTTGTTTTTGTATCTGCTGGGAAAAGAGAAATTTATTTTTTCTGTTGGATATATTTACAGTGAACAATGGATTTGGATGGAGATAGCTTGTAACGTGGTAGCGGTGCCGACACGGGGTTTTCAAAGAGAATGGTTGTATGAAACAATGACCGAAAGGAAAAAGATCTCGTACGATCTATGACTCAACATCGACTCGACATCAGGAGAGGATCTAAGCATGATCTTCAGGACTGAAAGAATAAGATCTCTTAAGATCTATGACTCAACATCGACTCGACACCAGGAGAAGACCTAAGCATGACCTTCAGGACTGAAAGAATAAGATCTCTTACGATCTATGACTCAACATCGACTCAACATCAGGAGAAGACCTAAGCATGATCTTCAGGACTGAAAGAATAAGATCTCTTACGATCTATGACTCAACATCGACTCGACACCAGGAGAAGACCTAAGCATGATCTTCAGGACTGAAAGAATAAGATCTCTTACGATCTATGACTCAACATCGACTCAACATCAGGAGAAGACCTAAGCATGATCTTCAGGACTGAAAGAATAAGATCTCTTACGATCTATGACTCAACATCGACTCAACATCAGGAGAAGACCTAAGCATGATCTTCAGGACTGAAAGAATAAGATCTCTTAAGATCTATGACTCAACATCGACTCAACATCAGGAGAAGACCTAAGCATGATCTTCAGGACTGAAAGAATAAGATCTCTTACGATCTATGACTCAACATCGACTCAACATCAGGAGAAGACCTAAGCATGATCTTCAGGACTGAAAGAATAAGATCTCTTAAGATCTATGACTCAACATCGACTCAACATCAGGAGAAAAGAAGACATTGTGTCAGACACTCATCAGAGATTGAAGATACCTCGCCTCGGCACCGTGGTTGGAAGAGATTTGAAATGTAATAGCAGATATCAATCAGAATTTGTAAAGACAACCCTTTGTGTGGGGATGTATTATTGTCTTGACTGGGTGCGGATTTGTATTATCTGGCTTATGCTTTGTATGCATGTTTGAACTTTTCTATGGCGCAATGCTCCATTTTGATGGATATGCTACGCTTTTGAGGATGCAATGCTATATGCAGTGAATACTATATGCAGAGTGCCAAATAAAGGCATTGATGAGGTAAACACCAGGGAGAATCCCCCTAGTGTTAAGGACCATGTGGAGGTGCCAACAGATATTGGACTTTGATTTGTAAAATGCACCTTCTTTGACTTGAAGAATAATTTCTGACTCCTCACCATGTGCCACTGCTTGGAGGATTTTCAGCTTGAGGAGATTCCCTCGATTCACCATGTTGGGGATGAGAAATCCAGGTAATGAGCCTTGGTTAGGGAAGTAGGACGACTCTTAGGAGAAATAAACTCCTATGCTTGGGGAGCGGACCAAACTCTCGGGAGAAATAAACTCCATGCTTGGGGAGAGACCAAGGTTCTTGGAGAAATAAACTCCTATGATTAGGGAGAGGACAATAAAACTCAAAAGATCGTGCCCCAAGTTTCATAACCCATGAAGGAAATTGCCCCAGTGGATCCTTGGAGAGATTTGTCAAATCTCGACGTAACTTCCCCAGATTGGTTGAATTTGAGAGAGATTCCTTGACATGATTGCCCCAGATTGATCAAAGCTTGAAGAGATTTATCGACATGATTGCCCCAGATATACTGAATTTGAGAGGTCAAACTTCGATTCAATTGCCCCTGGTATGCTGAATTTGAGAGGTCAAACCTCGACTCAATTGCCCCTGATTGGGTACATCCTACTAGAACCCTTAGGCCTTCATTGTTTTGAAGTTTAAACAAACATGGAAACAACTTTACCACGCTCAACGGAGCATTAACTGTTCATGCCCAACGGGGTTCTTTGGATAACTTGCCCCTTGATAATCAGTCTCTGAAACGATTAGCTTTTTACTCCACGGAGTTCTCAAGTCTCTTGTGCTTTGACATGATCAAGTTGCTCACTGATTCTCATCCTGAAACTTCTTTGATGTTTAAGCAGATGTTTGTATGCAAAAGAATGTTAATTCTAGGAATGATAATTCTAATGCAAAGTGTACGTTAGTCTTGAAGTTTAAAGAAACTTTTTATTGAAATGAGGTTGCGACCTCTTGTGATTGAATAACTAGTTGACACAACCTCGATTTTTTTGCATGTGAAAGATAGAGCAAACATACGATACCAACATGGATATGAGTCTCGCTTCATTGGGAGTCAGTTAAACGCTATCTCATTGGAGTGTGCTTTCAAAATAACCCTACTTCAATTAGGACTTTTGAGGGTTGTAACTTGGCCAGGTTCACGGTTTTTTTTTTTTAAAAAAAAAACAAAGGATTTTTAGGCTCGAAATTATTTGGTACCCACCCCCTTCGTGATGTTCTCCATTCCTAGGTTCCATTAACTCGACGTGAGTGTTCATTCCTCATAAGGAATTTGGGATGGTTGAGGAATCAATGAGGTTTTTCGGACATGGCAGTCACTTCATCTTGCATTTTTGGTGTCTGATCACACGACTTTGTTCTTTTGATAAAGATTTTTATTTTGTAATTCTTGTTTTCCGCTTCTTCTTTCCCTAACTTTTGCCTGGACAAATTCTCTTGAATTTTATTTTGGAGTCCAGCGGGATGCCCTAACTTTTGCCTAAGTCACTTATTTCAAGTTTTTGACTTAGCGGGCTTTCTTTTTTTTTTTATTCACTTTTTTGAACAAGTCGTGTGATCTTGCGTTGCTCTCGATTTGTTTGAAATATTGTGACTGCCTCATTCTCTGATTGATGAGGGATAACCATTGTGGCATCGTCCTCTTTTGACCTCTTGATGGAATAAGGATAATCATTGCGGTTTTGACATTCCTCATCCCTTTGAAGGATAACCCTTGTTGTATCCTTAGATTCATACCTTTTTGGTGAGTTCTGAACACTCGGTCAAGTTAAATGAACACTACCCTGCCCCAAGGTTAAAATAAGGGTTTTTATGATTAGAAAAGAAACTCCTTCTCCAAGGCTCAAAGGGGTTAACGAGGGTCTATCTCCCTTATATCTCCGGTGTTTGGGGATTTGAAACAATGCCTGTACATCCTCAGTAGGGTTTTTATTCAAAAACACATGATTAGAGATTTTTCATTTTTATCTTTCATCATTCTCCCTCAGCTTTTTGCATAAGCAAGCAATTAGTAAAGTTGGTATCGTAATGCCAAAACATTTTATGAGTGAAAACGAATGGGTTACTTCAAGACAAACATAAACAATGTATTATGATTTTCATTCAGAAATTAACAAGTTTTTACATGCTATTGATGCTTAAACACACAAATGAAAAATTACAATGAGAATGCAGTAAGAAACTAAATGGGTGTCGTTGTTGAGGAGACTTGACTCCGTCTGGACTTGTTGAGCTTGAATACTTTCTGCAGTTCCTTCCAAACACTTCAGATTACTTCAAAAGAGAACTCCAACAAAGTCACCCAAGAGTTGTAAACTTTTGCCTTGCTTTAGGGATTCGAGCAATGCGAATGATGCAATGCTCAAGATAAGAGTGCGTCTTGCTTATCCCTCGTGCGGGAGCCCCAAGCATAGATGTTGAAGAAGTATTCGCCTTCATAAAATGGAATAGCCTTGTATCGTCATCAGATTGAGGAGATCTATTTGTGGTGAAGAAGACCCAAAACACGAATCTTAACCAACTGAAATTCTGACAAACGAGGAAGCAACTGGGCATAAGGCCATCAATTTGTTTCTTATATTTTTCTCTCTGTTAACAAGCAAGGGCCACTGAGAAGAAAATCATGAGAAAAGGCAACTGAGATATGAAGTAGAACCTTGAGGATGAGAAGCATTATGAAGAACACTCTTGATTACCACACGGAAGAAGATTCTGACGAAGTCACATAGGAATTCGTAATGCTTTTAGGGATTCGAGCAATGCAAATGGCGCAATGCTCAAGATAAGAGTACGTCTTGCTTATCCCTCGTGCGGGAGCCCCAAGCATATTCATTGAAGAAGTATTTGCCATCAAACATGGAGGAACCTTGCGTGGTCATCAAACTTAGAGATGCTATATGTTGTAAGGAAAGACCAAAACACCAACTGAAACACCAACCTCCACGGATACAACTGAGTACAAGAACCTTGAGAATGAGAGGTGCTTCTACAAAACATTCTTGATTACCCCTTGGAAAGAAGATTCTGACAAAGTTGCTCGAGAATTTGTGGTGCTTTCATTATTATCATACCAACGAGTTCAAACAAGGAAGTAGCCTTCTACAAAACAGGAAATACTTGAAATGAGAATGCAGAAATGAAATGATGATTGCCATAGTTGAGGAGACTTGACTCCTTCTGGGCTTATTGTTTTTTTGGTGATACTTTACGGAATACGGACATTCACTTGTGCATGAACTCTTCGTTTTATGTGCAGATCATTTGGGGTGAATGATATTGCTTTGGAGTCAATGAGATCTTGGACTTTATGTTTCAAAACATTACAATCCTCAGTTGAATGTCCAGATGTCCCAGAATGGTACTCACACTTTGCATTTAAGTCATATCCTTGAGGAATCGGTGTTGGAGGGGGCTTAAACTCTCTTAGTTGGACCAAAGAATCCTTGAGTAAATGAGAAAGCAATTGACTATAGGTCATAGGAATTGGGTCAATTCTTCTTGGTGGTCTCCTTGGCATTTGTGGACCCTGCTGATGGCAATGATTCAGTACCCATTCTGTTCAGGTGTCTTCCTCTTTTGATCTGGCTGTGAAACAAATGGAGACTGATGAGGTGGGAAACCTGGAACCCAAGATGGTGCATTATGCTTCTGATTTGAAGTAGATCTGACATAGAAGTATGACTCAACCTTTTCTTCTACCACAGTTGGAACCCCATTTCCTTGAACAAACATACCCTCGGGGGTGAACAAAATCACTTTTGAATCAATGAGATCTTGAATTTGCTGCTTCAGCGCCCTACAATTCTCAATATCATGACCAGGTGCCCCAGAATGGAACTCACATCGAGCATTGGCATCAAAGGTGGGGGGAAGCTTTTCAGGCGTAGCCAATTCTCGTAGCTCAACCAACTGAAGCTCCAGCAAACGGGGAAGTAACTGAGCGTAAGGCATCGGGATAGGATTGAGAATTCTCTGAGGTTTCTTAGGCTTTTTCCCACACATTTGGCCTCCTTGGAGAACAGATTGGCATGGAGGTAGTGGCGCATGGAGTTGAGGAGGAACTTCCTGAGGCATTCCATGAGTGGGAAGGGATCCTACTGAAGAGAAGGGATCAACAACTTCTATTGCAGCAGTAGGAACAACATCACCTTCCTTCCTTAATACCGTCTTCAGAACTTCCATGACCAAGCTCAATTGAGTCTTCAACTGACTATTCTCCTCTTTTAGTGCATCCTGATTATGGACCAAGTCTCGCATCTCCAATATAAGATGACCCATTTGTTCCTTCATCTCATCCATTTCCTCACGGAGTTGTTCCATAGTTGATTTTGGAGTTGTGGCGGTGAGAAGTCAAATTTGTTGTTGATCTTGGAATCTGAATAGAAATGGTCCCATAAGTCTTTGAAAGAACCATGAAATGCATGATAGTATGAATGCATGTTTCATTTATGAGAGATCCTAAAGTCTTTTCTCACACTTTAATTCTTCTTTTTTGGAATTAAAGCTTCTTTTTTTGTATAGAATATATTTTCTTTCTTTTTTGCTTTTCTATTTCCTTTTCTTTTACATATATTTTCTTTTCTTTTCTTTTCTCCTTTTTTTTTTGGAAATAGACTTTAGGATCTTTCATAAATGGAGTGGACAAAGCAATGATGTTATGCAATGCAAAAGCATGGGATCCACGGTCCATATAATCTTAGTAACCACTGTACAATCCTCTGAATAACTGATACAGGTCAAATGTCAAAGGTCCGACACCTTTTTGAATACCAGGAAAACCAATAGTCACCAACAGAACAGAATAGTCACCAACGGTACCTGTCATGTATATCCCTCCCCACTCACAGGTGAATCTAGGTCAGGGTAGGTCATGAAACGCAGTATACGGTCCGCCCGAAGGTAAGCATCATCACAGCGCGGATGCGGGTGACGATAATACCTCCGTTTGAAACCACTACTCTGCTCGTAGTCACATGATCCATCCCGAGACGTACACCTCGAGACAAACCATGCTCCCACTCTATCCTAGGGTACCTAAAGTGCACTCATAGCCTGGGTATTGGGCCTTTTACCTCATAGAACATCCCGCCCAACCTGCAAAACAGAACAGAAGACCCCAAGGAACACAGAATATAATCCATATGCATGATGTGCAAACAGAAATAAACATGATATGCAAGCAGAAAAATAAACATGCAAACATATATACAAGGTATAGACATAAAAACAAATAAACACCCAGTAAATAAACAAACAAACGCAGGCTAGGATCGACTCGCTATGGATGGACCAGCAACAGGTTTAGCAACATCCCCAGCAGAGTCGCCAGCTGTCGCACGCTCGCGAAAAAATGAACAGAGTCGCCACCAATATATTTATCCCATAAGGGAAAGGAACATCAGAAAACCTAACAAAGGAAGGAACAGGGTCTTGCGACCAGAGAATCAAGGTACGGGAGTCGGTTACGCAAGGGGAAGGTATTAGCACCCCTCGCGCCCATCGTACTCGATGGTATCCACCTATGTTTGTTTCTATCTAAAGGGTGTGTCTAATGTCTATGTCTATATGCGAAATGAATGCAGAATGTAGGGAAAAGAAAGAATTGTACTCGCACGGGCCCTACCCCGCTGCCTACGTATCCTTTTCAGGAATCAGAGTTACCGTAGCTCGGCTAAAGATTTTCTGTTTGTTTTTGTGTTTTTTAATTGGGCGGAGTCAACGCTCGCGTTCTTGCACAAGGGGACAGCCTAGGATGCAATGGAACGGAGATAACGATGCCCTTAAGAAGAAGAAAGAGATTGGTTTGTGTCTTTTAGGGTAGATGAGTGATGAACAGTACCCAATACCGGGCCACTCACCACTTTCTCTACTTTGCTTTAGTCTGAATCATTGTTAGATGTTTTAAAGTGTTTTTGGTTGTGTATTTTTTAAGGGAATTTACTTCACGACTCGAATCACATAAAATGTATAATGATCGAGAAGCAGATTAGGGAATGAATCCCACTCACTTCCATCCCATTATGTAATGTTTGAGAAACAGATTAGAGAATGAATCTCACTCATTTCTCTCCCATTAATTAATGTTTGAGAAACAGATTAGGGAATGAATCCCACTCGTTTCTCTCCCATTAAGTAGTGACCGAGAAACAGATTAGGGAATGAATCCCACTCGTTTCTATGCCACTAAGCGATTGAGAAATAGATTAGGGAATGAATCCCACTCATTTCTCCATCACTTTCTTAATGTGATTCGCATCTTCCTTTTATTAAGTATTTTAAAAGAGGTTGAAAAGAAAAAGAATGCAAACGGGAACTAATCTTAAATTCTAGTCTAAGTTGTTCTAATTCCTAATGTTAACATGGGATAGATTCTAAAAGAAGCATACAGAAGACATCACAAAATTATAGGTCAAAAGTGATACAATATTAGTACAAAACTTGAATTGAAATGGCTTGGAATATAGTATAAAAGCATGGAATAAAAGGATTCAAAAATAGTGCAAAATTAGCCTAAAAATACTATTATTTTTTATGAGTTTTTATTGTTAACAAATCCTAAAAATCTAACAATTAAATTGTGATCTAAATAAAAAAACTAAGGAGAAAATTGATTTTATTGTTTTCTAAGTCATTTTTATTACCTAAAAATCTAACAAATTTTAATGGTGATTATTTATTCTTTTATGAAAAAAACTAACAAAGAAAATTGATTTTTATGTGTCGTTTTTACTCCCTAAAATCTAACAAAAGTAAGTGATTTTTATCATGTTTTTATTATCTAAAAATAGTAGGAAAAAACTATGTACAAAGACTAATTCTACACATGGAATAATGGAGTCAGGGGGTGAATGTTAAAATCGGTGGTGAGATTATCAGTATGGGCGCAGGCCCTCTGGTAATGGCCCAATACACTTTTTTGTTTCAGATTTTTGACTGGGGTGTAACGGGCCAGAGGCATAGCAATTCGTGGATGGGCCCGTGGTCATTCTTTACTGTTTGCAGCACAAGAACAGAAATAACATGATTGGGCTCAGGAGGGTGTAGCGATTTCGTTTAGCCCAAGTGTGTATTGATCCAATTTTCATTATTCAGATTTTATGTTAATTATGATTCAAATCTTAGACTAAGCATGATTAACCTCCACTGATGCAACTAATTTCAATTAATCAAATCAAAGGCTAAGTTAATCAAAACAAAAAATTGAAAGGGGATTAGGGTTAGATTATTTGTGACCTCTCAACTTCATCGCTCTCAGACTCCTTCTCTTTCTCTCGCGAACTCAGCGGCCGTGCCTCCTTTTCCGGCGAGCCTCTGTTCGCCGCCATGAACCACACTAAGACCTCACCGATCTACTCTCTCCATTCAAACATCCGTCTCTGATTTCATCTCTCAGTTCTCTCGGACTCGCTTCCTCCGTGTAACTCTCACTCTTAGCCCCGATTTGAACTTCCCGGTTTCCTCCGCTCACCGTCTCCGATTCGATCTTTTGCTCATTTCTTGAGGATTCTTGTTGTATCGAAGGTTATGGCGGCGTCGAAGCTGAGTTGATGATCGGCGATTGAAGTTGATGTTGAGAAAGATGAAGAGCGGTGATTTTCAGAGTGGAGGAGAAAGATGAAGGCCGATGATTGAATAACGATGGTGAAGATTGATGGTTTGCAGCGATGATGTGAGGATGAAGCGGCGAATTCTGCAGGTTGGAGAAGAATCCTATTTTGGAGATTTTCCGATCTTTCTGCTGAGGAGAAGATTCATTTGAGAAGTTCAAGGAGTTTTCTGGTGATGTATGAAGGTTGAAGATCGAAGAGGGAAGCTGGAGATTTTCTGAGAAGGCCGTTGAAGATGAAGAGAGAATTGATGGATTCTGTTACGGTGGTGAATGAGGCGTGTGAAGATGAATGGGGAAGAGAGTGAGAAATGGTGGAGGAGCAAAAAAATGGTTGAAGAAGTTGAATTGTGGAGGGAAAGAGAATATATAGATTGAGATTCTGAGAATCAGTTAGAGAGTGAGGATTGAGGGCCGTTAGATTGAAGTTTTGGTTGGAGAATTGAATGGTGAGGATTAAGACTGATTTTTGGTTAGTTGCAATTCTGTTTTTTTTGTTTCAGTTAGTTATTTTTGTTTGATAACTGTTAGTTACATTGGGAAATGAAAGTTAGTTAGGTTTGTAACTGAAAGTATTTTCCTGAATTTCTTGTTAACTGCAAAACTAAATTATTAGTTAAGAACATGGATGATAAACTGCCCTGGTTTGATGGTTGGACACTGATGTTGTTTGATTTGCTTTTGACTCGGCAGCAATATTCTGGAGAAGAGCACCCAGCGGAGCAGCAGCGTCTTCGAGAGATTTTGAGTTTTAGCGACAAAGCCGATTCTGCGTTCGAGCCCAGTGAGGCACATCTTCTACTCGACAGAGTTTTTTTCCTTTTTGACATGGATGATGATCTTGCTCCTGTACCTGTGACTTTAGATGGTATGCCCTCAAGCCTATATGTATCTTTCCTTGTTACAGTATGTATGTGTGTGCATTGAACTAGTTCAGAAATTGAAGTATCCTTGTGACTGATTTGCATTGAATGAACATGTATGCGATGTATGTACACTGGGGAGTTTAAATGTTGATATGGCTTGAACATAATGATGTATGTAGGGTATTTGGTATTTGTTTCATGAATTAAATGGGATGTGTATGATTATGATGAATGATGATTTGCTATGCTTATTTGGTGTATGATTGTTTAGGCTTAGTTCTGAACCTGTTTTGTATTAGTGATTGATGGATGTTAGGTTAGTTTGAATGGGTTAAAAGGGTGAAAGTGGTGCTGTTTGAAATTAGCTTGAGTATGGTTTGGATAGGATAATGTTTGAACCTGAATGTGTATGTCCTGTATTGAATATGGCAGGTATGTTAGTGATGTGTAAATGTGTGATGTTTAGAGGTTGGAAACAGGTTGGAAATTAGAAGTGTGTTGATAATTGGATATGGAAAGTTTTGGGATTGAGTGATATTAATTGAGCTCATATGCATGCTGAAATTTGTCATTGTAATGTCGCATGATACCTCGGATTGAGCTGAGTTTAGACTAGTGTTAATATGCAGGGCAGGTTGGTTAATACGGTGCGGTTCGGTTCTGTCAAATGAAGATAAGCTTGAATGTAATTAGTTAATGGTATATGGACTGCTAGGAAAATAGTTAGAAGAAGATGTTAGGCTTTTTTCTTTGAATTGTATGTGCAGGGACTGATTGTATTTATTTTTTTGTTGACAGGTTCATAAAGGAAGAGAATGAAAGAAAGAGAATGAAGCTGAATTCTGGTGCTGAGCTGGAAGATGAAGAAGCAAAGGTCTATTGGACTTGAATTGAAGATTCGAGATTAGGATAAAAGCACCAAAACTCGATGTTTGGATATTTTGTAATGGATTTTTGTATTGTATGATTTTTGTAATGAGTTTATGATGTAATGCATGGACTCAAATGTATGAATAATTGGTCTTTTTGTAATGAACATGATTTGGATAATGAGGGAAGTTTGTGTTCGGATTGTGACAACTTGACTTATTTGAATCATGAATTGTTTGAATGGTGTAATGTAATATACTTGAACTTGTAATGAACTTGTGATGGATTTGGTTGAATGGGAGTAATGAAAATGGCTCTTTTTGTAATGAATATTGGATAGAAATTTGGAAGGGCTTTGTAAGATGGATTGGACTTTGGAAATGTAATTTGACCTTTGAACCTTGGAATAGTGGAGTGTTGACTTTTGATTTGAATGTTGACCTTTTCAAATAAACCTTGACTTTTCCTTGTACTTGTAATGGATTTGAATACATGACTTCACTCTTGTGCTTTAAGTAGTATATGATTCTTGCATCTTTTCTCATACTCATTTGAATTTTAAATTCAAAACATATACTTTCTTAGATTTCCATCTTTGCAAACTTAGTGAAGCAATCCAAGTGGAATAGTAACCAAAGATATGGATCAACATGAATTTAGTCGAAAGGTCAACTTTGTTTGATGTAGTCAACAACCTTGCAAAATAATCTCCACATGTCTTTTTTCCTCAATAAATCAACATCTTTGATTGACTTGCAAGACATTCTTAAGCATGTCGAGACCATCAAATGCCTAGGAAAATAAACCCTGGGTCACAACATTCCATGTGAGTAGAATTCCTCTCATCAAGTGCCTTTCAAGATCTGAACTAGTCATAGTCTCGATCATGTGCAAGACGCCATCCTTGAGGAGATAAATAACTTAGCAAAGACCTAAGTGAAACCTCAACTTGCTTTATGACCTTTGATCCCATGCTTTCATATGCTTTATTTAATGAATGAATGCAAAGCCGTGCAAATGCCCTAATGAGGGTATGCAGATGAAATGGGAAGCTTAAGCCAGTTACAAGTTAAAGGGTAGGACAAATTTGGGGTACGACAATATATTTACGCATAGAATTCATAATCTTTTTAGCTTATGATTATCTAATTAACACTTTATGAAAATTTTCCGGTCTAATTGGATGACTCCGAATTTCCGACAAGAAATCGAATATTTCATACACTAATACAATACAAAATAGACAAGTTTATAACAATAAAAGCACACATATTGTAGGGGTGTGAAGTATAAAGTCGGTGGCCGGTTAAATTCTCAAATACTTGTATATTAGAATTAGGCCCATAACAAGCAACGGCCAGGCCCGTTGGACACGTCAACTTGTTCACTTCCCTTGCAGTATCATATGCTTCTTGTTCGTTTTTACTTTTCTCTTTCCATTAAAAACCTGAGAGAAGCAAACACTTCAAGTTATTCTCTGTTCTTCTTCATAGAATCATTTCCTTCCTAGTATGTCTCATTTCCTACGAAAATCCCTTTCCTCGTTTCTGTACAATATTGTCAAAACTGCTTCACCAACGTTGTTCTGTTGTCGCCACCTATCACATTCCCATCCCCACAACACCACTTCTTTATTCTCTTCCACTTCGCTTTCAAGAAACAGTTACACAAACGGTTTATCTCTCACTCAAGCCCGCTTTTGGGCCTCTCAGCCCGCCTCCGCGGCCGCCGAACCCTCAACCTCCGACGGGCTCACCGTCGAAGGAGTTCTAGCCAATAACTGGACCATTCTCGATGAAAACGACGGCGATTGGAAGAGTCACGCAGCAGCTATAGCTCAATCTATCAATTTGATTAAACGCCGATTACAGGTAAATCAAACATTCATTCAATTAATCTTGAATTCATGATCATCTTAGAAATTGATTAGACCGTGTTTGTGTTTGTGGTGGCAGTGGAAGAAATTGAAGGTTAGGTTGAGTATGTTATCTGTTCAGCTGAATAAGGAAGATCTTTGGGATGATCCTGTTCGAGCCGGTAAAATTAACAGGGAACATGGTTCCTTGCTTGGGAAAATGAAAGAGGTGAATGGGTTGGAGAGAGAGTTACTTGAGCATATTGAAATGATAAAGCTTGCTCGGGAAGAGAATGATGAGGAATTGGAATTGGTGGGGACTTCATTCATCATCTAGGCATGTATTTATCTATTTTATTTTTTCATCTTAGGGTTTGAATTTCATAAAAAAGGGTGTTGTGTTTAAGAGATTGTAGCATGAGTTTTTTCCCCTTCATATAAGGGATTACATATAAGCTATTTCCGTAACAAAAGATAAAACAAAGGGAAACTGATTTTATATAAATAAGATATAAGTTATTTTTCATCGATAAGTTACCCCAGAGAGCTTATGTAGGTAAGCAGAAAACAACTTATGGTAGTGTAATTAGCTGTTTTTATAATAAATAAGTTATCCCGGAGAGCTTATATAGATGAGCAGAAAGCAACTTATTGTCGTGTAATTACCTGTTTTATGATAGATAAGTTATCCCGGAGAGCTTATCTAAATAAACTAAAAACAACTTATGGTAGTGTAATGTAATTAGTTGGTTTTATGAGCTATTTTTCATAGATAAGTTATCTCGGAGAACTTATATAAATAAGCTGAAAACAACTTATGGTCGTGTAATTAGCTGTTTTTATGAGCTCTCCTAGACAGTCTTACAATTGTTTATGCTAGTAGGTAAGCTCAAATTAGTATCCAAATAGGCCTATAGTAATCTAACTCATCTTATAATTCAGCACTAAATTACAAAGTAGAGTGAAGTAGAAAATAATATGACTGAACAGTAGAGCTAGTAAGAAAGTTTAAAATGATTGTGGATTATTTAGTTTTGTATTGAAATGTTTGATAATTTGTTAGAGCTCAACATACTGCGAGATAAATCTAATTTAGAGGACATATTCATCATTTTGTCATACAGATTGCAGCACTAAATATTGAAAGCATGTTTCATTGTAGTTTCTTCTCTTTCAATGTTCGCAGTGATAGATAAGCTGTCCTTTTTTACTGATATATGCCGACTCATATTCATGCAGAAACTGTCTTCCTTTTCAGGAATCAATGAAAGCATTGCTTAATATGAGAAGAAATGCAAAAGAGAAAGAGATAGAGGCATTGTTGTCTGAGGAGCACGATTCTTTATCTTGCTACATTGAGGTTATTTGTAGTCATAGATATTTAAAAGTAGCTAATGTTGCATTGCAGTAGTGTTTTTCTTGAAAAGTATCCTTATATCTATAACCCCGATATAAGTCTATGAACTTGGTTTTCGCGTGCTCTAAACAAGAATATCTTGCTCATGACGCTGCTTGCTTTATTATTTTATGTAGGTTCAGGCTGGGGCCGGGGGTACTGAGAGCATGGACTGGGCTTCTATGATCATGCAGATGTATAAATCATGGGCCCAACAACGTGGATATAAAGTTACTGCAATGGAAGAAATGCCTGGTGAGGTTGCAGGAATCAAGGTTTGTCGGCTGTCGCTCTTTCCTATAGATTAAATTTATTCTCTATTATAGGAACTGCTTGTTTCTGAACAAAAATCTGTATATTTTTTCAGCGAGCTACAATTAAAGTAGACGGTGAATTTGCATTTGGATATGCCAAATCAGAAATAGGAGTCCACAGGCTGGTGCGCATATCACCTTTTGACAGTAACAAGCGCCGACATACTTCATTTGCTGCTGTAGCAGTTATTCCAAATCTTGGTGATCAATCTTCCAGCGTACAGATTAATGAATCTGATCTTCGAATTGAACGATTCCGCGCTAGTGGTGCTGGTGGACAGCATGTTAATACTACTGAAAGTGCTGTAAAAATAACTCATATTCCTACAGGAGTTACTGCAACTTGTCAGAACGAAAGGTATGAAATATGTGAACAAATTCATGCATTGGCTTGGTTCTCATTTTCTTAAATGTTCTGTTTGGTTATTATTTGAAACAGATCGCAACATCAGAATAAGGCTTCAGCAATGGCTGTGCTTCAGTCAAGACTAAACCAGCTGGAGATGGCACGCCAGGCGCAGTTGAATTCACAGCATACACAATCTCTCACTGACATAACTTGGGGTAGTCAGATACGTAGTTATGTGCTTCATGTAGGTTTGAGATTTTTACATTTCCATATTTTTGTTGATGAATTTTAACTATCTGATCATTGACATTAACTATTTTATGTACGATACAGCCTTACCGTATGGTGAAAGATCTTAGAACTAACTACGAGGTTTCAGATGCTGACTCTGTCCTTGAGGGAGATCTAGACGGTTTCATCATGAGTTATCTATCGGCTTCTTTGGATAAAAATGAAGACGATGCTTAAATGTATTAAATTGCCAGATTAAGTTGGCACTATGCATGTTTGTGCTCAAATGGACGCGTTTGGCATTTTGAACAGTTTTGCGCAGGTGAAGACAATCACTGTCATAGAGTTGCTGACATTCGTTATCAAGGTATACCGGTGTACAAGGATACATATTGTTCGGTTTCCTAATGGTATTCTCGCGGTCATAAATAAATGAATATCTACAATTGAATACGGAAGCACAAAGCTTGATTATTAAGGGCTTGCACTGTCCAAATAACATATCAAATGACCTATGCTACTGCTGCTTATGATTCTTGTGTTTTATGTCTCATTTGTAATTTGTATACATATATTAGTAAATGTAGAACGTAATTTGTAATTTTTCTTCTCCTGATAAAAGATACAAAAGAACTTGTGTTGCCAACTCTGCTCAAGGGATAATTGAAGCGGATAAATTTTATGCGGCTTAAAATGCCCTTTTGGTCTATTAATTTGATTATTTTTAATTTTTAATCTTCATTTTAAAAATCAGCTTTTGATGCCTTTGCTTTACCCTCTTTGATATTTGATTGATCTTCCAATACTTTTTGAATACGTGTCGTGTCATTGATGATTAAAATAAAATATTAATTTCTAATGATTTGGCTTTATTAATTTCTCACTTCGATCTTTTTTTTTTGGTATAAGAGAGGGCCTAAGCCCAAAAGAAGCACAAACTACAACTTATCAAAAAAGAAACTACTAATAGTCATTGAATCCGCCACTACAAACGGTTCAAGAAACTCTGGAACTTCTTTATAAAGGGTGAAGTTTTTGTCAATGCATCCCTGAGTAGCTAACATATCAGCACAGCCATTTGTAAACCTGGAAACTTGAACAACTATCACAAGCTCGTGCTCGTGTTATCTTGACATCAAAAGAATTAAATTGACAATTCAAGAACTGTCGGAACACATCAATTATATTCTGTGTATTTTTTGGCTATTATTAAGAAGTAAAAAATAAGAAATATTGTGGCATTAAACCACATTTGATGGAAAATTCAGAAATTAATACTACATGTTTAATTGCCTTATAGTATGCGGAATATTTTTATAGTAAAAGTTAATACAAATAACTAATTGTTAGTTCGTTCATTGGTGATTGTCGCTAGTTGGTCCAATGGTGATTGTCGCTCGATTTGGTAGAGAGAACTACAGTTTGACTACGATTCAATGGGTCGGATAATGAGGGTGGAAAAAAAAGTTAACACACATAATTTCTAGAGTTTTTTTTTTCTTCTGGAATTTTGGATTTTTATAGAGAATTTTATGATAGATTTTTTTTAAAAACGGTAAGATATAAGGGGTGCTGGTAGAGATCTCTTACACATGGCCCATACATGTTGAGCCCATTATTCTCTCCCTTCCTGTTTGTATGAACCTCAAAGCAAGAATCTGTTAATACGATTCTCCCTCTTCTCGAAGCATTCAACGATTCCTTAACTAATTTATTGTTAAGAATTGGGTTATGTTCCCTGTATTTGTTTCTGTCTTTCTGACATGCCATGGATTTCCAGAAGAACAGGGTTCGGTTTCTTACAATTCTCTCCGCCATCCTTGTTCTTAGCATCATAGGTACCACTTTTTTTTACCATTCTATTTATGCACTTACAATTCAATGTAACAATGACTGTTTTCTCATATTTGTATTGATTTTTATAACGGGTGTCAATTATTGATAGTATTTTGGGGGAGTTTTCCTAATCAGGTTTATCTTAACTAAAACCTATTTTAAAGAATACTAATCTCAGAAATTATTTTCAAAATTTTGTTGAAGGAAGTGTAAGAGTCAATTCTCTGTCCAAATTGTATGTGATGATAGTTCTATAAGTTAAAATCCGATGCATAACTCGAAAATTAGCATTCTTATTTAGGAAATGGAAGATGAAGGTTTATTTTTTAACATGGATTCTATCAATTGCTTTGAGTTTATTTTTGTAAATGTGTTATGATGATTTGATAATTATTAATTAGGGATAAAAGGCTTATCTAAGTTTTTCTACCGACATAAACACGCGTGATAATGTTTGGGAGAACTTATGAAAACGGTTTATGAGTTATGTTTATCCGAGTTTTCAGATAAGTTTTTTGCATAGCTTATGAAGAATTGTAAAGCTCATATGAAATCAATTTGACTTTATATTACTTTTTGTTATAGAGATAACTTATATATAAAGCTCTTATATGATAATTGTTTATGCTATAAACACTTAATTAAGTTGTTTATCTAAATAGGGTCTTAATTAAGCAACTTTTGTTACTTCCATCAAATGTTAATTTAAGTGACTTCTTTGCCTTGGATTTTCATATTTGACTATGGAAGCCCTCCAAACTTAGAATTTCTGTTTAAGCTCACACTCTCTATAGCATCGACACCTCTGAACAAAGACGTGTCTGTGTCTGTGACGGATACTGACATCGACACTTGTGATTACGTTTAATTTATTCATCTTTTTAAATTATTACCGGTTGTGTCAAGTGTCATTATCCTGTCTGGTATATGTGTATGTGTCCGTACTTCATATCTCACACTCTATTCAGCTGAAAAATGCAGGGAGCTTGTTGGCGAGAAGGCATCATCCAAAAGTGGGCAGTTTACATTCTTAAATTGCTTTGATTTGGGCTCTGGATCTTTAGCATGTGGAGTCAAGGAAAGTGTGAAGCTCTATGTCAACAATATTAGATCCTCCCATGTTGAAGGAGCAAGGCACAACGCAATCCGATCTGCTCTTATTGACGCTGCTTCGCAGGGTATGTCACCGACTCACTCAGAAAAATATGCTCAGAAAGAAGGTAAAAAAGCGGCGAAATTGGCTGCTCGTAAGGCCAACCGGATCATAGGTCCCATCATCTCTTCCGGATGGGACTTTTTCGAAGCTGTTTACTATGGTGGTACCTTTACCGAGGGATTCCTTAGGGGAACCGGTACTTTGTTTGGAACTTATAGCGGAGGATTCACGGGGGAGCAGAGACTTGGGAGATTCGGTTATCTTGTTGGAAGTCAATTGGGAAGTTGGGTTGGTGGTAGAATAGGGCTCATGCTCTATGATGTGGCTAATGGAGTGCATTTCATGTTTCACTAGATTTCTGTTCATTGCTCTAGGGGTTCCATTGTTTATAATTACGAATCCATCTATTATAGGTAAGAAAACATATGAAGATTCTGAACTGATATGAAATACTACAGAAGTTTATACACCATTTTTATTCTTTTCACATTTTAATTGAATGTACATGTGTTCTCATTCAATGTGTCTGCCACAGTTTTGTATATATTTTTTATCTTATAAATATAGTACACTGATGATTTTATACACTTTCCTTTTCCCATGGTGCACATGATGTTTTCTCTTTTTTTCTCAATTGGAAAACCTTCTGAACCTATATAGATTGTTCAAATAGATGTGGAGTATTTCAAATATCAAATCCAGACAATCAGACAATTTTTTAAATGGTCGATATAATCAGGGCCGGTCCTTTAAATTTGAGTGCCTTGGGCGAATCAAAAGAGTGGTGCCCCTATATTTTTTTAACAATAAATACATAAGGATAAAAGAAATAATTGGATATAAAACACATTTTCATTTGACATTGTGCAAAAAGAATACAAGTATGGATTTTTGAATCAATATTTATACTACATCAAAATATAAACCACTATAACGAGAGTTATTCTTCTTCTTCTTCTTTTTCTTCTTCTTGATCTAATCTTTTTTCCTTTAAAAAATTGACCAAACCTTTAAAACTATTTAAATATCACCTCTTAGCATTTTTGTTGCAAAATCATTAATAATTTGGTCATAATCAAAGTTCTTCAAAAAATTATTTTCAATTGAAATCAACGCAAGATTATTTAATCTATCTTGTGACATAATCGATCTCAAATAAGATTTTAATAATTTTAATTTAGAACAACTTCTTTCATTAGATGCAACACTGATAGGAATAGTCAATATTATTTTATAAGTTATGCATGCATTAGGAAAACAATTAAAAATCTTTAGAGAACTCAATATCATATAGCTTGATTTTGATTTAACTGTTAAAACTTCTCCAATATCTTTTAATTCTTCAAACAAAATTTCACCATCAAAATCAACAACTTAATCCAAATTTGACACGATCACAAGATTTCTAACCTATCAAATGACACTATCAATAATATAAAATATTTTATATATCATTTTTTTAATTTTAGTGCCTCAATTAAATTGTCTAGTTGCTAAAATTATGGATATATTAATTGATTTTATTCTACTCTATATATTATTTATGGAAAATTACATTCTTTTATTAATTTTGACTTTGTAGTGTCACTATAATTTTGTTAGCCAGTGTTTTTTAAAAAAGATTTAACAAGTTTTTTTACTATAGAAAATTTTCTTTTAATATATATAGGGGTAAAAAAAATTTTGGTGCCCCTAAAATTATGGGGCCCTGGGCTCCCGCCCCACGAGCCCATGCTCAGGGCCACCCCTGGATATAATTCACCAATATAGTTGATGAAATGTTAGATTTGGTTAATGAATATATTACATGTTGCGATTTAGCAAACCATCTATTGAAATTATTAGCTACAAAGTTGAATGTGATTTACATTGATTTTCAAGTGTTGAAATCTACCTGTAGTTCAACACTTGAAATTATGGTTAATAATGTTTAAATTTGTCATCTATTTAATATAAATGTAAGGTTGTGATGATGACAACCCTAGACCAAAAACCTTATCATTTGTCTATGTGTCATCTTTCTATAACATTTGCTTAAGTGTCAGCTTCAAATAACCTCATGATTATGTGTCATCCAATTAAATATAATAATAAGACTCAAATATATTTTAATTATAATTCTCAAATATATTATTTAATATTTTATAACTCACAAATATAGCCACCAATATTAATAAAATAATAATATAAATAATAATATAATATTCATCTAATAATAATAATATTAATTAATAATAATTATATCATTAATAATAATAATAATAATAATATTATGATATCCATCTAACACTATTGAAAAAATTATTTATAAATATTATATTTTTATCTATTATGAAATGCAATTAAATAATAATGAATTGAAAATATACAATCATCTATATATTTCATATACAATTAAAAAACAAAAAAGAGGTGAATCGGCCTAACCTCATTAATTTTAAAAATAATATAAATTATTTGAAATATATTTTAAATAAAACAATAATTATGTATTAAAATATCTTCACAAAGAATGAAAAAAAAACTCACAAAAGAACCGTAAAAGAATTGAATCAATAAATTAACAAAACAACTAAACCAATGAATTAATTTATAATTAACTAATGAATTAAAAATATACAACAAATATATAATTAATATGCAATCAAAAGAAGAAGAAAACGGAAAAGGTGGGTCAGCCATATCTCTTAGTTAAATAATGAGTTAAATTCTCAATTAAATGATTAATTAAAAATATACAATAAATTATATTTAATATATTAGCATAAATCACCATATTGGTAAATTTAATTCTCAACCTTTAAATTTAATCATAAATAAAAATTAAAAACGGTTGTCTAAATTAGTTATATATATATATATATATATATATATATATATATATATATATATATATATATATATATATATATATATATATATATATATATATATATATATATATATACATCCTATAAACAATCCATTCGGTAAGAATGAAATCTCAAACAAAAATTACTATTCTCAAACCTTTGTGATTTTATTGTGGCATCTGTTTTCTTTCAATACAATAGTGATTTACTGTTTTATGATATTTTTAGATATTTTATGTGCATTATATGTATCGGGAGTACAGATGAAATGGTGGTTAGATTAAGAAGAACTTTTAAGTAAGAGATACCAACTACTATGAATTTGAAAATAGGATAAGCGTTTTACATATTGTAGAATAAGAAATATTTTTCAAAATTTTGTAATTTTATAGTAGGATATGCTTTCTTCCACTAAAATGGTGAGACTATTTTAATGATATTTTTATATATTGTACAACGAGTATCATATGCATTGTTTATAGACATTTTGAATGAATTAATGCAGGTGGAATGGTAGTTTATACACATTTATTTTTCGAAGTTTTGTAATTTTATAGTATGGTATATTTTCTTCCACTACAATGGTGAGACTATTTTAATGCTATTTTTATATATTTTGTAACGTGTATAATATGCATTGTTTATAGATATTTTGAATAGAACGATGGTTTATAGATATTTTGAATAGAATGATGGTTTATACACCTTTTTGAATAAATACATATGGAATGATTAAATTTATATGAGATATACATATGCAATGGTTAAATTTATATGAGATATACGAAAAAAATTATAATGCAGATAGAATGGCCAGATAAAGAGGAATATTTAAGTGAGAGGTAGCATCAACCATCAATTTTAAAATATTGTATATTTAGTGAGGCTTTTAATAAGTTATTTGTGTGTAATTTTAAACGCAATTTTCTTATTGAGTTGTGTTTAATAGAATAATGATAATTGTTTAAGATAATATTTATTTATGTATAAAGTGTTATCACTTTGGTCAAAATGTGTTAATAATAAAAATATCTTATTATTTTTTAATTAAATAAATACAATAAAATGTAATGTTTAATATTCATTTATGTGTATATTGAAAGAATTATTATAATATCACTTTAAATATGTAAAAAATATTTGTATTTGATATGAAACTTATTTATAATTTTTTGAACTATTTAACTAAATTAATAAAGGATAATTTTATTTCGATTCAACTTTGGAAAGATTTCAAAATTTGATTTCAGAAGGATTTTTTGCAAACTTGGTGTGATTCTCTCTCAATTTGAATACAACATTTAATTAACACTAAATAAAAAATTTAAAAAATAATTGTTATTTGATTGTGTACAAATATAATTATATTTTATTACACTAACTTCTGTTTTTTTCTTATTATTAATTTTTTTGTAAATTTTTTTAAATATTAGTTTACTTCTCTCAATAGCACATTTTATTTATTTTATAGTAAATTTAAATTATTGAAATCGTTTGTTGTTTATGTGCCAGACTAAAAAATTCTATTTTTTAATTTTATATTTATAAAACTGAAAATTTATCTTTCTAAAAACGTAAATTTAACTTTTAAAACAAACATAGCACTTGACTTTAAGTTTTAGAATATAATTAAAACGTAAATTTAATATTTTTAACCAACCTTCAATTAAAGATATTTTTTAATGATAATAATTAACATTTATAAATATTGAACAAAAAATTAAAATCATAGTCGTTAATAATTTAATTGTCTAAGAATATAATTATATTTTATTATAGTAATTTTTTAATATATTTTTTTCTATTATTTTTTTATTTGCAAAAATATTTCATATTCCTTTACTACTATTTTATACGCCTTTATTATTAATTAATAATAAGTTTTAATTATTATAATTTTTTGTTATAGATGCAGCAGACTAAGAATGCTGCCTTTTTTTAAAATTTAAATTTTAAAATTTTATCTTCACTGTCTCCCATTTTTAATTTAATATTAATAGTCCTATATTTTATTATAATAGATTATTATTATTATAATAAATACAACATACTAAAATACAAAAAAAATATAACTCTAGAAAAATATTAATAGTCCTATATTTTAATTTTTTTTTCTAAATTTAATATTACTTTAATTTTAATTGTAATTCTAATTGTAATAGTATATTTTGGTGGAAGATATTATTATCTATAATAATCTCTTTTATATTCCATAACCAACCATCACTTTTTGTTTTTTTTTTTTTGTTTTTTCATCTCCTTAACTCTTCATTAAGAGTATCATAAAATTTTTATTTTAGTGCAATACTTAGATTTGTTTATCCGTTACTATTTTTTTATTAATTGGTAAAATAATTAACTGCTAAAAAATGAGAGGTCATAATAATAGTATTAATAATAGAGTCTATGAAAATGGTTATAAAATATTATGTCTTTTTATATTCTTACACACTTTTATAACCACTCTTAATTCTATCTTCATTATTTATCAATTTCATTTGCTACCATTTTGGATTAAAATACCTATCACATGGAAATATATATATTTTTTTGAAAAAGAAATATATATTTTATATATTCCAAAACCTTTGTAGTACAAAACGACCCCGAGAGTCCAGTTTGATAACGAACAAAACAAACAAATTAAAGCATAAGGTGAGCAATGTGCTCTCTATATTTCCCCCTCATCCACAATCGATGCACTACCGTATCTATAATTTCTTCTGCTATTTTATTGTATAGGATTAAAAAAATTATTTGAAATAAATATTTGAAATTTGTTTTATTTTATCATTTATTTTATTTTTTCCTTTCATTTGTTAATTTAGTGGGATAGGTCTTTCCCTCTCACTATTAAATTTTTTTTTTTATTAATTTATATTGAAGTTATAATAAACCAAACAACATTATAAGTTTTGTTGATAAGATGTGTTTGAGTTTATTATTAATTTAAATAGAGAATTGAATTACTATATACGATTTACAATTTATATATTAAAAAAATTTATTCACTTAAATTTTTTAAGTTGATTGTAATGAAGATGGTTATATTCTTTAACTTATATACAATTTACTAATTTAGATTAAAATACGTATCACACGAAAATAATTTATTGTATAGGATAAAAAAATTATTTGAAAAAAATATTTGAAAAAAATATTTGAAAAAATTTACAACAAATACTTGAGATCTATAAATATTATTTTCTATGCACTTTTATTTTATTTTTAAATTTAACTCTTAACAAATTTGTCATTGCTTTTATAAATGAGACATTATTTTTCATTCATTTTAAAATTGAACATTATTATTCATAATTAAGATGATTACTTATTTATTAATAATAATAATTATAATTGATAATAAGATAAACAAATCATATTATTTATTATTACAAAAATTTAATTATTCTAATAGACAAAAATAAACATCATTAGTAAAAAAATAAATATATTTTTTATATTTTTATTCAATTTTATCTGTGAAAATACAAATTTTTATTGAATCATTCTCCAATTAAATTCTTGAGAAATAATATTTGAAGTAATAATTATAAACATACTCGTGCAACACACGGGCCATATATCTAGTTAATTAAGTTCGTTTGATTTATAGTGAGATTTTTTTTTTGACTTATGAGTTCTATAATTTTGATATTCTCATTAACCATTCATTATTATATACCTGTTAAAAACATACAATAAGAGTATTCATGTATTTGGAGGTGTTGTATGTGATATTTAGGATGGTTGATGGTGTTTAGAGGTATCTCATGCAGAGTGGTGGAAAGTATTAATGCATTTGGAGAGGTTGTGTATGATGTTTAGGATGGTTGATGGTGTTTAGAGTTATCTCAAGTAGAGTGGCGGAAGCTCTGTATCTGTGGGTTTAGGTGAATAATTAATCTCTCTTTTTCAACCCTAAAGTTGAGATATTTATACAGATCTTTTGGGCTTGAATCATTGTACCCAAGAACGGCTACTCTCCCACTTTTGTCAGGAGTGAGAGATAAGAACCATTCTTCTCTTATAATCATGAAGAACATGGTTTTCCTCTTTGACTAACTCATCTATCACATTGGCGTATAAGGTCACGTCATTACCAATGCTCATTGGACATACGAAAACCACATTGAATATCCCAAGCACAGTTTGTGCGCCTTATGATAAGTCATGGACGATCTAAGCGCTACACTAGTACTCGCTCGACATTCCTTCAAGCGGATTATAGTATTTGGCCATCTTGTGAGTTTTTTATTGCTTCCTTTGCGCCCTCTTGTCTTAGACTTGATAAATTTATCTCAGTACATGGTCCAATACAATTATATTGGTAAACAGTCTCTCAAGCACGAGGTCTTATAAAGGACAAAGTGATTTACTTCAATTGCCTCCAATATTTATGTTTGGGATACCCCTAGAGAGAAGTTAAGGCCATCCTTGGAAAGAGTCCCTCAAGCAAAATTAGGGAAAGAGTTCCTCAAGTAAAACTTAGTGTGAGTACCTCAAGCAAAACATGGAGGTGAGTCCCTTAAGTTAAACTTGGGGCGAATCCCTTAAGTTTCACTTGAGGTGAGTCCCTAAATCGCCACTTGAGGCGAGTCCTCAAGTGTCATAGGTAAACACACGCTCAACATTAAATGCAGCTAATGATGAGTTCGTTTTAGGAAGCCAAATCGACATGGATTCTTTGCATGTGTTTGACGTGGAATCTTTTTGCAAATCTTGATGTACCTAGTAGTAAAATCGTATGCCTAACTTCAAATCCCTTTACAGAGGGGGTTCAACCCCCACTCTCCTCCTTTTCAGATACTTTCTCCTCCTAAACCTTCATAAGGCGCATAACAAACTAGCTTCCTAGCTTCACCAAGTTCTACTCTCAATCATTTATCCACATGTATAAGTCTTTATTCTTCCTCCCTCTTTTTCCACTTTAATGACAATAAATGGTTTATATGAGAGTGATAAGGTGCTAGAGCCTTTGAAGATTAGCGAATGATCTAAACTGTATTTGTGTTGTAAGAGGAATGATAAACAGGCGGTTGGTTCAATTGACTATATGTTCTTAGAAATAGGCGTATTTGGAAGTTATGATAGCACTAGTAGTTCTACGAATGATAATAACTCTCTTTATTCCTATTATTTCCCAAGAAACTCACAGTAACTAATGGCGGATACTGATGTTAAATACACAAGTTTTGAATACTTCAGGACTCTTAACAATTTAGAGGAAAATGTGACTGCCTTTCATTGATATATCAGCTTTTCCAGATTCAACGACGAGGATGATGTTATTCTGTAAGCGTGTGCTGAAGAGGTGCAGGTTAACATGACCACCTTACCTGACTCGTTCAAATCCTACTTTTATATGCACCTTCCCGTAGTTCAAGATTTAGGATTTATTATTCTTTTTACCTTGTTCAAAAACAAAGGTTCTAGCTGTTGGTGTAAGCCTTAGGGGCCAAAAGTTTTGTATTAAACTCGACACTTATATCAAATTATCTATTAATAATAAGACATTTCTTTATTGTGTTTATTTTTTCAAAATAGTAAAATCCCTAGAATAGTTAGTCCATTTAACGAAACATTAAGTGCGACTAAATCATGAGATCCCACTAAACATAAAGATACTATTCTTAAAGTATTCACAGTCAAGATTTATTTTGAAGTGGCATAATATTAAATCATATAGACTATTATGTGAATAGATTGATAATCACATCTCATAAATCATGGATAAAGAGCCATCAAGTTTTCTCATAGGTGTGAATATTGGAAGTAATATTTATACTAGATTGACCCACCATGATAATACTACATAAAATGTTATGCAAGCGTTTCAAGTTTTTATCAAGGTGATAGTGGTGTACAACGCCCATCGAACTGAAACCAATATAGACCTTAGATATGGATTCGACATTGTTTGTAACAGGATGACCATAAAGTTTTTTGATAGGTACTCTACAAATCGGACATGAGTAACCAAGATGAAATTTTTCCATCCTGCATAATAGGAAATATGTCAAAAAAATAAAATATTGAATTTGACAAGGGTGACACGATCTATGCCTTGTGTTTAATATAGGCATGATGGAAAAGGATAATTATGCACATAAACATTATCACATAAAGATTTTGTCAAATCACATGCTATTTTCATGACTTGGATAACAATGATGTGTTGCTAGATACTTCTCACTCTTTATTATATTAAATGTGTGATTTAGTATAATTGTCAATGTCACGAGAACCTACACGGTCACACACATTATGACAGATCAATGAAAGATACAATAAATTAGTGAAGCATATTAGATTATGTGGTCTTATGAAACATTACATTTACTCGAGAAATTTCGAACACGGTAAGGTATAGCGTAATCAAGTGAATTACATAAAATTGTAAGGTACAATGAGCTTAAGTGAATTACACAACACCTTAAGGTACGATGAGCTTAAGCAGAATACAAAACACTGTAAGGTATGATGGTTTAAGTGGAATATGAAACATTGTAAAGTATGATGCGCTTAAGTAGAATACAGAACACCGTAAGGTACGATGCACTTAAGTGAATATAGTACACTATAAGGTATGGTACACTTAATCGGGATGGTGTTGACTATGTAGAGACGTTGTTGTTTAGTGCTCATGATCGTTTTTGTGATTCTGCATTAACAGTTAATCACCACAAGAGGTATCCTATTTATCACTGAACATGTCCATTCCTAAAGATTAATTAAGGGAAGTTTTTGTTTTCTGTTGCATTTTATATCACGATTTACCTTCACGAGCGACAAAAAACGTCACACCTTCCCATATTTTGCCCAATGGTTGGGGCTTTATTAGCGCATTTGAGATTATAAGCAAAAAGTTGGATGGTAACTCTATTGTTGGATTCTTTTTTTCATTTGCTTTACTAAAATTGCTATAAAAGATTGGGAAAACACTACTCAAGCTCCACTCCAATCTGTCATACCCTAATTTTTGACCCCCCTGAGATGACATATCTTCAGGATTTTTCATCAGGTCAAGACAAGTACCCAGAGCAGTCATTTCTCCATCTGATACCTAATCGAGGATGCACAAAGACAAGAAAGCTCAGGCAAAGGATCAATCAATACAAAGATTAGCCTCTAATACAATCATGGAGCTCAAAGACTTCATTTTTCTCATCTATGATTGATTAGACATCCAGTCATCTGAGTACAGGTTTACTCAGGTCACCAGACTAGGGTTTTGAGCCTATCAAGGACTAAAATCAGGGATCACATTTGGGAAACCCTAAAAAGCCCCAGAGGGTCATTCAAAGACATCAATCTTCTTCAAATAACTCATATTACAAGATCTACTGGACATCACACTTCAATTCAAAGTCTACAGTCATTATTTTCACATGGTCGACAAATTAGGGTTTTGACCTAATTCACCAAGATGGTTGACTTTTGATCAGGGAATGAATCCAAAACTCAAGACATGATTCAAGGATCTCTACTACCTCAATATAATCCATTTACATCATTCATTTGAGGAAAAGATCTTGTTTCTACACAAAAGCCCAAAAATTCACTTTGTCAGGAAAAAGTCAACTGTGAAGGATCATCATTGACTTTTAAGGTTTTTGGTCAAAAAATGACTTTCAAAGATCAATATCATCAATATATGGATATCAAAGTCATTTGGCCAAAGAAATTCAAAGAAATTCATCAAGGAGCGAAAAGTCGGGAATTAGGGTTTTTAAAGGCATGGTGAGATCTCAAAATTTCACCTACACAACTCAAAAAACTTCCAACATGAAAGTTGTAGATCTTGCAAAATAAAACAACATCTTACAAGGGAACTTTTTTCAAAAGATCAACCATTTATGAAGTTTTGGAAATTTTGAAGTTTAGGTCATAAACACTTAGAAATTTTTCTAAGTGTTTTAACCTAGTTTTCTTCCAACTTTGGCCTCATTTTTCACAAATTTCCCAAAGGAATCTGAAGAAGACATAAACTAATGATTTGAAGTAGATGTTTAGGGCTTTCCAAATTGTGTTCAACCTTCTCAAAATTCAATTTGAGCTAAGAGTTATGCTTGTCCAAAGTTGGCCTCATAAACTAAAATTATAGGTCATGTACAATTTGGAACTTTGCAATTTTGTGCATCTTGCTTCACTAAGTGGTGCTACACGACCTCTAATGCATCTGAAAACATACCATGCATCAATTTCCATCATTGCATAAAGATTGAAGAGAATATTCCAAAACCAAGCCATGTGATTAAGTAATGATTACATTCTTGAATTTATGGCAAATGATGAATCATCAAGGAATCTTCTCACTAGCCAATTGGAACCCTCCTCTGAATCAGAAATGTCCCCCAAGATCCTGCAAGATCAATGGTTGGGGAAGCTAGCCCGAAAATGCATCATTACACTTGGATATTTTCCAAACTTTCTTCATGGCTAAGGAAGCAAATCAACTTCACTAAGGAAGCTCACTCCTCTACTTCAGTACTGAACCATTTGCCTATAAATATAGAGGCATTCCTCATTCAAAAACACACCAAAGCAACCATAATACTTGCTTTCTCATTCTCTCCTTTTGCTTATTGTTTTTCAAAGTTCTTTGGCAAGAAGAATCGATTTCTTCAAACCAAGGCTCATCTTTGAAAAGTAAGCCTTCTATCATCCTCAGGGGGTTCATTTGAGGTGATCCAAGCACCTGGATCACTTCTGTAAGTAGAAGAACACCATTATCGAGTTCATTTTGGAGCACTTGCAGTTGGAGGACCATCGAGCAATTCAAAGAGTTTCCAACAAAGCCAAGCATCCAGGCACGTTCCTCTGGTCATAGTGAAGCTAACCAGATGGCTGCAGCTCATCTGTAACTCCAAATTCAACAACCTCCATGTTCACTTGAAGCTGAAATCGAGGGAGGTCCATAGAGCAATTCAGGAGGATTCAAGCTACAATAAGCATCCAGTTAGCATCATTGAGTCTCAGGGAAGCTATTGAGATCATTCATTCAAGCCCAGGTGCTCTCAATCATCCTCACGACCTTCAGTTTCAGAGGTAAGTTTCTGAACTTCACCTCTATAATTTAAGTACTCTTTGTGAAATAGCTCAATTCTATCTTGTTCAGCATCATCAGAGGATTGAAAACCCTCTATCATCATTCATTTATCTTTCAGTATAGTCATTTAATTTG